>NW_026643110.1:652500-1305000 GCF_028828005.1 Penicillium manginii | reverse complement strand
CCTCCTCCAGAGCAGCCAGTTTCGTCTCGATATCGGGGTCCACGAAATCGTAAATGTTCTTTCCGTTCCAGACCTCGGGGATCTTGTCGTGGTTCCACTCGGGGTTGGCCAGGGTGTAGTCGCGTTGCATGTCGAAGCTGTAGACACCGGCACCACCGTTCTCCTCCTCCAGATCGCGCTCCAATGTTCGGCGGTTGGGGTCGTTCTTGTCGTACTTCTTGAGGTTCTTGACGGCCTCGGGGATGAAGGTTTCCCGAACAACGCCGTTCATGGGCCTGGCAACGTGGATACGGGCCAGGACATCGCCCAGACGGCCACCGGGGGTGTCGGCAGCAGTGTTGGAGCCAGACTTGAGCTTCTGGGCCACTCGCTCAGCGAGCAGCTTGTCACAAGCAGCATTCTTAACGGCACTCACACCCTCGGTGGTGGTGCAAGAAGCCTGCAGAAGCTCGACATCATCCGCCCTGAGGATGTTCTGCAGCTCCTCTTGCTGCTCGGGATCCAGATCTTCGGGGCGGCGAACATCAATCTTGTTAATGACAATGAAGACAATCTTGTTGGCGAACAGAGGCTTGATGCTGTGGTAGAGCTTGATCTGGTCGGTGACGGAGTAACCGCACTGCTCAGAAAGATCCATGAAGTAGAGGATAGCAGAGCGCAAGTGAGCAACGGCGGTGATCGACTGCATTTCAATGGTGTTCATCTCCTCCAGAGGGTGGTCGAGAATACCGGGGGTATCAATAGCCTGGAAACGCAGGTACTTGTAATCGAAGTGACCGACGAATAGCGACTTGGTGGTGAAAGCATAGGGCTGGACATCGACATCGGCGCGGGTGATGTTTTGCAAGAAGCTGGACTTGCCGACATTGGGGTAGCCGCAAATCAGCAGAGTACGGGTGTTGGGGTCGATCGCAGGGAGACGGCCCAAATGCTGGCGGACCTGCTCCAGATAGACGAGGGGATCCTTAAGACGACGGCAGATGGTGGCCATGCGACCAAGCGCAGCACGCTTCAGCTGCTTACACTGGAACAGCGATTGCGCATACTTGATAAGACGGACGTAATCACGGGAGACAGTTTCGATCAGGTGCTTGGCGGTCGAAACTTGACCGAGGGCAATGCGGAAGTGGTCGGCATCATAGAGGGTGTTCATCAAATCCTTGTCTGGGCGATTGTTAGCCCTTCACTCCGAGTAGCAGAACTGGGAAAAAAGAACTTACGGAAGGGATGAATGTCCTGGAGGCGAGGAAATCCATCGAGGATAGCCTGGAACTTCTCACAGAAGGTCTCCTGGGTGTACTTGACCTTACGGGTGTAGAAACCTGTCATAAGAAAATTTGATTAGCGATAACCCTTTATCGATAACCCGATCGCCCGAAGCGTCTTTTTTTTTGTCGGTCTCCATGGAAATCGGGCTTTGCTGAAAGATAGAGAGTAAAATACCTCTGATACGGCTGATCTTGAAACCAGCACGAATTTGTGTGGGAAGCTGGCGCTGGGTACGACTGAGGACGATGTCCAGGAATTCCTGGTTGGTGGGCACCGGCGCAATCTGGCGGTCAAAAAGATCAGTTGGAGATTCTCGAGGGATTCGGGGGGTGGAACATTTCGGCGGAGAGAAGAGAGTAACTTACATCCTTCCAAGTAGTCTTCATGATGGGCCACAGGAGTCAAGCAAGGAATGGACTGACTCTAGAGTGGGAGGTTGTTGGGGGGTCCGCTCATTTGATTTCCCCGACGAGAAAACGAAAAAATTGTTTGTCGGACATTTCTGCCGGGCGGTGGACAAATGCGGGGGTCGTGACTGGATGCCCAGGTGTGGCGATTAACCGAGTATTGATTCTTCAAAGTTTTCTGTATTTTCAGTTTAGTTGGTCGGGGGATTTGGTTTGATTTAAACCTATTTTTGGGCATTAGCAGTTATGGCGATAGTATAGTGGGAAAATGGAGCGGTAGAAGTTGATGGCGTTTGGGCTTAGATATGGGCCATAGTATATCTGATACTAGTAGTACTAGTAGTACGAATACTCCCATGGCAGTACTACTAATACTCTGCATGAACTATTTACTACTGTCTCTTATCATCCACACTCGGTCGAAAAATTATTGAGGTTTTATTGTTTATATTTCAAGGGAAGGGGGTGCCCATGTACATTGCATTCCGAATATGGTACACAAACCCTTGTTCCATGAGACTCGTAAGACTGGCCATCACAATCCCATCCCAGTAAAAAAAAAAGCGAAGAAAAAAACGGGGGAAATAAAACTGAAACAAAATAGGAAACAAACTCCGTTTTCTTTCGAGCCCGAAGACCAAAACCGATGACCGGACATGAACTGCGTTGAGGGGGACATGAGGGAGATAAAATAGGAAAAATCATTTGTAGAAGAAATCGGACAAAAAGGAGTACCAGCAGACCGAACCTGATCTTACACGGTTCACGCCGAAAAGATGCATGCGAACAAAAGAAACCTGTTTAATCAAGAAACAATTCTGGTTCTTAGTTCTGCAGCGGCTCTTGAGGAAGCTCCAAGATCTATACCATCACAAGTTAGAATATGTCATCAAGCGTCAAAAATCCCGAAAATGACTTACCAGATCTCTCCAACCACCGCCACCAAATTGGCACTTGCTCTCACCACGGTCCTCAAATCCAAATGACTTGTAGAAATCTACCAGATGGTCGTGAGCGATGATCGCGATCCGGTCGGCAATCTGAGCTTCCCGAATACGGTGGATATACGACTTCATCAGGGTGCTGCCAACTTGCTTGCCCTGGTGCTCTTCCAGTACGGCCAAAGAGTGGATAGCGATGGTACCGCCACCCTCCTCGTGACCAACAGCCTCTCCATCCTCAAAGGTCCAACGCTCGCCTTGCCACTTGGAAGGGAGCTTCATGGAACGGTCGGTGACACAGGGCTCCGAAGTGCGGGTGGCAATGATGTGGCCGATCAGTGTCGCGGGGGGGCTTGGGGTCACCAGCCTTGATGATGGGGAGGGTGAACATTCCCAGGCTAAGCTCGGGGCAGCGGCTCAGACGGTAGATGAACTATTCACAAGGAACCAAGTTAGCCACGGCACCTTCTTGTGAATTATTGACCATCTTCTGCTTGGTCTGATGAAATCACCTAGCGATTCAACCGGACCAAAGAGAATCAGATAAGACAAGTACTTACTTTGTCACGCGAGCAGCGCTCATTCTCAGGGAAGGCTTGCTCGACCGCGATACAGTCTTCGACATTAGACGCGGAGAGCAGCTGAACGAAGGGGTGCAATTCATCGAGCTTGGTGCGGTGATGAGTCGGGGACGGCGGAACCAAACAGGGTAGTCATTGGCATCATCCTGGTCGACAGCGACGTAGTCCTCATCCACCTCCTCGTCAATCTCATCGTCGTCTTCCAGGGGGAAACCATTGGACAGAGAAATTCCGGCGCGGCTCATGAAGCGAGACAGGTCGCTATTGCTGGGGTTCGGCAGGGCCATATCCTCGACATTGGACAAGGGCTTCAGACCAGAGGTTTCGGGGCCGGGCATGGACTCCGAAGATCGGTCGCTAGGATCAGACATGGTGAAGGGCGAAAGATGGAGTTATCGACCGGGGCAGTCGATGAGGTGTAAATTGAAGATTGAAAAGGTGATCGCGTGTGGATAGTAGCGCACGTCCACGGTTTTTTGCAGGGGGGGTCCCGGTTCGGTGGTGGGTGGTATTGGTGGGGGGATCGAGGGATGCAAATCTGGACCGGTGGGGATTTAGTACGGAGTATGCAGGTGACAGAAGGTGGACAAAGCTGGCCAAAGAAATGGGAAACCACGCCTGGAGCCTCACGCCGCCCTCAGCGCCATGACTGAGGTCATGAATCACTGCAGCTGCGATTGGTGGCTGCAGATAAGAATCTGCGACGCGGGCGGTCCCAGTGTGCGCGCAAGGAGGGGGTTTGTCGGAAGGGCAGGGGAAGGCAAGCAGGGCAGGGCAAGGCGGGATGAAGAGGACAGGGAGGGAAGGGATGCAAAGGAGGAAGGACAAACCTCGAAATAACGGAAGGAGGTACTGTTCAAAGTGCCACTGGAGGAATAGAAAGGAAGCAAAAGATGGAAGCAAAAGCTAAGATGGGAAGTGGCGGGGGAACCTATCGGTACCGCCAGTCACAGCGGGATCGCCCTCAAGTGGAAAGTACTACCCCGTACCAAAGCGGTCAGTACTACTCCGTACAGATGAGAGTATCTCTGGCGATACTGGCGACACTGGTGACACTTGATAATAAAAGGTACTACCTTTGAATTGGTTTGAACTATGTACATGTTAGAAATTAGGTTCGTGTTATCTGGAACACGCCTGAGAAGTCAAAGTCAAGGCTGACCAGACCTTGGTCTTCACCACGCTCTAGACAACGCAACGCTTCGAATTTGACGCCCACGTAACGCAGAAGCTGTTCTGACAATCTCCAGATCTAGTGCAGTGGGAACCAAGGCAGTTACTAGTAGCATCAGGGCGAAGAGGGGAAGCACAGCAACCATGAGGACCACCACAGACCTCCGTGCCAGGAGGACAGCTAGAGGTAGTAGGACATTTCCCCGTGCCCTTCTCTTTCAGACACTCCTTGGTAACATCTGCCTTGTCAGTATTACCAACGAATGCAAAAGATGCATCGAAGTGCTCACAAAGGTCATCGGAAGCGATGCCAATGACAACTTCATCCATATCCTTCAGGTAGTACCCTCCATTCCCAGGGTAGAGAAGTGTGTCAAGGTTGTTCTTGGCCAGATCGCTGAGGGACTCTTGGTTGTGGAAGATAACGACATCACTTGGGGGTACGGTGTGGTGGCGCTCAAGTCCTTCGGTCACAATGGCTCGAGCTTCGTTGTTCGAGTAGCGAATTGTGTCAGAGTTTACCTTGGCCAAATTGTTGAGAGAGTGTTCATCGCGAACAACAACGGCGTCGCCGGGGGGTATGCCCTGGTAGAGGCTGCGTCCTTCAGCCATCGTGGCTAGAAGGATCAGGAAGGGAACAAGAGTGCAGATGATCTTCATCTTGAACTCGTCGGGTGTTCTGTAAGTTGTTAGTAGCTCATTCGTCTCATTGCACCTGCAGTCAACTATCCACACCCATGTGGAACTTCTCTCACTTACGCTGTGGAAACGATCTTTGTGTGGTTGAGCTTTAGATGAAGCCGTCAGTTGATGGGCATGAAGGAGTGAGTGATCCAAAGGGACGTGACATACCTTGCTAGTGATGGGGAAAGATTGTGGGAAGAGAAGGAAGGTAAAGATGGGAACAAAAGGTCCATGGAATGACCGAGTCCGTCCTCCGAGACTACTACCAGTAGGTTACCATAGTACAGTATAAACATGAGATAGTCCGCACGGCAGCTTTGAGCTCCTGTCTATTACTAGCCCATTTTTGCTGCAAGCTTCCTAGAAGCTCTTATTCTCGCGTAAGCGTTCAAAAAAGGTTGTTGGTGCTGCTAACCGCTAGGCCATCACGTAAGGGTGAGAGAGATGATCGCAGAGAAATATGTGTATGAATGTGAAACTATCTGAGCTCAAAGGATCACAGCCTGTGCAATGGGACAAACGCTCTGGCTGTGCACCAGGCTAGCTAGTAGTAGTGAGAACTTGAATATTATACACCTTTTAGTACTATCCATGATATAATTCTGATTGCTTAACTAAAATTTAGAGAAAATGCTAGTCAATACTACTGAATTTCCAGCACAGGGCTCTAACCAGGCATCTCCCCCAGTGTGGGGAAAAGGGTGGTGGTTCTTGATTTGGACAGCGACTTGAACTCGGGCGGGATGTGGTTGAAGGGTAATCTCCTAGCCCTACTCCGGCTTTATTTTTAGCTATGTATAGTCCAAGAGTCCTATGCCACAGAGCCTGACCAATCTTCGA
Organism: Penicillium manginii; assembly: GCF_028828005.1. Lineage (NCBI taxonomy): Eukaryota > Fungi > Ascomycota > Eurotiomycetes > Eurotiales > Aspergillaceae > Penicillium > Penicillium manginii. The sequence goes on along the minus strand of NW_026643110.1, from coordinate 1,299,105 downwards.
GGCTTCGGTAATTGATAATGAATCAGCCGAGTGTCATGTCTTTATGGGGCTAGTGCAAAGCATGATTCCCATTATCCAGCTATGCTCGACTTCTTTCCTACGTTCACAGTCGGTCACTACAACTCGTTATTGAGACAAGCAGACAAATCCATGGAAAGGCTTCTGTGTGGCAGAGTCCTCTAGATTCTACTATCTATGTTTTTTTGGAAGACTAAATATACCTAGGTATACAGCATCATACTAGTACTCAGCATAGCTCGAAATTAGATTCACGTAGCCCCTGCTTAGGCACACACAGACTCGGAGATTCCTTCTTAAATCCTCCATTGAAACCTTGAAACATCCATCGTTATACTTATGAGTACAGTTGACCTACCCCCACACAACTTTCCTTACTGAGTATTCCAGTACCTAGGTAACTAGGGCTACGTACGCTTATCAATAACAGGGTAATAGTAGTTAACGGTGGTATAATAAGCTTATCTAGCCTCAAGGGCTTCTATAATATTACTAGTACTAGTACTAGTCACTTCCTCCACCTAGCATTTATCATCTACTGCACAGAGGAGCCTTGTAATCTTCAATAGCCCCATCGAGTTCACCAAGCCAAGCCCCGCCAAGTTTCGGCGACAGGGATCCCGAGTCTGCAGACGTACGTTAAAGCTGCCCCGCTAGGTGGATGTCACACAATCTCCATGAGTGGATTGAAGCAGCCAATACCACCACCGCACCGAGAAGATTGAATCCCAAGTTGATCTGATAATTCACGCAGCTAAGACATAAAACAACGGGGGAGATGTTGATAGGCTGCGGCTCGAGTAAATTTAGTTTTTATCGGAATGATATCGTCAGGCGGTGAAGCCCAGCCGAGGATGCGTCATGCCCCAGTCAATTTACTTCTCTTTCTCTCTTTTTCTTTTTTCTTGGGATAATTGAGCTGGCCCTTTGGTCCCTATTCTTACGAGGCTGCTGCGCTGTTCCCCTCGTACACACCGGTCAGGTCTCTGGTGGTTCGAAAAATGAGCTCTCGGGTCCTTAACTTGTCTCGCACTGCCCAGGCCGCGCGAGCTAACGTGAGTCTTGATGGCATCTCCGAATACTTCCATTTCCCCGAAGCTGACCATGAAACGCTCCAGCAACATGTCGCTCGTTCCAATGACTCCGCAGCGGTGCGCCCAGTGCAGTCGCTTCCAAGAGCGCACCAGATTGCGGAATTCTCCAACACCAGTCCAGCCAACGATCGGCTAGGACAGCGGGCTAAAGAGAAGCTCCTAGATCGGGTGTGTTATCCGCTCATGATACTCGGCATATATAGTCAATTGCTGATGTGAATTTCCCAGGATTTCTTCCTCAGCTTGCTGAGCTCTGCTTCCACCAAGCGTGAAGCTAAGTCATACTTGTCTCGCTTCAAGAACAACCCTCCCAAGACAGCCGCCCAACCCGCGAATGAACAGGAAGTCCCTACGGAGAACCTATCGGAGTCCTTGCCCTCCGGTGTCAACCTGGGCTCATTTTACGGTGCTACGAGAGCCGTCTACGATAGCCCGGTTTTTCGACAAAATACTACACCTGCACCACAGGGCCAAGAGCCCGCGGAGCGGCTTCATTTAGCCTTGGTCAAGATCACCAACCCCCCAGTCTCTCGACGATGAGGTGTTGGCCGGTGTCGCGCGAACTCTATCTCAGCTCATACGCCTGGGGATGGGATGTCTTGTAGTAGTCGACCCAGGAAAGATGGACGGCACAGCCATGCGACAAGTAGCTATCGACCAGGCTAATCGGATTTCGGCGGCGGTCGACGAACAGCCCGATTCCAAATCATTTCGTCTGGACTCGGCACTTTCCCTTTCCGAAAAGGACCCAGGACTTCCTACTGTCATGTCCCGAAAGGCCCTTTTAAGCCCGCTCCGTGATGGCCATGTCGTTATTGTCACACCAGTTGCATATCTAGAGGAGAACCCCCGAGCCGTCCCAGTGTCTGCAAATGATGCCGTGCTTGCATTGACGAAGGAATTCGCGGGATTGTCCACGGTTCCTGATCCCGATGAAGACCCTGCTTTCACTGCGGAACGAATCGATGCCCTGCAAAAGGAAGTCTCACTAGACCGAGTGATTCTTTTACATCCTCTCGGTGGCATTCCTGCCTTCAGGGGACCCCAGTCATCTCATGTCTTCATCAACATGGAGCAAGAATTCGATGAAATCGAAGAAGAATTGACCGAGACTCGAGAATCAATCGCCGGAAACGCGAAGGTGACAGCGCCCCGTGAGGACATAGGACCTGCATCTGCTTTATTAGACAGCAACCCATTCTCAAAATTCGTCAATGCAGACGTAATCTCGCCTCTTCCCGGGCAATCCAACCAGCTGCCGGGCGCGGAGGCGATGTCGGTTCTTCTGGATGGTCATTTGGAAAACCTCCGCCTATCACAACAAACTCTCGCAATGCTGCCATCCGCCTCCTCTGGCATCATTGCGTCTCCTCACGAAATATCTAACTCAGCTCGATCCCCCCCAGAGTGCCCCGTCGGACCTGTCTGCTGTTGGAACTCGGCGCCAGCGCAATCCTCTCATTCACAATCTTCTCACTGATAAACCTCTCCTATCGTCCTCACTTCCACCAGGGCGCCGTGCTGCTGGATCCAGCCGGCCCAGTGCTATCAGTCCACTTCCGCCTCATACCACATTTGTGAAAAGAGGCATGCCCCTCACCCTCCTCCCCAACCCATACACCCAAATTTGGACCGCCCAGAGTCAACCGCGTCTGCAATTGAACGACCCATCAATCGACCTCCCCCGACTCGTCCAACTCATTGAAGATTCCTTCGACCGCAAACTCGATGTACATGATTACTTGGAACGCGTGAACGACCGTATCGCCGGTATCATCGTCGCAGGCGAATACGAAGGCGGCGCAATTCTCACATGGGAAACACCACCCGGCGTAATCGACGACGGCAGTCCCGAAAACGCCGCACGAATGGTTCCGTACCTGGATAAATTCGCAGTCCTCAAGCGCAGCCAAGGTGCCGGTGGTGTGGCAGACGTCGTGTTCAACGCAATGGTACGCACATGCTTTCCCGATGGGGTCTGCTGGCGTAGCCGCAAAGATAACCCCGTGAACAAGTGGTATTTTGAGCGGTCATGTGGCTCTTGGAAGCTGGCTGATAGTAATTGGACGATGTTTTGGACTACGCCTGGTTTACCGGAGGATACACAGCGATTCCAGGATTATGAGGCTGTTTGCCGGGCTATTCAGCCTAGTTGGGCTGATAATAAAAGCGTTATTGATTAGGTGCATAGAAAGATGGTTGGTATCCCATTGTGTATAGTAGCCCTCGGGGTGAGGGTGATTGGGGATATGAGTGTGAATATAGAACAGATTGTGAATAATTGAATAGTTCAATAGTTCAGCACTTGAAGATCAAGATAAATTTCTATCCAATATGTAATAATCACAATAGCACTTAATGTATTGGTGAAGTACTCTCTACTGCAGTGGGCCAGTCTAGAACGCGTCCCGCACTCCGCCCTCACAGCTAAGCAATTTCCCCCCGATTCCCCCATCCTCCTCCACAGCGTCATGGGATGACACGATGCCTATCTGCATCGAATGTTCCTATCCGGTCTCGCACCTGTATAGCGCATACAGTCGCGCAGATGACCGCTCTCAAGGGAAAGGCGTGCGATTGACCCAGTGTCCGCGCTGCCAGCGCTTCGCCGACAAATACGTTGAATATGACTTCGTTGTGATCTTTATCGACCTGGTGCTCATCAAACCACAGGTCAGTTGCTACCCTAATGCGATCCGCAGCTAGTCACGATCTGACATCTCCTGCAATAGGTCTATCGGCATCTTCTTTTCAACCGACTCGGGCGTGATGACAACCGCTTTGATGTGAGCCACAATCCCTGGCTACCACCTCCGCATAGACAACAAGCTAATGCGCAGATGCTGTAGCGATCAATTATTCGCCTGGGAATCCTCCTCCTCCTTTTCGATGTCTATCTCACCTGGGCCCGCCTGGAGAAGGACCCTTCCCTCGCCACAACCTTCATATCTCGCGCCCCCATCGTCATCCAATATCTCTTCTTCCTTACCCTGAACGCAGCCGCAACTCTCGCGCACCACCTAACAGTCCGCCTACTCGCTTCAATTCTCGTGCCAAAATCCCATCGCTATGGCGGACCAGAAGCAAATAACAACACCACAACTACCACCTTCACCGCGCCTACATCAGGCACAAACACAGGCGACACAACCCCCTTCCCCTCCGGGCCTCCAACCCCAACCATGCGGCCCTCGCCCTCGTCACAGCCCATCCCAACATTATCTACCCAGCTGCTTAGCCCGACTACAACTACAACTACAACTACATCAGCAAAGATATCATCTAATCCAACCCCCGCGGACATCACATCTCCAACAGACCCCTCACCCCTAGCCCAAACAATCCAACCCCAACAACGCCCACCACCACCCCTCCGCCGAACCTCAACCGCACCACCCCAAATGATCCAACCACTCCCCCCACCAACAGCCGCCAGCCCAACAGCAATAAGCACCGCCCTGCTCGTAAGCAGCTGTGCAAAAGTCTTCCCAATCCTCCTAGTAATCTGGGGCGCCGACGGCCGAGGCAACAACACACCCGCAGAAACAACAACCCACACCCCAGCAACAGCAACAGGAACAGGAACAAGCACAATAGAAAGAAAAGACCTCGGCGCCGCAAAAGCAGCCCTATCCTCCTCCCGAGACCGAGCCTCAACACCATACTCGTCCTCGCCCTCAGCCTCGTTCCTGGAATCTTCCCTCGCGGCCGCAGAGTCTCTCCTCCGTCCCTACGTTCCGACAAGTTATCTCACAAGCCTAGTCGATGTTCTCGCGTCTTTGCTTTCGCTGGGTGTCGTTGACGCGCATCTCGTGCTGCTGAGTAACATCGAGGCTCTTTACATCTTGCTCGGTTGTGGGTATCTGCGTGCTGTAGCTGTTGCTGTTGCGGGGCAGATTGCTAGGTGGGCGGTGCAGAGGGTTATTCTCGGTGCTGTGGGTGTTGGATAGGACTTGCTGGGTTGTTTTTTATTTTATTTTCTTGGGGCCTGTTAGACCGGGTTGGAGTTGAGTGGGTTCGGCTTTTGCGTATAGACTTCATAGTTTACTTTGCAGATAGATCTTAATAAGAATGTAACTAATTCCTTCCAAGTTATCTACTCGATTTGACAGGAGCGTAGGTAGTGCTTTTCCTGCAAATACTAGCAGCAGCAGTAGGTATCATACTTTCAAGTTCTTAATCACGGCTTACCGTAGACTCTACCCTGTAAGAAAATAATCTAAGAAATTTATTCCGGTGGAACCCTAGGTAGGAAATAACTTGAACTATACAAAACACCCGCATCCGAAGTCCAACGTCAGACAAACCGCTGTATACCGCGACCCCACCACGAACTTCTGCACTTTGGCAGAGACCGTGACCAAAAAGAGAGCAAAAAAGACATAGATTTCAGCGGGAATATACTTCGATATCATGATGTAGTATACTACCTGCAGGGCTCCAAACAGGAACTCGAACTCGAACATGGATTGGTAAATGATACACGCGACATAAAAAGCCAGCCAGAAAAGAAAGGGTAATCCCGGGCCCGAAAATGATCAAGAGCAAAGCGAAAAGAAAAAAAAATATGATAGAGAACTAGATAGCTAGCGAGCTAGCTAGCTGAATGTGGTTTGGTTTGGTTTGGTTTGGTTTGGTTTGGTTTGGTATAATTTAATTGGGTACATGTCCGGGTCGAATATCGGCGCGCTTTGGCGCAATGAGAGGGTTCAATTGGGCGAGGAAAACGATTGCTGGGGGGATTCAGTTAGGACTCTTTCTTCATAGGCGATTCGATTTTCCTTTTTGGGGGTGAGGGGGAACTTTTCAGGGGATGAAGAAGGGATGTATGACGTACCCCACATCAAGTAACAAGAAATGAATGAGAGGATTAGTGTGCTGCGCCAGACACTGCGGGAATAAAAATGGTTAGTTCGACTGTTTGAATGTATGGCATACGAAAGCACTTGAAGACTCACGTTCGGCTCTCGTTCTTCGGGGAAAGAAACCAAGCAGCCACGGAGGCGGCCACAACGACAATAAGGCCGACGAGAAGACTCCAGCTGAGGGTGATGTTAGTAAATGTGGTCCAATTGGTTGGTTATTGTTGCAGCGGTTTCAGAACTCTGTATTCCAGGAAGAAGGCCGAATAGATACGACAGTATCTCGGCAATTCCTGCATTCAAGTCTGAAGAAAAAGGACATACCCGTTCGCCATTTTGAGTGTGTGTGTGTTTCGGATTCTGGTTCTGGAACCCGGGAAAAAAGGACTGGTTATTGGGGATGCGGTGATCGAGCAAGCGTATTTAGGACTGCGTGAAGACGTGTCGGTCGAAGGTTCAAGATAACTGCGCGGAATGAATCGGGGGTTGGTCGGTAGATCGGGCGAAAGCGTAGAATTCTAACAATCGTCTATCGAGAAGAGAAGAGCAGCGATATCGCGGCTCGGAACCGTCGCAGGCGTATCTTGATGATGATGCGGAGAGAAGTAGCGGCCAGATGGGCGGGAGTGGATAACCCGGTGCGTTGAATGGGTGATCAGTGGGAACTGGAAGGAGAAGCGACTCGGTCTCTGTATTTTCCGTAATGAATATTCACCGGCGAAATGTGAGGTCCGGTGGAATGTCGGTTTCGAGGGTGAGTTGGCAGTTGGAGCGGCGTTGGATGTCGGAGCTCCTGGAGCTAGCGGGACCTTTCTGGCCTGAGGTGTCAGGGCGGTCACTCCGGCTCCCACTTCACATACTAAACGGGGTTGAGTGTTTACAATTATTGAGATACTAAAACAACCGCATGTTTTGACGATAATAATAGTTCGTACTTCCAATCTGATCTTACTGAATAAAATGCCGAGGCAGGAAAATAAAGAATTCAATGTGGTCCCGGGTAATAGCACAGCAAAAAAGGGGGGTAGATACAGTTTAAGGCTACGAGTCAGTCTTATACTGCGACTCGGGGGGAGAATGGGAACGTAAAAGGCGCAGGGAACTACATTTAAGCACCTTCACGGCTCTTGCGGTAGCTGGCCTGAAACCAAAAGTTAGATACGCATCAAACTTTATGTTTATGACGAGTGTGGAGAGGGCTCTTGTACCTCTTGCTCAACCTGCAGAGCATCCACAGTGGGGGCAAGCTCGCTGAGGATTTCGTAAGCCTTCTTGTGGAACTCAAGCTGGGCGGCAATCAGATCGGCCAAGTTGCGAAGGGGCTCGGGGGTATCAAGGACCTGGAGTAAGGGGTCAACGTTAGTATTGGGTGTGCCACCAAGTGTTTCTCCTTATTATCGAAAAGGCATTGGCGGGGAGGAGATTGGAAGGGAATCATAGCAACATACGTTCTTCATCACGCTAACAGCCTCCTCAGTCTGGCCAACAAACTCATCCTCAGCCTGCTCGATCTCCTGACGAGCATCCTCGCTCAAGTTGTCCAGATCACCATAGGCAGCAGCCTTCTTAGAGGCCTTAACAGAGTCAAGCGTCAGGCGGGCGTTCTCGACGTTCTTGCGGGCCCTGGCAGCGAACATGAGGTTGGTGTTAAGGGTAGTGTTCCAGCCAGCGAGGAAACGGGACTGGATCTGAGAATCCTGGCTCAAACGGGCCTCGCCGACCTTCTCCTCAGCCAAAGCATACTTCTCCAGCGCAGTGGCGAGCGGGTCCTCGCCCTCAGTGCTCTGTGCGAGTGTCTGGGAGCCAGCGAGCGAGGCGCGCGCGATGGCGTGGTTGAAGGTCTTGGGCTGCGGCTTCGCGGAGGGGGGTGCGGTCAGGGCGGCCTGGGCCTCGGCGGGGGAACCAGCCTGCGAAAGAAGCGTGACCTTCTCGTTGATGGTGCGGCCGAGGTCATTGAAGGACTCGCGGATGTTGGGTGGGTAGTCGTAGGCCTCGTTGGAGTATTGGGAGCTGTTGTCGCAGATCGGACGACCCACACCGGTCAGCGGAGAGTTTCTTGGGAGGGGGGTGATGGACAGGACACAGCGCAGGCCTTGCATGGGCGTTGCATTGCAAGGTACTATCTCTTTGCACGTGTAGGGAGAGGAAACTCACGTCACGGAGAGCAGCTTCTGGTGAACCAGCTTGAGCGCATCGACGCGCTTCTCAAGCTCGATGTACTCATCGGGGAGCTGGGTTCGGTCTTCGGCCTGGCCCAGTTGCTCCTTGATGAGCTGCTGGGTGCGCTGCGCGAAGGGCGTGAAGTTCGCACTATACGCGAAAGCGACAGATCAGTCAGTGACAGTCAAGGATCATGGTCTAGAATATAGGAGATTGGGGGCCCGTGTGGGTAGGCAGAGGAGTGTCTCAGCGGAGGCTGATTAGGGAGTGGCGGTGCTCACCTGAAGGTCTTGCCGAATGCCTGCACTCGATCCATGATTGCGGTTTTAGGGAGTGAAGGGTTGGAGGGGGAAAAGGAGAGTCTGGAAGAGTGATAGGATGTCGTCGACCGTTTGAAGCTACGAAGGTGTGATGGCCCGCTGCCGCTGCACCGCCCCACCGCACCGCCACGCATCAGGTTCTAAGGCAGCGATGCGATCTAGATTTACTTGCTACTCAGGGCAGAGTGGCGCAGGGTTATGAAAGAAATGGTGAAAATCAAGTGAGGTAATAAATACATGTAGGAAAAAGAGCCGCAAAATGCGTACTAGTAGTAATCCATCCAAATCGTGAAAATCATCCCGTTCGTCCTAAGCGTCGCCGGACTCCCAGCAAGAACACGTAGTCGTAAAAAGTAGAAAAAGGTAAGAAAAAAAACGAAAACGAAAAATCCATCATCACGTCAGAGTCGCCAACATAGCGCGCATCACCCGAGAATTGGGTTCTGAATTGATAGATCAGTAAGGAATTGTATCTGCGAATTGTAAGGGGAAGAAGGTTGATACATACCTTTGCGCTCAGATTTGCTGATCTCAATCTTCTCCTCTGCATTACCTCTGTTGTCAATGGTATCGGTTTCACGATGTCGTGAGATTTCGTAACCACCCTGACGCTCCAGTCGCAACATTCTCGTTTCCTCTTCTAGCTCACGAATATATGCGTCGACTTCGTGATCACTATCCCGAGGACGAACGACCATCATCTGACCAGAATGTGGCCGAGATTCAATACGTTCCTCAAAATGACCTCGGGGTTCAACCAACTGTACTGAAGACACTGCACGACGGCGTCCATGCACGGAAATAGATCGCGGTCGAGAGACGGCGCGAGGTCGAGGCCGAGGCCGCTCGACAATTTCTTCGTACTCTATATCCTCGCGGCGTGATGGCGAGGCTTCGACGATAAAGGCGTCATGGCTTGAGCGAGGCGAGTGGTGATGGGAACGAGTAGTGTGAGTGTCGCGAGTAGTGTGGGTGTCGACCTCGAGGTACTCGGTGGTGACGCGCTCCTGCGGAAGTTGTCGAACCGGGGATCGAGGGATACGAAGATATTCAGCTGTGTACTGGTCAGCCATCATTGGCCTTTTCCAAAGGGAACTCTGAGAAAGTAAAAGTAACCTACTTTCGGTGTGGGCTGGACGGCGGAAGGATTTGCTGAGACTGATTACTTCGTCAATTTGCTCCTTGGACAATGCCTTCTGAATAATAATCGTCTCGTTCTAGACATAGAGAAAGCCGATATCAGCATGAGATCTGTGGCTCTATACTGTGCGCATGGCATCTGCGAGCGAGGGAGCCATGGTACTTACCTCCTCCTTGAACGGGTACCCCAGATCCAAGATAGCGTGGACATGCACCCATTTCCGAGGAATGCGGGTCTTGCCCTTGCGCGGGTATGGCTTCTCTTCATGACGGTGACGAGCACCGCTGCTCGAACGGCGATGTCGACGATCCATCACCATTCTCTCTCTGTCGTCGAATTCTCGAAATTCTTCGTCGCCGTAGGAGTCCGGTTCGGCGATGCGGATGTCTTCATAGACTTCACGCTCACGGTATCGCCCGGGTGAAGGGTGATGTGCCGGAGGTGGGGGCATGCGGGGACGGGCACGATCAAATGCTTCCATCTTGCGGCGAGGGATGCGATCAAAGGTATCGAGGGAAGACTGGCGCCTAAGTAGACGGGGCTTAGTGAATGAGGGGCTCTCATCACGACGACGGCGACGGTCATGCGCCACTAAGGGGCCAGAAGTAGATGGATGAGACAGGTGCTCATCCTCGTAATATCGACCTGCTGCGCGCGCCGGGGGGGCCATATCGGTCATCTTCACGGAGACGGGACTCAAAGCGCTCTTCTTCGCGGAAGCGAGATCGCTCTCGAGAGCGTTCTCGTTCAGCAACAGGTGGACCGCGAGAGTATCGGTCTTGACGATCGCGAGAGTCTAGAGTACCTGTCGAAGAACGGTAATCATCGTAGCGCGACGACATGTTGTGAAATCACGGGGAATCCTAAACAAAAGAAAGGATGACGGAGTTGAACCGTGGATGACGAGGGCGGCTGACTTTGGCGGGCCGAAGGTGGGGGGGGGGAAACCACGGGGCGAGTCGAGGGAATCCTAGTGAATACTAGTGAAGGGCGTGAGATGGAAAGTTGTGAAAGGAGGCAAAAGTGAAGAGTAAAGTTGTCAAAATGCGGGAGGGATGTTCAAGTGTTCGCCAGCTGAAAGAAGAAGCTAGTGTTCAGCCTTAGAGGGGTCTGCGTCAGGCAGAAGCGGCCTATGATGACATTGGAAGACCAAAGTGGAGTGTGGCTGATGAAAAGACTAGACTAAAACATTTACTGTCTAGTTCTCACCAGCCTCAACTCTAAGGTAGGAAGTAATCTACAATTCCAGGTTTTGCATATCCCCCTCCAAACTAAGCAGTCCCATTGCCCGATATGCCCGATCAGTTGGTTCCACCGTCACAAATCGTCGCTCAACACTTTGCTGCGCCCCCAAGTCTCGAGAAAGTACATCCTATCGAGGGTGGAGGGGTTAGTCCAGATCAAAATTGTTGGGTATAATCTCACTTTCACTTACTTGGGAATCCCGATCTCGACCCGTCTCAAAGGATCGTTGATACGGCGGCCCACGCCCATGCATGGCCGCCACAATCCATGACTTCTCACACCCACTAGCAATAGCATCCGAAGTTTTCCATCCCGTCAGTCGAGAAATGTCGCGGAGTTTGGCTATCGTCCAGCCACGCTGCGCCGAATCCGTATACTGCACCGCCGCAAAGAAGATCGGAACTGTCATTTCTGTAAGGGATGACCCAAGAGTGGGGCTCAGGCTGCCAGCCTGCAGGTTGTATCGCTGCGGGTAGTAGATGCCTGCTGTGATCCGGCCGATAATCTGTGCATACTCTGCAGTCGTTGGTGTAGCCACACCTGCAGCCATCATCATGGCTGGTGGCATCGATGGGTGAAGTCGCTGCAGCAAGATCCGGCCCGTGTAGTAGAATCCCCATATCACCGCGATCGTATGCGTGCGGTATTGCAAGGCAGCACCGAATGGAGTCGAGATCGAGGGTGTCACATCAGCGGGTAGTGGCTGATAATCTCGTCCGAGCCCTCGGGCGAAGGTGTCGAGTGCAGTCAAGATATCCTCCCATTCCTGCTCCGCTTCGTTGTATTTGTCGTCGACTGCCTGCTGGCTTGACCATTCATTTTCATCTGCTTCTTCTGAAGATTCGCGTTGTTCTTGACGAACGTCGGTGAAGCCAGCTGGAAGACGAGCCGGAGGTCTGGGTGGTACCATTCCATACATAGGAGGACCTTCTGGCACAGCTGGCCGTGGTGGAGGTCCCTTCTGTGACAAGGTTGGAGGTGACTCGGACGAAGAACCAGAGCCAGAGCCAGAACCAGAACCAGAGCGGGGTCCAGTGTTGGAAAATGAAGACGTAGACGATGGAGGTCCTGGAGGACCTCCAGGAGGACCGGGTCTTTTGTTTGGGCCACCACCAGCAAAACGGCCCATAAACTTGAACATCCCAGGGCCCGGCCTCCATTCCGTACCAGCAACACGAAGTGCTTTCAACTTTCGTTTCCGGTCACGATAGCCGTAATCTGTGATGCGCGAAAGCAGAAGCCAAAGGTGATCAGCCGATCCATAAATGGCGTCTAACCGGCCGATGCCAGCGCGGGGTGGGCATTGGCTTTTCAGATGAAAGGGCATACTAAATATTCCATGAGCAAGAGTCCTTTCCGACTAACCAAGTATCAGAACTTACAATAGTTTCTCGCCACTGACTAAACTGTGCATGAGATCTTGCTTGGTGAACCACCAGTATAGGTCGCACTGAAGCCGGAAGTTCTCGATATCCTTACGTGAAAAGAATTTCTTGGGAGACTGAGCCTGATCATGCTCGACACGTCCAAACTCGTCGTAATTAATCACTCGTCCCAAGATGGAGCTTAAAAATGCTTGGTCAATGGATGATTCTTTCTCGGCAAAGGGATCATCCTCGGATCCGTCGTTGTCGAAGCCAAAAGGATACATCTGCGGATTCGACCATCTCATCTGTTGCCGTTGCTCACTAATTTGACGTCTGTACGCTCGGAGGTCTCGAGTTGTACCCGCATAGTCGATTTCTTTAACCAGCTGCGCGGAACCAGCAACGTGACTGTTCCATTTAGAGTGATCGGCTGATATAACTTCATAGTACGCGAGCAGCTGCGTGGCAGCCAAAGTACCGATTTGCTTACGTCGTAATGGGAGGCCAACCGCGCGGCCAATTCGTTTCAATGCATAGTGGTAGTGCTTCAAAGAGACAGTCGAGGGTACACCCTGCAGATATGCGATGTGCAAACTGCTGATCGCGAGAATAGCCTGGAGTAGCGCAGGGTGCTCCAATGCCTTGAGGGGCAGAGTATATGTCCAAAGACCCTGTTGTGCAAGGGGAACCTGCAGGCCCAAAACAATCGAAGAGTCGGTCGCATGCCGCTCAAATATAGACAAGCACGGCCCGGTTGAGTGGATGAAATGGGCGAATATTCGGGCTGTCTTGGGATTGTTCAGTGGGGATGAGCCGAGCGAGGGGCGATAATTAGCGAGTATATTCGGCTCGTTGAGGTGACTTGTGAAAGAACGAAGCTGGCTGTCATTATTTGCAGATGCCATGATGAGACTAAGCTGATTAAAGCCTTCGCTCTGTATTTGATCTGCCATTTCGTCGTCGGAGTCGACATCGTAGAAATCTTCACTTTCATCTTCCACATATGTTACCTGTGGCTGAGAATGAGGAATGAAGGGCTCCGCCGTAGTGAGTTGCGAAGTTACTAATTGTCCCGGCTGCTGCGGGTACTGATATTGATATATCGAAGCCGATTGTTGGATGGGCTATAGCCTCGATTAGCGTATGTGTTTAAGCTTATGGCCAGGGGAAGGTATAGACATACCAATGGGAATAATGGATTCTCATTGCTCTTGTTCGTTTGAGATTCACTAGCCAGCTGAGATGCATACTGCGCGGCATAATCTTGGGATGTCGGAAAATTCTCCCAGTTGACACTTGGCTGTATGTAATGGACCGGTAGTTTTTGTTCATCATAACGGACGTGGTTTTCTGTTAAATTAATGGGCTGCGACTCTGACCCCGACTGCGACTGCGACTGCGACTGCGATAGTGACTGCGATCGTGACTGAGGCTGAGGCTGAGGCTGGGACCGTGAATAATCGGTCGGTTCTTGAGGTTCAGAGCCCCGTCGGTCTTCCTCTATAGCCTGTACTGGCCATGATGGAGGGGGTATCTGTACCGGTGGCGTGGGATAATAAAATTGCGGTGCAGCAGCAGGTGGTGCCCTCTCTGGCAGGGATGTCTCAGATGGCATAGCTTGATGACCGGTGGCTGGCACATCCACGGGCCGTGGCGCCAGCATAGGATGTTGAGCAGCTGCCGCAGCCTGCTGAGCCGGTAAAGGATAGTCATTGAATATAGGGACTCGCATCTGCTGCTGCATCTGGAGATCCTGACTGCTGTGGGGAGGGCCATAGGCGCCGAAGATACCCATGGGATTCTTGAAGATCACTCTTTGAGCGTAGCCCTCACAAATGCGCTTGGATTTGACGCAGTTGCTACATATTGGCTTCTCTTCGCCGCATTTGATACGACGTTTCCTACAAGCTTTGAAAGATGAGAACTATTCTGATCGCACAAATATGGAAAGGGTGTTTTTTATTGCGCATACTTAAACAGCCAGTTTTGGTTCGCTTCTTCGGGTGTCTGCGGGGGCCCGGATTCCTTGGTGCTTCTGCCTCGACAGGATCAGGGCTGTCAGCGTCTAGCCCCACGTCTGGTGGTTGCATGTTGTTGGAAGGGTAGTATCCTCTCAGGTTGATTGAGAGGATTGATTAAAAGGCATAGTGGGGGAGAGGGAGAGGGAGAGAGAGGAGGAAGGGGCGCAAAGGTTATAAATTAGGGCGCTATTAAGGTGAGTCTGGATTCGATCTCCACAAAACGGGCAACGCTGCCGAGCATCGCAGATCACCCGTGTGCGACTTGAGTGCTGTGTGTACAGAGTACAGAGTACTAGTTATCTCACGATCTACTAGGTAGTACCGTCTACTAGGTGGGTTACTGCTAGTAGTTGTATATTCACTGGCAGCTGGCATCCCATCCTAGGATGGCATGATCCTTACTCTTTACTCCATATCTCACTACCTCGCCCACTATCACCCCTCTATATCAATCCAAACCAGCAAACTTCGAACACGGTCTGACCTGCGGGCTGACCTATCGCTCACTACACCCACTCCTTGTCCAAGGCACAAAGCTTAAATACGTGAGTGCGATTCCTCAGGGTCGTGCCGTGCAGGGGGGGGCTTTAATCGCGCATGGCTGACCTCCCACATGGCAACAACGGGGCTTCAGTCGTAAAATCAGCCGAGATCGCGGCACACGGAGAATTTGAAATTGGATCCATCCAAAACTCTGAGATACGAAAGTCGATCTTGAGGCTGACCTTAAGATCGAGATTTCCATTTCTAATGGCAGACCCTCAATACTCCGTATTGTAAGTGTGTAATCCAATTACCGGCTGAAATTTTGCGGAGCTTCGGAGGAAAAAAAAAAGTTGCTCCAACTTCACTTCACATCCCCAGACAACCTTGGTCCACCCCAATAATTACCACCAGGATAAGAGAATAGTAGAGAAAATCTCTGCTCTCCTCTCAAACGCCACCTACACCATGTTCGCCGTTCCAGGATGGTCGGTCGCCAGCTCTGCGCTCAAGTCGCAGACCGAGCAGGCGCCCCCAGCCCAGAATGAGTCGCAAGCAGGCAAAGATGGCCCGACAAATGCGAAGAACAAGAAGCGCAAGCGTGGGAACGACCGTGTCACCGCCGGTAATGTCGATGACATGTATCGCAGACATATCGAAAAGGCCCCCCGCAAGCCTGCCAACGATAAAAAGCGCAAGGATGACAAGCAAGCACCTGCCACCTCCTCCCCGAAAGCGACTGGCGAAGCCAATGCCGAAGCCGAAGCCGCAGCCGTGAAGCCCACCGAAGACGAGACCGCTCAAGACGAGGGAAAGCAAACAAAAAAGCAGAAGAAGAATAAGAAGAAGAACAAGGACAACGAGAACCAGGGTGACAACAAGGATGCTGCGACAGCCCCCTCCAAGGAGACCGCCGCTGCTTCGGACTCACTTGCGCCTCCCCCGGCAACTGCCGCGACGCTTACACCTCTTCAGCAAGCCATGCGCCAGAAGCTGGTTTCCTCTCGTTTCCGCCACCTGAATGAAACTCTCTATACAACGGATTCTTCCAAGGCCGTCGAGCTGTTCAATGCGAACCCGGAGCTGTTCGATGAATATCATGCCGGATTCTCCCGCCAGGTGAAGGAGTCTTGGCCCTCCAACCCCGTCGACGGTTATATCCAGACCGTTCGCCGTCGCGCTGCGGTCCCTGTCCCCAAGAGGGGCCAGAAGCCTCAAGCAAACCGGGCCCTGCCTGTGCCCCGCCGGCCCAATGGCGCGTGCACAGTTGTCGACTTGGGATGTGGTGATGGCCTCCTCGCTCGCACACTGACCCCCTCCAAGAGAAGGTTGAACCTGAGGCTCAACAGCTATGATCTCCAGTCCCCCGACCCACTTATCACGAAAGCGGATATCTCCAACCTGCCGATGGAGGACGGGTCTGCCGACGTCGCGATCTTCTGTCTTAGTCTGATGGGAACCAACTGGGTCTCCTTCGTCGAAGAAGCCTGGCGTGTGCTGCGCGGCGATGGCAAGGGCGAGTGCTGGGTCAGTGAGGTCAAGAGTCGATTCGGCAAAGTGACCCGCAAGAAGGCCCAAATCGGCGCAGTGAAGCCGCTCAGCAAGGCCGATCAGAAGAAGCAGAAGAAGAAGGGAGGCAACGAGTCCGATCTAGACGAGGAAGATATCTACGCTGAAGATGCCCGCCCAGCCAACCACAACGACGATACGGATATCTCGGCATTCGTCGAGGTTTTCCGGTCCCGCGGGTTCGTTCTGCGCGAGGAGTCGGTTGACAAGTCGAACAAGATGTTTGTCAAGATGGAGTTTGTGAAGGGAGGAGGTGCCCCGACCAAGGGTAAACATGCCACAGGGCTGAGTGCTCCCGCTCCGGGAACCAAGAAACGTTTTGTCGACCGTAAGCCGGAAAATGGCATGACACCCGAGCAAGAGGCACAGGTCCTGAAGCCATGTGTGTACAAGATCCGTTGAGTGTTGTGGTAAAAGCGTGTCATGAAATTACTATCTGCTATATCCTTCCATATTCTTGTCGTATGAGGCCGGAGTAAATAGAATGCAAATCTAAATATCCACAGGCATATACCTAGATAATATCATTGTACCATAGGCATTTCTCCAGTCTTCTGTCTGCAAATTAAGTAGTACCTAGACCTGATATCGATGCAAGATCAACCAACCTTGGAATAAATATTACTTGTGCCCATGCCACTACTAGTATTAACTATATACTACTAGTATTTAAGACTCTATGGTTGGTGCCTCAAGGTGGGGTGACCAACTTGCTAATGTGACGGATTGCGTTATTCGTTAGGCGGCCCATATTAATGGGTGAGTGGGCCGCCCGGACGAGCGGGCTGGATCAAGAACACTTAAAAATATGGTTAATTACAACTTTGAGTATCTCAACAACTAAGTATTATTTTCATTGTTAGTTAGTATATAGATTTAACTTGCTATAAAGAATAGTATAGTAGAAGCTTTTTCAACATTAGCTAATAGTATTATTTAGAATACTATATCTTAATTTGGCCTGTTGAATTGAAATAGTTGTTGAGTTATAAAGTTGTAATTTATCAAATTTACTATGTGTTTTGAGGTGGCCGACTCACCTGGGCGGCTCACTCACCCATGAAACACGTTATCCGTGTACACTTGGGCGGCTAGGTGGAAGGGGAATGGACACCTCCTTCCAGCCATCACGATAGGTACTTGGGTACCCTTCACATGATTTCTCTCAACCCCACAATTTTATAAAATGAAAGACCGCTCAAAATTTATCACTCTAGACACGGTTTCCTACCTCTGGAACCACCTCAATCTTCCTGAAGCATCTCTTCAATCCCTCTATCTATCCGACCCGGACATCCCAGGACTGCCCTCTTCGTTCAAAATTGGACATCTAGCACAGAGCACAATAGCTCTCTCCGCCCTCACTGCTTCCCTACTACACGCAACCCGCAACGGAACCCTCATCCTGCCTCGCGTGCAAGTCGCCCTCCACCATGCATGTGCCGAGTTCAA
The DNA here is from genome assembly GCF_028828005.1 of Penicillium manginii. Lineage (NCBI taxonomy): Eukaryota > Fungi > Ascomycota > Eurotiomycetes > Eurotiales > Aspergillaceae > Penicillium > Penicillium manginii. The sequence continues at coordinate 1,281,373 of NW_026643110.1, read as the reverse complement.
ATCCGAACGTCTGTACCGTCTCGACGGTCATCCACCGCCTGATACATGGGGGCTCATCGGTGGGCTTCATGCAACGCGTGACGGATACGTGCGTATTCACGACAATTGGGAGCACCACCGGCAAGCCGCGCTCCATCAACTGCGGCTACCGAGCAATGCATCGCGCGCCCAGGTCGCCGAGACGTTGAAGAATCATTCTGCCATTGAGCTTGAGAGAGCGGCGTCTCGTTATGGAAGTGTGATTACCGCACTTCGCTCTTATGAGCAGTGGGACTCCACCCCACAGGCCTCTGCTATATCGGACCACCCTATTCAGATCAGCAAACTCGCCTCCGGGGGTCGGGACAGTGTACCCAGACGGCTTGAGCCAGGCAATGATCGCTGTTTGCGTGGAGTCCGGGTCCTAGACCTAACTCGCGTGATCGCTGGCCCCGTAGCCGGACGTGTGCTGGCATCTCACGGCGCAGATGTTCTCTGGGTAACAGGACCAGGAATGCCTGAGCTACCACCTCTGGACCGTGATTTCAGCCGTGGAAAGCGGAGTATCCAACTAGATCTGAATTCTGCCGCCGGCAAAGCCAAGTTACTCGACCTCGTACGCGGGGCGGACGTCTTCATCCACAATTATAGACCTGATAGTCTAGCAGCTAAGGGGCTTGGTCCATCCGATCTAGCGGCGGTTAATCCAAATATCATTTACGCCGAGCTCTCTGCATACGGTAGTAAAGGTCCCTGGAGCCAGAGTCGTGGGTTTGATTCGCTTGTTCAAACATGCTCGGGCATGAACATATCCGAGGCAGAGCATTCCGGCGCTGGCGACTTGGCAAAGCCAATGCCATGTCAGGCATTGGATCATGGTGCTGGGTTCTGTCTTGCTTCGGGAATTATAGCTGCGCTGTACCATAGGACTGTCTCCGGGTCGTCGTGGAAGGTCGAGGTGTCTTTAGCGGGTGTTATGAAGTACCTTCGGTCGTTAGGTCAGTATCCCGGCAACTCCGGATTCCAGTGTCAGGACATAATATGGGGGGGAGGATATCATTGGTTTTTTGGAAACCAAGTCTTCTGTTTTTGGTGAAATGACGGCTTTGAGGCCGTCGGCTTGTGTGGAGGGCGCAATGCCAGCGTGGGATTTCATGCCCAAGTCTCTCGGCTCTGATACTCCGGAATGGATTTGATTACGAATCTATACCGATCTATCTACCTAGGTACATATACTAGTATATATACTATATAGAAATTCCGGAAACATCTTCAGTAGGTTATATGCCCTCAGGGCTGACTGATTTTAGTTGATCCCTGCTAGTATCATTGCCCACATTCCAAGGTTATCCATGGTTAAATTCTCAATTTGCCGCTTTGTAAGGACTTGGGACAATACTAGTAGGATTATATACCTAGGTAGTATTTGATAAAAAGTAATAAACCTAACCTGAAGGGAATTAAGGAGAGATTACTGTTATAACAAGAATGTTTTTGTTAGGGGATATGATCAAGATAGTATAAAGACATAGGGTTAAGGGTTGGTTAATACTAGTAGTATAGAGGAGAGGATTTTATGAAAAACCTTTGGAACGCCGGAGTCTGGACATAATATTGCGGAGCAAATGTGTGGGAGAGTGTTTTACTATTGTTCGTGTTGAGAGGTTAGGGTTACAGTTGTTCCAGGAGAAGGGTTGGGGGAGGGTTAAGATATCCAGGATACAATAGCTGTACCGGTCTATACCGTACGTACAATTTGACTGTGCTTGCTTCCTCAAAACGAACCTAGAGCATCTTCAAAGCCTTCCATGGCCTAGTTCTCTCTCCCATGAGTTACTAGTATAATTTTAAAAAAAAATTCGGAAATCACTGGTTTCTCGAATAAACTTGATCTAATTGGGACACTTATGTCGCCGAGTACCCTCCGTCAACAAAGAAGACCTGACCAGTAACAGCCTTGCTTGAGTCACTGGCGAGGTACACAGCAATACCCTCCAAGTCTTCTGCAACTCCATTTCTCCGTATCATGGTACGCATTGCGTGCGATTCTGCCTTCGCTGGGTCCCCCAAAACTGCAGTAGTCATGGCTGTTTCAACGAGTCCGGGGGCGATAGCGTTACATAAAACGCCTCGCGATGACCAAGCCTCTGCCTGTGACCGAGTAAGAGATACAAGTCCCCCTTTAGAAGCTCCATAGACGCTGCTGTTGCCAAAAGCTCTAAAAGACTGTTGGCTGACAATGTTGATAATGCGTCCACTTCCCCTTTTTGCCATGGCCGGTCCAAACTTCTGTCCAAGAGCAAATGGTGCCGTAAGATTAACAGCTATAGTCTCATCCCAATCTTTGGCTGACAGGTGGTCCATATGAATCCGAGTATTGATGCCTGCAGCATTGACTAGAATGTCAGGGATGCCGTATTGCTTGATGACCGCTTTATTAATGGCATCGGCGTCGCAGACGTCGATATGCAGTCCATGTGCCTCGACTTTCATGCTGGAGAGATAATCGACTGTATTCTGGACCGGACCTGGACGTCGAGCCACAACAATAACGGCAGCTCCAGCCATGCCCAGGGCGACGGCCATCGCCCGCCCAATGCCGGAGCTGCCACCAGTGACAACGGCGACACGACCACGAAGACCAAAGAGGGACTCAAGATATGTGGTGTTAGTCCGCATGCCGTATGTCATTGTTTCGTTTATAGAAATCAATGTGTTGAGGAAGCCTGCAAATTTTCCTTCTTTTCTCAACAATATACGTACTAGTATGAGTCATATGGCTTATAATGTAGGAAGCCGTAGCTACATTCCCTAAACACTTAGCAAACATTAGTCAAACCTTCCTTATATGTCATGTAATAATTGCGTTCCACCCACTCCTACACCACTAATTTTAATTGATTAGTCAATCATTATATTAGGTAACTGTTCTCAACGAGTAGCAAGTATCAAAGGCCGCCCTGGGTTACTAGTAATAAATGGTGGTTCAGGCCAGGTCAGAATGCGGTCACCATGGTACTGATTTCATAAAATAATTAGAACGGCCATCAGGTGGCCGCCCAATTAATCCGCTTTGTATAGTATTTGCCCCAATATCTCCTGGTTACCCTTTTATGCACTGGCAACATGCTCTGGAGTAACGACTTTGATCATGCCCAACATGCTACCTAATAGTATTCACTTTTTACTGACTCGGATAAGAAAGGAACCATAGCGCAAAGATATCACTACGCAACTGACCAAAGTGTACAATACCTTTGGGAAAAAAAGAATAAATCACTCATTTACTTCGAGACACATACTTCAAATTATACTACCAAATGCGGGGAAACGTGACGTCGCATACCCCGCGGGCCCCTACAAATCACCCGGGGTTTTGCCAGGATCGCCTTTTAGCCGGAATATGGTAGAATAAACACCCACCAACCAAGATGAGACCATGCTTTTCCTGAACTCAATAAGCCGAGTTTGGTTCTCATTCAAAGTGCGCTACATACTTGGCGTGGGGGCTCATGAAATCAGACGAGGCTATTCTCCCACGTCGGCTTTCGGGGAAATACTCCGATCGAACCTCTTATATAGAGCCAGCATCTCCTACTAGCCCCGCGAATACTCGTACCTAGTAGAGGGTACTAGTATGCTGGGAATAAATTAAAACCCCCGACTACTCTCTATTATGTCTATCCAAGCAAACGGAAATACGCCCTCCCAGGCCTTCAGCAACTCACCCTTTCGCACCCGTGCCGATCTACAAGCCGCATGCCGTGCACTATTGGACCCTTTACTCCCCCTCTTCACTCCCGGAGGCAGTCGCGTGAAAATCGGAACCTCAACAACCCGCTTCGACGAAGGCGGCGCCCAAATCGAGGGCTATGCACGACCACTTTGGGCCTTGGCCTCTCTGCTTGCAGGGAACTACGACTACGTCGAGGCCGCGCGCTGGCGTGAAGGAATCATCAACGGTACCGATCCAAACCACCCTGAATTCTGGGGTAATATCGAAGATTCGGATCAGCGTATGGTTGAGATGTGTCCTATTGGTTTCACGCTTGCTGTCGCACCGCATGTCTTTTGGGAGCCGTTGACGCAGGCTCAGAGGGATAATGTGACGAATTGGCTTGCCAGTATTAATGCGCGGGAAATGCCTAATACAAATTGGTATGTCGGAATCCAGGTCGGTATAATCTGATACCGGACGGAACGAACTGATTTTTGTTTCTGCTTGCAGGCTTTGGTTTCGGGTCTTTGCGAATCTGGGTCTGAGGAAGAATGGTGCTTCTTACTCTCTTGCGCGCATCGAAGCCGATATGGATCATTTGGATACTTTCCATGTTGGTGGAGGCTGGAGCAATGATGGGCCTAAAAGCCACCACCAGATGGACTATTACTCGGGTTCTTTTGCTATTCAATTTTTGCAGCTGCTCTATTCGAAGCTTGCTGGTGATTTTGATCCCGAGAGGGCTGAGAGATATCGTGAGCGAGCTAGAGAGTTTGCGAAAGATTTCGTGTACTACTTCAACCCAGACGGTGGGTTTTATTGTGAAGTCAATTGGGTGATAAAAATACTAACTAAGAATTCCCCAATACTCTAGGCCGAGCCATACCTTTCGGACGATCTCTAACTTATCGCTTCGCCATGGTTGGATTCTGGGGAGCTCTGGGCTTTGCAGATGTGGAACTACCAGCACCATTGACTTGGGGAGTAGTGAAAGGGCTCCTATTACGCAACTTCCGCTGGTGGGCTACTCAAGCAGACATTTTCAACAATGACGGCACTCTCAATCTCGGGTATTCATACGCTAACATGTACCTGACGGAGAACTATAACTCGCCCGGGTCTCCATATTGGTGCTGTCTCTCCTTTATTCCGCTGGCGCTACCTGAAACGCATCCATTCTGGACCTCAGAGGAGGAACCCTACCCTTCATCTTTATTGGAAGTTGTTGCTCTCAAGTATCCCAAGCATATAAGTATACGCCGAGGAGGTCACTCGTTCATCCTGTCCTCTGGACAGGCGTGCCACTACCCAATGAGAGCCACGCAGGCCAAATATGGCAAGTTTGCATACAGTTCTGCCTTTGGATACTCTGTGCCTACAGGTTCCTATCAGCTTGAACAATTCGCCCCGGATAGCATGCTTGCTTTATCTGAAGATGGCGGGGAGTTCTGGCACACGCGGCGACTTGCTCTGGATGCTCATTTTGAGAAGCCTGGCTCAGATGGTACCCCGATACTCGTGTCTAGCTGGAAGCCATGGCCAGACGTTGAGATAGAGACGACTCTCGTCCCACCCGCAGTCGAGACACCCAATTGGCATATACGGGCACATCGTGTGCGCACAGGCCGAGCACTGCAAACCTCCGAGGGTGCTTTTGCTATTTATGGATGCCGGAGTGATAATGGTCGGATTCTTGGGCCCATGGAATCTGGTGAATCGGAGGGTTCAGTGCATGGTGATCGTAGTGCGCTTGTGATTTCGTCGGCTGGGGCTGTGGGTATCACTGAGTTGTACTCTTCCAGCTCGCGGGCTGGTCGGATTGTGCTTGCTGATCCTAACTCTAATATCATCCATGGGCGGACACTATTGCCTTCGTTAGGGATTGATCTATCCCCAGGTCAAGATCTTTGGTTGGTAACGGCTGTCTATGCCTTACCGGGTCATGCTGAGAACTGGCGGACGCAGTGGGATCAGAAACCGGTGATTCCAGAATGGCTGCTGAAGAGAATAGAAGCATGATTGTAGTCATGGTTGTACGGCGTTTGTCAATAAGAAAAAAACTCGTTTCTCAAGACTACCTCTAGCTGTGTAGAAGAGACCTCTGACCTTCAAAGTTCGGACAATATTCAACGAAAGATGTGTAGACCTCCTTTTCTCTACCTCAACAGAAGTGGATTGAGATTATTTATCGCGGCTAAAATCCAGACGTGCTAATCATTTATTGGTTTCCACCCAGCTGCTCGACAGCCCGGCCCATCTCCTCGTCATTGTAGATACGGAATCCCTTCTCCTTGGTGACACTGGCCAACTGGACGTTCTTTGAATCCAGCTTTTCTTCCATAACCTGCTTCAGAGTCTTCAACACCAGGGTCTCAGCCTCGGCCAGCGTCAAGGAACGATGATATTCATTTTGCAGTTCCGCCTGCGCACCCTCGCTTCCAGAGCCGATGGCTTTGGCATCATATCGGTAGAATGTTCCGGAGGGCTCGGCGTGGTACCTGATATTGATTATTAGAGGCCTAGCTTCGTGAAGAATAGGTGGCATTTGCACCCGGCAGGTTCACTTACAGTTGAGGGCCATCCTCATCAAATCCAGCAATTAACAAAGCAACGCCAAAGGGTCTGCTCATAACACTCTCCTCATCATCGCCACTCTCTCCGAATCGGAGGGCCAAGTCGCAAATGGCTTGTGTAGTACTCTCGACGCGCAAAGGCTCGGCATAGTGGAAGGCGTGGTTCTGGCATTCGACACGGGCGTGCTCGACCAGGTTACGGGCATCGGCTTGTAGGCCGGACATGGCGCAACCAATGTGCTGATCAATCTCGACAATCTTCTCTACCGATGAGGCCTCGAGCAGGGTGGATGTCACACGCTTCTCGACGCCGAGGATGACTCCCTCGGATGTTGCAACCTTGACCAATGTTAGCGGGGTGCTTTGCGGGTGATGATGACAAGCGCCGGGCCCAGAGATCGATCCATGGCTTTATTCATAGCGATAAATGGCCCTCCTTTCTCTCCGTGTATAATTGCGATGGAAGATGGTGGTAATATAAGCAGGACGGGGCTGGAACGTACTCCGATTGCTGTGGAACCTAGCTTGATAGCTTCGAGGGAGTATTCGACCTGGAATAGACGACCTTCAGGGGAGAAGGTGCTGTACGGGGCAGAGCAATATTAGAGAACAGGGTTCGATACAACGACAGGAATATCTGGGGTAGAATGCGTACTTGATTCCACGGTCTATCCGAAGCTGTTAGCAATCCGGGCAGTGGAGTGAGATGTGACGGGAGCTTACCATATTCGGATCGGGCAATGAACATATTGGGCGGGTTGAATGAAGACAAGGGAGATCACCAAAGAGATTAAAGAATTCGAAGGAATCCCGAGAAGGTGGAAGGGATGGGAGGTAGTTGGTTGGAGTGAACTGGGGGAAGGACGAAGCTCGGGAAGCTCGTAACCTACGCAACTCACGTTTGCCTGCGCGGGGGCGGTGAACGAGTGTCGCCCAATCATTAGGAAACGCAATTCACTCCTCGCGCGCCGGGTTGATTAGCATTCGTGCCAGGTTCCTGTTTCTGTTTCGATTTGCTGTGATTCTCTCTTTTGCATGATAACGCCTACTCCATTCCGGGATCATGTCCATCCCCGAACGTCGCGTTAGCAACATCAGCACTGTTCGACCCCGCGTTGCTTCCAGTCGCGTCGATGCCGACAAGCTCAAACACACCCAATCGCCGTACCCAAACGATAAGATGGACCCTTTGCGCACAAGTACCACCAGTCCGAAATACAAGACAACGCTCGAAGTCAAAAAAGTGACCGGGAAACACACGGAGCGATCAGTTCTGGCAGAGAAATGGCGAGCCGCAAGGGAATTCGACGACTCGGATAAGAGGAGAGCCAAGAAGGCCCCATCTGCGGCGCATTCAAGACCAGCGACAGCTACAAAGCAGGAGACGGAGGCGAGCCAAGGTTAGTGATTCGCTCCTATTCGCTGCGTCTCGGATTGAGACGTACTGACTTGTTTGTATACACAGCGCCATGGAATCCGCAAGCATGTCTTATTCCTCACTCAACAGCTCCTCTCGCCAGTCGTGTATCAGTCCCTCCATTAGCTTCAAATGCGCCTCAGTCCATCGCCCCTCGCCCATTTCGGGAGCTTTCTCCTGACGCGCAGGAATCTGCCATCCTGGAGGATCTACTATTCGTGTTTATGGGCTTCGAAGGGCAATATATTCACTACCAGAGCGCCTATGACCCAGCTGCGGAGAAGGATCGTCTCACCGGTCCTGTTTACCAATTAGCGCCAGGCTTGGACCCGACTCTACGAGACCTCACACAGTCCATGCTCAAGATGGCGACGCATTATAGTGCAATGGAGACTTTCGTGGAAATTCAGAGTCGGGCTGAGTATGGCGCTGTTAGCCATGCACTTTGCGCATCTATTCGCAAACTCCTCAAGGACTATCTGATCTTGATCGCTCAGTTGGAAGGCCAGCTGCTGAACAACCCTACATTCACCCTACATCAACTTCATTTACATACGATGCCGACCAGCCAATGCCTTGCCCAACTCTATCTTTTGGGACAAGAACTCCTGAAGCGCAATGGATTGCTGGAATCTGATGATTTGGACGAATCCATCGATGACTTTGATGACGTGGATAACATCCTCGAGCAGCTCAAGGAGGGAGGCGATCTGGTGCCAGGTGCTATGGCAAGCAAAAAGATTTGCAAAGGAGGAAATGTCTTGGGTTTGTTGACAGAACAGCTCGCTACACTATCAGGAGATCCGACCAGCAAGTCTCTCATACAGGGTTTGTTGCGCGATGCCAGCCGCCCCTACATGAACATGCTCAATGAATGGTTGCACCATGGTGGTATCAAAGACCCCCATGCAGAATTCTTGATCAAGGAGCAGAAATGGATTAAACGTGAGAAGCTTGAGGAGGATTACACCGACGAATACTGGGAAAAGCGCTATACAATCCGCGACACTGAGGTTCCACCACAGCTCGAGAGTGTCAGGGACAAGGTTCTTCTCGCTGGAAAGTACCTCAACGTGGTACGAGAATGCGGTGGTGTTGATGTGAGCAAAGCCGTGAAGGATGTTCCCAAAACTCTTGACGATCCGCGCTTCCTGGAGAACGTCAATGCAGCTTATACCTACGCCAACGCCTCGCTTCTCAATCTCCTTCTCACCAAAAACTCGCTGACTACGCGATTCCGATCTCTAAAACACTACTTCTTCCTCGATCGATCGGATTTCTTTTCCTACTTCCTTGAGCTTAGCGCATCTGAGCTGCGCAAACCAGCTCGAAATGTGAATGAGGGTAAACTCCAGTCGCTACTTGATCTGGTACTTCGCCAGCCGGGCAGTATTGCTGCACAGGATCCCTTCAAAGAAGATATCAAAGTACGGATGAACAAGATCGGTTTAACAAGATGGTTGATGCAGGTAGTGAGCGTCTCTGGCATCGACCAAGATCACCCTGAAGCGTCATTCGAGAAACAGCAAGCCTCGACTTCTCACAGCTCGGACGATGAGAACAATATTTTAGGATTCGATGCGCTCGAACTGGACTATTCTGTACCATTCCCACTCTCGCTCGTCATCAGTCGCAAAACGGTTCTGCGATACCAACTCATTTTCCGCCATTTATTATCACTTCGCCACCTGGAGACGCTGCTGGTCACGTCCTGGGCAGACCAAAACAAGGTTATGAGTTGGCGACATAAATCATCAGACCGAAGACTGGAGCTATGGAAGAGGCGCGCATGGAACTTGCGTGCGAAGATGCTTGTGTTTGTGCAACAACTTCTGTACTTTTGCACGGCCGAAGTCATCGAGCCTAACTGGGTAGGATTGATGGAGCGAGTCAATGGGGCGGAGGATGCCAATGGATCCGAAGAAACTGTGAATGGTACTAAGCAGGCCAACCGAACGGTCGACGAGCTAATGCAGGACCATGTGGATTTCCTTGACACTTGCCTGAAAGAGTGTATGCTCACGCAGGCCAAACTCCTCAAGGTACGTCGGAACCAGACATTTTATGCGTGGAAAGAATACTAACCGTAGGTGGATTTTAGATTCATTCCAAACTGCTGACTTGTTGCACCATGTTTGCGTCTTGGACCGCCGCATCGCTCTCGCGGGCACTGGCTTCGGCTGACCCTGACCAGGCTGTGGAGGACAGTCGAGGATACGACGCGACCCGCATAAGCAAGCTCGAAGATACTCTCAAACGCTATGAGGATCATTTCAATCGCCACTTGCGCATTCTTATGGATAGGTAAGTTGATATGTACAGTCTTCATTGAATCAGGTTGTCTAACCAGGAGCAGTTTGAACTACTTCGCCGCCACTGAGAGTGTTGTTCTATTGAAGCTTGCTCATTCCCTCAGCTCCATCAGTAAGGAAGACTGAAGATGACGCCACTTATGAATATGCAACTTCTCATAGAGATTTGCACACGACCTGCCACATCGGATACACACCTCCATCCATCACCAACAATGTACGCTTATACTCGTCACGGAAGCTTACCGAGAAGGATATGCCACGAGTTGTCTCGGCGCTAGGGATGCTAGTTCTAACGACCTGGAATTGAGCGACAGGGACCATTAACGAGCGCTCTATCACATCATACCACCCTGCAACGGCGACATGGCCCTGTCTCCACTCAGAAGAACGCCATTGGGCAGGTCTCCACTGATAAGATAGAAGCTACGAGTGCCTCGGGATCCCGTCTTAGCCTGAGGGTCGGATCCTAGGATAGGATGCGATGAAGTCCACCCCCGTACTCCAAGCTACCACAATCAGATTTGTATGTATTAAGTAGCTACGAGGAGTCAGCGCGCATGATTAAATAAATACCACTATTGCTATCAGTCCCACCGTAAGAAAGCAGTCAATGGCGAGTAGAACAGCACGAGGCTCTCACGGCCCCCACCCCCGACTTTTGTACGGACCCTCCCCTAGGGTAGGCTGACGCCCGAATTCCGCCATAATCGGGGCTAATCGCACGTCAGTCCGCTCCGCCGCAATCATTTTATAAACCCACGACCTCGAGACCTCTCACATCTCTTCAGCACTTCCACACCCCGAGAGAGAGGAAGAGAGAGGGAGAGTATACCCATCCCATCATGCCGCTCGCTTCCATCCTCTCATCGCTTCCACCCCTCCGCCTTCCACATTCCTACCAAGAGCGACTCAACCTTGCGCTCGGTACCGCCGCGTTCTTAGGAACGACCACCCTCCTCCTCCCCGCAGCATACCGCGACTACCGCACCTTCAAATCATACGGCCAAGGCGGCATCCCGAATAATGTCATCGGCTGGCTGATTGTGCGCCTGCTCTTCCAGCCTTTCCGCGGAGAGATGCTCGACACAGAAGTCTACTCGCGTCGCATCGATGCCGCGGAGGGCCACGGGATGGGCGGTGATGGATACTTGACACTATCGAAAGCACAACTGGCCACACGCTCGCCTCAAACCAGGCCCGAGGTCGGCCCGCATGTTGTGCCGCAGCGACAGTTGACCCAAGTTCCGGACGAGGATATCATGGAGGTATGTATACGCCGTCAGCCATTCCCCTCTGGGTTTTCAATATCTGGATGCGGGGACCCTGCATCCTTGGGTCCCTGGCACTTAAGGTGTTTTGCCAATAGCTAATCAGGACCTCATAGAAATTCCGCGCCGCGTTCCGATCCTTCGGCTTGCGTAACCACCATCTCGTTAAATTCAGCAAATCCAACCTGGAGCAACACGCCGATGGACTCTTTCTAGCGGACCACTTGCCCATCACCGATCTGGCTGTGAGCATGGCGGGAGAGATTGCGCATATTCATCAGGGTTCTGACCACTCGGTGCATGTCGTCTTGTCGCCTGCAGACTGTATGTCGTCATTTTGCATTCCCTTCTCTGCTCCCGGCCGCGAATCGACTCGAAACTAACTTTTATACCAGGCATTAAAATACTCGAGGCGGGATGGGGCCAGCGCCATGGTTTCTCTGGTACATCGGCTATGACATATTTATCCTTCGGGACGTTGCCTGACCTACCTGCGGAATATATTCTCATCTATGCGCCGCGCACGGAAGAGGAAGTTAGGATCGTGATGGAGATTATCTCGGCCAGCGTGAAATTCATGACTGGACGGGAAGACACGCGGTAGATGTACAACTTGTCAATTGGTATGAGTGGCCTTATTGATGGCAGGCGACTTTTCCTGGTACCTACTAGGTACCTAGCTACTCTCCTCGGTATCATCCCGGGTGAGGAGAGCAAAAGGAGATACACAGGCTGTATATAGTGCATGGCGTTTTGTTCCTGCGTTGTGGCAACTTCTTCCGCATCTTCTATTCGGGTGCATGGCGTTTACAAGTGACACTCGCAGACCGTGGCAGTTTACGGTCATGCTTTGGTGTTTGCGGTGCATAATGGACTGGCGCTAATGGTGACTTGGTGAGAGTCACGGTCCATCCCAATTTGGAGGACATTCGGCGTTAATCTTTTGTATCTCCACTTCCTCACGGTGTAAAAATATTCTACGGTCAAGCTTTATCATCGAGAGACAGTATATTATGCTAGTCGAAGGCAGTAAATACTAACTTGAGAGCAACTTCACCAGGCCTTCCTGAATTCCAGACTTAATTAGTATAACCATGGAAGTTGGGTTCCTCGCATGAGGTTCCAAGGTTCCAAGGTGACTACTACCAGTGGCTGCTCGAACTTGAAATCATACTACTCAACATGTCCGAGTCGCACACTCCGATTCAAGTTGAAATAATATGACAGCATTTTGTCTCGCAGGACCTTGCTAGACTACTAGTACTAGTAGCTCCTAGGCAAAATTTCACCCTAGCATACGTCGTCAGCCGCACCTGAGAAGATTCTGTGATTTCGATTTCATCTCTACTCCACACCTAGGTAAACACAAGTTGTGATAGAATGGGTATTAGCTAATCTGTTAGTTGGGCTCGCTATAACAGATCTGCAGGAACGGGATTTGCTTTTACTTCTATTATGCAACAGATATAAATCAAGGCGCAGGCGTCATGAGATCAATGACTCGACCTCTCACATTGGATGCTACATAGATAGGTCGAAAATTCAAGCCGACATCATACCATTATTAATTCTCAATTCCAATGTTGGAATACTATCTCCCTGTCATCATAAGAAGCCGAAATCGGTAGCATCGACGCCATTGAATGCGTTAGTGCCTCTCCCTCCTCGTACAACATTGCCTAATTACACTCAATATAATTTTCAGCCCCGGGCTCAACTGATTGTACTTTTGTTCGGGATATAAGATCCAACCCCTTCGATGAGAGAGCCCGAGGCTATGGTAATATCAGCCCGAATAAGCAAAAACATAGTACTATAACCCAATCTGAAAGCTGCGATCTGATCAGCAGGGTCTGACCGAGACCATGGGACAAAAAACAAATCAAAATAAACAAAAAGTTTTGGAATATCCTCAGCGTGGAGCTGTTCGGACTCCGTACCTAGGTAATTTCCAAGATTTCTATGCCCTTCAATTTCGCTTCTCAGGTGAGATCACGGTCCGAATCGGACCCAGACCGGAAACAACCCCCAAGGAACCATGACACTTTAACGCTAGATCGAATATATACCAATCAACAGACGATCACAACTAGCGTACCAAACTACGAGACAGCCACCGATCTATTCTACACGGGCGGACTATGTATGGAACGGAGAAAAGAACCATGACGTGCGAAGCTCAGAGGCAAAAAAAGAAGAAGAAAAATTAGACGAGCGCACCGACAAACGACTCCATGATACCATCCGAGATCCAGAGATCCATCGAAGCTCGTATTAGGAATATCCGTGAGGGTCGAGGAAGAATCTGAATGGAATCTGAAAGCAGATTTTGACAGTTAACAGCTAACTAGTCATGTACAAAGTACATACATACTAACTAGTTCCTAGTAACGAGTAGTAGGTGCGGGCCAGTCAACGCAGTTGCATAATATGTGCATACCTAGCATATGTACATGTTCGCCCACTGGCAGGAGGCTGTAGGCACTGGCACTCCAGGGCTAGGACCAGGTCACACAACATATACTCCGTCTGCACAGGGATAGAATTGTCGGGACTCCCGTCGTTTCAGACTCAGGCAATCCGAGGCTATCCGTCTCATACTAGTATAACTGCAGTATTGTGGGGACTTCGGAGAAGAATGTAGGCCGGGGCACGACGAACAAGGTCACACGGCGGTCTCGTTGCTGAATACATACGAATGGACAAAAGATCTGCCCCTCCCTCCTCTTCACCCCCTCTCCCCAGCCCACTTACTCTTGTGGGCAAAGGCAAAGGCAAAAGGAGGGGGCTGGGACCCGACACAGTGGTAGACTAAGTGGGGTACTTCATTTTACAGTATTTTTATTTTATTATTTATTATTTATATTATTTTCATTTTTATTCCGATTTGGATTTTTGATTTGATTTCTTTCTTTTTGCCTCTCCCTTTCTCGATTATTAAAAAGATAAACGTACATAGCAATCAAATTCTTGGTGATGTGTTTTATTTTTACCTCGGTAGTACCACTGGGCTGGGACCACTCAAATTTTTCAGGGTTGAAGCATACATTTAAACATACTTCACAGACCGAGACCGAGACCGAGCCCCCTTCAAGAAGAGAAGAGAGAAAGAAAGAAAAAAAAAGAAGCAAAAAAACCAAGACGAGAAAGGGCTGGGAAAAAGGAGGAAGAAACCACATAAGCTGGGGCAACCCCCCCCCCCCCTAAAGTGTGTAACAAGACCCGGAATGCTGGGTAGAGGCAAGTCGATCCGCTTTTTCTGTCCGACTGTTCGAACCCAATCCTCGGGACGAGGAAATCTGGCGTTCCCGCAGGTTTTGATTTTAGTTTCGATCATTAGCGTCCGTCGCCCCAGGCCCCAAACCCGGTTGGAGACCGGCGTTGTACTGCTTAGGCAGGTCCTTTCATTCGTGCACGGCCACTTTGATGACAGCACGGGAACAAAATAATCGACCGGGTCTGAATGGAGATTTGTCCCTGTTCCACACAGGATGTCAGTGTATACGTAGTACATTACTGTACATAGTAGTAGTACTATTCACTTTTTTGTCTACAGAGTCCCGAGTACGTGGGCTCCGTCCGAAAGAGAACCGACACTAACGGGCCCAGCCGCTCTCACCCCCGAAGCTGGGACGGGAAAGCTGGGAATGGGAAAGCTGGGAGGGCCTGCCTTCCCGAGGGGTGAACCATGGCGCTGGGATTAGAGCTAAACGGTGAATTGAGAAAAAGAAAGTGTCCCCCAGACCACGCGCAGGCAACCCCTGTCGTGCGCCGCAGACCCGACACTTTGGATGCTTTCTTCCCATTTCGGGGAGGGGCCGTTCCTTTCTGACTCTATCCATGCACGAACGTCTTGCACCGAATAGAACTGGGTATTGTAGAGGGGTCATGCCACAAAAAAAATACTACCACTCGAATGAAGTCTCACCACATGGTAAACTGGAAATGTTGGGGCCCTTGCCCGACAAGCACTTGTGAACCTAAAAACTGGGCCCCGGGACACATCATCATGCCCCCTCTTCGCCTTCCAAGCGTTCTTCCTAGATGGAGACAGCTGAAGCCCACTGTAACCATCTCACCCGTATCTGTGTTGTACAGCACGGACAAGGTAGGTACGTGTAGCATAGCCCTACCCTACCGAAGTACTACTTCAAACTTGGCGTTCATCGTCAAGGCTTTTCCTTATTTTCATCGATGCGTCGCAAGATTCTAGATGGAGCATCGACCCGGGTGGAATTCGCATATGCCATGTACTTGGCCCATTGGAGCACTTTGAAGAAATCCATCGTGAGTTTCACGGAATCCTGAGGGATGAATAGTGGACACCCAATCCCTCTCCAGGAAGAATAAACCCACATCTTCATGACATTTGGAATGTAAGAAAATAAAATTAAAAAGAGGAAACCTTGGAAGGTTCTGAAATGCTTGAGAGTGGAATCCTGTTCCACATTTTCTCTTTCCAGTCCTCTCTACTACGGAGTATATATCCAGTTGCTTGGCCCGGTGATCTTCATTGCGTGAAGCTGACAAAGATGAAAGGATATTTTTCATAGACTGGCACTGGTTGGTACTTTTGTGCAATTTCAGATCCGAACAATGATCCAACTTGATTCAACTTCTAAGCATCCCTGTAGCGCATCTGCAGATATTAATTAACCATACGTTTCATTTCCGCCTCCCATATCCCCCAGGCTCCGCAGGACAAGCGGTGTGAGAGTTCAGAAATGAAGTAATCCACTAGAAAATCCCGAGGGAACGGAATCCAACGAGGTTGCTGCTGATCCTGAACCGGTCCTGGGACCAGACAACCCCACTCAGGTTGGGGGTTGCCCATCGGGCCCTTTAGAACCAGCTGTAAAAGCCACTTGGCGCCACAGGTACTGCATGCGCATTGGTCAACGGGTAAGGGACCACCCCGACGTGTGTGATCGTGTTGGAAATCTGTCACTGGGTCGCTAGCCCAATTGCTAGGTTTTGGTTTGACTGACAGCGGGAGTTAGGCGAAGATCCATTTCCGTGTCCTCGGAATCTCGCAATGCAGGGCTTTCTTCCGGCCTGCGTTCTGGCTGGCGCAAGGGCTGGTTCGAAATGAAATGTTCGAAATTAAAGGTCGTCACCTCCGAAAAGACCTCGGACTTCTCCTGATAGTTATTCCATGCATTCCTTCCTCTTTCTGTCGCGGCTGACGGCCAGATCTAAATTCGCGAACGATAGTCAGTGGCTTTTTTTTTGGGGGGGGATTTTTATTAACAAATTTTTATTATCGATTTTCTGATGTTTCTGATCCCTTCTTGGCCGAGTTCCATTACATCATTGGCTCGTGCTAATGGAAATGTGGTTATGTATAGCAATACTTCCTCGTGCTGCCCAGAAAAGGGAATATGATCTATTCCAATTGATTTTCCATAGCGTGGCGCCTCAACCGCTGGACCTTGCCTGACTTCAGCCAGCTGAGCCACAGACGTATTCATTATGATGGAGCAGGAGATGTGCAGTTGAAGCGGCAAAAATACTGAATTTTGCCTCGATCCACACTGTCGGGCGCTCTTGGGCCCCTCGAGGTACACCAAAGAGGTCATATGCGAGCGGCCAACGCTGCATTAGTAGACGGAAGTGCCGTCTATCCTCAAGGTTTGTTAGCTTAGCCTTAAGCAGCATAACGGACCCAAGGAGTCTATCCTGATACTTTGTATTCAGGAGCGTCGGAGTTGTGTTCGTGAACCATTCCTCGGCTAGTAAACCGACCCGCCCTTTTCTTCTCGCCCTTGGCTCCATGTACAACCCACCCCTCGGGAGTAGAAAAGGAGTTCCTGACGCAGAGATCAAGTGAGCAGTAGTTCGCGCCAGTGGGGATAACAAGGTCATTCACAGGAAGGTTCCGCCGACGACTAGGAGGCCACGTTCATCATTGATCGTATTCGATCCGTTTTTGCTCACGAGACTTCATTACGGAGCAAAGGATTTCAAAAATTGAAGTCTGATCCGTATTGTCACCAGAGGATTTTTGTATCGGAAAAAAGGTCACTTACGACGAAGAACGTTTGACGGATTAGGCGGACCACACTCGCCCTCTCATTCGTACGTTTTAGTGCGTGTCTTGTATGACTGGGGGCCCCTCATACAGGCCTTGACAGGCGCCCACGAAGCGTGAATGATCCTCGAGCCGCCATCCAGTCCGAGAGAGCCGTTGCCGCCAACGTCCCCCGGCACCCGATCGCGTCCATGAAAATCACAGCACTTTAATTTCCTCTCCCCTCCAGCACAGAACGCTGCTGCGCCCCTTGGCCCCGGATAATTCAGCCCCGCCCTTCGACAAATTCGTCAAACGAATTCGCATATATAGGGGACCATTCTTTACATCCACGACAATCTCAATAATTAGTGAAAGAGGGTGAACATGACGTACTGACAAACCTTTTCATTGCTCTTCCTTTCAGTTCTCGAGAAAGCTAACCAACAACTTTGGTCTTTCGTAGAAGTCCAGACTCGCAAACAGTAGAACTCGATCGTGAGTTCCTCGACACTGTCACAGTTCACGGCCGCGAGTATCAGAAATATTCCATCGACCACCGGTTATATTTTGGACCAGTCGACGATGTAAGACAATCTGAGCAGAATGGGTTCTCAAAAGAGGCCTTTGATCACTGACAGCATGACTAGGAAGAAGCTCAGCGCCTCGATGAAGAACAGCGAGTCTTTCAGCGTATTTTCGATGACCGTCTAATATTTCCACCAATTCGACGACCACGAAGGGTCCTCGACTGTGGCCACGGCTCCGCATCATGGGCCGTAGAGGTCGCAGAACAGTATCCAGATTGTCATGTGAGTATCCTTTCTGACACAGTCTCTAGTTGTCACCTAACATACGTTGGTGACAAAAGGTTATTGGTGTAGACATTGCCCCGCACATGAGCCCTGACGATGTGCCTGAAAACCTATGGCTTCAAGTGAGTGCAACCTTTCTTCAACATCACCGCTGGTAGGGTCACTGCCTTGCCTATGCTATCGAGCCTGATTTTCCATCCCTTATGACGGGTCAACATGTCGTGAATACATGCCGGGCTGACCCTGGAGCGTGTGACCCCTGGAAGATAGTTGCTGACGAGACTGTGTGTAGGTGGACGACCTGAACCGAAACTTCACGTTCCCCGCGAACCACTTCGATCTTGTCCAGTCTCGACTTCTTGCGACCGGTATCCACCATTCACGATGGCCAACCTACATCCGCGACATTGTGAGGTACGCACAACTCCAAGAATGAGCGACGACAGAAATGCCGACAGTTCCAAATCATCACCTCCATCTGAAATGGCCGTGGTACTGATGACTGCACTCTCTTACAGGGTGCTGAAACCAGGCGGATGGGTTCAAATGATCGAAATATACTTCAATGTGCAGTCGGATAACGGTTCAATCACTGATGAGCATGCATTGAGACGATGGAGCACACAATACATGCGCTCACAAGAAGACCGAAAGGATCTTCGAATTGGAACCAGACTGCGAAACATGTTGACGAATGCGGGATTGAAGGAAGTCGACACGAAGATGATTCCACTTCCATTGTCTGCATGGGGAAATGGTAAGCCACTTCTTCCCCGTTGATTTTCTCGGAAGTAGCAGTCTTGACACAATGCAGATCAGAGGACCCGCGATATCGGCCAGGCCAACAGCGGTAATATTCAAAAGCTTCTTCGATCCTTGGCACTGTACCCTCTCACGCAACGATTGCACATGTCGATTGAGAACTTCGACACATTGGTGGAACAGGCACAACAAGAGGCCAAAGATCCATCTCTCAAAGCATATTTTCCCTTGTAAGTGGAACTACTCGAGACGCGTCTTTGGGAAATCACTGACTCAGCAGATACGTTTGCATCGGCCGAAAGGCATGAAGGAGGTTGAGTATAATACAACAGCGAGGGTCTGTCACGGACCACTGCACATATCATTGCGGTCTTGGGATGCCCATTGGCACCATGCCGATCACTTGGCGCTTCGACTCGTTTTGCATTTGCATTTGCATTCTGCATTTTCACAAGCATATACATATTGGATTAGCAAAAGACGGTAATTGAAGCAAGTGTTCTTTATTGCATACGTGCTTTTGGTGGGGCAGTCGTGCCATATTGCTTTTTCCAGGGTGATGCTGCGGGATGTGTCTCTCCGGGTCACTTGTAGGGTAAAAGAGAAACCCTAAATACCGAGCCATGACCGAGTGACATGGTCGCACAGAAACAACCTCCACAGAAGATTGAGTCGGGCAATGATCCCGGCATAGCTGCAGCCCATCAATTTGAGTGTTCCTTCAGGATTCCTGAGAAGATAGGTGCTTGAGGCTCATAAGGGTCTTTGGGCAGATCGTCACGGATGTGGTTCCGTGCGGATCGGGAGGATCACCAGGAAGATCTGAGGGCTATTTTGTGGCAGATGTGGCGTCGGATGAGATAGAGCCCTGATGACTTTCCTTGTGAAGTAATGACCAGGGTTATTACTAGCATGCCGAGGGCAGCTGAGTAGCACATGAGTGGGAGGGAGGCGGCAAGCAACTTGAGGGAGCTATGATCCAATCCGACCATATCACATCACCATCACGCTGAGATCTCGGATCGACCATTGCGAGAAAGAGGAGCAAGAGGAAAAGGATAGCAAAGTTGGGATGCGGGAAAGAAAAGAGAAGAGAAGAGAAGAGAAAAGCAGGAGGGGGTCGACCCAGACTGACGGGAAGCAGGGAAGGAGAGACCGGGGGAATTGAGAAACGACCCTTTCGCACCTTCCTCCAGATTCGTGCACACCTCAACCTTAACTCAACATCGGGCACTTTCCCTGAGGTTTCCTCACTCATCACTGTTATCAGTACTCCACACTATATCACTGTCATTGCTGCCCAACGATTACAGGGGGCAGTACGATACACACCCCGGCACAAGTTTCCATGGTGCGCTCAAGGATTGTTTACCCTGCGCTTGGTCCCAGGCACGCCCTTCCCCCCCCCCGACCATTCCGATTTGATCTACAGTCCTCAGCATTTGTTTCACTGGTACCTCCTCAAGAACAGCAGCAGGAAAGGATGACTTTCGCATATGGCCTATGCCCTCTCAGCCTCACAGGTATGGGGGCCGAGCCGTGGGGGAAAGCCCATCACGGTCGAGCCCAAGCCGAGCGTTCTGGGGGCAAAGCACCCACCGAACACACCGTTGGAGTCTCCTTACTCTGGCCAGACATCCCCGTTCCAGGGTGCCGGGTCCCAGTACCCTATTAGAGTTCAGAATGGAATGCACCCCAACCTAGCGAGATCAAGCATCGACCGCTAGATCCTGGAGATACGAAATGCAACTTAGGTGGCTTGGGATCGAGAGTTAATTACCTTGTCTCTCTTACTACTTTCATCCCCTGGACTTCCCCGAGATACCGAAATAGTTCCAGGCACAGGCCAGACTTGCCCACCTTCCAAGCTACCGGTCCAAGCTCCCGTGCTATGGGTCTGCCCCTTCAGGGGCTCCGGCAGAGACTAACGGGGAGGCTACAGAGACACTAGGTAACAGTGCCCGATGTATCACACAAAAGAAAGATTTCGACCCAATCTCATGCAAATCGAAGCTTGCGATTCGCCAAAATCTAGTGCTTTGCAGGGGTTGTTTAGTAGGAAATGCAGATGTGCATTTCCCGGAGTCTTGATGTGGAGCAGAACCGTTATAGGTAGAGTTGAATAGAGCAATCAAAATCAAGAAGCGGAAAAAGGCCTCCTATTCCAGCCATACAGCATGCAGTAAAACCACCTTGTGCGATGTCAAGTATGCACGCCAAAACTGTCAACCACGCCTCGCCCGATCTAGATGTCTCGACACCTAAATACTAAGGCATGAATACTTACCTAATCGGGCAAGGCGGCAAGCGGGGAGAAAAAAAGTTGGCGCGCGGATTTTCATTTGAGCTGCTACCAACAACTTTGAGCACCCGCCACAATGCCTTCCACATACAATAAGGAAAAGGCATGGGATACGGAGGATATCGATAAGTGGAAGGTAAATTCAAATGTTCTGCAAAACAAGAAAATCCGGCAAGTTAACCATGCTTTTGCACCCAGATCGACGAGTTCAAGCCCGAGGACAATGTCGCCGGAAACTTCGCCGAAGAGTCCTCCTTTGTCATCCTCTTTCCCAAATACAGAGAGAGCTACTTGAAGGAAGCATGGCCGACGATCACAAAGGCCCTGAAGAAGCAGGGCATCGCCTGCACACTCGATTTGGTGGAGGGAAGCATGGCCGTGAAGACGACCCGCAAGACCTACGACCCAGCCTCGATCCTGAAAGCGCGCGACCTGATCAAGCTACTCTCGCGTAGCGTCCCCGTCACACAAGCCATCAAGATCCTCCAAGACGACATGGCCTGCGACATCATCAAGATCCGCAACCAAGTGCAGAACAAAGAGCGATTCGTCAAGCGCCGCCAGCGAATCCTCGGCCCCAACGGCTCAACCCTCAAAGCCCTCGAACTCCTCACCGCCACCTACATCATGGTCCAGGGTAATACCGTCTCCGTGATGGGCCCGTTCAAGGGCCTCAAGGAAATCCGCCGCATCATCGACGACTGCATGGCGAACATTCACCCCATCTACCACATCAAGGAGCTAATGATCAAGCGCGAATTGGCCAAGGACCCGACCCTAGCCAACGAGTCTTGGGACCGATTCCTGCCCAACTTCAAGAAGCGCACCCTCTCCAAGCGCCGCGTTCCCTTCCAGGTTACCGACAAGTCGAAGAAGGTGTACACGCCTTTCCCGCCCGCGCCCGAGAAGTCCAAGGTCGATCTCCAGATCGAGTCTGGCGAGTACTTCCTTTCCAAGGAAGCCAAGGATCGCGCGCAGAAGGAGGAGGTTGTCGAGCGCCAACGTCTGAAGCGCGACGAGAAGATGCGCGAGCGCGAGAAGGATTTTATTGCGCCCGAGGAGACTCTTCCTGCCGATGTCGAGGGCAAGAAGAAGGAGAAGAAGGACAAAAAGGAGAAGAAAGAGAAGAAGGAGAAGAAGGAGAAGCGCAAGCGCGATTCAGAGGATGCAGACGTGGACGATGCTGCCGAGCGCAAGGAGAAGAAGAAGAAGAAGAAGAGCAAGTCCAAGGAGGCTGCTTCCGACGAGGAATAAACTGGCTACGTCTTTCGGTCTGGTTCTATTTTGGCGCTTCTGGCAGAGCATGGGTCTGGCGTTTAAATCTTTCTCTCCTTTGCAGTGCTCTCTCTGTGTGTTTCTCATGGGTCTATATGTAAAATGATCAATACCAAACTGTCCTTTACTTTCTATAACAAGTTTCTCAAGCGGTCAAACGGGAATGGATACGCTCAACAGAAGGGTAAAAAAATAGTTAAAGCCTGTAAGGCACTAGCAAAGATAGAAAATAACCCTTCATCTCGACAAAATCACTACTAATAGCTTGGTCTCCGCAAGCTGCTGTTACCTCGGTTAAGCCCTCAGTGTGGTTCATGATAAAACGGGCCATTGGATTCTTCTCACCAGGGATCTTTCTCACAAGATATGCCCTAAGCCGCATTGTAACGAGTGAACCGCTCGGTAGGCGAAGGGCGCTCCTCGAGGTGGCTGACTGTAGGCTTTTGCTTATCAACCATACCCATTTCATGAGCAAAAGTGTCATGAGGCTTCCATTTGGCACTAGTCATGGGAGTAGATTCCTCAAGCATCTTGTCGACTTGCTCCAGAGACAACCCCTTGGTCTCGGGAACAACGAAAAAGGCAAACATGAAGCACAAAACGAGAGCGCTGCCCCAGACAAAGAAGACCTTGACTGCCAGATTACCCTTATCCTCGTCCACAATGTATGGGGTGATGACGGCAATGACACAGTTCCAGAGCCAGTTCGAGGCCGTTGCAAGAGCGACGCCCTTGGCGCGAATGGGGAGTGGATAGATCTCGCCGATGACGACCCACGCAGCAGGACCCCAGGTGGTGGCAAAGGCAGCGATGTAGAAGCAAGTGAATACGATCAAGCAGATATCGCTGTATGAGAGGTAGTAGGTATGTCAGTCCATAGCTAATCATGGTTGTATCTCCATACTTGACTTACGCAGCGTGTTGTCCCTTGGCGGCAACGCCAACAATGGCGACAATAAACTCGCAGGCACACATGACAGCGGCGCCATAGATAAGGAGCTTACGGCGACCAAATTTCTCCATCATGTAAAACGAGGCAGGAGTGGTTGCAACGTTAACAACGCCTGTGATGGTCGAGATCAAGAAAGGATTCTTGATGCCCACCTGCAGGAAGAAAGTGGTGCCATAGTAGACTTGAAATTGGTTAGTTGCAGAGACATCTCACTAGAATTCAAGCTCACAGATGAAGTTGATGCCAGTCCACTGTTGGAACATTTGCAAGCAAGTTCCCATAATCACTCGGTGGAGATTTCCACGGCGAGACATGCCACCTTTGAAGCAGTCGGCCCAGGAAGTGCTCGCAATTTGCTTTTCATACTCGAAGTTGGCTTTAATCTCTGCAAGCTCTGCCTGGATAGCCGGGTTTGTTCCGGGCTGACCACGAACTCGCTCCAGGGAACGGAGGGCATCTTCCATCCGACCACATTTGACGTAGTAGCGAGGGGACTCCGGCAGGAAGAAAAGCCCAACGGCGAGAATCGAGGCCCAGATGAATTGCATACCAATGGGGATACGATATGAGGACCGGTCGGGACGATTCTTGCAGCCTTGATCGACGCCAGATGCCACGAGTAATCCGATCGTGATCGCCCATTGGTAAACGGAAACCAACAGTCCGCGGACTTTCCGAGGACTGATCTCAGAGACGTAAAGGATGACAGTAGCGGAGACACCCCCAACACCCAAGCCAGCGACGCATCGACCTGCCACAAGACCAGCGATGTTGACGGTACCGACTTGAACAGCCACCCCAATGGCGAAGATCAGACACGAGAGCATGATAGTCAGGCGACGACCAAGACGCTCGGCGGCGGCGCCACCGATCAGTGCACCGATAAAGGTACCAGCAGATAGAATAGAGGTGATGAGAGACTTGCGAGAAGTGGCAATGATGTAGCCGTCCGGGTCCTTAGTCTTGGGCACCGCATGGCCAAAGTGCTTCTTGACATAGGGCATGCCCAGAACACCCGAGATGTAGCCAGAATCATAACCATAGAGGATACCTATGAAATGAGTGAGATTCAACTCTCAAAAAAGTGAGAAATATGTCAATAAAAACCTCCAAAGCTAGCGAAGCCACAGATTAGATAGGCATGCCAGGTGACTGGGGCCTCGATCAGGTTGAGATCAGCCGTGCCGACAAGCTGGCTGGCCATGTTGAGGTAGTGCGATGGCGTTACAAAGAACAAGGGATTGGTATGAGATAATCAAGGGTGTTAGTTATTTGACGAGACCGAGCATGTGGTCGAGGGGAAGAAATAGGAAGAAGAGAAGATGATGGAGATGGAGATGGAGATGGAGAAGGAGAAGGAGAAGGAGGAGAAGGAGGAGAAGGAGAGGGAAACAAGGCCAAATGTGGAAGGTGCCGTCAGCAGAAACCAACAAGGCAACGGTGACGGTGACACACAAAAACGGGAATATCACTAGGAGATACTATGAAAACAGAATTATCGTGAGACCTGGAATATGGTAATCGTAAAGGTAATAGTTGGCATTGATAAAGTCATGATGTGTAATACTCAGCACCATCTTCTATCCTATCATTTTTCTCAGGTCTTGATCATGATCTATTGTTACATTATGGAGAAGTACATTTGAGATTACTTCATCTTGATAGTGTGACTGTATTTCCTGGCTTACTCGTAAGATAGCACTTCAAGTTTTCGGGTATGTTATCCACTGATAGGGATTTAAGCATTTGGAAACATGGATCTTCAACCGTGGGATGCCGGGAATCGCTTGATGTCAAGGTACCAGAGCCACAACCTCTTTATATTACACAGAAATCTGAGTAGTATCAAAGCCTTTTGAGTGATAAAATAAGTTCCTCAGAGCTCATGGGCGCCATGAATCCTTCTAGAATCCTCGATTGCCACGCCGGTCTGCCGTAGAAATCCCACCTGGCCGAGTTAGCAAGTCGCACAGGATTCGGACCCGGAATGAAACCAAAAGGGGTACAGTCACTCCTCGGGCAAGGATATCGTATGCTGCTAGCCGTCCAGCGGGGAAATAGTCTCATACTAGTACTAGTAGTTACTACTTGGATAAGAAGTTTCACGAAGCGACCTCAAGGATGTTACTCGTACCTTATAGCCTCCAGGGCTGATAGCATGCCTAGAATATTTGATCAATTTTTCAATTTATTCTTATCAATTAAAAGACCCGAGCCTATAACAAAATACATTCAGATAATATATCTGGTACATAAATGCCAGTGATATACAGGGGTACCTGCGCTAGCCCTAAACAGAGTCGTTTACTCGGAACGAAACAGTGGCCAAAACTTCGTCAAGAATCCCAGCAGGATTAGACGGCAACTCTCGTACCCTCCAAGAAATATAACCGTCAGGTCGAATCAAAACAGCCCCAGTGTGAGAGACACCAAAAGCATCCTGAAAGTCCTGTTGCCGGACAAGCTCTACATCGTGACCGAATCGAAGAGCTCGAAGCGAGATAGACGACTCCTTGGCCACGCTCGCAACAACACCAGACCAGGCACCACTCTCTGAAATCAGAGTCCACCCTTCATGGTCCAGTAAATCCAGGAGCGGAACTCGCTCCCCGTCCTTGGCAACCCAAATGTGAGGAGAAAGGGTACCAGGCTGGCCATTCCACTCATCTGGTTTCATCGCCCTCGGCAAACCCCCATCCGTCCCAACAAAGCCACCAGAAAGATAAATCTGACCAAACTCCATAGCATCATCGTCAATTTTTTCACCAGCAGGCATAGCCGCATCAAGATGCACTTTATAATCCGCCCGCACGAAGATCTGATCATGTCGTAGCAACGCGACAGGCCGTCTCTCGGCCTCATACGTGTCCAATATCCCCTCCGATGATTTGCCAGATAGAACGGCGGAAAGCTTCCAGGCAAGATTATGCACATCGTGGATACCCGTGTTCGCACCATAGCCACCCCGATTCGGCGGAAGTGTGTGCGCAGCGTCGCCAGCGAGAAAGATCCTCCCGCATCGGAAAGTGTCGGCGACAAGGGCTGTCAATTCCCAACTACCGGTGGTGATGATTTCAACGGGAAAGTCGGATCGACCGATGGCTTGGTAGATTGCTTTTCGAAGAGCGTTCTCGTTGCGCTGGATGTCGTCTTTGAACATTAGTGCCCATCGACCATCGCTGTAGGAGGCGAGGAAGGCTTTTAGATCGGTCTGTTCAATATCGAATTGGACGATGCCCTTCGTCCATTTCTCTATTGGGGCGCGGAATAGGACGCTGTGCAGGTTTTGCATGAATCCTCTGCCGTGCCGTGGGATTTGGAGCAATTCGCGGATCGTGCTCCGGTTGCCGTCGGCGGCGATTATATAGGAGCCTTTTATTTGGCGTTGGTCTCCTTGGGCATCTTGGACGGTAACGGTGACTCCTTTGGTGCTCTGATCGATTGATATGACCTTTTGTTGCCGGCGGATATCGGCGCCTCGCTTGCGTGCGAGTGCTTCGAGGATGGGCTCTAGTTTATCCTGCGGGATTGCCGAGCCTTGTTCCACTGAGTATTCCTTTTTGGGACCATCGGGCTTTGGAAGTGTCTTCAAGTTTTTTTGCTTATTGGTTTCGGAGGTTGTCTCAGTATCAGACCAGGATGAGTTGTTGCCCCATTTGCCAGTTACGCTTTCGACGTGGGCGCGCTGAAGAACAAAGTCTTCGGGTGCTGGGTCTTTGTTCTCGATTCCAAGAGAGCGATATATCTCCATAGTCCGGGCTGTAAATCCAATAGCTCGTGGGTGTTTAGAAATTCCTCCGTGTTTCTCGAGAACGATGGTTGGTACTTTGTGCGAGGCTAAGCACAAAGCTGCTGAAAGCCCAACGAGACTGGCACCTACCACGATGACAGGTTGTTGAGATATGGACATTTTCAAGTAAAGGGCTAGCTCGGTATTGTTCTCAGGATAGTAGGAAATATATTCAATTGTCTGATTCTGATTAAGTAGAAATTGAGCCGGCTTATAAACAATTTGACAAGAGGTTGTTCGGCGCCGAGATGAGCTCCATTTTTTGTTCGGCGCCGAGACCTGCCATTCGTCGATTTTGGGTCCGGCGGCATTTGGTGACTACTAGTACTAATGTATCATCATCGGATATGTTTAATTTATAACAGTCATGATTTCGGATATATCCAGATTGGATTTTGGGGAATAAATGCAAATAAAATTTAACGCCAGTCGTGTATGGGAGGCAGGTAAACTACTAGTATATACAGGGTACGAAGACGTGAACCAGATCATATCACTCGCATGCTGCAGTCTTGATCTAGACAGCGTTCGACAAACCGCTCTCCGTTGCAGAGGCTCCATTGCCTCTCAAGCGTCGCAGCTTGTCAACTAGAAACTTCTCTTGTTCCTCCTGGCTCTTCTTGAGGTCGACCCAGAAGAACAACACTCCAAAACTAACCAAGCTGAGCGCGAAGAGGAAATAAAACGGAGTCGAGTTATTGTGGCTGGGGCTCGCGTCAATAATGGCACTAGAAACAATAGGACCGATGAAGGAAGATGTTTTGCCGACGATGCTGAACAGGCTGAAGAAGAGGAACTCGTGGCCTCGAGGGGTGACTTCCGAAATCATGATTTGAGAATAGCTGTACCAGGGACAAACGAAAAAGCCATAGTACGCTTGGTAAACCTTTGTTGCCAGCATATTAGCGTTGTTTTTCCGGTCTTTGGTGATTCTTAACTTACCCAGACTTCCCATGTGTTGTGGAATCCGAATTTGTTTGTCCAGATGCCGATCATACCCCAGCCGTCTAGCAGGATGATCGCAACCGCAATAGTATTGAACATGGTTTTAGTGCCTAATCTGTAGCGCTTCTGCACGAACCAAAATGTATAAATACCAGCCGCCTGTGTTGGTTGACATTAGTGTTAGATCTTTTCTTCTGGGATATTCAAGTCCAGGCATACCTGGGCAGCAATTCCAACAATCAGGAGATATGTTAATTGTAGGGTGTTATAGGCCACGATACTATTTTGCAGCGTCGAAATGACTGTGACAGTAGTGTTTAAAGAATCTCCGAGCAAGAAATAGCCTATCATAGTACGGTGTTAGTCTTAAACCCATGACTGGGGAACTAGGGGACTGGGGGAGTATTACCAACGAGGTAGATGAAGCTCTGCTTCAATTGCCAGATCTGCTTCATCGCATGCCAGACTTGCCAAATTCCCGCAATCAGGACACCCCGGGGACCAGGATCTTGACCGGGGCGGCGCTTCTCAAGGAAGAACCAAGGCAAAGAAACAAGCAACCACACACCCGAGACGAATGCAATGAGCACACTGAGCCCCCAGTTATTTTCCTCTTGGCCGGCATTGACATCCAAGCCAAACATGATGCCGACGATGATGGCCAGAATGACCACCTCTCCGCAGGACTGCACATAGAAAGCAATATTGGCTAAATGGCTACGCGCCATCGTGTCGGCATAGTCGTACTCCTCGCGAGTGATTCGCCCCGCAGTAAATGCCTCGGCCTTCTCCTTCATTTCAGAGGTATTACGAGCTAGACCGGGGAAGGCGGCAGTCCAGAAGGTCAAAGTGGTTTGGTAGGCGATCAGACCAACAATATAGAGTCCGACCGCAACCTCCCATTTGTCCCATGTATGCACCCCGAGCCAGCCAAATCCAATACCCCAGGCGATGATGGAGAGACCGATCAGGATGTTGGGTCGCCAGTAGCCAAAATCGGCGAAACTACCGATCGTCAAGAAGACGACCACTTGGATGGCAAAGGAGATGCCGTTACACAGCAGCACGATACTGTTGATGGACCGGCGACTTCCTGCAAACTCCATGATACCGTCGTAAGGTGCGGCCTGGTATAGCAAGTTCTGGAAAGCCGTTGGAGCGAAGTCTATCGCATAGAATATTAGAATAGGACCTCAAGGTCTTGGGAGCTCGGAGCTCCCGTATTTTCTAAAGGTCGAACGTACTGAACAGTGACAATCCATTATTTCCGATATAATAGCTAGATATGGGGTGTGTTTAGTTTCAACCCCAAAGTATGAAGTATGAGCGCGCTTCCGCTTCAACGAACAACGCACGCATAATAAGCCCAGATCTCATTCCTGGTCGTGCGATAATTGTCGTCGAACTGATCGGGAGCCACGAGTTGCTCCGACTTGTCACCGAGGGCGATTTGGGGCACGTCGCGATCCACCTCCTCGGCGGAGAGGGTGGTGTGCTTGTCTTTATCGGGCTCCATGATCACTTGGGCACTCTCGGGGGGTGGCAAAGGAGTGAGATGAGGAGAAGAGGAAGAGGAAGAGGGGAAAACCCAGATAGACCTGATAAATCCGGGAATTCTGTCTGGCTCGGCCACTCTTGCCCCACGCGGTGCCAAACCCTGTGTAGCTCCAAGCCAGTCGCATTGGAATAAAAAGTGCCGATCGCACGAGAGCAATCTGGATAAGACCCACGCTACGCCCACGTCCGGTTTAGACAGAGCTTAGCGACTCGGCCCGGGACCTATCACAGTCATCGCACGCCGGACGTGCATTTGGTGGAAATGGCAAGGTCCGGCCATTTAATTACGCGGTAGGGGTAAACTTGTCGGACTCTGAAGCAGTCGGAGGTAGCATTTTGGAATCGGATATTTATCAGATGCAATAATCGAAGATACTGAACGAACCCTTGAAACTCCACCTAAAGACGATCGGCTTCCCGGCGTCTGGGGTACGCGCTTTGCCGACCGGCCAAAACACCAGTGGGTCGTGAATCCGAGCATCAGGTCGGGTTACAGCTGAGCGGGGTCTGAATACTTTTTTGTCTTTCAACATCGTGACAATATCTACTGATTTGTTTCAGAAACTGCCACCCGAAGTCATACTTCTTATCGCCAAGGACATAGCATACTTTGTTGGCCTTGACTCTCTTCTACATGCCTCAAAATGGGTCGCTGATGTAAGCTCACGCAACCTTTTCGATATCACTGAGGATGGTATCTTTTCCTATGACTAGAAATGAAACTGAGAATTTAGAATTTGTTCCTAATTCCTTGCTTTTCAAACGAGTCAGGGCTCAAATTTTCAGGTCTTGATGATCTGAAATCCAAATTCACGGATCTTTCTCTTAGAAATCTCAATGAGAAGACGATTTACAGAACTCTTCGACAGGGTGCCCATATCCAGGGTCTCGCTTGTGCATGTATCTCTAAACTTCGTGAAAACCTCGAAATTGGGTTGGAATCTGCCATGGATGCGGAGTGGGAAAAGAACTTATTCCCTGATTGACGATAACAGATGACTGCAGAGGCGTCTTGGGTGGAAGAATTCCGTGTCTATAGGGCTCTACGGTGCTTCCAAATTCCATCTGAATCTGACATTTACCATACTTCTGGCTCAGTAACCTTGCAAAATGGCAGTGGGGGTAACTTCCGTCATTCGAGTTTCCCTTTCGCGCGAGACCAAATGAGCTCAATTGTGTTGCTGAAGTACTTGAGCATCTCGGAGCTTCTTGCGTTGTCCCATCAGACGGCCCTATTGATCTTGAAATCATGGGGTGCCCAACACCACGATATCTTTATCCTATTTTCGAGTCTTTGCAAGTGAAGGGTCTGCAAAATTAGTTTCGACCCCACCAACCCCGCCCGGAAGAACGACGTTTGGCCATCCGAAAAACCAATCCCTAGAGTCAGTTTGGGGCCGCAGTCCAGGATCTCTCTCCGGATCACCTGGATTGAGACTATGGTCGTGTCTATACCGTAGACTGCGTCGTCTACTGCGTCAGGATCCCCCGTTCCGCAATGCAAAAACATGTCATCAAATGGGCATACTTATATGAGATGACTGGAGACTGGTTTCTGTGGGCATTGACGAAGCGGCCGGTCAACTCTAGGTTTTCTACACCGGATTTCTCCCAGTGGTTTGAACCGGCGCCGCAAAATGGTCCACCTAAAAAATGCACTTTTGGTACTTTTGTGCACAGGTGGACTGCATTAGCGGAGACTCGGATTCCAATGAAATCGGCAGATATGTTTTCTTCCATGCGGTTGGAACTCCCCGCGGCCTGACCTTGCGCAAATCCATATACGATTGATAATGTCATCTGATCACCCTTACTGTTTTGAGAGATTCAGGCATGATACTAGTAGTACTCCAGGGCTAGTACTAGTAGTATATCAAGACCATGATATTCAAGTTTCAGAGATCTACTCATAGTATGGGCGTTCGCACCATCGCTATCTAGGTATTCATGCCACTGGTAGTGTATGCTATTTTGTGCAGGTGCACGATGAAATTGAGAAAATCAACTTGACCTTACGATAGTATTTTCAGGGCGAAGTTAATAAGATTAACCGATTCTCATGAATGATTGGGGGATTTAGGGTTAGGGTGAAGCCAAGGAAATGTCATGCCAAGGCGATCGACGTGAGGATTCGCGACTACATGAACGGGGAGGATGTGGAGGTGGAGGAACGGGAATTGAGGAAGCACCCTGATTCAAACCCACAACATTCACTCTGTTACTAAGCCAAAGTGTGAGAATGTTGGAAAGAGCCAATTTTCGGGATGTTGGCATGGGGAAGGAGCGATGGGGTGCGAAGGTGGACCACATGACATCACAACCTCTTCTTCTTCTCGCATTTCGTCTCTTCTGCCTCTTTCGCCTCCTTTTTGTGCAGACCCGGGTCTCATACATCAATTGCAAAGTTGCCACCCACACCTTCTCGGAACAAACGGAAGACAAGCACTCGGCAACGAAAACCGGCCCACTTGGCTCAGCCATCCCGTTGGATACCTCATTTCGCGCCGGCCCCGTTAGTTGAAGCACGCTCATTTGATTGCGGACACCAATCGATCAATCAGTGGCATCCACACAAGCGTCTGTGGATCAGGACAGGAACTAACAAGTGGATCGAAGCTTTTAATTGACTGGAACCTTTCCTCCTGTGAAGCACTGGCGATGCCAACCAGGAAATCACGATGATCCCATGGCCATTGCGTAGCCCTCCTCCACCCAGCTTCGGAGGAGGAAGTTAGAACTCCGCACTCGCTCCTACATACTAGGTATATGTTGACCCTCGTATCCACCAAGGGTCTTTCTCTCTGGGCTTTTCCTTTCCTCTCCATCGTTTTTCTTCACTCAAGGAGAGGTCGTCACCTTTTCACGAGTTGTCCCCGTCACCGACTACCGGTGCCGATCCCTGGTTATAACAGAGCCATCGTTGCTCTGTCTCCACTATAACATCTGAAAAGATTTTACACGGCGAAGATTTGACTTGTGGCCACAATGGACGCGGAGGAAGGGAATCTCAGGCGCCCGAGAGCGATGGTGAGTGTCATACTTCCAGATATATCATGCCCGGGTTGGTTTTGTTATCTAACATACGAGCGTTGCTAGTCTGGTGCTAGAGGTGAAGCGCCTACTTCGCCCACTAGAAGTGGCCGGGAACTGAGAGATGATGACGCTGTTTCGCCCACTCGACCATTCCCAACAATCGACGAGACCCCAGACGGCCTTCGTCGTCGAAGCTCCGCAGCAAGAAGTCGCCGTAGTGGAGTGCCGAGTCTCGCCCCAAGAACGACCCTGGCACAGAGAACGGCAGGCAAGTTCACTTTGGCGGGACCCGATGACACTCCTCAGATGGCTCTTGCCCACGAGCCATTCGTGCAGCCTGGATATGCCGACCTGAATCCGTCTTATGAACAGCCGAGCAATGCGAAGCCGGTGTGGTCGCTGGCTAAACCATTGCCTCGCGTGGTACGACCAGGAATGGTACCGACCAAGGAAGAGCTGCTCGAAAAGCGCGCCAATGCGCAGCTGCCTGCGGAGAATTCCCAGAGGATTGGACTGGAAGTGGATCCAAATGATTTGGAACAAGGCAGGATCGATAAGACCACGGACCCGCGAAAGATGGCTGCACAGGTGGAGGATGCTCGCCTGCAGCGTGAGGCCAACTTCATGAACAA
Source organism: Penicillium manginii (assembly GCF_028828005.1). Lineage (NCBI taxonomy): Eukaryota > Fungi > Ascomycota > Eurotiomycetes > Eurotiales > Aspergillaceae > Penicillium > Penicillium manginii. The sequence continues at coordinate 1,248,030 of NW_026643110.1, read as the reverse complement.
GGTTCTTAATGGAGAAACAACAACCTCTGTTGGTGGAAGGCGCTCCCGACGCTACTCCCGGACGTCTAATCGGCCAAGACGCCCATCCCAATGGGAAGATCAGCTATCGATAGTGCAAGAAGGCGGGTCTCAAGCGACCGATGAAGACGAAGACCGGCCCAAGCCACCCGACTATCTGACCGACGATCCACTTCAAACTGTCCCTGAAGTTCCGGAGCATGTGATAGATGACGATGATCTGGCTGCCAAAATGGAGTTCCCAGGCCTGGACCATGCAACAGTCCCAGAGGATCTACACCCGTTAATCCAGGATCTCGTTGAAGATGAGATTCATAACAATCACACTACCTGGTCCGTCATTCGGACACACCACCGCGAGGCGTTAGCCGAAGCTCTGGCTGTCTTTGTCCAATTGACTATTGGATTCTGTGCCGACTTATCTGTGACTGTGGCAAACGCAGGAAACCCCAACACAACTTCATGGGCGTGGGGTCTGGCTACTATGATGGGTATCTATATTTCCGGTGGTATTTCCGGTGCCCATATGAACCCGGCAATTACTATAATCCTCTGGTTTTACCGTGGATTCCCTAAGAGCAAGATGCCTGAATACTTCGCCGCCCAATTTCTGGGTGCCTTTTGCGCAGCTCTACTCGCGTACGGAATCTACTATGAGTCTATCACTGAGTACATGAGCACTAACGTCGACGCTGGAATCATTACAAGCTTCGTGACCAACCAACGCGAGACTTGGATCAGCCCTGCCACGGCCTTTTTCAATGAATTCATCGGTACGGCTTTCCTAGTAGTGACTGTATTGGCCCTCGGTGACGACCAGAACGCTCCTCCTGGAGCTGGTATGAGCTCCTTGATCATCGGCCTTGTTATCACCTGTCTGTGTATGACATTTGGCTACCAAACCGGCGCCGCCTTCAATCCCAGCCGAGACTTTGGTCCTCGACTTGCTCTCCTCGCTCTAGGCTTCGGTAACGATCTGTTCCTCAATGCCTACTGGTTCTATGGTCCGTGGGTGGGTGCAGTGAGCGGCGGCTTCTTTGGTGGTTTCCTGTATGACATGTTCATCTTTACTGGTGGAGAGTCGCCTGTCAACTACCCGCTTGAGAGAACTCAACGGGCGATTAAGAAGAGCCGTATGAAGTGGAAGCAGCGTCTACATATCGGTAAGCAACAGCCGAAGAGCGTCGCTATGCCATGATCTGGCTGGCCTTCAATTGCGCGTCTTGAAGCGCTCCTCTGAGCCTATTGTTATATTGCAAGACTTCAACTTTCCAGTTGGTTGTAATGCATAAGCGGCCTAACCCCAAGGCTTACTCGCAGCAGCCGATTGATTCTAGCGATTTGACTTTCCGGTCATGGTTTCGAATTTCAATCTTCCTCCTATTGTATATAAAGAGAATTTCCATTTCCTGTCTAGTATGATGGCTGTTCCTGGGCTGTCCTCGAATAATATTACTCCATACTGTTACGGCTGGCTGTCGGGATCATCGATCCTTTTCCTGACAACCTTGGAACCGTTGGAAGTCATGGGCCAACACAGAAAGCGATGTTACTGATTGAAAATTTTATATTTATCGACTGCTATACCGCAAGTTATATCGGCAGGACCAACTTCCCCGATTGCCTCCAAGCGTCCCTCCATCTACAGTGCGTGCCGAAATTGGTGCCACCACTTTCACTCTTAAACTATGTTTCGATCTCGATCAGCTAAGCGCACTAGTCTGTATTAGGGATAGTCTCCGATTATTGATCTTCCTATATATTCTTCAAATAGACGTGCAGTCAAAAATCCAGCGTAATTTTGGACAACGCCTATTAATGTCTGTCAATTCTCCCGGTAAGGCCATGGGCTTCCCTTGAACTGGGTCACAACGAAAGCAGACTTACCATAGCAATGCCCCAGGCTATCATAAGAAGGGGCAGCTATCTCGAGGGCCTCAAATTTCTTCAAGGTCGAATTACTAGGCAGTTCGAATATGGAGTAGGCAAAAAAGAAGACCGTCACTATTTATCTTTAGGTCGCCTGTTCACACTATGCACGGCGTATAACGCAAGGCATACAGCACCAGCTATATTGTTGCCCTGACATATAAAAATCGTCAAGTAGCCCCTCAATTTTTGCATTCCCAATATTACCGCGATCGAGGAAAGCAAGAAAATACAAGACTGCAAGCATTGGAAGAAGCCGGATATCCATTTTTCGTAGGATTTGCAGTTCTATTTCAGGAGTGTATGTAGGTGGAAATTTATATTTACCCCCGGACTCTCTTTCGGCATACGGCTTAGGCGAAGAGTTAAATTCCTCCACTAGCACTGTCGAGGGGTTTTCTATATCGGCATTCATTGCGGAAGTGTTGTGCGCGGAGGAAGAAGAGATGATATAAAGGAAGCCCCTAGCCCAGGCTGCAGCTAGACTTGGCCCAGTTGCTAGCTGTGGAAGACGGCGCGGTGGAGCTCATAGAAGAAGAAATAGAACCCGAGTGTAATTATTTGCTGCCGTTCCAAGCATCATCACCAATGGGCGTGCTCAGAATGTCTTCTTCGATTGAATCGGCACTGTCGACCCAGAGGTTGAGGCCATTGAAGAGCTTCATAGAGTCGTTATAAGCACCAGGGATCTTATAGGTTAAGCTCGGGGAGCCATTGCCGGATCCAGTGACCTTGACTTGGGCACAACTATACATATCTTAGTCAAATTAAACCATCATTCAGAAAGAAGCAAGTTAAATCACCTGTAGAAGAACTCTGCCTCATTGGCCTGCGCCCCATGGAGACCGACGTGCTCAGCACGAATAAGGTACTCGCCAGCCGGGGTATTTCCAGGGATCTGGAACTCGAATTGTGGCATGCCCCAGGTACACCAGGCATCTTTGGTAAGATCACCGTTCTCGTTGCAAAGGGTCTTTTCCCAAATCTTGAACCATTCACCATCGCCTTCATACTCCTGGACATTACCGGAAGGTGCCTTGGACATGACTATGATCACAGAGATGATTAGAATACGGGGAAAAGGAATCCTAAGGACATGAACGTACAAACTTGACCAGGTCCTGGATGTGCGATGGTAGCATCATAGAAGAGCTTCATAGCAATGGTGTCACCAGCCGCGACCTCGGCGACTTCGGTTTTGGCTGCATTGGAGAAAGATCCCAAGTTGCAGCGGAAGTCGTTGTCAATAGGTGTCAGATTGTCAAATGTAGATGTGAATTTCGTGGGCATATAGTTCACGCTTCGAGTAGTCTGACGAATATACTGCCAGTCACTTGATGCTTCGCCATTGAGAACAAGTTTGCTGAAAATGTAGTGTGCTGAAGCGGACTGCACCAGCGCGGCCCCTATGGCAAAAAAGCGAGAAGGCTTCATTTTGAAGAAAGAAAATGTAAAAGACTGATGATAGATGAAAGAGAATAGAAGAACTACCCCAGTTAGACCGAAATGATTTCAAATGTGAGATAATGTGTCGCTGATTAAAAGCTAACAAGCAGCAGAAGGCTGAATTTATTGACAATTGAACGAAAGTTCTGGGCTCTCACTTGTGTCTCACTGTCTCACCTGACAGGGGATTTCGCACATGCCACCTCTTAGTTTCATATACTTGTTACAAGATTCAACTGCATGTTTCATTCAATGTTAAACTGCCGTGGATAGGAGAGTCTTGGCCTTTAGCCATTGTCCTCACCCTGCCGCCTTCAGAGATGACAATTCTATAAGGTAAACTTTCATAACGAGGCAAATAAGAATCCTTCAATCTCCAATTTGAATGCACGATGACATATTCATCCTGCTGGGGCTCTCAGGCATAGTTTAGTTGTTTATCTCATACCATCAGATTCGGGGTCAGACTTACAAACTATGTCTGATAGTTATCTTTTAGTTCTCACAAGGATGCCAAGATCTATCTTAAACTGCCAAGACAGAACCACTGTTTGACTTCTGTGAAGAGGCGGGAAATAATACGAGCTAGGCTTGATTACCGGCCCTCCTTTTAGGCTGATTGGGACTTCAGATGACCGCCAGGAATTTTGAACACCGAGAAATCAGGCATTAAAAATCTCGAGTCCCTGCATGTCGTCCGTTTCGGATAAATTTGATAAGCAAGATGCTAGTGTCAAGATTTTTCGCGACCTGGAATCGGCCATTATGGGGGAAAATAGTATTGTATGGAGAATGGTATCAGTCTGTTCAATTCAGAATACTCCGTACCTCGAAAATAAATATAACCACCGTATTGCAACGAAATTAAATCACGGTATCGAGACTGGTACAGGAATATTACTTTTCTGACTATCTTCCCAATGTGTTTTAGCTCTTCTTGGCAGGGGGCTAGGTAATCACTTAAAGAGTGTAGGCGGTTGCATCGGTTTCGGGACGTACTGTACCCACATGCTGATTCTCATCCATGAATTTCCATCTCACAACTTGGATTTACTAGATATCTGCTCTTGTTTCGCAGTATCTTTGAGGGTCCTTCGCAGAATCTTGCCCGCGGCACTCTTTGGAATCTCATCCACGAATCTGATTCCACCCCTCAGCTTCTTATGTGGGCTCACTTTCGCGTCCATCCATGTTCTGATTGTATCAGCTGTAGTTGACGATCTTTCAATGCCGTTCGGTACAACGATATAAGCGCGAGGGACCTCTGTATGATCCTGGTCAATTCCAATAACAGCCACATCGTTGACGCTTGGGTGGGAAATGAGAAGTCCTTCAAGCTCTATTGCTCCGTTAGAAATGGCTTTGCGAGTGTCCATTGGAGAGAGTACTAACCTGCCGGAGCAACCTGGAATCCTTTATACTTGATCAATTCCTTCACGCGATCCGTAACGTAGAAGTTCTCTTCCTTGTCATGATACCCGACATCTCCAGTCTTGTAGTATCCATCCGTCGTGAAGGAAATAGCAGTGCCTTGTTCATTCTTCCAATACCCCCTGAATATACTAGGTCCCTTGAGACAAAGTTCCCCATTTTCCCCGGCTGGCACTTCCGCACCTTCGGGCGATAGACACTTTGCAGTCAGATTCGGCATCAGCTTGCCGACACTGCCAACACTAGCATGCCAGTCATCCCAAGGCTGCGCGTGCGTAACGGGACTTGTCTCACTAAGTCCATAAGCCTGGTTGATTCGAATGTTGAGTCGGCTGTGGATGGTCTCGACTAGTTCGCGGGTGAGCGGCGCAGCTCCGGATGTAACCATGCGCAACGAACTCAGGTCGAATTTATGGGCCATTGGGTTGCTGGCGAGATGGACTAGTACAGGCGGTGCGACATAGGCGAAAGTGATCCGTGCGTTCTGGATTGTCCGGAGAAAGATTTCGAGGTCGAAGCGTTCCACTGCGACCATTTCGATGCCTCGGTAAAGCGGTTGGTGAAGGAGGCAAGTGAGTCCTAATAATGGGGGTTAGGTATTCCGGCAAATAAATTATCGGGTAAGTTGGAATAGCTAGCTTACCGTAGAGATGATAGAAGGGCAATATTCCGATCACCTTGTCGTTCTTCCAATTGTAGCTTTTACCCACGGATGAAGTCACCATCAGGAGATTTGCAACAATGTTCCGGTGGCTTAACATGACTCCCTTGGGTAGGCCGGTAGTACCAGATGAGTAGACAATGAATGCAAGGTCACTGTCGGGATCTAGGATCTCTCGCGGCCTGTCATCGAGAGGTGCTGATTCCGGTCGCGCTATCTGATCAAAGTGCTTGAACCGACTTGTTGGATCTCGCTCGTCACCAATGAGAATAATTCTCTTGGACGAAATGCCCAATTTTTCAGCCGCCGCAGTGACAGTTGGTAGGAGGGATTTGAATGTTGCGATGGCTTTCGTGCCATTGTCTCTGAGCTGGAAAACCAGCTCGTCGACGGAATAGCTGGGGTTCGCAGTCGACACGATCCCACCAGCGAAGAAAGTACCATACATAATGACGGGCATGTCAATGCTGTTCGGTGTGAAAAGAGTCATTATGTCGCCTTTCTTCCATCCCCACTCCGAGCGCAGCCCTTGTCCAAAGGCAATTGCAGCGCTGTGAAGTTCGGAGTAGGAATAAGATCGGCTTGTGATGGCATCGCGATAGATGACTGGCGAGTGTTCAGAAATCAGTCAGTGAGTATAGTAAGTACATTTAGTTTCAGTCAACTCACTCTTGTCCAAAGGGAAGTTCTCCTCTCGCTCCTTTTCAAACATCAATCCCCACAGGTCAACCTCGGGGATCTTGACATCAGGATAGATGGCAGAGAATGTCATCTTGGGCAGTTTGATGGATAATCGATCGAAGCAGTATGTCTTTCTGTCCGTTATCTGCCTAATACTGATGCTTTTAGCTAATGCCCAGATCCGTGCAGTGGTTGAATTTATATTCTCGCGCTGGCCGTGCACAACTTGAACAACCTAGGCACAACCCCTTTCCCCTCACCAGGGTTTTGGCCCCCCTCGCACTCTTCGGCCCCCCACCTTTCTAGTCCGGTCAGAAAGCTTACTAGTAGTAGCCCCTCGCACTCCACTTAGCAGATAATTTGCGACCGCTTCTTCACGGTGCTCGCTAGTTTTTAATGCCTAGTACCTGCTAGGTACCCCTTTTTGTCTTGTGAACTCTCATTAGCAGCGCCACGAAGCCCCAACATCTAGCATATATTGAACGTTGGAAGAAGCCGCAGTTTAATCTCAAGGTAGCTTTCGCTCACCCTTCAAGTCGGAGATGGCTATTCAAGCATTCAAAGATATCAAAGCAAACACACGGCCATTCATCTGGGTACCCTAGGTAGGTACATACTACCCAGCTAGGCAGCCTAGAGTGCTTCACAGACAACTACTAGTACTGGCAGTGCAGTGATCTTAGTAATTTTAGATACTACCAGTATTGACATGGAGCTGTAAATATTTATTTAGCTGATAAATGTGATCCTTTGAATAAATCTTTAATTGCCTGCCCTACCGGGACCCACTAACGTATTTTCCTAAAGGTTACTAGCGGCCATCCAGGTGGGTCAGCACAAAACGCCATAGTTAAGGCAATGAATTACAACTCAATATCTTATAATAACCCTTATTTATTAATAAAATCTCCTTAAAGGGTCATATTATTCCTAACTCTGCTTATATCCTTACTAGTAGATAATTTACTTTAGAGTTAGTATGGCATCCCAATATTTTTGGCGCTGGCCGACCCACCGACTGGCTAGTAAAACATCATGTTATCCAAGCTGGCCGGGTTGGAGTACCGGAATCGGAGAACCTTGGAGCTCGATGCCAGTGGAAGCTCGAGCCCATGTCTAATTTGCTGTACGTATGGCATCACAGAGTGAGAGTTCGGATAGACACCCAAAAGAAGCAGCGATACCGACCATTTAGATGTTATCGCGCGACTATAATCAATATGTCGTGACGAGCAACATTTCCCGAGCAGCTTTCAAGTTTGACTTCGAATTGCGATTTAAATCGCTACTCGCCCCAAATTCTTTGGATAAATGTCAATCAACATAAAGAAGGTGGTATAATCCAACCAACCGAGTCCCCATTGCACAATGGCAGACACGAAAAGCGCCCCGTCCCCGCCAACCAAACCAGACGGGGACTCTACAATCGTGGTGAACTCTATAATCGAGGACTCGCAGAGTCCCACGCAAGCGAAACCCCAACGCTCATTCCGCTCCTTCATCTGGGACACAGATACCCATCTCAAGACAAGCGCCGAGCGCCGCTTTCTTCTGAAACTCGACGCCGCCATTCTCAGCGTGGGATGTCTGGGGTTCTTCATGAAATACCTCGATCAGGGAAATATGGCCAACGCGTACGTGTCGGGGATGCAAGAGGCGCTTTCTATGTATGGGAATGAGTATACGTACGCCGGCACGGCGTACACGGTTGCATATGCCGTCATGCAAGTGCCTAGCACGTTGATCGTGCAGAAAGTCCGACCGAGCGTTTGGCTCCCTGCGATGGAGATTGGATGGGCTGTTTTTACGTTTGCGCAGGCGGGATTGCGGGATGTGGGTGAGTTGTATGCTTTTCGGTTCTTGATTGGGTTGTTTGAAAGTTCTTTCTTTCCGGTTCTTCTTTACGTGTTGGGGAGCTGGTATACGAAGACGGAATTGGCTAAGAGAGTTGCGCTCTTTCATATGACGGCTCCGCTGGGTACGGCGTTTGGTGGATATCTTCAAGCGGCTGTTTATAAGAATTTGGATGGGGCTCATGGGCTGGCTGGGTGGCGGTGGCTCTATATCATTTGTGGGGTAAGCAATTCACTGACTCGGAGTATCGGACATACTTATCTGGGAAATGAGGATCGAAAGGCGCGCCGCGAATGCTAAATGATGGTGTTTAGTGCATGACTGTTCCTGTTGGAATTGCTACCTTTTTCCTGCTTCCCGATACTCCATATACCACTCGCGTCTGGTATCTCTCCAAGAGTGAACGTGACCTAGCCGAAGAGAGAGTGTTGAAAGCAGGAAAGGCAAAACCGGTGAAAATCACCCTGGCCACATTCAAGAAAATCCTAAGCTCTTGGAAGTGGTATGTCTTCGTCATAGGATATGTCGTGAGTTGTCCATATTCTGGGGAGTTGACGCATTCTTGGAGACGCTTTTTTTGACATGCAAAAACAGCTCTATGGCGAGTCGTGTGGTGCCAGCTCATACTTCGCTATCTGGCTGAAATCCGAGGGATTCTCAGTCGTTGATCGAAATCTTATCCCCACGGGAACTTCTTTGATTTCAGGAGCGTGTGTTGTGATTTGGGGATTCCTCTCAGATTACACTGGAAGCAGATTTGCCTGGGTGCTTGTACCTCTGGTTAGTGGAACTTCAAAACGCCTTATACGTTGTTTTGTGAATACTCATGACAAAATAACAGATCCTCGCGCTCATTCCTAATGGCATTCTCGCCGTCTGGCCATCAAGCCTGGCTCTGAAAGAATTTGCATTCTTAACTGTCAATGTACATCTTATGACAGCTGTGTTGTATGTTTTTTTCCAGCCTATTTGAGAAAGTCCAAGAATGTGGCTAATTGATTCGTCCTATGTAACAGCTATTCGTGGGCTAATGAGGTTTGTGCCGACGATAATGAGGAGCGGGCTGTGGTAATTAGTAGCATGAACGGATTTCAGTATGCGGTTGCGGCCTGGCTACCTATCGTGATCTTTCCACAGACTATGGCGCCGACATTTAGTAAGTAAACCCTCTGCGAATGCTGGATCCGCAATATAACTAACATCTGTGATTTAGGATATGGCTTTCCGACAACATTTGGCTTAGTCATTGCAGCGATTATCGCTGTTGTTGTGATTCAGATATTTGTTTTGCGAGATAATCGGAATCGGAAGGAAAGGGAGGCCTCGAGCGGAACCCAGGAGACATATTAAAGTCCGCGACTTGGGATATCTTACCACACCGAAGTACAGAAGCTTCGATTTGCTCAAGCCTCGAAATTGGTCAAAGCTGGAAATGAATATATTAAGTTTGAAGTTGTTATTCCGAGTATCACTAGATCTAAACTTAGTTGAAGATCCATGGATTGTTAACGGAAGGTGTGATGGAAACATTGCCTTTGGTCGAGAATCATGTTACTACGTCGCTGCTCTCCTGAGAAGCCCGTCGGTTCTGCCTTGATATTGGCATATATCAGTAGTAGCGGAATAATATCACTAGTAATAGATCTGATACCACAGTTCTGATCGCCTGCGGCGGATGATCTTAAAGTTTAGTCCCGAAGCCTGCGGGCCGAAACCCTCAAGTACTCTCAAAGTTAAAAAAACTTCAACGCCGGCAGGGCTCTACAGAAACTCCTTCTACACAAATCCACGATACTAGTTAGCACATTAAATGACTACTGGTAAGGAACGCAATTATCCGGAGTGAAATTTATTTCTTTAAAAGATATACAGGCTAAACGAATGTGAGAAAATAAATATTCACAAGAACAAACAAATCCATCCGCCTCCGGAAAGTACGAATCGAATTCAAATTCAATCTAATCTTAACATCCCGAATCCGGGGCAATTCCAAATCCCAATTCAATCCATCACTCCCTGACGCCAGAAGAGACGCTTTTAGACGGCAATGGCGAGGACGGCAGCGGCGACGATGGCACCGAAGGTAGAGCCAGAGCCGGTGCGGGCAGCAGCGTTGAAGGTGGAGGAGGCGGAGGCAGCAGAGCCGGAGCTGGAGCTGGAGCCGGAAGAGGAGCCTGATCCGGAGCTGGAGGTGCCGGAGCTGGAGCCAGAACTGGAACCAGAGCTAGAGCCGGAGCCAGAGCTAGAAGAGCCGGAGCCAGTGGCGGAGGTCAGAGGGGTGGAGGTGCGGCTGGCGGAGGCGAAGCTGGAGGCGTGGGTGCCGTTACGGCCGGGGACGAAGGTAGGCTTGGAGCTCACGACAGGAGCGGAGGCAGAGCCGGAGCTGGAGCCAGAGGCACCGGAGTTGGAGGAACCCTTGCCGGAGGAGCCAGAGTTCGAGCCCGAGGAGCCAGAGTTCGAGCCCGAGCCGGAGCTAGAGCCAGAGCCGGTGGAGCCCTTGCCGGAGAGGCCAGTGGAGGAAGAAGCAGCAGCGGAGCTGGAGGAGGTGCTGGTGGAGCTGGAGTTGCAGGACAGGTCGAACTGAGGAGTGCTCAGGTCGCTCTTGACGACACCGAAACTGGGGCTGGCACCCTCGTCCTCAAGCATGTACCACCAGGTGTTGGTGTTGCCGAACAGAGGGCAACCAACCTCGTCCCAGTATTGCTTAGCATTGGCGGCAGAGGCGGTAGCATCGCCCTCCTGGGGACCGCTGACGGGCCAACCGGTCTCGGTAATCCAGACCTCCTTGCCGTTGGCGACAGACTTGGTCTTCGCGACGGAGTCGTCGAAGAGGGCCTTGGCGTTCTCGATACCGTTCTCCATGGTGAGCTGGTAGTAAGGGTATCCGTCGAAGCCGAGCCAGTCGAGGTGGTTGACGACGTCGGAGTTGGAGGAGTTGGTCCAGGAATCCCAGGTGTCGACGTGACCGATCTGAGCGGAGCTCAGGCCGGTGCCGGCGATGGTAGAGCGAACCTCCTTGATGTAGGAAACGAGCTCCTCGGGCTCGACACCGGGGCCGGCGTTGGACTTGGAGCCGGTGACCGAGTTGCGGTACATATCCTCGCTACCGACGGAGATACCGACGACCAGCTTGGCGAAGTCATCACCGTACTGGCTGATGGCGGCCTTGAGAGCGGTGATCTCGTTGGCCATGTTACCTCCGGAGGCCCAGAGACCGAGAAGCAGCTCGGTCTTCTCCTCAATGGCGGCGGGGATAGCCTCAATGGGGGTGTTGGTGGTACCGCCCTGGATCATGGTGTAGAGACGGGCACTGGTGAAGCCGGACTGGCCGACGAGGGCCTTGGCGGCGGCGAAGTCCTTCTTGAAATCGGCCTGGTACTTGCTGCTGCCATCAGCCTTGGTGGCACCGTAGTTGAAGCCCTTGGAGGCGGCATCGACCGACGCCACGGAGAGGGCGAGGGCAAGAAGTTGAATCATCTGCATTATGAAAAGTGGCAAGCGAATGTCTATGTGTAAGAGAGATGGTATATAAGAAAGAAATCAGATAAAAGTCTGAAGAGAAAGAAGGTGGGAAAAGAATGAGGAATAAAAGAAAGGATTCCTCGTAGATGAAAATTGGAGATGTAACAGAGAGAGGAGGAGAGAGAGAGAGAGAAAGATGAAAACGGGGAAAATGAATGGAGAAATACCGAAAGCAAAAAAAAGGTCTAGCCACCTGCAACCAGCAGAGCACACAGTAACCTGCCAAAAGAAAAGGAAAATGATGGAAAGTCTAGAACGCCGCCACCGAGTGGAACCACAGTGGAGTACGACACGTTTGCTTGTTGAAGTCTTTGTCCTTCCCGATTGGTCAACCCGACATCACTCGATGCCAAAAATACATCGATGTGCCAATGGCCTTGTCTCTCCTCTCCCTAAACTGGGCAGAGACCAAAAGTGGATCTTAATCCACATGTCGGTGCCTGCAGACGCCATTTCCATTACAGTGCAAGTCTGTGGCTTGCCCCATTTGCCGGTGCCCCGGATGTGTTCTCCCTCAACTGGCCCCCAGTCCCATTTTTCTGTCAGAATTGTTCGTCATTGGAACGATCCGATCATGATTGCACCGTGGAATGACACCCCCAATTCCAACAATGAACCCTAGCCTGGGGGAGTTTGGTATGGGTCTTGGTTTTCGGGGTCTTGGGGGTTGCAGTTCGCTATTACCATACCCAATCGTCCGGTCGTCCCGGAGGGCGGAGTCTTAGTCTCGGCACGGAGGAGTCCGATCCTGATTGATGCAGGGGGGGGAAAGGAGAGAAATGGGGGAAATTAATGTCTTGCTCGGGGCTGGCCAACTTGTGAACTTGTTCAAGGGGTAATTCATCTATCCCGGCTGTAAATAGAACGCAAATGATGTGTGTGCACATCGCTAGTGGGGATCGGCGCTGTTGGGTGACGATCGAGTCGATTCGGGTGGACACTCTCGACACCTCACATTTGAGGCACCCTGGCGACGAAAACGGACAAACTTCAATTCTGGGAAAGTGGCATGGCAGAATGGAGTATTCCGTAGTAGTATCGAACAAAGAGTTTATTCTTTCAAGTAGTACTCCACATTTAGTAACTACCTAGGTAGTGGTTTGTAGATAGGCAATACTGAGAACGGCCCCCGGGGCGATCTTCACTACTTTAAATTCAGTCCGAAGGGGGAGGGGCAACTGCATCTGTACTCCCTTACACTACGGAAGATCGAGTATAGTAGACATATAATGAATAATGTTTGGATCTCATATGCATTCAAGTAATGTTCAAGTTCTTTGTGAGCAATGGTATATACAATACAATCAAACAGGTGACGTTCATCCTCGGCTCCGAAACCTAGTGCTCGGAGACGAAGATACCGGCCATTCCCATACCCTGACGGCGAAAAATCGGTTAGTTCAAATCCGGAGACAGTGGAGACAATGCCTTTGCGTTTACTTACGGTTCCAACACACATCGATGTCACCGCGACACGCTTGTCCTGGCGACGCAACTCGGCCAAGGCAGTGACAACCTGGCGGGCGCCGGTTGCACCGAGAGGATGACCGAAAGCACTGGGAAAAATTAGTATTCCGAAATAATGCCCATCACGGTTGAATAAGGGGTTCGGGTTCGCTTACATGGCACCTCCACGCGGGTTCACCTTGGACTCGTCGAGGCCCAATTTGCCAACACAGTAAACACCCTGCGAAATAGTTAGACAGAGCGCGGCGATGATAACATAAAATAAAACCAGCACATACCATCGAAGCGAAAGCCTCATTGATCTCAAAGATATCAATCTCATCCTTGTTCAGGCCGAACTTGCCCAGGATCTTGGGGATGGCGATGGAAGGACCAATGCCCATGATGCGAGGCTCCAGGCCCGCAACAGTCGCACCGCAGAACTTGCCAATAATGGGCTGGCCCAGCTGCTGCGCCTTGGAGCGCTTCATCAGGACCAGAGCCGCAGCACCATCGGTGATCTGACTGGCATTACCACCGGTCGTCGCGCTGGGCTTCCACTGCGGGAACGCGGCGCGAATCTTGCTCAGGCTCTCGGCAGTCGTACCGTAGCGGATACCATCATCCCGATCCACAACCACATCCTTGACCTCGCCGGTCTTGGGATCCTTGACCTGGGTCGTGATAGGAATGATCTCGTCATTGAACCAGCCCGCCTTCTGCGCGCGCTCGGCCTTTTGATAGCTCTTAGCTGCGAACTGATCGTGCTGCTCGCGCGAGATGTTGAAGTCGCCCGCCACGTTCTCCGAGGTCCAGCCCATAGGCTGGTAGTTCTGCGACGCGAGAGGGTGCTTGTTAATACGCTCGGCCATTTCGGGGGAGCCGCCATCGGAGTTGGTACTCATGCTCTCTGCACCGACGGCGATACCCACATCGATGGAGCCGGCGGTGATCTGGTTGGCGATGTTCTGGATGGCTAGCAGGCCCGAGGAGCAGAAGCGGTTGGTCACGGAGGTGGCAGCGGTCGCGGGGTATCCAGCAGCCAGAACGGCGGAGCGGGCGAGGTATGCGGCGCCGGGAGCGAGGCAGTTGCCCACGCAGACATCTTCGATGAGGTTGGGATCAACATTGGACTTTTCGCGCACGGTCTGTTTTGAATGTTAGAATATATAAAAGTGGCCATGCCCATTGGGTCATTTGGGGGGGGAGCTTACCGTGAGCAGCGAAATCAGCAGGTTATCGATGGTGGTGTCCTTCAATCCACCCTTGCGAGCCTTGGTGAGAGGTGTACGGGCGAGATAGGTGATCACCTGGATGAGAAGCAATTAGTATTTAATTTACCGATGATCAAAATAGGATATCTGTAGCGGGGATTTAAAAAAAAAAAAACATACCACGTCATCGGCATTCTTAGCCAAAAGGCGTTGCTTCGCAGCCGATGTCCCAGGGGGAGACAGCTGGTTTGCGACAGAGTTTAGTCTTTGTTGTGGTGAAGACATGATGGGATGTGGAGAGTTGGAGAAGGTGGGAAGCTTTTTTTTTCTCCTTTGGAAAGGAGAAGGCACTTAATATCGTCCGGGGTCACAGAAACAAACGCGGGGCGAATGGACCGCGGCTCATTCTGTGCCAAACATTTTCACCGGACCGAAACCAGCTGGGCCGAGCTGCTGAACATCTCCACTTCCAACTGTGAAGTACGGAGTGAATACTGGAAGCATCGTGGGAAGCCGAAGAGAAGTGCCGACGCCGATGATGGAAGTGTGTAATATACCGTCACAATTTAATCCTCGGCTCAAATTTAGGGCTTTTAATTGGCGACTACCTGGTAATATTACGACCGAGGTGTATTGATCTGCAGTATTCATACGCTTAACTAGGGCGACCGATGTCGGCAATTGATTGTTGAATGGAATTTAATGTTGACCAGGATTTTCATTTTCTCAGATGAGAATCGTGAATACTTAGGTATAGTATTACATCAAGACTCATACTGAATATCTCATCTGCGGTATATAATCACCAACAGACTAAGGTTGCTGATATAGACATCTGGTCTGATCCGCCAACCGCAAACCCGGGGTAAACCCGTCGCCAGACCTGTGGGGAAGACGAATGAGGATACGGACGTTGCTTACAATCTCTCCACCTCGGATTCTGCTAGTGACGAGCTAGAGAAAGGTACTTACCGACCTAGGAACGGCAGATCGCTCCAGCCCAGCTTCCGTCTGGATTTCCTTTCCTTCAAGTTCTGGGGGCTCTCTTTTAATTCAAGTTCCCCAGATCTCTCTCTGTGTTCGAACAATTGCACAACAATCTCGAAGCTACTCAATTATAAACCTCCAGGGAGCGTTGAAAAATCGACCATATACAGATACGATACATAACCTTGCCAACCTTAGGGAGCTTCTCACAATGGACATCCTATCTGAAGTTGGCGCCCCCGCCGTGGCCATGGGAACGGCCCTTTCCCTTGCTGCCGGCGCCTACCTGAATGCAAAACTATCCATCAGCACTGACTTGACTGTCTTGAAGAATGACCGCGCCTTTGGGCAACGTCTCGGTGAGCGCATTGGCAAGCTTGGCGAATCTCCGACTATTTACAAGATGCTTCAACGAGTTGTCGAGGTTGAAGGCCAGGGTACTGCAGATGCGCTCTGGTTTGAACACAAAACCTGGTCATACAACCAATTAAAAGAGTGTAAGTGCAGTGCTGAGCCCTTGCATTTTGACGAACGCAAGAAGCTAATCTCTTTTCAGTGGTTGATCGATTTGCCGCCTTGCTGCACGCACGCGACGTGAAGAATGGCGATATGATCGGAGTATTCACGACGAATTCGCCCGAGATGGTCGTCACCCTGTATGCACTGTCTAAGCTTGGCGCAGTAGCTGCCATGATCAACACCAATCTACGAGGTACGTATCTAAATCACTAGCTTCATGGAACACACTAACAGAACCCAGATGACACATTCATCCACTGCCTCAACGTCTCTGGATCCAAATCGATCATCTCAACCCCAGATATCGCGCAGCATGTTTGCGCTGATCTCCCACACTTATCATTCCACTTCTCCTCCTTCGAGGGTGTGTCCTGCGGCGATGTAGAGCTCATCACGCAAGCCGAATTGCAACAATTCTCACCAGCCGGACTAGCACCCGCTAAGCGCACACCGAAGGATCTCACAGCTTTGATCTACACATCCGGAACAACAGGCAAGCCCAAAGCCTGCGCTGTACGAAACATGATGGCCCTAATAACCTCCAACCCGCTCTCTGCCGACGTCAATGATCCGTCTAGATTCTACCCACTCCGCACATACTCCGCCCTACCGCTCTTCCACGGCACAGCCTTCTTCACCGGCCTCTGCTACTCGGTAGGAAACGCCGGAACCCTCTGCATGAGACGCAAGTTCTCAGCCTCGCAGTTCTGGAAGGACGTCCACGACTCAGGCGCCACTCGCATCCTGTACATCGGTGAACTGTGCCGGTACCTGCTCGGCACGGCCCCCTCCCCCTATGACCGCGACCACAAGTGCATCGCCGCGTCCGGCAACGGTCTTCGCGGCGAGATCTGGGAGAAATTCAAGAGTCGCTTCGGTGTGCAGGAGATTCGCGAGTTCTATCGCTCAACGGAGGGGTTGGCTAAGTTCGACAATCACGGTCCGGGCGTGTGGGGTGCTGGAAAGGTTGGATTTTCCGGCCCCATTCGTCGGTTCTTGGAAGATGATACATTTATTGTCAAGTATGATAATGATACGGAGATGCCGTTCCGTGATCCTGGGACTGGGTTCTGCGTGAGGGCTGGGTTGGATGAGGAGGGTGAGGCTATTGGTCGTGTGCGTGATCGTGGCTTGTTGACGGAATACTTGCACAACACAGAAGCTACTGAAGGGAAGCTTCTTCGGGATGTTTTTCAAAAGGGTGATCTTTTCCAGCGGACGGGTGATTTGGTCGTGCAGGATCGATCTGGATGGGTTAGGTTCCAGGACCGTGTTGGCGATACTTTCCGCTGGAAGGGCGAGAATGTCAGTGCCGGAGAGATTCGCGATCATATTTGTCGTATTGAGGGTGTCCATGATGCTGTCGTGTATGGCGTCAAGCTTGCTGGGTAAGTCTTCAATCCTTGGCTAGCTATGTTTCCGATTTCTAATTCGTGTTTCTAGATATGATGGTCAAGCTGGCGCTGCAGGTATCACGCTCGAGGAGCATTCCCCCGCCTTTGAGGCTGAGCTTGCTTCGAAATTATACCCTGAGCTGAAGAAGCGTGGTGTACCATCATATGCTTTCCCTCGTCTTGTACGATTCATTGAAAAGTGAGTTTTGTTTGTCGGATCAGCGAATGGATTTTGCTAACGGTGCTTTTGTTAGGGTTTCCACTGGTGTTACTTTCAAGCAGGCTAAAGGTGATCTGCTGAAGAAGGGATGGAACCCCAGCCAGGACTCTGCTGGTGATAGCCTATACTGGCTCAACGGAACTAATTACGAGAAGCTTGAGGACAACAGCTGGTCTTCCATCGAGAGTGGCAAGGCTAAGCTGTAAGTAAGATGGGGCCTGTGAGATTGTATAATCGTGTCACCGCTGTAAATAGAAACATTTGCGATAGATAAATAGCATGTATTGACCACTTTGATTGGTTGAAGATGAAATAGTCCAAGAAAAGAACTTTCGGCCAGAGACTCGGGTAATTTGGGAGCGAGAATGGGGAGGTAAGCGAGGCTAACGAGAGTAGTACATAAGCTGGCAGAATATTAGCCCAGAAAGCGGTGAATCTGTCTAGCCTTCAGCCACGGCCTTCCATCAAACTGTACTTCAATACATACCGGGCTGGCTTATAGAGAAGATGATAAGAGCAGGAACTGGCACTTTGGCACACTAATTCCCTGAAATCCCTGTCAAGAAGTCCTTCTTCTTCTTCATCTCTTCGACACCTTACCAATAACCCAATCACCAAGACACCCACCCCGATCTATAATTCCATTCTACCTCATCCACGCCATGCCCACACCAACCGTGCTTCCGCGCCCCTTCACAGGAGTGGTACACGGCAGTGAAAATCCAATCGAAGCACCATCCGAAGCAGCCTTCATCACCCAATTCGGAAATGTACTCCCAAAGGCAGAATTCATGCATATCTTGGGGAAATCCGCCTACTACTCTCTTCCCCCCTCATCGCCCGCGCCAGCAAATATCAAGAACCCCATCTCGCGGGTCGTACTTGTACATGGTGTCCAGACCCCCGCAATTGGCATGCAGCCCCTGGCCAGCGCACTGAAAGCCCGTTTCCCCTATGCGCATTGCGTTCTCGTTGATTTGCCGGGCCACGGGCTCTCTGACACGCCTGTTATTGCCCATGAAGCTGAGCTATTTCTTGGTTTGATTGACGGTTTGATGTTGACGCTTGGGTGGAAGGATGCGCATTTTATTGGCTATTCCTTTGGTGGGTCTCTTGTTGCGTCGTATGCTGCAGAGACGCCTGAGATGGTTGCGTCTATGGTTCTTGTCGCGCCGGCGGGTCTGGTGCGAAGCTCAGACTTGAGTGAGGACGAAAGGAGCTACATGCGCGGTGGTGAGGGGTTGGAGGATCGGGCTCGAGAGTGGGTTTTTGAGTTCTTGGAGGGTGGGAAGCTGGTTGTTCCTTCGGATTGGAAGGAGAGGGTTGCGAGGGGGGAGGTCGTGGCGGAGGCTGTTCGTGATTGGCAAATGAAAAACCACAACGGGCACGCGGCGAGTGTGGTTGGGATAGTCAGAGATGGTGGTGTCTTCGATAAACATGCCAGGTTTTCCGCGGCCTCGAAATCTGGCGTTAAAGGTCTCTGTGTGCTTGGGGAGTTGGATGACTTGTGCAGCGTGCAGGCCTTGCAGGAGGTGGGTATGAAGAACGTCGCTGTTGTGCCCCAGGTTGGACATGGAGTCGTGAGAGAGAGGGTGCCGGAGGTTGCTGGATTTATTGAGGACTTTTGGAAGCAGATTGAGAAAGCATAATCACTGAGCCCAGGCGAGAAATAGATCTATCTACTCGACTTCAAGCTCTCCGATAGCCTGCATCTTCGAGTCGAGATATTACTCTTGGTTTTCTGAAAGAAACTCCTCCAGAATACCTAGGTAGGTATGCTCTGAGTATAACACCACTCACAATTAGCAGCCCTGGAGTCCATGGCTGTCACTTGAAGTCAAATGCTTAGATGGTTAGAATTCTTACTTATTATCTTCTACCTAGGTACTAGTATATATGCCTGAGAGCCTTTAATTACAACTCAATTTTCGAGACTTATCTTCCAAGGTTCTCACATATTTCTTTCTCGGTTTATGCCTCGTAAAGGGTCAAAGATGTGGGGTAGTCACTGTCACCACTACCACATGCCTCATTATAGCCCACAGTCGACTCAAGCTTCTCCTTGACGAAATCATGGAAACTATCTCGCGAACAACTGCCACCTGGCCCATCTCGACAATCCACCAATGGCTGTGGACCGGCATTATTCAAGATTCGATAGTACTCTCCCTCGTCGTATCCATAGCTCTCGCACGACATCTTCTCGATGGCGATATTCGTCAGAAACGGGAGTATCTCACTACTCTTCCATACACGGTTGTAGTTAATCCTATCCTCCGGCATGGTTCCATTGACATGATTCGCACCGCTGTAAGCACTATTATTGTAAAGCCCCAGCGCAGTAAGGACCGTGGGTGGAACTTCACGGTGAGTGAACGAGACATATAGCTCCTGGGACAGGGACTCATCACGCAACGCCGCGACACTAGCATTCACCCACGGCAAGCCGAGACTCGAGGATAAATCCCGACCGTAACCGGTGTTGTGGAAATACATCAAGTCATTTGCGTATTCGTAGCCCAGCCACTCATCCGGTGAAAAGAGTTTCAGGGAGCAGAATGGGGACGATCCCCGAATAACGGTTTCGTAGCCGCAAAGCTCAAACATGCCGGTAATATCATTCTGCGTAAAGTTGAATGAAGGCGCCTCTGCGTTCAAGCGAGCGATTATAGGCTTTGTGTACACTTCCCCGAAGGCCTATGTGTCGGTTAGTACATGCTGCCCGCGGTTCTCATGGAGGGAAAGGGAAGAGCTATGGAATCTGATTAGTACATACCGAGGATTGATCAGAACCATATGAGGAACTATACGCCTCGCAACCTTTATACGGTGTCAAGGAGTCCGCGCCCGCCTTTTTGTCTTCTGCGACTTGGGTCAAGTTGATCGATTTCGTGTGGTTATTCGTAAACCCCGTAATGAAACCTTCTGCGCTCTTCACCGTTCTTTCCGCAGTCGATGACCAGATTCTCGTAGGTGCTTTGAGATGCGCGTATCTTTTGTGAAGAGTCGCTCCTAGCGACCGCGCTTCTTGGAATCCAAACTTCGTGAGTTTCTCCAAATGGTGCTCTTCAGCAGGCGCCGTCCAATTGGACAAAAATGCGAGTGTCTTGGTTGACTTCCAGTGGTGTAGCGATGTATTTTGCAGCTTTTTCACGAAAGGTTCGATGTAAGTTTCGTATTCGAAATCATTTGGGTAGATCGCCGCGTGGCGGACAAGATATGCGGCTCGAGTGACATTGCAACCCTGCGGGGGTGATGGCTGGAGTGGGGGGGTTATGAGGAGTGAAGTAAGGCGCAGTTCCTGCTGAGTGGTCTAGGGGGGTTGAAGTGATAAGAAGAGGATAGAATAGGAGTGGCAAGTACTGCCAAAAGTATAGATGGGAGGTACATCTTTGCTGCTGTCCGAGAGTGCTGCTACCTAGATAGTACGGAGGATTTTCCTTGGTAGGGCTGAATGTTTTATACTTAACACTATCTATTTAATTAGGATGATCGCCACTTTTCCAAGTATTTCAAAAAAGGCCCATGTCAAACCCAATTGCTATGTCATTTCCTTTGCCATGATGGTTGCGGAGTACATAAACAGGGAAACAGATAAAGGCATATTGACGTAACTCAAAGTGGAGTGCCAAGAGGATCAACACTATCCAGCCTGAGGCAGTCAATAACAGTCGTGCTCGCCCATCTCAAGAAGTTGCAGAACGTTAAAATTATTAGTACTACTAGTAAAAATCATAGAAATCTCTCAACCTGCTCGATCGTAAGTAATCCCAATCTTGTAGTCCCCCATGTGCCTCGGCTCTGCCCACCGTCTATTCAAATTGCACAAATCACATACATCCCCCTACATCCTGACAGTACTAGTTACCAAGGTATACGACAGGCTTCGCCGCTGCGATACGAGCATCTGGTGGATATTGAGCATTACTAGCGTTGGCAACTTGGAGAGGATCAAATATTAGCTAGGTAAGTCCCTTTTCTGCAGCTAAAGCTAACTACCCTCAGACCTACTAGTAGATCTTCATGCCTAATCTCACCCCCGCCAATCACCAGTCCACGTTTCCATACCAACGCGACCTCGAAGGCGTAACTCGACTCGTCAGACTTTACTTAGTCTACTACGAGGAGTGAGGCGGGTAAGCAAAGCATTTACATGAGGCCATTACGCCTTGACCATCCAGCACAAGCTTGCCCATCCGCGACGGCAAGAATAAAGGCGTTTCGGCGAGGTGGAGATCAAATCCTCGCATCAACCATGTCTCGACTCTGACAATGCAGGATCTTTGCATCTAAGCCGAGTTAGGTTGTACACGAACAAACTGTTTTCGGTAGATTGCTGTCGTTGTCTTTGCTGCTGGGTGTGGCTCTTTTTATCCTGGTAGATAAAATGCAATGCCATAGCTAGAGAGGTGGGAATGCGTAAAGCTGAGTCCATGTGGAAAGTGAACTTTGTACCAAACACATGTTACCAGTTGACATCGCTGAGCTGAAGTTTGCGAGAGCGGAAAGCATTTCGGGCTCCAGTAGACTTGTCGATACGCTGGTTTGCGGGAATACGTTTTTCAAAATCGGCTGGTTGGGCTTGTTAGGTCTGATTCTTACTTTTGCTTTTGCTCTTCTTTCTTTTGGGGGGGTTTGAAGCAATGGCGGATCAAACTTACTCTCTGCGGTCTCGTTCTCATTTGATGCCTCGTAATTCAAAACCAGGTTCTTGATGCGTTGCTGCTCCTCTCGATCGGCCTGCTGCTGGGTTCGCATGGCAACAGCAAAGCTGGAGTCGGACGGGAGGTCGATGGTGCGAGTCTGCTATTATTAGTATCATGAAACCACAGCTTCCTCAGATTGTCTTTGCAAGGATGTCTTACCTGTTGCTTATTGCCCTTCTTTGTCATCAAAGAGAATGCCATGGTCTTAGACGGAGCGACAGGCTCAGGCACCTCCATTTCACCAGGGAACTCGGCAGAGACATTCTCTCGGGCAGGTCGCTTCATTGGCAGCGGGATGTCGAAGATGGCCTTGCGTTCGAAACGTCTCGAGTCCGCACTCTCAACCATCATCTTCTCATATTCGCGATCGAATTCGGCTTCAACTTCTGGGTCGCGTTCTTCCTCCTGTCGCGTGACGATAATCTGCTCATCTTCCGATTCACTGTCATCGCCTGCCTCCGGGTTAGGTCCAGAGACCTCTTCAGCCTCATCGCTAGATTCCTGCTCGTCTTCGATATCCGGAATCGCATCTTCCTCAAGACCCTCGTCGGAAGAACTGCTGTCTGCAGCATCTTCCTCCTCGTCTGCCTCGACTGTCCGTTCAGAGTCTGGCATGTGGTAATTCTGCGCAACGGCCTCGCTGAAAATGCGGGTTGCTTCCTCGGGGTCTGATGTTAGCTTCCACTGGGGTCGTAGTGCAGAGTAAGTGTCTTGGACGAGGAAGTCAATGTCCATCGGCATAGGGTCTTTGGTGCAGATGTAGTACTGGAAGAAATTGAGGAAGAAGTCTAGCTTCTTCTTCGCCGAGCCTCGGTCGAAGCAGTGGCCACAGGTATCAAGGAGTGTGCAAGCAAGACGAAGTCGGAAATAATCGTCTGGGAGGTCCAGCATGACGATCCTTCCGGGGTTGGGGGTGCCACCTTCATGACCAAAGGTCACAATGCGGTACAATGTATCGAAAATGACGGGGGAGTCGATCATCTTGTAGTTGTACAATTCACCCAGGTATTTGACCTCGGCGATACGCTTCTGGTTGAACTTGAAGTCATTCTGCTCCAGGCCAAGCGTGATCTGCTCCAAGACGTTGTCAACCACACCGATGACGAAGTCTTGGTGGTATCGATACATAGCGCTGACAAGAATTGCCAAGAGGTGAATGCTGCCATATTTGACCTTGACGGGCTTGCTGAATACGCGTTCTAGAATATCAACAACCTCTTGCTCCTCCCAGTGTAGCTTTCGAATCGCCTTCAAGATCTTAGTGTAGTTGCGTTTGTTCATGTCCAGGTAGATTAGCCGACGAATGTACTGTTCCATTGGAGTCCGATCTTTCTGCTGGATTGCGGGGCGTGGAGGCGGGTCTACATAGTAGATTGCATTCTCAATCACCATGCGTTCCTGCTGACCGATATGCTGAACAGTCTTCTTTCGACCCAGTGTTTCGAGGAAGGAAGCCATGCGGGGCGAAGTCTCGGGATTGCGAAGGAGATAGCGGCCACAGTTTTCGAGCAGGTTGCCAATAATCTCGATGTTCATACGGGAGAATTCATCGAGAGAGACCTTGAAGCAGTGGAAGATGATGTGCTCGGGCACTACGCCAAACTTGGTCAACTCGGCGAGATATCGTACATTGCTCATGCGCACTTGTCCAAGGAACTCCTTAGACTTTCTGCGCTGAAGACTCCGAAATTCCTCATCAAGATAGGTCGTCAGACCCTGTGGGATATCCGGAAGATACTGTCCAAGGGTAGCCACCAAACGCGAGTAGATAGGCAGGAGATCAACCCGGCCCTTGGGGATATCCGAAACAGCTTTGACGAGCCTATTGCGAGATGCTTTGGAATTGACGAAGCAAAAGTCCAGGGCAAATTGATCGACCTGGTCCTTGTTCTGCAAATCCGGAAGTTTTCCAAGTAGAGCATCGACTTGCGCACCGACAGTTTTACTAGCAATGGCGGTGGATTGCTCGTCAGCTTCAGCAGCAGCCTTCTCCTCGGCTGTCTCGGTCTTTTCTGAAGGCGATTCGGCTGCATTATCACCATCTGCTTTCTTCTTACCGGCTTCGTCGCCATCGGCCTTCTTTTTCTTGCCGTCCTCCAGAAGAACAGCAGGAACCTTGCCTTTCAAGTCAACCAGATTTTCATAAAAACGTCTCTCCTCTTCATCTTCCCAGATGCCTGCACCATCACCTTGGCCACGAAGGTAGTCAGTGGTCTTCACCAAACCAATGCCTCCGCTAGCAGAAGCATCAGCAGTTTCCTTCTCGGCCAGATCTGGCATCTCAGCACCGAGAGCCTCACAGAGTACCTGAGTATTCGCAACAAGCTTATCGAGCGTCTTAGTCTGCTTCTCGAAATTAGACTGGCGGTCCTCGAAGATCTCGCCACTCTTCACATAAGCCTCAGCATTGCGGCGACTCTGATTCGACAAAGCCTTCTGATCCCGCACAACATGCGCCTTGACATCATCCAGATATCGAGTCAAAATATTCTTAAACCGCAGTTGCATCTTCTCCGGAGTCAACGGTGGATCCGCATCCAGGGCAGCACTCAACCCTCCGGCATTTTCGTTCTCAGCGCCCGCAGTCGCAGTCGCAGTCGCAGTCGTAGCAGTACTCGTCGTCACCCCATCAACCTCCACCGTCTTCCTCCCCTCATCAGCCAACTTCGCACCAAGAATATCCCAGCTAAAGCTCTTGACAAAGAGCACCGCAAGCGGCAAATTCGCATGCTCCCGATCATGACCCAGAAGATCCTTAAGCACTTCCAGCGGAAACGGCTCCGCCTTCTCAGGATCCCGCGTCGCGGCCGACGGAAACTTCTGCTTCAGCACGGGCTGTTCCGTAGATGAGATCTTCGCGGGATCCCCACCGCCGCCACCCCCGGCACCACCACCGGCACCACCACCACCACTACCCTTAAGACCAAGGTCATCAGGGCGTTCGACATCATCCAGCGTCCGCAGCACACCCACGAGCCACAACTCCGTAACAACACGCAAAAGCACCCGATGCCGCGCTAACCGGTCTTTCTCCTCGCGCTCGCGGAATTCCTGGCTCAGTTGCTTGATCTGGGCTTTGTCGGGCGAGGTTAGGCCCCGGCCGAGGAGCCAGCCGATGTAGCGGGTGAACTCAGCGGGGCCGAAGCGCTGGTGGAGGGCAGCGACGATTTCGACGCCGACGGCGATTTCCCCGGGTGTTTTGAGCTTGCTGAGGCCCTCGTAGCAGGCGGAGATTATCTCGGATAGATACTTGTGTAGCGAGAGGGTGCGGATATCTGAAAGGAAGGTTGATAGGGCGGATGCGCTGATTCCGGTTCGGAGACGCTTGATGAAGGCGGTGTTTTTCTTAAGCGCTGAGTCGAGGGATTTGCTGACAGGGAAGACATCTGTTGTGGAGGGGAGGATGGTCAGTTGGGTTAGATAGAGGGACTTGGCTTGGTTTTGGAAGGGGAGCAGAAGCGCGGGGGTGGGGGTGGGTGGGAGGGAGGACTTGTGTTTCGTACCGGTTTCGCCTGCCCATGCTCTCTCGTTCAGATCGCGGAGTTCTCCTGCGGCAAGATATGTGTTAGTAGGTACTGGGGAGGAGAGTGGTAGCTATGCAATGTAGCGCATACTTTTCTTTTGGCGATCCATGGCCATGTGTGCGTTCACGGATCGATTCAGTGTGATCCTCTCAGAACGTCTGGGGGGGAATCGCAGTGACTTGGACACCACATTGAGGAAATGAGGGGAAATATGGAGGAGAGAGAAGAAGAGTCACCTTCTGGAATGGGGGAAGTTCTGGAAGCGGGTTCGGGTTCGGATTGAGAGGCGGGCTGCTCCCAAGGCGGTGCGGAGGTCGGAGTGCGGACTTGCTCTGACTACACTCACAACTAGTCATGGGTTAGGTTACATGGTTACGCACTCTACTGTCGAGATTTGGCCCATTTCATACAGATAATAACATTTACTTACTATCACAATCCAATTTTCTTCCTCTCACACACAACCTTCAAGCTGCCTTTTGAAAAATCTCAATCGTACTAGTATCGCTAAACACATTGAGGCAGCAGATCCCGCCACATCATTCCAACTCGCTCATTCCAAGGTTTAGTTCTCCGTAAACCCCCTCTCCCGACTCTCCTCGACATTCAAAAGTCGTTCCTGCAATTGATGCTTGTAGTCCTGCGTACTCCAGCTCTGCCGGCGGTCGAATCGGGGCTGCCAGGTTGGTTCGGCATCGGCCTGGGCCTCGAGTCTATCATCGCTTTTTCGGTGGGAATCACTCGAGTCATGGGCTTGGCTTGGAGCCGGGTTTATTTCTGTCGTGGTTGTGTGGTCGCGAGATCGGTCTGGGAGCGAACCTTGGTGGCTGGTGGATTGCATGATATGACTTGCGAATGGCTTGGAGTGGAGTGCAGTGCAGTGTTGGGTAGGACAGGTCTGCGTATAGCTTGGATGAAGTAGGTACTAGTATTTTGTGATCTGGCCCAGGGCACTGATTCAATAATCAGAAGCAATTTTGCCTGTAGGTGTAGAAATAATCGTATTATCATAAAAGTAGGTCTGAGACGAGGTTCTAAGTTCTGCCTTATAAGTTATGTAGATGCGGGGATGAGTGGCGATAGATGACGATACCTGGCGAAGCTGGACAGATACCCAGTCTTGTCTTTCAGGGATTCGTGTGAGACTTGAATTGCATGACGCGAATATAAACCTTACCTAATCTGTCACTGCGATGTTTCTCTACTTACTAGTTACTACTAGCGGTGTACCTGGCAAGTAAGTGTACATGGTTCCTGGTTGAAGGCACCAAACGCCATGAACATGCCGAGTCTTATTCTAGTACAAAGGTTGGATGTACCAATACTGCGCAACATCATAAGGGCAGTGTTGCACCAAACCAATCGAATGATTTAGTCTACGATAGCACCTAGCGGATATGAAAAGAATAACGCTTTTAAATTCGACGAGCTAACGTACAAGTCATGACAGCATCCAACCCTCAAATGAGTCTTCGAGTCTACCAAGAAGGAAAGGAGAACGAAAAGGAAACGGGAAGAATGAGGCAGGTGAAAGCAGGAAGGAACTAAGATACACAAGCACGATCTATGATAAGATGAGCTGGGGTCGCAGGTATCAAAAAATACAAGCATAAGGATACCCAGGGACCTCATATGATCAGACATCATCTCAGCGGGTGGTAGGTCGATGACTCTAAGACAAGGTTACGAAAATTGCGAAGGGACCCAAGACAAAAAAAAAAACAGGAAAAAGGAACGGAGGGAAGGGAATCAACCGTGAGAAGCGTCATGCATGAGAACGCACACAATCGCGAGAAACAGCCAACATGGGAGAGATACACTGGCTCTGACGCTGCACACAGACGCACACATCGTACAACTCCATAAGAATCATGAAGGGCAACCAAAAATTCGACAGCGAGCAGTAATCGAAAAAATTGGAGGGAAAAAATAATGAAAACAGACCCAAGCATCAAAAGAGACAAAAAACAAAAAACAAAAAACAGATTAAAATCAGGGTATGCCTCACGCCACGCTATGCGATTCACCTCCTTGGATCTGGGGTAATCAATAACACTGCAAATATGTACTAAAAGACCAATCTAACCAGAAAGGCAATGGAAGATAAGATGGGTTCCATCTCTGTGTTTATTTCGGCTTGCGCCAGAAATATTGCTATGAAAACGTTAGTCAGAATGTCTTGTTTTGAGAAAACGTGGGGATTTCGACAAACCTTGTGCTGTTTGCGACAATTACGCAGGCCAGGCTTGCCCATCTTATGCGCCTCCAGGCGCGTGGGGTCATGGTCAAAGTCGGGCACATAGTAGTACTCCGCTTCGAGGGCTTTGCCAGCGGCATCCTTACCCTGGCGGGTGACTTGTCCAATAATATCGGTGTTTTCCAAAATGGAGCGGATCTCAAATTTTGAAGGGCCGCTAGGTGATCCAACAGACTTGCGGATATCAGGAGGGAAGTTGTTCAGGATCGTGGAGAAAGGCGTGGAGGCGAGACGGGAGAAGGCGAGCTGGTTGGCAGCATGGTTGCGGATTCTAGTGATGCTCTCGTCATCCATTGATGGCTTGGTGTATTCGGCGGACTTTTCACGCCTGTGTTGGTGGAAAGACTGGTTGGGGGGTAGAGCGGGCTGGAGAGGTTGGGCCGACAGGAAGCTGTTTGGGGGACGGGCAGAGCGAACAGGCGATTCACCGGTAGTGAAAGAGGCCATGCGTGGTAGGAGGTTCTCGCCGAAAGGTCCAAAGGAGTGGATGATGGGGTCATTCTCCTCATCGTTCTCTCCTTCAGAATCCTCCTCGTGGCGACCCAGGTCGCTCCCCTGGAACCTTTGCAGGAGTACACTGGCACGACGAGCACTGGGGGAAGTAATGCCAATAACAGTATTGTGGCGCTTCAATGGCGATCCTTGGTCTTCGTATACAACAACGGGGGCTCTGGTGCGCGAGGGAGAGAACAACGGCGAGGACGGTGGGATAGCCCGTTGCACTGCAGGCGAGGGAGACACCGGTGAAGCCAAACGCTGGTTCTCGGGGAAAGGGCTATCTTGGAGAGCACGAAGAGGTCTTCTTTGGGTTGGGGTGCCTTCATCACAGGTCTGTTCAGAGTCGGTGGATGGGCAGTCCTTCCGATCATGCTCATTATCATTCCGGGGCCATTGAACCAACACGCGAGACTCATGAACATCAATCATGATATCAGCATCCTTGATGTCCGAAGTAAAGGTTTTTCCTTTGGCCAAATCGTACTTTTTTCCCTGACAATGGATCTTGATCCCGTTCCATCCCATGCACATAATCTCCACTCTATCCCGATCGAAGGGGTTCGGTGCCGGTTTGTAAGTGGCCTTGACATGAACACGAGATATCATGCGACTGTTGGCTAGCTGATGTTGGCACGAAGCACTTGACCGACCCATGAGGAGCGGTTCTCCATTTTCCGGTAGCATCAGTTCCGGCACAGTCGACAAGGGAGCTCGTTCGGAGGAGGCTGAAAAGATACGACGGGCAGTTTGGCGAGCGGCAGGAGGCGAGGATGACATGATATGGGTGGACGAGGTTGGGACGGGAGTTGGATACATCGACACAGCAGGTTCGCGTGCAACACGCTTCTGAGGACGAGGCAGAGAGGGGGATGAGCTCAAGGGCTCGAAGGCCGGCAGCAAAGACGCAGGACGCTTTGTGCCGGCAATAGGAGCCAGGCTGCTCCTACTAGGTGAAGACTCCATCATGAATGGAATAGGAAGAACCTAGAATTCTGAAGTTAATCCAACACACGAGCTCCTTTTTTGGACGAGAGGCGAGTCGAGCTCAAGACTCGCGTCACCCGCGTAAATATTGGAGACAGAGAGAAGGGAAGAGTAAATAAGAGGTAAAGAGACAAGTCGAGGAGTATTCCAGCACTAAGACCTCAAGGACCTCAAAAAAAGAGGGGTGGGGGAAGGGTGTGGCAGGTTAGGAAGGGGAAGAAGAAAAGGTGTGTGGTGGAATGTCCTGGGGCGGAGGGTCTCGTTCTGCGCGGAAATGCACGCTTACAGCCCGACGCGTTCGATAGGCGCCGGCGAGGGTTCACGGGCTCCACTACTTTTAGGGTACACCTGTGCTCCAATTGATGGGGAAATCACTTTAAAAGAAGAGAGAGAAGAAACAGTGGTAATACTAGTACAGAGATATATTCAAGTAAAAATAAAATCTTAGCCATAATCTACTTCCCTATGTATGTCCTGCATTGATCTATACCGAGTCCCGGCGCGACCGCGTCTGAACTCACGTGACGCAATACCATAGTGGAGCTGGGCACGCGAGTAAAGTATGGAGCAACCAGTGAGTGACCAGTAACTATCTCTAGTCTGGTATGTAAAGGTGACAGCCTGTGGTATGTTTGAGTCGTCCTGGCATCGGGCGATCTCGAAATGAGGACAGTTCTGCTAGCACATTTCATTACGAAATGTGTTGTGACAAGTGAATACTAATGGCCCCCGCAAGAGATACTAGTTGTATGTACAGACCTCCGAGATCAAAAGCCGAGGTACGTCAACAAAGACTAAAGGGCAAATGAAATAAAATGGGTTGAACAGAGAATTCATGTATATCCTGCTGATAAACATTCTACCGTAATTCCCAATCTCAGAATAAAGCAATTGTCTCCTAGCATAGTGGATATCAACGTGAACTGACGCGCTAGCAAATTTTACTCCGCGGGGGTCCAGAAGGCGCGTGGTTTGCCTTACCTTACGCCACGTCAATTGCCCACCCAAGAACACAGTCAATTGCAATAATTAGGAAATGGTACCTACTGGATCATAGTTGTGACTAATTCATAAACACTTACTCACTCATTACAACTATAAGAATTAAATGGTTGTCCAACTTCATGCAACATTCACCCCGTCGGGGCAGAAACTTTCGATTTCAAGACACACCGTAAGAACCGTCAAGATACAAAGCAACATAGCGGGGCGGGAAAAGAAAAAAAGCACAACCAACCCCTCTCGGTGAAGTCCTTCGGGCTAAAGGTGCATACGCAGACTCAGTTACGCCAGAAAAAAAAAACCACTTACCGCAAAGTAGGTGGCCGCATGCTGTAGCTATCCAATGTATGGAGTATGGAGCACGGAGTACACACTGGCATACATCCCAGCCATGACAACTACTTCCCTAGCATGTGCATCCCAGGGCCAAGCCAAGAATATCGGAAGAAGAAAAATGGAAGCAAAAAGGTAAATGAAGTCTCCAGGGCTACGAACGACAATCGAGGAGCAGGAATTGGAAGACGCCACGCTTGCCGGGGAGACTATCGGAATGCAGGCACACTCAAGATTAATTGTCAAGCTTCCATAGTCCATCCAGCAGGGTTCAATAGTAAGTCGATTACAGAGTACATCTCAGTGCAGTTCAAGAATAGAGCTTCAAGCTTGTCTTCGCCTCAGTGTACATGTTACGCGGCACATAGGCAACAAGTTACCTGAAGCAAGGGCAGATGAGTTAACGGAGTACGAAGTGGAATCAGCCATGATGCAATGGCCATCAAGCGGAGCGTGGCCCGTCAGATCGATGGATCACATTCTTGATCTGGGGAACCTTGCCAGGGTTACTCAGGAGATCGGCGATCCTTGCCATTTAGCGTATCTTGTAATGCAGACTTCCCAGATAGAACCAGTGCAATTCATGGAATTGCAGATGATCTGGGTCTCTAGTCAAAATGCTGGCAAGGGGTGAGTGTCTGGTCTAGAACGTTGGCGATCGGACACATTCGAGCAGGCTGATCTTTTTGAATTGGAGAAAGGGTAAGAGGTTTCGAGGTTGACCATTGGGTCGTTAATCATGGATTACTGACAAAATGACATGGAAGTACGGGGTGTCTAGCGGAGTATTCCATGATCCTATGCCAGAAATTAGCTCGCCGCTGTCATGATAGTCACCAGGTCGGTGAATAACGATCAATTGCCGGTTCACAATTGATCGAAGGCGAAGCCAATTAGGTAGACGTGCGGAAGGTGGAGATCCAAAAAAGAGAGAAAAGATGAATAAAGACAAGGATATTCTGATCAAAAGGTTGTACTTGAAATAGTCTAATCAGATAGAAGGAACCCACGGGATGAAGAATTTCACCCTGCAGGCCATTAGAAGAGAAGAGAAGAGGAAAAAAATAACAAAGATTGGATTTCCCCCCCCAAAAACGACCCCTCATAAAAAGATAAAATTTAAGATACACAGAAGTTAAAACCGTGATATGGACAGAAACAGAAACAAGCGCAAAGCAGGAGTGACCTCTCGCCGCGCGACGGGTCTGGGGGTAAAGTGCGAAAAGAAGAACTCATTCAAGGCCATTGGCCCGTGTTTTTCCCGGGAGGAGGCCCAGTTGTTATTGACGAGCAATTTAGGCGGACGAGAAGACGAACTTGGCTTTGCCAGAGGTGGAGGAAGCCTGTATTTTAATGTTAGAAACGTTCTGATGACATAGTTCTGTTCTCCAAAACTTACAGTGCAACCATTGCCATCGGTGATCTTGACACCATCCTTGTAGAAGTTGCCCTTGCCGTCGTAGGAGCACTTGATGGAGACGTCGCCGGTGAGAGTAATGGCGAAATCGAGGTCGGCGTCGGTAGTGGGCTCGTTCTTGAACATAGACAACCAGGTGGCACCGTTGGAGTAACCGACACCCAGGTTCATGGGGGCCCAGTTACCGATGGGAGAGGAGCCATCACCCCACTGGCAACCCTTCTCGGAGGAAACACCGGCGTTATTGACGTAGTACTGAGCGGAGGTAGTCTTGCCCTCCCACTTGAAGTAGGTGGCACCGTTAGGGCAGGTCAGGGGCTGGGTCTCGCCGTGGCCAAGACCCAGAGGGATGGTCTCAGACTCAGTGCCGGGGTAATCGGTACGGCAGACAGCGACGTGCTGGCCGACGTTGTTCTCGACCTCAACGCCACCAGTTCCCTCGATACAGAGAGTGGTGTGGGCAGTGTTGGTACGGTACAGCTTGCCACCCTTGCACTGGAGACCACCAACGGACTGGCCAGTGGAACCCTGGGTAGAGGGCCAGTGGGCCTTTTGGTAACCGGCAGGGCAGGCGTAGGAGCACATGGCGCCGTCAGTGCAGGACTCACCGCTGATAGCGGTAACAATGTCGCTGATCACCTCATCGAGGAGAGTGACATACTGGATACCAGAGTAACCACCGAGGCCAAGGTAGTCCAGAGCGACGGCACCGTAGTCGGAGGGGAAAGTGCCACAGTCGATCTCACCATCAGGGAACTCGGCAGTCAGGCCCTTGGCGGAAGTGCTGGAGCTGGAGCTGGAGCTGGAGCTGGAGCTAGAGCTGGAGCTGGAGCTAGCGCTGCTGGTGGAAGCGACGCTGGAGGTCGAGGAGCTGGAGGTGGTGGCGGGCTCAACGGTGGAGGTGGGAGAGGGGCTGTTGGGGGTGATAGCAGCGGAGGTCTCGAGAAGCTCCTGAGCAACAATGGTGGGGGTCTGGGTCGGGGTGCTGGTGCTCGACGGGGTAGGAGTAGCGGTGCTGGTAGGGCAGGCGTTGGCGACGGCATCACCGTACCACTTGAGGCTCTTGTTAGCCAGGCCGGCGCAGGCATCCTTGTTGCTGATCTCCTCAGAGTCACCATCGTTCTCGAGGACGACGAAGTCGTAGACGGTAGGGCCGGCAACAACAGCGGTGTCGGTTTCGGTCTCAACAGCGCGCTTGTGGAAGTGGGCGTGGCCGTGGCCGTGGGCGGCCACCAGGGAGCCCGCCGTGGCGAGAGTCACGGCAATGGAGTTGGAAAACTTCATTTTGAATTGCGAGGAGTTTCAAGTTGCAAATCTATTGGTATTCAATCCTGTCAGTCATCGCATCCATCTATATGTCTTCTGTATCTCTCGGTAGATGCCTCGCCCCTCTGGGGTGGCCCCCAACTGCCCAGATGGCAGAGCCGCGCTAGAAGATGAGCAAGATGATCCTCTGTATCTATTGCAACGCAATGCGGTTTGCAATACGACACGATGGGATATTATGAATGCGCTCGTCTTCTCTGCGCATTTCTCGCATCCCTCGATGATGAGTGGAGTTGAGGTCTTCTAGCGCACACCATTTCCTCCGGGGTAAGGGGATCAGATTGGCATCACATACATCAACGGCAAACCAGTCGCGCGCTTTCGTAAGGCTGTACACGAAAATTGAGGAATCGAGATTGAAAGAGAGTGTTGTGTTTTCCGATAAAAGAGTGTGATGAGAGACGAATCCCTCTAGGTCGGATAGGAAAACTCGAAGTGAATGAAAGGGAGAGAGGGAGAGAAGAGGAGAGAGTGAATCCTAGGGGGGCGAGGGGATTGAGTCTTCAGTGTATGGGAATACGGAGTATGGTAACCCGTCCAGGTACTCCGTACCCAGTAGTGCCTGTGCCTGGCTGCCCCACTACTGTTGTTGGTCAAAAAAGGGGGTGACCTGCATGGAAATTGTTTCACAATACACAGATACGGTATTTCCATACAGTCTTCTGTACTATGGGGACACAGCCTGGTGGATCCTCTGGGCACAACGGAGTATCCCTAGCCAAAAGGCCTCGACTGCTCTTGTCGCCTTGGCAGTCTATCTCACTTCTCCGTGGGGCGCAATTGATTTTTTCTTCTCTTCTCTTTACTCCGTAATGGTTGTTTACGGTTCGTGCCTAAAGGAAATTACCATGTGCCAGGGGTCAACCAATCAAAGGGGGGAGTGGTGAACTTTGGCTGGGACCATCCAGGTACACCAATCACCGTTAGGCGTCTCTGCCGAAATGCCTTGCGTA
Organism: Penicillium manginii; assembly: GCF_028828005.1. NCBI lineage: Eukaryota > Fungi > Ascomycota > Eurotiomycetes > Eurotiales > Aspergillaceae > Penicillium > Penicillium manginii. The sequence goes on along the minus strand of NW_026643110.1, from coordinate 1,213,708 downwards.
TCCATGGGTACCGTATCATTCAGTTCGCCCGTTTAGCCATTATTATGATTCGGTAGCACTGTTATTATCGTTTGGTTGCCACTCTCTCCGTACAGAGTACTAAACTCTGTCAAGGTGACTCTCCTATTCTATACAGAGTACACAGTACTCCGTACTCTGTATCCATACTCTGTACTCCTACTCTTGGCAGATGCGCCAAGCCTGTGGGTGTTTTCTCCCCTTAGCCTCCGCAAGGTTAATTCCTGCTCTCGTGCTGATCACCGCGCCAGGGGGGCCGCTTCTCCCCCTGGCAGGTTTCTCCCGACCTGGCCGTGGTCTTCTTCCTACCCTTAGACCTGTGTCTGCACCTGCGAGCAGCAGGGGCGCCAGCGAGGGTCAATGGCGGGCCACTGCCCTATCCGAGTGCGAAGGATCTCCTTAACCCCCTTCCCTTCGTATTCACCCTCTTCTCACCCAATTTTCAGCCAAACACTCTTTGTTCCGCAAATTACCCTGCCCCTAGTCCAGGAAGGGGCTTCGCAGTCCAATCCTCGTGGTCCACTAGGGTGACGACGTCCACCAACGGTTTAATTAACGTCGGTGCGTTTCTCCAGATCTCCGGGCCAATCAATACCACCGGCTGGAACGCATCTCAACCCTCGTAAAATCGGGGCCCCCTCCAACTATTGAAAGAGGCGGGAATCAACAGCATCTGCCGGTACCTTAAGAGAAGGCCTTCCAAATGTCGATAAGCGTCTAGCTTGTCGATCCGCTGCAATCTTATTCACCCATCGTCCGCGTCATGGCTCATCCAGCTCATTACAACTAGCTTCGTATCCCCCTGTAATGAACTAACCGTCACCATCTTACTGTACAGACTACTCCGTACGGAGTCCCCATTTCAATCTCACCCACCGCATGGCAGACGGGGGAGATCCCAGGATACACCTGGGCATATATGTACAAGTACTCAACTGATATCCTCCAAACCTATTCGTCCATATCGAGGGCGAACTTCTCGCGTTGTATGCTGTACGCTTTGTCTATATGTACTCGGCAAATCTCCCGTTCTCGCTCTGCGATCTAATTTTGATCCGAGCATCGGTAGTCCGTGGGTTCCGACTGGAACTGCAACAATATGGGTGCCTGCCACATGCAAACAAACATCGCGCCAATTCTTTGCCAATTTACTCCGTACCATCCAAGGGCCTTCGCGAGAACTACTCCGTCACCTCAATCTATCCCGTGGATCCCAAGTAGAACAATACCCAACCACGCAGGATATATGGATTTCTCCGTACTCCGCAGTTCGACTCCTTTTCACATATCTTCCCCCGAGGAGACCCTCTCTAGCTCCTATCCGAGGCGACGCGGGACCACCACGCTTGCGTGGCGCTCTTCCTTAGCGAAATATTAATTAACGATTCCATCTCAGTGGAGCCGCTTAGGAGCAAAGTTCATAGCCTTGTGGGATACAACTCGATTAAAAAATGGGCCACTGTTTATACCTCTATGGAGTACCGCTGACCCAGTTCAGCCCCGTTGCAATCAGCCCACATCTGATCTCGATGAAGACGAGAACTAAGATCCCCTCCAGATAAACCCGGGGCCAAATAGCTAGTACAGACCCAAATAACGACACAACTCTGCAGCTCTACAAATACCGCTCTGTGCATGCAGTATTTTACTTGTGTTTGTACACCTGTACGGGGTACGCATCATGATACTACATATCTACGGCGTACTCGGTACTTGCTAGATAGCCCCTATTCCCCAAGTACACATCTCCTCCGTACATACATATAACCCGTCTTGCGTGGATCATGTAAAATAAACAAACCCAGCTCCTCCGTGACCTATCTGACCGAATCTCATCTCGCGGTCGGCCCTGGTCAAAAATAGACTCGGACAGAAAATATCACAGCATCGCCACCGCTAATGTCGGGAGCATTGGCCAGGTTGTGGCGTGGGTATTTATGTGCCATATCCCGTGGTTATCGCGGAGAGTCTGGGTGAGCTGGGGCTCACTATTATTAGAAAATTTCTAAGCCGTGTGGGTGGCTTGATTGCTTGGAGACAAGAGGCGTTCTGCTAGGCGCGACTGCATATTGCTTCTTCAGGGTCTGAGACATCCTCAAACAGTAGACTATAGCTTGAGCGTGTGCTCATGTTGGTCTTTCAAACTTGAATGTCAGCAACCTTGGAAGGCTCAGCTGTGATGTTTGATGTTCAACAGAGAGTGTGTGTTTGCGGTGGGTGGTGACACCTGGGCAGTATGAAGCCCGAGCAAAATGCTGGCGACTCGGAGTGATGTAGTCTACCAAGATTCAAGTTGCAAGTGTGTTGAATTGGATAGTATCTTACTGTCAAGGTTCCTGGGGTTGAAACTTGAAAGTTCCGAGTTCAACCCTGGAGCTTGGTTCCGTGGTGGTACTCTCTTGTGGTTATGTGGACCATAGTTTACCAAGATATATATTCGAAGATGACCGTGCCCAGGTGACTCGGACCTCAGTAGAAACCAATTTCAAGCCCCGGAGTTAACCTTGTTAACTTGAAATGGCATGTTGGAATAGCATGGAAATAATAGTTGACTATTCTGGGGCCTTTTCAATCCATTGGTCGAGTATCTAAATTGATGTTTATAGCCTCATCGATTGACAGCGCGAACATGATCTCTACCATCGCCCGAACTTGTCGACATGCGTTGATAAAAGTACCACCAGCAAAAAAAAAAAACCGACCATATATCTAGAATTATACAAAAATCGCAGTTCTTGATAATGGATCTAGCGCGTAATGAGTTGTTGTGCTTCGCCACGATCCAGATCGCCCGAATTGATGATGGATGGGTGCCTCAGGCTAGAACGGGTCCATGCCAAGCCCGGTGAAAATGTCACCGCCTTCCGAGGAATTTTTTTTTTTGGATCTTGGATCTCGATATCGGCGCAAAAAACCCATTGAGACTACATATCGTCAAAATGGTGTCCTCTACTACACTCACCTCAAAGGTGACATCGGGATCGCCCTATCAGCTCGATACCCCCCCAGGTTCGTCAAACATAACCCCCCCCAACAGCAATGCGCAACCGCTAATTCCTCTCAGGTCGTCAAAGCTTCCTCCGCGTTGCTGCGACACATCAAGTCCAGCCAAGAGGAGAAGGAGAAGTCCGCTACCAAGAAGACCCTGATTGGCGACAATGATTCCGACGATGACGAGAGCACTCCCCTGACCAACGAGGCCGTCTGGCTCATCCTCACCACCAAGAAGCACGTCGTGGACAAGAACCGCCTGAAGCCCGGAAAGATCAGCGTCCCTCACTCCCTGAACTCCTCGCCCTCGCTCAGCGTCTGTGTTATCACCGCCGACCCCCAGCGCAGCGTCAAGGACATCATTGCCGACTCTGCTTTCCCAGCCGAGCTCAGCTCCCGCATAGAAAAGGTCATTGGCTTCTCCAAGCTCAAGGCCCGCTACCAGAGTTTCGAGAGCCGTCGCCAATTGCTCGCCGAGCACGATGTCTTCCTGGCCGATGACCGGATCATCACCCGCCTGGTCACTACCCTCGGAAAGATCTTCTACAAGTCCAGCAAGCGCCCGATCCCCATCCGCATTGCCAAGATCGAGAAGGAGGATGGCAAGCGCATCAAGAAGGACCCCAAGCAGAAGAAGCCCGCCAAGGAGGACAGAGTCGCCGCCTTCGCTTCCCCTCTGATCGTCGCCAAGGAGATCGAGCGTACCCTCCAGTCTACCCCCGTCCACCTTGCCCCCGCCACTACCGTTGCCGTTCGCGTCGGCTCCTCCAAGTTCACCGCCGACCAGCTGTCCGAGAACATCGCCGCCGTCGTCAATGGAATGACCGAGAAATTCGTCGCCAAGGGCTGGAGGAACATCAAGGCTCTTCACGTCAAGGGTGCCAACACCACCGCTTTGCCCATCTGGCTGGCCAATGAGCTCTGGGTGGAGGACGCCGATGTCGTCGAGCCCGAGAACCTTGCAATCGAGGAGTCCGCCAAGGCTAGCAAGAAGCGCAAGTCTGCCGGTGAGGAGAAGCAGGTCGAGGGCAAGAAGTCCAAGAAGTCTAAGCCCGCCGAGGACGATGATGAGGAGGAGGAGGCGGCGTCCGTTGCGGCGCGAAAGGAGAAGCTCGCCAAGCTCAAGGCCCAGGCTCTTGATGATGGCGAGACGGTGAAGGTTCAAGCCCCGGCTGCAGGCAAGAAGAAGAGAAAGTCTACTTCATGATGGGATATAAATTTGCCTAATTAATGTTTCTGCATGTAAAGGTAGTTTTATTCGGCGTACAAAATATCACCTGTGTCTTTTTAGTCTACATTTGTGTTTCTCTCTAGTTCGACTTGACGCTTGAATTGCTTTTTACAACTCCACTTACCTGAAGTTAGATGTAGTATATTCATAATCGTAAACCACCATCGCGGTAGCTCCGAAGTTTTGAACATGGTAAACCTAAGTTGCCAAGGTTGCTCTACAAATGGCCCCTATTTTGTTCCTAATCTCTAGGTCCTTGCCTTGAGACACATAGTGCCAATTGCTTTACTTTCAAATATCTCGGTTTGCTTCACAATACCCGTTGTTTCCAATGCTTTAAAAGTACCTGGTAGTAGTGTGTACCCTTTCTTTTCTGTTGCTTAACCTCACGCAGATACTAATAAAGTGACTGTTAATAAATAAGACCCCAGTAACCGTATATTGAACCCTTAAGGAGACGTCATGGCTTGAAGAAAGGCGACTATCAGCATTGTCATACCCTAGGCTCGGCGGCGATCAGGCTATATGATGCCTGCATTAGCCGAGTCCGACCTCGGGCGGGCAGGTCTTGGCGTCCCGACGATAACCACATCCTCACCTCACATCACCGCGGATCGCCGAGATTCTACCTCGACCTTTCTGGCACCTTGGGAGCACCACGACAACCTTCTCGACTCCAGATAACGTCGTCGCCATGATTCCGATTGCTCGTCACTCTGCTCTGCGAGCTGCCCGCTCGCAGCTTAACCCAACCCGGGCTCTGCGCCAGCCCGCTTCCTCGGCGCTCGCCCGCCTGCTCTCGACCCTCGCCGTTCTCGAGCAGCGCGAGGGCAAGCTGCAGAACTCCTCTCTCTCCGCAATTGCCGCCGCACAGAAGCTTGGAGGCCCCGTCACAGCTTTCCTGGCCGGCAGCGGTGTCAAGGGAACTTCTGCCGCCGAGGCCGCAAAGATCCAAGGCCTTGACAAGGTTATCGCCGTGGAAAGCGATGCATACGAGAAGGTATGCATATATACACCCGTGGATTATAATTCCCATAATCGCCTCTTGCGAGCAGAAGCTGATATCTACCCTTTCTTTTCTATAACAGGGCCTCCCCGAAAACTATGCCCCTCTTCTGGTCGAGAACATCAAGAAGGGCGAATACACCCACATCGTCGCCGGCCACTCTGCCTTCGGCAAGAGTCTTCTTCCCCAGTCGCCGCTCTCCTAGACGTCCAGCAAATTTCTGACATCACAGGCATTGAAAGCGAGGACAGTACGTTGATCAAATTGGACAGAACAAATTTGACATGTGAAAGTCAACTCGCTAACCCGCACAACCACAGCCTTCGTCCGCCCCATCTACGCCGGTAACGCCATCCTCACCGTCCAATCAACCGACAACGTCAAAGTGATCACCGTACGAGGCACCGCCTTCCAGGGCGTCGAGACTGAGGGCGGATCCGCCGAGGTTGTCGACGGCGTTGACTCGAACGCCGCCGCCCAGACCGAATGGGTGTCCGAGGAGCTGGCCAAGTCCGAGCGTCCCGATCTGGCCACCGCCTCGCGCGTCGTCTCCGGCGGCCGTGGCCTGAAATCGAAGGAGGAATTCGACCGTATTATGCTCCCGCTTGCTGACTCGCTTGGTGCCGCTATCGGTGCTTCCCGTGCCGCGGTCGACAGTGGCTTCGCCGATAACAGTCTGCAGGTTGGCCAGACTGGTAAGAATGTCGCTCCTCAGCTGTACCTGTGCGCTGGTATCTCCGGTGCTATTCAGCACTTGGCTGGTATGAAGGACAGCAAGGTTATTGCTGCTATTAACAAGGACCCCGAGGCTCCTATCTTCCAGATTGCTGATGTTGGTCTGGTGGGTGATCTGTTTGAGAAGGTTCCTGAGCTTACGGAGAAGGTGAAGAGTGCTTAGGTATCTACGAGTATCTTGCGCTGGTTTTGTTGCTTTCCCGTTTTCTCTCTCTTTTGTTCCTGGCGTGACCTTGTTGAGGGTCTTTTGTTTCCGTACAGAATACCATATCACTGATTAGAGGACTAAAGTCGAGAGGCTTAGTCACTTTGCAATAAATATTTCAGAATACAGCTTGCCTTTCTCGATAGGGTTATTTGTAGGATGATTAGTGGTTATAACGGGATATAATCTTGATTCTATGCTAGTATGAGTCAATTGTTTAGGATTGCGCACTGGGGCCACCTAGGAAGCATTTTGTCTTTCTTCGTCATTCTACGGATATGCTGGCAACAATGGATATTGTGCAGATAAGATTGAAGAGTTGTAAATATTACAGTACTATTACATTGCAAAAAAAGCACCTTCAGTTCTCCCTTCAAGGAAACTCGTCCGGCCATACCAGCGGTAGCCAGACTCTCAACACTAACTTGTCAGAAAGCGAAGTTACTGCCCAGGTGCCAGTAACTACGATCTATCACTTTTTGCCGGAAAACATACTTAGGTATTCCTTTCTCAAGTATACCCGTTCTCGTCAGATCGCTTTCATCTCCTTCAATATCACTCGGTCCACTACGCCTCATATGCTCCTCCATCTTGTTAGAAGACGATAGATCCTTTCTTCATCTGAGCAATTGAATCTTTCAAGCCCTTTTTAGCGATCCCAGTCTAGGAACTCGCTTGATATTAGGCCTCAGCTCTTTTGAAGAGCAAGGGCTTATTTACTTCAGGTATAATCTGTCCCTATTCAGTTGACCGTTGGGGTATGTCAGGGCTTTTGCAGTACTTACCACTCGACCAAGCTCGTAATTCTGATATCTCTTTGTCTCATCACCCACAACTTTGAAATCATATTCCAGTAGTATCTTGGACAAGATCATCTTGATCTCAGCAGCAGCTAGGAACCTCCCTGGGCACGCATGTTTTCCATATCCAAAGACAAGATTTTGCTCGTTCGAAGTAACGAATTGATTGCGAGCGCCCAGCGCCGCGCTCCCGCCCTGTCGGATTTTGTAGAATCGAAAGCCGTCAAAAGTATCGCTGTCAGGGAAGGTGGCGTTATCTTGATATATGGCATGCGCTGGGGTCTCGATAAAACTACCAGATGGTATATATTGACCATTAGATAGCGTGATTCCTCCAACTGCCTGACGGGAGAAAGAGGTGATTTCTGGTGGATGAAAACGGAGTGTTTCCTTCATATATGAGTCAAGCTTTTCCAGCTGCTGCAGTGCACGTGAGGTGAGTACACCTCCATTATCTCCTATCACCGTCTGAATTTCTTCACGTAGAGGCGGTATATAATCCGGAGTTACCGCCAGGTTGTAAAGGATATTGGTCGTAGTGACGGTAGTGTTGTGAATCCCGGCGAAGATCATGAGAAGTTGCATTTTAACGATGTGTCGCAGTGATTGGGACTTGCACTGATCGCTTCGATTCAGAAACCACTGGAGCATATCATCGGGTTTCTGATAATCAGGATTTTTGGCGGCCTCACGCCGAGCTTGCACAATGGGCTCAAAGAACTTGACTGCTAACTCCTCACGTTCATTGACTCTCTGTACCTGTGGCAATCTCGATGCCAAAAAGGGACGTAGCCATGGGTTCATTCTTTTGATTGCCTTCATAGCATCGATTAATTCCGTGGTGTAATTGATAGCAGTGTCGAGGTAATCCTTGTCATGGCAAAGTTCCGAGCCAACGAATATGCGCCCAGAAACCTGCGCTATGACCTTCACGAGTTTCGGGAAGATAAATACCGGTGTCCAGTCTTCGCACGCCGGAATCTCATTCTTCAACACATCGCGAATCTCTTGATTGAGAATGGGACTTAGACGGGCTATCTAGGATCAGAAAAGGCGGGTCTGGTGGGTAGAGAGATGTGATAATGAGGCATACATAGTGCGGGGTTTAGATCTGCTCTTACACAGTAAGGCCCAATTGGTTCATCTGGGTCAACCCCAGTATATCTGACTTCCAATACCTTCATTTATTAATTGTTGATACTCGTAAATATAAACAAAGCATGACCAACCTTCTTGATTGCAGCTGGAAAGCTAAGCACCATTTCAGGTAGTTTGTTCAATTCGGGCAAGAATTGGCCGGGGACGACGACGTTCTTCCGGCCTGCGATAAACAGATGTTAGTATTCAACATAAAGGTTGATGAATCACAACCATATCAATCATTGAGGCATCATACCATCAGAAGTGGGCATGACCCAGATTTGATCTTTGAACTTTTTGGTTTATCAGCATGGTCCTGTAATTGGAAATTCGTGTGTGATCATACTTTGTGATATCCATCACGGTACAGCTTGCTTGCAGACTGCAAGTAAGTTTTCCTCCACTCTTCTGCACCTTCGTTCGTCTCGACCGTTGGAAGTTTGCCCAGGCGTAGTTTACAATTAAACCAAGGGATGATGATGTAGGCAACAACAATAAGGGCGGCTAAAATAAATGCTCGAATGTCGCACGCGACAATCCAAAAATGCGGGCCTTCCATGGTTCGATATGAGGACATCGGAGTAAAGACCATGGAGTGGTGCTTTCACTGTCCTTTTGTACCTTGCATATTCTTCAGAATTAATTCAAATTTCTGCAGCCGGTCTTCACTGAAACACGGAGCCGTTTTTCCCGCGATCCGGTATTCTGCCTCAGTCTTGTCTCCCGAGATCCGGTATGGAAAATCGAGGTTCCTTGATAATCGTCTTAACCATAGTGGTAGCGCTGCAGATCCGAGATTATCCGAATAAGGAGTTCACCGGTTAGGTCACAGGGAGCTCTTCATTCAACGCAAATTATGTTATTGCATACTATGGAAATCTGCCAGTGGAGTACTAATACTACAAATACTAGTCGGTGTGGGGTATTCCTAGCGCTGTCGTCTTACACCATCCTATACTATATGTACACATGTGCAAGTGACAACTCGAAGCAGATTGACTAGTAGTAACTTGAATGATTGGGAAATAAAAAATCTCGTAACGACTATTGAATTCCCACATCCCAGTTAGTGGAGATGATGAGAGAGAATTTTCATAAAGTTATGTCCAGTGTTGTATAGGATCCATATGATTTTTTTTAGCACGTAGCTGGCTTTTCACCTGTGGGTGGGGCATTTGATCAGCATTAAAAGGACCCCCTACACTACATTGTTCAATTGGCAATGAATGACTGGTTGCATCAAGCCCCACTGTCCCACAATAGAGCTTCAAATACGTACGAGCGGCCAATTAGCGATAAAGAAGCTGGCAAGGCGGGAAACGACCACTGAGCTACGAGTCGTTGGCTACGACTCGGTTGGCAACTTTGAAATTATGGAATCCAAAATTTACCAGGATCAAGTGTACACAATCTCGGAAACGGAAGGTCTTGGACTCAATAAAGTCTTTTGACATATTGGGAAAGCCGTGGGGCCTCGTCTCTTCGGTAAATGTGAGCGCATTTACCGGTTTTCCGGAGATAGGAGTTTAGCTGCCTGCCTACTAGGAACGCCGATCTGAAGTACTCTATAAATATTTACCAGGTCACGATTATTGATGGATTCTGATCATCATTCTGAATTTACACTGAGGAAAGAAACATTCTTCATACCTGAAATGCCCGGCAACTATGAAGCCGCTCACAAATCACCGTCAGGGCCAGGTGACGCCCGACCAACCGCCCTTCAAATCTTACAAGATGAAGATCTTGTCGGAAAACTCGAGGGAAAAGTGATATTTATTACAGGCTGTTCATCTGGGTTGGGTGTTCAAACTGCCAAGGCCCTTTATGAGTCCGGTGCCACTTTATACCTTGCTGCTCGCGATCTCAAGAAAATGAGAGCCGCGCTTCAAGTTTCCGGCATCGTTGGCAGCCCCCGGGTACACTTATTGCCCCTCGATTTAAACTCACTCGCATCTGTCCGCGCCTGTGCAGATCAATTCAAAGCCGAATGCTCAACCCTCAATATCCTCATCGCTAATGCCGGCGTCATGGCATGTGCGGAAAGCCGTACTCTAGATGGTTTCGAAACACAGTTCGGCGTCAACCACCTGGCCCATTTTTTGCTTCTAAATTTGTTGAAACCAATCCTTCTCACTTCGTCGACCCCGAATTTCAATTCTCGTTATGTGATAGTGTCATCAGTTGCTCACAACTATGGTGATGTCAGCTTCGATAATATCAACTTGGAAGGGGAATATAACCATTGGAAAGCATATGGTCAAAGCAAAACTGCAGGCATTTGGACTGCAAATTGCGTTGAGCGACTTTATGGGTCTAATGGCCTTCACGCCTTCAGCTTACACCCGGGCGGAATTGCCACAGACCTCCAGCGACATGTTCCAGAGGAAATGAAGGCCTGGACACAAGACAAGGACGGGGCAAGATACTGGAAATGTCCGGAACAGGGTGCGGCGACGTCTGTTTGGGCTGCCATCTCTAAAGAACTGGAGGGAAAAGGTGGCAAATATCTGGAAAACTGCTCTATTGCGGGTCCAAATACACCGGGAGAGAATGGCCAAATGGCAGGTTATGCCGCCTGGGCCTACAACCCTGATGCAGAAGCTAAATTGTGGGCAAAATCGATGGAAATGGTAGGATTGCAGGAATAGTGAGGTAAACTTTTCTGTTTCTCTGATTTGATGCGACCATGATTTCAAGTTCAGCCTCGCCTCTTCAAGTCCAGTCATACCCTTTCGCCGGCACGGTTGAGTAATGCGGTTGCTGATGAAAGATATGCGATTGTATGTAGATACTTAGGAGTAGTAAAATACTAGTATTCTGTTCGGCCAAAGCAACTATCTAGCAGAGGGTTTCTTTGGTGAATAAATGTCTCCATATAATACTAGTAGTACTCTGCTGACAGGTAAGAACGTACCTAGGTATAATGATCCCCAAAACACGACATTTAAGTCTAGGGAAAAAGCCAAATACTAAGTAGAAGAATTCAGAGTATATGCAGGGTGATAAGTGTGGGCTGGAATGTAATTGCTCTTTGGAGAAGATAGAGAAGGAAGCTAAAAAGATATCGCAAGTGTCGCGAGGAAGAATAGACCCATCACCGTCAGCTGTATGCATATACGTACTAGTTTATATTGGTATGCAAAGCATCTTTATTTGTGAAAAATTCAATATAAGAATGGTGCTGATTTAGTAAGCCATCCATGGATACCGTAGCGATACCACGATCAGGAGCGACCGCTTATAGTGTGTCCTCTGGCACATAATGGAAAGAAAGTGAGGAATGGCCGAGACCAAAAGCATCTGAATTCTCAAAGGCCAGCTGGTCATTTTCTCCACCTGGCACAGAATTGAAATCCGTGAGCACCGTGGCATGATCCTGCCCTTTCTCGTCGTTATTCGAGAACCAGGAGGGCGGGGTATCGTGAACAGTTTGGTGAAAGAAAGCATTTGTATTATGAATAGGGGTCGTATATTGTGGCTCACCGAAGCCAATGGGTATGAAAAAGTCTGCTGCAACGTCGGCTACCGTGGCTCCAAGATGTGAGCAGTATCCTGCTGTTGGGTACAGGTATGATGACAGCTGGCCAGAAAAAGAGACTGGTTCTCTTCCCCGCAATGGAATACGAGTATCGAGCATTGACCTGGAAGTAGGAAAGAGAGAAGATACAGCTCCGTTGCCACTTGGCGATGTGACAGATATCAAGCATGAGTCGGCGTAGATATCTGCTGCAAGGTCCGTATAGCGGGCAAGAAAATGAGATTGTTCGTGGAAGTTAGAAGTGGGGGCGATGATTTTCTCGAAACTTTCCGATAACTCGAGCTCGTTGTCATTTTTCGCATATACCAGAGGCCCCCCCGAGATTTCCTGTAGTGCAAATACTGAATCCCTTGATGAAATTCCCGATCAAATTCACTGTATCATAATCGCGCCAGGTCTTGATCAATCGCTCACGGGCACGAGACCTGTTTGATGGGAAAATTGATTCGTGGTTAGAAGGCTTGAATTTTAATTTCCTCTGTCCGATATTCCGTGTGACTACACTCACCAGATCATGAAATCTATACAACCCGGATTATCTCGAAGAAGCCTCGTCGGCTCAGGGCGGTACCAAACAGGGCACTTCTCAAGATTCTCAGTAGATGGAAACACAAAAATCTATCCAAATGAAAAGTCAGCTCCACTACATAATTTCTCTTTAACTTGATCATTTGGAAGGAAAGGCCCTGGAGGAGAGTAGTAGGATCATCGTACGAGTAGGTGCCGATACTGGGCCCAGAACAAAGCTATTTGCTCCATATGGGACCGGCAAAAGTCTTGCCAAGGTAACACAAGCTGGTATGCCAGAAAGGCTGTTCGGCGGCGAGTTAAATCTAGGTGGCTGGTATTTTTGTCCTGCGATGGCGAGAGTATTTCTCGAGGCCCCTGCCTCACGGGTTGATCCAAGCCCACTGTCCCAGGGTGATTGTGCAATAACCGTAGGAGTGTTGAGTAAAAATCACTAGTGGTGATCTTGGAGTAAAGCACGTCTAGAAATGTTCGAATAAGTGACTGGTTCTAGCCAATTTCATCTCATCAAGGCTCCGGTCAAATGATCTTACCATCCTTCGCAAAATCCTCCGTAAGACCGCGTAGATTATAATGCCGGGCAAGATAATCGAGGCCATCTGTGAGACCTTTGGAATATTTCCAGGCCAAAACGGTCTCGATAAATCGATGGGAGGATATTTCCTGTGATTCAAGATCTGAACCATGTTCCATCGCCTCCATAATACCAAAGAATATGGATGGCTGTTGCGAGAAGCTCCGCCTAAGCATATCGGAAACATTCCCCAGCTGACCATCTACAGCACTGCTGTTTGCTGTGGTTTCCCTCTCGGGCGACACAAATATCGAGCTTGATGGATTTGAAAAACGCGAACAATCCGAATCCGCGTCGACCTGCAAACATTCTTTCGAGATGCGATGTACATGTTCAAACTTGGCCTTGAACATATCTAACTTGGCTTTCATAGCGTCGTTTTCCATGGACATCCGCTCGAGCAAAGTTTTGTGGTCGCCTTCCACGAGCAGATCCATCTTGTCTTTGAAGAGGGTAGCTGTCTCCTTGGACTTCTGCCGATTTCGGCGTTGGCTGATTCGATCGACATGGCGTTTTCTTTCAAGCTGTTTCTGGCTAAAATTAGCTTTCCATGACTGTTTTGTGGCGGTCTGTTGGGCGGATGGATCGGATGAGGCCGTCATAGTGGGAATATGGAATCTTTCATAGAGACAAAGGTAGAAGAGCCAGTCCCCGAAGGAAAGTAATAACCTTGAACGCCGATCAAATGGAGAAAATCAGGACGAAAATGACTAGGTGAGTCATGTGATCTCGGGCTACCAGGCGCACTCCACGAAATGATGAAAGATATAAATTTATCTCGGAGTCACCTCTGGTCATCAGCTGGTCTATAAGTGATAAATCATGGCTAGCGGTGCTTTTGATCGCGGCTAAGCAGTTACCTAGGTACTCAGCGAACTCACTTCATTATAGAGCCTCAAGTATGACACTGCTGATTAGGAATGCATCATTCGCTGTCCCAGAGATGAATTGTAAAACGTAGTAAGTTTCATAGAAAGCGGTCTGAAAAGCATTTGTCTGGAAATATGTAGACGCAGTAATTTTCTGCATTCCTTTCATGCGGAAAAGTTCATATTCCTCAAGTCCCAAACGTTGCCAATGTGAGAGGATTAGCGAACGCCCAGTATACCTAAAATAGTCGACTCACAACATTACCATCTGCTCCCGACCCAGAGCTTGTCCAGTCTAGAAGAGTCACGCTGGATAGCGAGACCAGGTATTTCCTGGCAGAAAGAACATAGTAACTAGTGATGGGGGTTTCAACGATAATGAATCCCGTAGCCCAGCACTCGCAATCCTAGTGCTCATAGTTGCTTGTTCCTGTGCTATTATTATATTCGAAACCTAGTTAACTTGCAATAAAAATCCAAAAATATAGTTTCTTTGCTATAACGGACATATAATCTTGATTCCATGCTATTATGAGTCAATTGTTCTGGCTTGCGGGCTAGGGCCTTCCAGGAAGCATCTTGGCTTACTTCGTTATTCCACGGATCTGCTGGCCACAGTGTATCCATGGATACTGTGCAGATAAAGTTGAAGAGTCGAAAATATTAAACATACGCATAGTAATAAATAAAGCATATATTAAGTGTTGTAAATGCCTTGAAAGGATGTGAGTGAAAGAAACAAACAACTGAGTTCTCTTTGTATCCTCGGAATGATGATTGATAATGGTAGCCTCAATCACACGCCTCTCTAAGTCTGCAGCAAGCCTCTGGAGCGCTTGGACTTCTTACAGTAGCCCATTCCGTCCGGACCCAACTACTGGGGACACGAATGAGGCACCCCCAGCGACCTCGAGTGAGTTTGAATAATCAGATATCACAGTTGGAGTACCGGAGATGCCTTCTGGCATACACATGTCATGGCCTCGAGAGTCTCTCCAAAGTGGGACATATCATGGAAGGTCACAGAATACTTAGTAGTAATAGCTTCAAGTTCTTTCGCGAAAAATTCCAGGATTATTAGTATTATCACTGGTAGTAATAGTACTACACCAGCTGCGCAGGAACTTAGAACTTCTCAACCCCCGTGCCGGTATCCAATTCCACCGGTATCTGCCTTCCCCGTGGATCTAGCTCAGCACGTTGTATATACATAGCATTCAATTCCAAGGGAATTTGTGGCCTCCCAGACGCGCTGATCATGACTTTCCCCGCCTCTTCTGCCTCTTCTGCCCTTTTATTCTTACGCCGGACCATCCAGCACAAAACCGCGATTGTCACCATCATTATTGCCCCCACTGCCGCAGCGACCCCGATTCCGGCTTTGACGCCCGTAGAAAGAGTGCCACTGGTTCCATTTGCTGCATCTTGGGTGGCAGCTCCTGTTGTAGATTCGCTAATGGGGCTGCTGGTAATGGTGCCCGCTGTGGTTGTTTTCGGTGCAAAGTCGCCAGATTTCCAGCGTATAGAGATACCCTGGGCATTGATCCCGTCCGCTCTTATCGTACTCGAGGTCGTGCCGGCTTTTGTGAAAGTCCAAAGTTGATCTGAGTACGCATTGTAGGACGTACACACGTTGTGTGTGTACCAGGACAGCCTGGTGGTATCCGGATTGGCTGTATAGTTGCTGGACCAGGTTATCAGTCAAGATTCCCGAGAGCATTCTACCTCCTGCCAGAGGAGATCGATTGCGACACTTGCAGGATTCACTTACTCTGGGCAGCATGTAGCCCGTGTTTCTTCCTCTCCGTCAGATGTCACCGTGCGGTCTTTAGCAACCCAATACCCCGAGGGGCATATCCCTGGGGAGTAGTAGAAGTCTGTACTACTGGCCTGATAGCCCGAAGGATAACAAAACCCGGTATTTCTAGGGCCCAGACTCATCCACCAGCTAGTATCGGTTCCAGTTACGATTTTGTCGTAGTAGTCGGTTCCAGAAACGTATTCGATAAGCCATGTGTTGGTAAAACATGCTGCTGGAGGGGTGAATGTGGTGGTTAGGGGTATAGGGCTGTCAGTGGTGGCCGACATGACGTCCAGCTGTGCCCGTATGCTAGATAGACGAGGTAGAAAGGTTTTGCGAGGGGAAGTGCCCCCTAGATAGACTATTCAACATCCCTGACACGCTAAGTATGTAGTCACTAAGTCTGGGATGGGCTTTCTATAATGTGAAGCGCGCGCTTAAAAAATTAGGTGGATTTCCACCTCTTGTTAAATGAGGGGATCAGCCATGGAGTGGATTATGATGGGGGGGCCGAAAGAATTGAGATGCATCACCGTTCTGTTCTAGATCATCACATTGTGGGTGTGGGGTTGGGATTTTTAATTTTTCCAACTCCATCATATACTGCGTGGGATTTGTATAACGCCAGATCCTTCAATTGGAATAGGCATTTTGTACTCGGTAGATCCACTGGCTTTCCGCCCTGCTTGGTCGCTCGATCGGTAAGATCGGCGTGCCCATCAGGCGAGGCTGAGCACGTCCATTTCATGCTTAGATACGATTGAGCCGATTCAGTTATCGTCCCCACCCCAAGACCCTCGGGGAACCGAAGCCAAGAAACGGAAGCGCCGGCCCCCATGAGGCCGACTCCAGGAAGTTCTTCGAAGTTTTTCCTACTCCGTAGTTTTCGAGGACCACTGCCCACAAGGTTCAGGGTATTCCGTGTTGTGAAGTCTTCTCTCATGCCTCGTTGTAGACGTTGACTCGCCTTGCAGAGCACTACATGTATTACGTATGATTTCAAGTGCCTCGACCGCCCAGGCTTGGTGAAGGATTGCTGTATGAAAAGGGCTTGGCCTCTCATTGGTTAAGTTCCACGTCAGGCAGTATGATTAATGTATTACTTATTCCCCCAACTTCTCCACCTCCAGGTTCTGCCAATTGTTGTCTGGTTGTTCCCCTCCGCACCTCATGTATGAACTGGCAACCTGTCTACGAGTACTTTTGTTGCCATCGGCCCTTCTCAACATTGCTAGTGCGTGTTCATGGCTGCTGGCTAGTACGGACACCAACGAATATATTTTTAGGCTCTATCACCCTTTGTTTTGTGGAAAACCTGGTATCATATAAGCCTCATTCGTGGTTTATGAGGACACTTGGAACCACCTCTATCTATCTTTCTTGTATAAGCATGGACTTGAACCAATTGGCTCTTTCAAGTGATGCTGTGTATGGAGATCGGCCAAATAAGGATGATAATCTGGTGGACCGTGCGTAAGTGGTCACAGCAAGAGAAAAAACATTCGTTCAGGAGGATATCAACCTTCTAACCTCGATGCTCGAGACTGCGCGTTTATGTGAAGCGCGTAGCTGGACTTAGTTTGCAATATAGGTGATAGAGTATATGGTCTCTGTGGTAGGAACGACTATCTTGATCTTCTGACACTTCAAAATAAGCTTGCAGGGGTTTATTGAGCAGAAGGTCAAGCAAATTATGTGGTCGAGCTTCTCAAGCATATAATCAGCGTTTGGGGGAGGTTTGCTAGACTTAACCTTAGTTTTTAGTGATTATCAGGCTTGGAGTGGATGTAGATTGGTTGACCTAAATGGGACTAGCGTGGCACGCGTTCGCGCCGCGAGACGCGTGAAACTGCGGAGGGACGACTGTGACTTCCATGGAGAATTATGCTCACGACAATTACAATGAGAGACGCTTGATGATTCCTTCTTCGCCAATTCTCTCCTCCTTCGATCCTGCTTGTCACCTTCACTCCGAAGATCTACCAATAACAGCCAACCCCCTTTCCGAATCCTTCTCCGACGACCTTGAAGCAATCCACCTTGCGCGCGCAGATCTGACCCGCAACAAAGTTGTGATTCAACATCGAGCCTGGAATTTGTCCGATGTATTTCGCAGTGACGAAGATATAAGACTTGGTTAGATCCCATCAAATGGAATCCGAAGTCGAGTGACTGGCGTTAACAGGGTACTATACAGATACTACTCCGACAAAACCCTCCCTCCGCACCCCACGAGGTCCTTCACGCACGCCGACCTGGAATTCGGCACTACTTACCTCCTCCCCTCCCATATTCAAAATGCCTTTCATTTCGCCACTCGGTACCTCCGTTCGTGAGAATGCCGCGGGTGACTCCCAGAAGCGAAAGGCAGGCGAAGTGGACAAGAGCCCGCAAGCCGAACCCAAGCGACAGAAGTTCGTCGGGGGATTCGTCGACGATGATGAGGATGAAGAAGACGATGATCTCGCTGCGCTTAGGGACGAGCAACTAAAGGCCCAATTCGACTTGCCAGAGAACCCTGAACTACAACTACCCGGCATATTAGATCAACCATATCAACTGCCGTCCCTGTCTCAAACGAACGACACCACGCCCAAAGCTCCTCAAGCTCAACCTCAGATGACTATTCGACCTGCCCCTACAGCTCCAATGAAATTTCAGATCAAGACCTGCTCAGGCAAGACACACCATATTTCGTCGAAGAAGGCTTCTACTCCTCTTTCCTACGAGCGCATGATTGCTGGTAGATCCGAGACCGAAGCAGGGCGAGCAACGAAGAGCTACTATGGAATCGAAATACACAAACTGCTGGACGATGCTGCGAAGGAAGCCCAAGCGAAAGCTTCGAAGGCAGCATCAGCGGCTCCGGTACAGCCCTCTATAGAAAAGCACGAGGGCGATGCGAAGCAAAAGAAGTATGATTCTATGATGTGGACGGAGAAGTACCGTGCTAGAAAATTTACCGATCTTATTGGAGATGAGCGCACACACCGAGCTGTCCTCCGCTGGCTAAAGGGATGGGAGCCAATCGTCTTTCCAGGCCTATCTAAGTCTCGTCCAAAGAAAGGCCAAGATGAGGATGAAGAGCGCATTCATCGAAAGGTGCTCTTGTTGAGTGGGCCACCCGGACTTGGAAAGACGACACTGGCGCATGTCTGTGCCAAACAGGCGGGCTACGAGGTGCTGGAGATCAATGCTAGTGACGAACGCAGTAGGGATGTGGTCAAGGGCCGCATCCGTGATGCGTTGGCCACGGAAAACGTGAAAGGCGCAAATGTGGAGGTTGGCGAGAATAAGGTCCGCCGTGCTGCGAGGCCTGTCTGTGTCGTTGTTGATGAAGTTGACGGCGTTGTTGGTGGAGCTGGAAGTGGTGGCGAGGGTGGCTTCATGAAAGCCCTCATCGACCTCGTCATGCTTGACCAGCGGAATTCAAATAAGACCGAAGATAACAGAGGCAAAAAGCGCAAGGGTGATAATTTCCGCTTCCTTCGGCCCTTAATCTTGGTGTGCAATGATCTCTATCACCCCAGTCTCCGTCCTCTGCGAGCGTCATCTATCGCGGAGATGATTCATGTTCGACAGGCCCCCCTGGATAATGTCGTTCAACGAGTCAAAATCATTTTCACCCGCGAAGGAATCCCCTGTGATGGCGATGGAGCCCGACGACTTTGCGAAGCAGCTTGGGGATTAGCGAGTCGAAGAAAGCGCGGTGACAAAAATACCGGATCTGCCGAGGGTGATATCCGCAGCGTGCTGGTAGCCGCAGAATGGGTTGCACACAAGTTACGGAATGAGCGCCCAACAGCGTTGCGACTGACCCGAAATTGGCTAGAGCAACGAGTACTCAGTGCGTCAACGGAAGGTGGATCATTCTTCAAAGAAATGAGCCGCGGAGGTGTCCGCGAGATTGTCAACCGTGTCTTTACTGAAGGTGCAGGCTTCACGGACACTCCCATGGGAATGACCTTCCAAGATAAGTACGACGGACCGGACACACGGGTCCCTGTTGGTGTAGCCGATCTGCGCAAGAGACACGCCATCAATCGCCTGCGAGAGATGGTGGATTCTAGCGGCGACCATGACCGCTGTGTTTCCGACTGTTTTGCCGCATATCCCATCCAAGAGTACCAGGACGACACTTTTCTTTCCAAGCCAAATGCTGCTTACGAATGGCTCCACTTCCATGACACTATTTCTTCGAAGGTTCATTCGCAGCAAGAATGGGAATTGGGTCCGTACCTGAGCCAGTCGGTCTTGGCTTTCCACCATCTCTTTGCCTCTGCCGGAGGCAAGACCGAGGCCACAGAAAAGGATGAAGAGGACGAGGATGCCGAGGAAGAACACCCGTTCGCCGGCCCCCGAGCCGATTTCGCCGCATTCGAAGCAATGAAAGCAAACCGCGCAATCTTGAACGGCTTCCACACTTCATTCTCAGCACCCATAACGCGCATATTCCGATCATCTGAATCTGTCATCACGGACCTGGTCCCACATCTAGTCCGCATGCTCTCGCCAGACGTGAAACCAGTCATCGTCCGAACAGGCGGTGACAACAAAAGCACAGCCAGCGTTCGCAAAGAGACCGAGCGAACTCTGGTTCAATCCGCCGCACGCGTCATGGCCGGTATGGGAGTCACATTTGAGAAAGTACGAGTTGAGCAAGAAGGCGGTGGTCACGGTGGCTGGGCCTACAGAATGGAACCGTAAGAACCCCCTCATCCATGAGAAGATGATCAGATCAGATCGGCAAACTAACAAAACGTATACAGACCAATCGACTCACTCGTTTCGTTCTCAAAAATGCCCGGCGCGGCTTCCGGAGGCAACGCACCCGTTCGATACGCCGTCCGCCAGGTCTTGGACCAAGAATATCGCAAGGAGACGACGCGGAAGCAATCCGAACATTCTGTCAGTGGTAAATATGCACTTGGCAAGACCCCACAACCAGGCGAAGCTGCCAAAAAGTCTATGAAAGAAGGTCTTGTTAAGCGGGACTTTTTTGGGCGGATTCTTGAGACGCCCAGTCCCAACAGCAAAGAAGGGGAGTCCTCTGAAGAAGGTGCGTCGGATGATCTGTCGAAAGCCGGGAGGAAGGTTTGGGTTACGTATCACGAAGGATTCTCGAATGCGGTCCGGAAGCCTATCTCGATGAGTGAGTTGATGGCTGGACTGTGAGTTGTGTGAGTTTTTCGGGGCATTTACTATGGCGTTTTTGTTTCTTGGTCCGGACAGTCAGGGGTTTATTTGTTGTCGTATACCATTCATTAGTTTCCCCAGAGGCAGTTCTTGTATCTATTTGCAGAAATATTCAGATAATCGCATTTCAAGATGATGTCGTGAATATCATATCATACTGGTAGTATACTATTGATTACTATGAGAGTGACCAAACAATCTAGATTAAAACTAAAAAGCGCAAACTTGAACAAAGTAGCAATTCTATAAAAAGTCCGCATGCAAACAATTTGAAGTAGATCAATCGCGCAACATTCTCCGTAGAGTATTATTCAGTACGTTCATATTCATTATAACGGAGTTCAAATCAAGCAGGCAAGCAAAGAAGTGTCGGAAATAAGATGAGGCGAGTTGAAATCGAAATCAATTAAAGACGGAAGAAGGTTTTGTTGAAGCAGTCGGAGTCGGGGTATTATTGTATTCATAAAAAGTCGAGTCGAAACAAGGTTCGACACGGCAAACAGCAAGTGCAGAGTATGACAGAGTCTAGCGCATGGCGAGGTAGCTAGCGATGGCTTCGTTATGCAGGGCTTGCTTGGCTTGGTATGACCCCTTGATGGACTGGGGTTCAGCCTTGGAGAGAGAGAAGAATTTCTTCTTTTGCTTGGGGGACTCGCCGCCCTTGAGGGTTGTTGCGGTGGAGACGGTGGAATGTGTGGATGCGGTATCGCTCAGGTTCTGGGAGCCCTGGGTGCTTTTTGAGCTGGAGGAGACGAAGCTGGTCATTTTGGTAGAGGTGATGTTGGTGCCGAGAGGAGATTGTTGAGCTGAACTTGAAGGAGGTCAAGAAAGGAGGATGGAGTTTGAGTTTGATATAGATATGCTGATTTCAAGCTGGAATGAAGTATGGATCAACCAATTATTAGGTTGTTTGTTTGAAAGGCTGATTTGAGTCTGGATTGGATCTCTTTGGATGGGCGGTTCTGCGGTCTTTATAGCTGAGAGAGATACAAACTATTGCCTATGAGATCTACTCCGTCATGTACTCCGAAAAGAAAAAAAAATAGATGTCAAAGATCCACACAGACCCACCTCAGCGACTGACCCTCACCATGAGGAATAAACTCAAAGCGCTCGAGACGTCAGAGGTAGGTGGAGCGGACTAAGCGTCGGAGTAGATATCGGAGTTGGACTGTGGATCCAAAGGCATCGTTTGTACATACGAGTCAAGGGCACAGTTCCATATACGCCAAGATTTATCTGATAAATCAAGCTGCTGACAATTGGATGTCTTTATGAAGGTCTTAGAATAGACTATTCTGGCGAATTTTTGTAAGTAAATCGGAATGAAAGGAGGAACTGCGATGTCGCGGGCTCCCAATCCGGATAGCCCCCCCCCCCCACTTTGCATCATCAATATGGCGGGCACCTAAAGAGATAGTATGTAGAATAAATGATTGTCTATGGTTCAATGTGACTCTTTTGCTGAGTCCAGGAAGGGCAGTGCTTGAGTAAAAATATAATTGGTCGGAAACTGGCCGAACAGCCTTTATTCTATTGGGTATGGGCTACTTAGTTCATACATCGAGTTGTCCTGCTGCCCCTCCAACCGGCTTATTTTTGCGATTTGGCGGGCCTGGACCTTCGGGCACTCAATACGGAGTCCCTAATAAGCGAAAGGGCGTGGCCGATCGACCGTTAGCTTGCGTGGCGGATCTATGCCTGAGTCAGGCAGCAGGAAGTCTAGTTATGGCCTTTTGTGACCTGCTGCCTTGCCGTTGAAGTCTAATTTAAGTCACGGAAGGAGGTCCAGCTGGCCAAGTTTTTAAGCCCGAAGGATGGGAGAGATAGTATTCCGTACGGAGTAGAAAATCTGGCCCTGGAGATCCGACCCGGGTGGCTCCACTTTAAGTCGGTGCTTGTGATAGTTATAGACATGCATTTTGAGCTCGATTCGTTTTACAGATAATTCTTAGAAGGTTAACCATCCAGCCGCGATTCGTCATGAGATTTCATTCCATTTAATTTCTCTTGCAATTGTATTGGTTATCTTAAACCTTGCTATGATATTTGGAGGTCTTTCATTCGTATTCGTTGGGTTTTTACGAAGTGGCTTGGATGAGTCAAAAGCGCGGGGTGGTGGAGAACCGTGGTTTAAGTGCCAACTCAAGGCTCAGATGATTTGCTTTGAAATCGATAGACATACCCAGGTAGTTTATCAGAATTGCAACTTTGTTTGTTGTATTTGTTCTCTTTGTGCTATATTCGTTTCAGTGACGTGATAGGACTGCCTAGGTTTAGTCCGACATCTAGTCCGACGTTCCTTTTTTACTCCGACAACTAATACGAACATTGCTAGATCGCCTTGTGGGGCCGTTTAGCTGGTGCAACTTGATTGAGGCGACGCAAAATTTGCATCGGACTTGCAGATCTAAAGGGTTTGGTCAGACCTTGTACTCCGTAGAAAGAAAAAACTAACCCGAGAGGCTTGGCTAGGGCAGTTCAAATCAAGTGGATGCTGGATGGGGCTGAGAGGAATGACTCTTCATAGTCGCGCTAAAACACGCCCTCCGGTCTTGGTGAACAGCAAATCATCCCCCGCCTTTCCCACTATCTGCGGATCACAGCTTGTCACGTCTCCACGAATTCTTGCAAGGGCGTCGCTACCAAATCCTATAACAGTGTGAAACGAGATTCGTCAGCAGTGGAATTGTCAGCAGCGACGAGGAGGATGGGAAAGATATTGTCTTCGACATGTGGTGCTGATTCCTCCTACAACTGCAGATGAGACTCATTCAACTTGCAAGTGGCATCTACCAACCTTTTGTTGCTCCTTCTCCTGCATGCTACCCTTTAATACGAATCATTCTTTCACGCCTCAAGGACTCTGCTGACCATTGCTTACATACAAGCTTGGCCCCTCACTTGCCCGGCTGAGTGAGATATGAGCCCGAAAGCGCGAATCCCGCAGGGATTGAGATGAAATCCGTTTCATTCTTGGTCCCAATCACATTGCCAGATGCCGCATCCCCCGCAGAAGTCGTATTCTTTGCACGGAGATCGGAGATAAGTGATAGGACCTTGATGACTAACTTCGGCCGAATGCGGGCGGTTGCTGATTGATGATCTTAGCTTGGACGAATAGCACATTAGACACTGAGGTCATGATACACAGTGATGTTGTTTCAAGTGACCCTATTGGAACCCCTGAGAATCCCTGGGAACAAATCGCGGCGTCCATCCCGCACTTTCTGTGTGATACGTGGTTTATCATTTGTAAGCCAAGCTCCGATGCCGAAGCCTGAATAATGAAAAGTGGGCCCGGAGTTTACTATGAAGTAAGAATGCGGAATCACGCACGATTTAAGACCTTGAATTCGTCCTCTTCTGGCTAATCATTCAATTGCATCAATTCAATTCATTCAGTCAATCTAACAGCCTTTACCACAAAACAATCATGTCTCTCAAGCCCGTCACTCTTTATGCCCACGGCGTCGGCCCCAACCCATGGAAGGTTGTCATTGTCCTTGAGCAACTCGGCATCCCTTATGAAACCAAGGAAGTCGCCTTCCCAGATATGAAGAAGGAGCCCTTCGAGTCAATCAACATCAACGGCCGAGTCCCCGCAATTGAAGATCCCAACACTGGCATCACCCTTTGGGAATCCGGCGCTATCCTGGAATACCTCGTCGAGACCTACGACAAGGAGAACACCATTAGCTTCGCCCCCGGCTCGCAGGAATACTACCTCGCCAAGCAGTGGCTGCACTTCCAGATGAGCGGTCAGGGTCCTTACTTTGGCCAGGCTGTCTGGTTTACTCGTTACCACCCAGAGCAGATCGAGAGCGCCAAGGAGCGATACTACAATGAAATTCGCCGTGTCTCGGGCGTACTGGACCGCGCCCTGAAGGGTAAGGAATACTTGGTCGGTGACAAATGGAGCTTTGCCGATCTTGCTTTTATTCCTTGGTTCGGTGTTACCGACTTCCTGGGTATCAGCATCTCTGAATACCCCAACCTTACGGCTTGGTTGGAACGTCAGAAGACTAAGCCCTCTGTTGCGAAGATGTTGGAGGGCCGCGCTGCTGCGATGGCGGCGCAATCATAGAGATGGAATATCGGGGAATTATGGCAGTACTACTTATGAGATACCTATATGTAATATGTATCTAAGAATAGGATCTTAATTAGTAACTTGTTACATGTCTGAACTTGAATGTGTGTACTACTAGTAGTTGAATGGCCTGCGATATCAGTGCTAGTAGATGTAGTTGCATGAAGAGACTATTTTTTGATTCCTTTATGGTATATTCAATTACTAAAAGCTGTATTGATATCGCATAAAATTCAAGTAATGAGAAATTTGCGTGATAAAATGTACCAAATACTTCAAAATTGATGCCTGGAATATACGGCATCTTATCCAAATCACGCCAACCCAATCCGGTTAGCGTATGTCTTGGCAGCAACCGCGAGTTTTCCGTGAGGCGCGACATCCACCTCCCCCCAGCGATCTAGCACTCGGTCCAATCATCACTTCCTAGCTTGATTTCCCATTGAATTGGGCAGTCTTTTTGTTCGACCAATACTCTCTTCCAACTACCTGCCCTTGCCACGCGTAACCAAGTTGCGCTGCGCAAGGTCGACAGCGAACCACAGCGAACGACCGCGACAGGAGTCGATCTTCAGCTGCCCGCGACAGCAGCTATCTTTCGTCAAGCCATCATGGACGACACTTCACTTAACCCCGGCGCGGCATCTGAGAATGCTCAGCCCGTAACTGGCACCGAGAGTGCCGCAGATATCACCAATGCCGGCAGCGCATCAGGTACGTTGTTTCCAGCCACCTCCCTGGATCCTTTGTCAGTGCTTACCCCAGGAATCAGAAGCCCAGTCACGTCAAGAGTCACCCGAGAAGAAGGCCGAAAATTCCGGATCCGAGAACCCTCTTGATGCCCCTGCCTCTCCCAAGGGCCGCAATGACGATGTCGAGCAGGAGGATGAGGAGATGGGCGGTACCGAGACCGATGCGAAACGCGATACTGAAGGCCTGGAAGACGCGGCCGGAGAGTCGCAACCACCTGAGCAGACCGGCGAGGGTATTGAAGATGCCGTTGGCGAAGAGCAGCCCGCGCCCTCCAAATCATCTTTGGAGGCCGCCGCCCGCGAACAGCTTGTCACTCAGACCCACGCCATCATTCTCCCCAGCTACGCGACCTGGTTTGATATGAACACCGTCCACGAGATTGAGAAGAAGGCCATTGCGGAGTTCTTCAATGGCCGCAACCGCAGCAAGACCCCGGCAACTTACAAGGATTACCGTGATTTCATGATCAACACCTACCGCCTGAACCCTATCGAATACTTGACGGTCACTGCTTGCCGTCGCAACCTGGCGGGTGACGTTTGCGCCATCATGCGTATTCATTCCTTCCTTGAGCAGTGGGGTCTGATCAACTACCAGGTGAGTTTACCCTTTCATCTGGGGTAGTCTAGTCCGCGTTTTCAAATCCGGCTAACATTTTTAGGTTGATCCTCAATCCCGCCCTTCTAATATTGGACCACCATTCACTGGTCACTTCCGTGTTATTGCCGATACCCCCCGAGGATTGCAGCCATTCCAGCCTGGTCCCAACCCCACCGTCACCTCCGGCAAGGCCCTCCCAGCCACAGAACGTGCCGCCTCTTCGACCCCCGCGACCAAGGGCGAAGGCCTCGACTTGCGCCGCAACATCTTTGATAACAAGGGCAAGGATGTCACCCCCTCTACGGACGAGAAGCAGACCAATGGCGACGGAACGAATGGCATTGAACAGGAGCCCAAGAAGAAGTCTCATTGTTTCTCTTGTGGAATTGACTGCACACGACTTCGATTCCACTACGCCAAGTCTACACCCACATCAGCCAATGCGACAACTCCCGACTCTAAATACGACCTTTGCCCCAACTGCTTCCTCCAAGGACGCATGCCCTCAAGCCATAATGCCTCAGACTTCGTGAAGCTGGAAGACAAGAGCCACAGCCATGTTCCAGACAAGGATGCTCCGTGGGCTGACTCAGAACTCCTACTTCTGCTGGAGGGCCTTGAGAACTTCGACGATAACTGGGAGCAGATCGCAAACCACGTGGGTACACGAACCCGCGAAGAGTGCGTGATGAAGTTCCTCTCCCTCGAAATCGAGGACAAATACATTGAAGATATTCCCGATATCCGCACCACAGCAGGCAGGGATCCCATCAGCCAATCCGAGAATCCTGTTCTGTCGGTAGTAGCCTTCCTTGCCCAGATGGCCGAGCCCGCCGTGGCAGCAGCAGCCGCCGGCCGTTCCGTCGAGGAAATCCGCAAGGAGCTGCGCAGCCAGCTGGAGAAGGGAGACAACAAGGGCAAAGACGTCAAGGCTGAGGACTCAATGGACGTGGATACCGTCCGCGTAGCCGAGCAAAGCGAGAAGCCCAAGGAGTCACTCTCGACCGTGGCAATGGCCGCCTCTGCCGCGCGCGCCGGAGCTCTCGCCTCCCACGAGGAGCGCGAGATGACCCGCCTCGTCGGTGCCGCTGTCAACGTGACTCTGCAGAAGTTCGAGATCAAGCTGCAGCAGTTCAACGAGATGGAGGAGATTATCGAGGCCGAGCGTCGCGAGCTCGAGCAGGCACGCCAGCAACTCTTCCTGGACCGCATGTCATTTAAGAAGCGCGTTAAGGAAGCGCAGGATGCTCTCCAGGCTGTGAGTCTGCAAGGCCCCAACGAGCACACTAACAGCATGCTCGCCAACGCTGCTACTGCCGGTATTGGAAACCACTACAGCTTACAGCCTGTTGGTGGTGATGCCCGGGCTGGAGCTCAGCCTTTGAGTGCTGATGGCGGCGCCGACTTTAAGACGCTTGATCTGTGAAGGAGAGACTCTTCTTCTCGATGCATGTACGATATATCTTATGTGCGAGAGTGAGCATACTTCAGGCATCCTGGTAGAACGGGGTGCTGGTCGGAATATCGAGGGTGGAAGACTGGGGGGGGAATTGTATTGGATCGAAGCGAACCGCGTGGGAGCTGGGCGGTGTTATGAATATTCTCTTTGAACTTATCTGGCTAGGAAAAGGCGCAGTTCTTTCTATTATGTTGGGAGTTAGTGTTGATTCGTTCAATGTGTTTATCCCACTTTTCTAATCATATGTCCGTGATGGAAATGTTTCTAAGATTGTCGGAGAGTAACTTGAATGTAGAACTTGTAGAACTTCAGTATATTGGGTATGGGTATGGCTTGGCTATGTAAATCAAGTTGTAGTTTGAATGGCTATTAGATTGTGATTATGTCATGGCTGCTCTCTACATGAAGCCAGTAGGCGGGAGTGCAGCAGGAGGGTCGTCGTCTAGATCCATTGGATCCGAATGGGTAGCGGCAGGCAATGGGCCCGGAGGAGAATCTTCCGATGATGAATTATCAGATGAATCGGCATTGGAGTCTGAGTCTGAGTCTGAGTCACTTGAGATCTCAATTGTAGCTCCACGCTCCTGATTCCCAGAACCGGGGCCGTCATCAGAGGAGGGACTGCCAGAGGAGTCTGAGTCTGAGTCCGAATCTGAGTCGCTTGGGATCTCAATTGTAGCTCCAAGCTCCCGATTCCCAGAGCCGGGGCCGTCATCAGAGGAGGAACTGTCAGAAGAGTCTGAGTCTGAGCCAGAACCAGAGCCAGAGCCGGTGGATTTTTCATTTCCAGCCTCGTTCTCTTGGTTTCTAACCTCGTTGTTGTCATCATTGTCACTGTCGACGTAAATTGCCGGGGGAGGCGTAGGGGCAGAGGCAGTGACTTGGTTTCCTCTTTCTTGATCCCCGCTGTCGTCACTTGAACTGCTGTCGACGGGGCTGCCTCTGCCGCTGCTACTGCCATCGCTAGCTTCGTCGTCGCTGTCGTCTTCGCTTTCGACAATGGCAGCAGACTTGAATTCGCCGGGTGGTTGGTCGGGCCCTTCTCCAGCTATTTCCCCTTGCTGTTCCTCATTTTCACCCTTCTCCCCACCATCATAGCGAGCGTGATCGTCCTCCTCATCATTCTCTGCGTCACCTGCCTCGACACGGCGACGCTTCCTCGTATTCTGAACCAGTTCCTCCGCCAGATCTTCCAGGTCGGAGCCATATTGTTCCCATTCACTTCGGTAAAGTGTATGGTCTCGCCAATCGACGACGTCTTCTTGGCCTCTGTGCTCTGAGATACCATGTTGTGCTAGATCGTCCTTTTCGTCGTCCATAGCCTCTTTCCTTTCTTCGTTGAGATTAGGGATGCATTCGGCTATGGGAATGAGCAGGGCGGGCGGTGGGGCTTTCTCAAACATAGACCAGAGTCGCAGCTCTTCTCGGCGACTTTGTTCACGGTCAAAGTTGTCGGCCTCTTCTTCCTCCTTATCTTCGGCCAATTGGCCATCAGAGATACCAGGTTGTTGATGTTCGGGATTTTGGGAGGTATTTGGGAGACTGGACTCGTTCTGCGTATCGAGAACAGCCTCGTCCTCGATGTCTTCTTCATCATAATATTCTTCGGAGTCGTCGCTGTCTTTACCTATGACCTCATCTTCGGAGTCGTCTCTGTTATTGAACGCAGTCTCACCTACATCATTGTGTGAAACTTTCTCTTGTTCCATGGCGTGCGCTGCCTTGTAAAACTTCTTATCACTATACCCAAGGACTCTCATTGCGTCGCCATAGCCGATGGTTCGTGTCGCGATAGTTCTTTGTGGGGGAAATGCGCCTATGACTATTCGATTTCGACGCGCAAGTTCCAGGAAGGAGGGTCGCTTGCGCTTCAAATTCAATACTTCGATTGCGGTTCGGACGTCTCCAAGCTTGATTTCGCAGTGGTCCTCCGAGATTACCCCAGTAGTTCGTAGCCGTGACTCGGCCATGAAGATTGATGATTGGATTAAACGGCGGGTCAGACTGGTCGCAAGGGTAGAGAAATCCATCAGTGCATCTGCAGTGATTGAGGGCATCTCTTCTTCCGATTCTATGAGATTTCTCCAGTCATCTTCTTCCCTTTCGCCACCGAAGTTCATGCAAAAGTCCTTAGACAGGGAGATCCAATTCGGCGTGTTGAATAGACCGGCAGCGAGCTGAATATCGCCTTGCAAGGGAGTATCAAGATCTGCATTGCTGAGGGCTTGAGCTTCAACCTCGCTAATTTTGCCATAATCACCGTAGTGGAGCTGGTTGGCGTGTTCTTCTGTAATGACGTCTTTGAGGGTCAAGTAGTTGGCATATTTTTCCTGCTCAACACAACAACCCTGGTCAATTTCGGCCGCTGCGGGGATTTCAGCTACGGTAATCCACCTGAGACGTCGCTGTTCAAGTCGTTTCCGCATGGCTTTTTGGACAACCCTGAGATGTTCCATCACCTCCAACTCCGATTTTGTACCGATTGCAGCCGCGATTTCCTTTATTCCGTTGGCGCTCTTTCGATCGAGGAAATTGTAGAGAATCTCCTTCTCCGTGGCCGTCCACACCACCCCGCCATCTTGAGAGACATTCAACAACTGATCGTCTTCCTTCACATTTCTAGGATCAGAACCCTTTCCAACTTCCGCGAGAAGTCCAGTGTAAGCCTCGAGGGAGTTGGGATGAATATCCCGGAATAGGTTGTTGAGGGCATCGAGGCGGTCTTGCTGGATTTTACGAAGCTTTTCTGTCTCCGGGTTCTCAGCCTCTGTATCAGTATCAACAGAGAGTCGCTTTAGAATTCGACCTCTCGAGGTCGACCGTTGCTGGCGCGCGCGCCTCGGCGCAGAGTCGGAATCGAGCTCGGTGTCGTCTTCATCGGGTTCGTAGGCAGAGGAGCTGCTCATCGTGCAGAGCTGGCAAAGTAGCGGCGCGTTCGAATGGGCCACAGGTAAAACATTACAGCGCCTGCGCAAAAGTGTCGAAGAGTTCGAGGGGAAGAGAGAAAAATAAGTTGAACTTGGAGCTCCACCAAAAAGTCGCTGGTTATCGCGATAAGAGAGGGTGTTTGCACAGTTTGCAGCGGCGCCGTTGATATTCGGGGGTTTCTATTTCCATCTCTACCAGCCCTAGATCTTGCAACCCGCATGGAGTTCGTACGCAGATTCGGGCTGCTGTCGATTGCGCGGCCACGGAGGTATCCAGTAAGATTTGTACCACCGCATTACCTGCGACATGTACGTTTCAACTCAGGGGTGCCACCGCCATTGCCGGGATCGAGCAGTATTGTCCTGCGCGACTATCAGGAAGAATGCATACAGTCAGTTCTTGAATACTTGGACAAGGGACATCGAAGACTAGGAATTTCGCTGGCTACTGGTGCTGGGAAAACTGTTCGTTAACTTGATATTCAATTATCTAGCCCTTTCCTAAGATACGATACTGATATTCTTTATAGGTCATCTTCACACAACTCATTAACAGAATACCGCCGCGTGATGCAAGGGCAACTAAAACCATGATCATTGTTCACCGACGTGAACTGGTTGAACAAGCTGCGAGGCATTGCCGCCTTGCTTACCCTGACCTCTCAGTCGAGATCGAGATGGGAAATAATAAAGCTACAGGGCATGGGGATATCATCATCGCCTCGGTGCAGACCCTTGCTCGTGGGCGTATTACGAAATTTGACCCTGCTGATTATAAGCTCATCTTGGTAGATGAAGCGCATCACATTGTCGCGCGGTCTTATTTGGATGCTCTGGCCCACTTCGGGCTGAGTGAGCCTTCCCCCAATGCCCCCGTGTTGGTTGGCGTCTCAGCGACATTTTCACGATTTGACGGACTCAAGCTGGGAGCCGCAATTGACCATATTGTCTACCACAAGGACTACGTGGACATGATCGAAGATAACTGGTTGGCCGATGCGGTGTTCACCACCGTAAAATCTGGAGCGAATCTCTCTAAAGTTAAGAAGGACAGCTTCGGAGATTTCGCCCTCGGGTCACTGTCAAAAGCGGTCAATACCTTGAACACAAATAACATCACCGTGCGCGCTTGGATGGCTAATGCCGAGGATCGAAAATCAACGCTTGTTTTTTGCGTGGATATCGAGCATACGCAACAGCTGACTGCGACCTTTCGCGAGCAGGGGATTGATGCTCGATACATCACTTCCAACACCCACAAAAATGTCCGCGCGGAGCAAATAGAGGCTTTCAAAAACCAAGAGTTTCCAGTGCTTTTGAACTGTGGTCTTTTCACAGAGGGCACTGATATCCCAAATATCGACTGCGTTGTTATGGCACGACCAACTCGGTCTCGTAATCTTCTCATCCAGATGATAGGACGAGGGCTGCGTTTATTCCCTGGAAAGAAAAATTGCCATGTGATTGACATGGTAGCATCCTTGGAAACAGGAGTTTTGTCTACCCCAACCTTATTTGGCCTTGACCCAGATGAGGTTTTAGACAATACCACCGCAAAAGAGATACGAGAAAGCAAGCAAGAAGAGAGCCTGCTGGAGCCATCTTCGCCCGTGGAAGATGAACTGGACGAGGACGTGCAGTTACAGTTCACCAAATACGACAGCATCTACGATCTTCTTGGTGACACACGATACGAAAAGCATATCAGGTCATTAAGCCGATATTCATGGGTACGTGTCAGCGATGATAAGTATATCCTGTCGGACTCAAGTGGATGGTTAGCTCTTGAGAGAGAAAAGGGAACAGATGGATTTGCCGTGCGCCACGTCATGAAATTCAAGGACCCTGTCACCGAGAAACCCACATTCACCAAGCCACGACATATCGCCTCCGGGCCGGATCTAGAGACGACTGTACGGGCAGGTGACACCTTTGCCAGCAGTAAATTTGAAGAGCACTATATTTCTTCCCGGAAAGCGTGGCGACAGAACCCGGCGACAAGCTCCCAAATTCAGATGCTGAACAGAGCTCGCATCCGAACAGAAAAAGTCAGCCAGGAAGGACTTACTCGTGGCCAGGCGGCTGATATGATCACGAAGTTGAAATTTGGAGGCAAAAAGAGATACGAAACAATGTTGACGCAGCGGCGTAAGACCCAGAAAAAGGAAGAAGAGATGTCAGAATTGCGAAGGAGAACTGATGTCAAGGTTGGACCTCTGGTAGGATAGCCACCATTGATTGACTTTGTATACTACTATTATTTCATCCCACTTGTAATAAAATTCTCAGAATTATCGCATGCACAGTGTTGGATCATAATTTCTTATATACTAGTACATGAAAGTGCCTGTGATAGATAGGACATAACCCCAACCCCTGATTTGGCGCTTTCAAAACCGGAGGCATAGTAAATGAAAGATAGACCCGAATCGCAAGACAATTTCACATTGTCTTGTCTCACCCACAATGACGAAAATCTTTTCTGGTGTCATGTCGGATGAGGCGAAAATGGCCCCCGAGTGGTATTTGGTGGGTAGGTTCTCGAATCTTCGAATCCCCCGAGAGCTTGTCTTACCACCTGCGCCGGGCAAGTATAATACCCGGCACTTTTGAGCCGCTCATCTGCCCATTCAATTAAAGTGATTCTTCGTAGCTCACACTCTTCGGGTCCCACGGCTAGATCCTAGTAAATAGGTCGAGTATGCGATGAGACCACCCCCAAGTAGTGCTGCCACGGAGGCGAAGATTTGCAGACCAGCGAAGTTGTCATTGCCTTGTTGGGACAGAATACTACCCATGATCGGTAGGCCCGTGAGGCAACTGGGAGCGAAGTGAGTGAAAAATCCTCGTCACAAAAAGGAGGTTTTAGCTTACCTGATAGAAATTACCATTTGATAGGTTCCGAATCGTTGGCCCAATGTATCGAGGCTGCCAGACTTGGCAACGCACGGCATTAGCAAGCTCACTACCGCTCCACTAACGAATCCATAGACAAGACCAAAGATAATGATGCCGACATGAGACGGATAGTAATTAAATGGCAGCCAGAGAACAAGCATCGAACCTCCTGTCAGTAAAGCACAGATAGTCAATACATTGAAATGGCCGATTTTATCGGCGAGGTACGGCGGGAGCACTCGGCCGGGTATGGAGGTGGCACTGTGTTTGGCGGTTAGATTAATGAATTAAGATTGAAAGACTGGAAGTGGCCGGCTCATCATACTTGATAATGGAGATCAGATAAAGAGAAAGCGTGGGGGAGAAGCCCCGCGCTTGAGCCAT
Organism: Penicillium manginii; assembly: GCF_028828005.1. NCBI lineage: Eukaryota > Fungi > Ascomycota > Eurotiomycetes > Eurotiales > Aspergillaceae > Penicillium > Penicillium manginii. Next base: position 1,179,959 of record NW_026643110.1, on the reverse strand, counting down.
GGTCGAAATGAAATCAAACGGACCCCAAAGCCCCCACCTGTAAAGTGTTAGAAAAGATACTATTCGTCGTAAAGAGGCAATATTAATGACTGACATGACAAAAAATGACCCCAAAGTGTAGACGGCAAACTGCTTCTGCTTGAATAGCGTCACATCGAGCCACGGAGTCTCGCGATTCCAAGTCTTTCGAGGTAATCGTGCGCGAACCAGGAAGCAAGACGCAGCCAGGATGACCCCAACGAACAAAGCCGTATACCGAACCGCCCCATAGAATCCAACATTTTTCACCATTCTATCCAGAAAGATGGGAAACAAAACTCCACCTATACTAGAACCGCAGCTCGCAATGCCGATCGCTAGACCACGCCTTTTGACAAACCATTGCCCGACGCAAACGAACGAGGCGCAGAAGACACCTCCGGCACCAATGCCGAAAGCAAGACCTTGCGAGAGGAATATTTGGTAGTACTTTTCCGCAAGGCTGGTCATGCAAAGAGCGAAAACACAAAGTGTACTGCATGGAATTAGTACCGGGGCTGCGCCGTATGTATCAACGACACGCCCGTAGAGTGGACCAAGAGCCCACATGAGGCACAATTGGACTGCAAATATCCATGAAATTTCCGATGAGGAATATTCCTTGAGTGTTGTTTCTTGGTAGATTGTTTGAAAGACGCCGATGCTAGTTTGGGGGTGAGTATCACTAACATTCATGAATGCGAAACTAGTACTCACGCATTCAAGAACCCGAGGGTAGAGAAAAGGGCTAATGTTGCCCCCACAACACACAACCATCCTTGGAGACCCCCCTCTGGAGGAAAATTTTCCTCGGTGACAGAAGATTGTGCTTTTTCGATCGACATCTGGTTGTTCTATGTAGCAAAGAATTGAGAACAGAATTGTGAAGGAGAATTGCTGAATTTATTTGTTCAGGATATCATCACATCTTTATATCCTTCTGATTTTATGACTGTTTTTGAATCTCGCCCCATCAGATATTTAAGACCCAGTCATATAGCGGCCGCTCGTCCTCCGACAGCGCTTTAGTCCGACAGCCTTGATGTGTTTTCATTCAGAACTTTAGAGCAGGCCCACTGGCGGCCGACAATTTGGACCCACTTGTCGGCGCCGCTAGGCCAATTTTGTCCCTATGCATCGATTTGTAATATTTAAGTGGGTTTCATCGTCGGACCTTCTCCTATCTGAATCTTTAATCTCATTTTTATATAACTCAGCGTGTTTAAACCTGGCGACAGAAAAATGAAAGTATTAGTTTGCGTGAATTGTAAACTGCGCAAGAAGAAATGTGATAAAGTGAAGCCTTGCTGTGGCTACTGCAAGTTGTGAGTCATTCCAACCCGGAGGCGATCTTAGATTAACACATTTAATAGAAAAAACCTAGATTGTCAATATGCTGCGGGGGATGATAAAATTCTCCTTCAAGTCAGATCAAAATCGGCATTGATAACCGATAATCCGATAATCCGTTCATCTCTCCTGGTTTCAAACACCCTAGCGGATGTTCTGTCGTCGGACCCGACGAATTTAGATTCCACCATCTACCTACAGACTCTCAGAATAATCCGAGAAACCGGCCAGTTTGTCGATGATATTAGTGCTCAATACTTCCAAGGTATACATCCGTTTATTCCTGTCATATCGCGCTCACGATTTCACGACAACTTGCTCGATTTTGGGGCACCGCCCTCCGCCGACTTTTCTACTCTACTTTTGGCTATGTCCTTGACTACATATTATCCCGAGAAATCAGGGCATGACGAAAGCTCGTTCGATCAATTTTCACTTTATCTAGTGGCGAAGACAATTTTTACGCAAGTGTATTCGTCATCACCACCGTCGCTGCATCTTATTCAAACTGGAATTATTCTTGCCACGTATGAATATGCAAATGGAAAAGTGGAGAATGCCTTATCGTCCATAGGCCTATGTGCAAGGATGGGCTATGCGTGCCGTATTCACTTGTCAAATCCAAACACAAAGCTGGAAGGCAATGAATTCCTCCAAGCCGAAGAGGAAGCAAATACATGGTGGGGAATCGCAATCTGTGAAAGGTATGAATCTAGCAAATCTAGATCCAAGGAAAATCTGACCCATTGTATAGAACTTTTTTCTGTGAACTTGATGACTTTGATCAGCCTTTTGCGGCAAGATTCCCGGATGTTCAAGCACAACTACCAAGGGAGACATACTCATCAAAAGACGATAATCAATTCAAACCCGGCCAGCCTACAGATACCGCCGAGGCATCAATGAGGAATGGGGGGTATGCCTGTATAGCACAGGCAGCTTGGCTACTAGACCAAGTATTCAAAGCAATCGAGCTCACTGATATTGATGCCAAATTGATACAATTTGGCGGACTCGACTCTACACTCCGTACATTTTTAACTATCGTGATGGAACAATCCAAAGGGAAGTGGGGAAAGTTTTGTACAGCGAACGCAATACTTATCAGGTTGGTTTTGCAAGTTGTTGATCTAAATATCATCATTCTGACTAAGACTGTACTAGGGCTCTTTTCACCCTACACTGGGAAATTCTCAACCAAGTACAACATATGTCACATTGTCGACATAAGTCTCCTGAAGAATGGCACAAGACATCCTCCTCTGCATTAGATACCCTTGTGAAAATCGTGGAGGATATTGCGGCTACCCAGAATGGGCATCCTATATCTGTGGTTGAGTCATTACCTCCAAGTCGGGCTTATGTGATGCGAGCGGCGCTTCGACATATTGAATATTCAGAGATAAAAGGTGAACTATGGGAACAAACTAAAGCACAACTGGAATTATCCCTGGGACAATTTGATCACCGCTGGGGAGTTAATGTCTGATATGAGATTCATGGGCTAGAAAGTCTCGAGACTTACTTTGGGGAGCGACATGAAGCATTGGCGTAGTGTGAGGCAGTAAGTTCGAGCTTATTTGATTTCCACTGCATAGACCATCGGGATTTGGAACTATTTAAATTTGTATCTCCTAAAAGGGTACGCATTCGCGGTGATTGGAGTGAAGAAAAATCAAATCCTTTTCCGAGCTACCTAATGCAAAAACTTTTTTTTTTCCCTTTATCCAATCAAAGAAATCAGGAAAAGAAAACGAACACGATGAAAAGGATTACTGCTGACGTTCCGATTCCCCATAAACAACCAAGATCTGTGTTCCAATTTGGTCCGAATAACTGCAATAATCTCACTCGAAATCAAGACCATGAAACTTCGCTGTTGCCGATAGAAGAAAAGAACAACCCGAATGCATACCAGTTGAAATGCAATAACGTCAGATATCAGCAACTAAGGTAAGCATACTCTTCAAGCCCATCATAAATAGTTGCAACGCTCACAAGCAGACTTCTCAACTTCTTACACGCTATTTCCATGTCAGCGAAGCAACTCAGATCCGCAATTGTTTCGGCGACATATGCAAGTTCGTCAAGAAAGGCGGTTGCGCTCCGTACACTATCCCACTCCTCATCCGAAATCCCGAAACAATCTGAAAGATTGTTATGCTCTGACAATTCTTCATAGGAATCTTTGAACCACTGCGAGCCATAAACCCATACCCGCGAGTCGAATCACAGAGTCTTTCTCCACGGCACTAAAAGGCATGGCGTTTCTGCTCCTCTCGGCGAGATCAGCAATCCGGTGCAAGATGTCAAGTTGTAGGATTTTAAGTTTGTTATCCGAAGCGATGTTACCAGCTCTTTCCAGCACCGATTCAGTGAGAGTCTCTATGTGATATGTGAATGGATCTTGGCTTTCGGCGAGATAACGATAATCGTTAGAGTTTGCCGCCAAGCCTCCCGCGCCGCCTTGGGGTGGCTTGGCCTTCTTACGTGGAGGTTCGGCATAAGAAGACACAACCGTCGAAAATTTGCGGGGTTACGGCATGGTGTTGGACCTCGGGAGTAGGTATTTCTTTTTGGAAAGGGTCGTGGAGGATATCTCCCGGGCCGTTGGAAACTTGTATGTATGTGATATGAAACTCCCTGTGCATGTTAGTCGTTTAGACTGGGGACCATTGGAAGTAGCATATACTCACGAGTCTCTGGATGCAGGAATTTGAGGGGACATGAGAATGAGAAATGACACCAAATACTTTCTTTAAATCGTGGTGTGCAGTTGAGATGGATCGGTATTTGGAAGAGTCGAGGTTTATAGAGACCAGCGGTAGTAGATGATGCTGGAGGGGGTATCAGTTAATGGCCCCTCGAGCATCAAACAGAACCGGGAAGAGTAATTTGAAACCGAAGACTTTTATTAGGACGTTCCCAAATCGCAACCTTATGCCATCGATAAAGATACTACAGCACATCCTTATCAACACCTGGAACTCGACACCTGGTAGCACTGGTAAACACCCTCAACGATACAGAGAAGTAAGAAAACTAAAATAACAAGAGACAAATGGCCTCCCACTCGAACGCAACACAACCAAACCAAACCCTCTCGACAACCACTCTCTATGCAGAAAACCCACTCAACTCCCTAAAAACCGCCTTCAATCTCCCCTCAATCTCCCTAACCGACTCCTCATCCCCATCAATAGCAGCTCGTAAATCATGAACCAGATCCGTCATATCCGCAATCCACTCCTCGAGCCCAACCTTCTTATTGCCCTGCAACCGCTCATGCTGAAGAATCTCCCGCAGACTCGCCAGACACTGGTTGAAGAAGATAAGTCTGTTATGGCGCTCGCAGAGGTAGTCCTTTTCAAGGGCGAGACGGCGGGCCAGAGCGTTGATTTCTTTTTCCAGGGCTTCTTTTCGGGCTGGGGGTTGGGGTTGTTTTGGTTGTAGTGAAGGGTGGGGGTTGTTGAGTAATTCGTCGAGCTGGTTCCTCGGAGTTGGTGTCACTGTTGATATTGTTGGCGTGAATGTAGAGGAGGATTGTTGGTGCTGCTGTGCGTGTGCTCGATACTGGGCGTTGTATTGCTCTATTAATTGCAGTCTGTCCGGAATCGTCTGCCCGATGAATATGTTCCATTCCCTGTCTGTTTCGTTTTGGGCTGCCGTCTTGTTCTGGTTCTGGGCTTGGGGCTTGGGCTGGGCGTGTGCTCGCGAGACGGACTGTTGGTCTGGATCGGCAGTCCCTGTCATGACTGTGTCCTGCTGCTGAGCTTGAGTTGGTGCTGGATCGGGGCCTAGATTGACGTTTGTCAGATCGATGCTCCAGAGCGTGTCTAGGTCGATTTCTAAAGATGGATCCCAAAGATTGGGACAGTCCTGGATCGTGGAGTTGGTTATCAGCCATTGCATGGTGATAAGGGAGGTGGGAGTATATGCTTACCAGCAAGTTCAAGCTCGGTGTTGCTGACGACTCCATTTGATCTAGGGTGACTTTTTTGGTCTGGGCTTGCTCTTTCTGTAGCTCGTCGGGTCCGGGGTCCTGAATGCTTTAGTGCGTGGTTGGAGATAGAGATAGTTCGAGTTGGAACTCACAGCTGAATCCATGGCTTCTTGGGCCAGCCCGTTAAAGCACTAGACAATGACAGCGAGGCCGTGAATTATTTTGAGAGAAGGATTGATTTGGGGTGAAGAGGTGTGAAGAAGTGAAGAAGTGAAGAAGTGCGAATGAGGCAAGAGGGAAGCAACCGGGTGGAGTTGAAGTTGTTGCCGGGAAAAACGCCTTGTTGCTACCCATCATGGTATTGCTTTTTGTTGACTTTATATGTGATCCCGTCTCTTGGATTGTGTCCAATAGTCGTTTGTATAATACCTGGAGCCATCATGGTGAGCTTTTCCAACGGCAGCATACTGCTTACTATACCGGACCAAGGTAGTAGGCAACGAGGAATGAGATAAGTCAAGGTTCCACGCAAAGGTGTCAATATTCGCACATCATCGCAATAAACCATGAGAAGAATAAGATATTGACAACCAAGCGGAGTACGTCGAATGAATTGGTATATGGCAAGTTGGGTTATATTCAAGATGAAGGTGAAGCACCGCAGTCACCCACCTGGGCACCACCTGCCACTGGAGGACATGTGATGCCAGTGAGTCTCCAGGCTCATCTGCCCAAATAGTCACATCAGTTAATACTAGTAGCAGGTCACGATCGATCCGTCAAGTTGGAATACTAGTACCAAGAACTTGAAGCAGGAAACTTCAAGTTATTGCTAATCGTTTACATCTCAAGCCAAGGCAGAAACTACGAAGGAAACAACAATTATATGAACAGCCAGAAATGTATTTTTATCTCAGCAATGACTAAGAAATTCATCAACATGTCATAAACACCATGAACCCAATTTTCTTCTCTTCTATCGGCTAATTTAGATATCATCCTCATCGGAGAAGACCTCCTCACCACGCTTGCGGCGGGCGGCACGCTCCTTCTTCTTCTTGCGGAGTTCAGAGCCTGGGAAATAAAGTTAGCATCAATCGAGATCGAGATTATTTGTATATGTGGTAAACACGGGATGAACATACCAGTAAGCTTCTTCTTCTTCTCGGTGACAATCTTGTTACCCATGGCATCGAACTTGTCCTCCTCATCGTCACCCTTGGCGTCGAGACGGGGACCGGAACCCTGACCCTGAACCCAGTTGTGGCCGGAGGGGGTCATGAGACCGTCGTTGACGGCCCAGACTTCCTCGGTCAGGTTCTCAGTGAACTCACGGGAGTGAGTAATGATGATAACACCACCCTCGAAAGACTTGATAGCCTTGGACAGAGCACCCAGGGAGTCACGGTCCAGGTAGTTGGTAGGCTCATCCAGGACGATGACGTGGGGACGCTGCCAAGAGCAGGCGGCAAGGACGACCTTGACACGCTGACCACCGGACAGACCGAGCATGCGGGAGTGAGAAACCAGCTCGGCGTCGAGGCCGAAGTTGGCGCAGTGCTGCTCAATCTCCTTACGGACCAGAGGGCGGAACTGACCGGAGGCGAGGGCCTCCTTCTGATCGACCTCAGCGACCTGCTTGGAGTGAGAGACGATAATCTCGGAACGAGGCAACCAGGTGTTCTCGTTGGACATCATGGGAGTCCACTTCTCGGACTTCATGCCAATGTTGTCACCAAGAGCCCAAGAGATCTCGTACTCGTAGGTGTTCTTGAACTTGCGACGAGAGTGGATGCCGACGACACGACGCATGGTACCCTCAACCTTGTAGATCTTGTCCATGGCCTTCTCATCGTCCTCGGTGACGATCTTGTTGGCACGGTCCATGGTCTCACGGTCCTCACCAGTCTGGAAACGCCACTGGATGTACTCGGAGGGGGTGGAGCTCAGGTGGTGATCGATGTGAGCGAAAGCGTGCTGCTTAATGTAGGCGATACGGATGTTCTCGTGCTGGTAGACATCACCGGCAGTGGGGATCAGCTCACCGGTCAGGACGTTAACCAGGGTGGACTTTCCGGCACCGTTGGCACCAATGACGGCAATACGGGAACCCAGGGAGACCTGGAAGGTAATGTCGCGAATCTGGGGCTTGGGGGTACCCTCGTACTGGAAGGACATCTGGTTGACACGGATGATGGCCTTGGACTTGGTCTTGACACCCTCAAGGAAACCGGGCTCGGGGAACTTGAACTCCATGTCGGAGGCACCGAGCTCGTAGTAGGAGCGAGCAGAGGGGACACGCTTGACGAAGTCGGAGAGGGTACCACGGTAACGCTTAAGCTTGAAGCGCTCGTAGTGGACAACGTGCTGGATGACGTGGTCAAGGAAGCGAGAGTCGTGAGACACCATGATGGAGGTGCAGGGGGGAGTTCTTGAGGTACTCCTCCAACCAGGCAACGTTCTTGACGTCCAAGTGGTTGGTGGGCTCGTCCAGAAGCAGAATATCGGGCTTCTCGAAGACGGCACGGCACAGGGCGAGCTTCATCTTCCAACCACCAGAGAGGGAGGTGATGAGACCATCGAGTTGAGCGGTCTGGAAGCCGAACTCGTTGACCAGGGCGTTGCGGATCTCCTCCTCGGAGAGAGTGAGACCGACCTCTTGCAGCTTCTTGCTGGTCCAGCCAATGACAGTCAGCTCGGTATCGGCAGCGTCCAGGTCGTGCTCGACGTAGACGGTCTTGACCTCGTCCTTCTTGGGGAAACCCTCAAGCTGCTCGTTGTTGATGGCGCGCATGAGGGTGGTCTTGCCGGAACCGTTGGGACCGAGCAGACCGTAACGCTGACCGCGCTTGAGACGCAGGTGAGTCTGGTTCAGCAGAATCTTGGCACCGTAGGCCAGGGAGAAAGTGCAGTTGCACAGGTCGACACCGTCCTCCTCGTCGGAGGGGATGTCGTCGTTGGCAGCAGCCTCGGGGGAGGCCTTCTTGCGGAGGGTCTCAGCGATGGGCTTGGCATCAGCCTCACCGACAATGGCAACGAGGTAGGAGGTAGCGTTCTGGATCCAGGTGGTGGCGTCAGAGTCCTTCTCGTCGACGAGCTGACCAGCGATGGCAGCAACGTAGTCGATGACAACCTCGTGGGTCTTGAGGGTGTCCTTGTGCTTCTCCTCGAGGATCTCCTTGAGGATGGCGGAGACGGTGGAGATGTCACCATCGCGGCGGATCTCGGGGATCTTGCCATCGACGATGTTACCAACACGGGAGAGGGTGTCAAGGGCCTGCTTGGTCTTCTCACGGGCCTCGGGGTCGGCAAGGGTTTCGTGGTTCTTGTTCAGGGCGGGCAACATCTTGGGCAAGAAAGGAGCGACGATCTGGGGGTCCTCGACCAGCTTACACATGTTGTCAACGATGACAGCGGACTTACGCTTGATAGCGGTCTCACGCTCGACGAGACCACGGTCCAGCAGGGGAACCATGATGGCGAGAGTAGGGCCAGTGACGTCGGAAACGAAAGTGGTGGCACCGAGCAAGTGAACGGTCTCAGCGACGTTCTCGGGCTTGGCAATACACTTGATGAGCTCGGGAATGAAACGCTCAATATCCTTGTTGGCAATCAGAGCGCAGACCTTCTCCATGGTGGAGTAGGCGGCCTTCTTGATGTCGGCCTTGGTGTCCCACATGGCCTCGGAGATGACGGGGATCATGGCGGGAACCTGGAAGGAGAGCTGAGCGGGGGCAGACTCGATGAGGATCTCAATGCACTTCAGGGCAGCCATCTTTTCGGGCCACTTCTGGGCGTTCTGCAGAGACTCGAGGATGGGGTTGACAATGGCCTTGACGGCATTGGGGTTGATAGCCTGAACAAGGGCAGCGGCGGTAGACTCGGCCATCTCCTTGACGGGGACCTGCTTGTCACCAACGGCAGCCAGAACGGGGCCGATCAGAGAGGCGAGGTGAGGCTCAACACCAGGAGCGATAGACTGGTGGGAAGCGATGGCACGGATACCCTGGAGGGCACGCTCACGAGCGACGGCATCCTTCTTGTTGCCGAGACCCTTCTTGAAGTTCTCAACGGCCTTGACAGGGAGGACCTGCTCGGGGATGGGACCGCTGAAGAGAGTGGCGAGGTTGCCAGCGGCGGCGATGGCCTCATCGGGGGTGGTGGAGACGTTAAGGTTCTTGAAGAGGTCCTCGAGGACAGCAACCGACTGAGCGGTCTCCTTGCTAGTAGTAGCAGGAGAAGAGGCGACGGCGGCAGGCATTTTGGAGGAAATTTTGGCGGTTTTTGGAGGGGGAATTAGAGTAAAGAAAGAGTTTTTTCTATGGGTATCACTGTGAGCTGTGTGGCCCAGGCTGCGTCGGCTGTTCAAAGACGCAGCAATCGCTCTTTTTGCAGAACGAGTCTAATCTGTCTATGCAGAAAAGAAAAAAACAGAAAAAGGAGAGGGGTAGGACCTCGAGATGAAAGATGAAAGAGGGAGGATAGGGGAGGAGGAGAGGAGGGGCGATTAGGATAGGAAGGGGGGGGAAGATATTTATCGCCTGTGTGGTGGCCCCTCGCCGCCAGGGCTGCCACTGAAATTTTTTTCTTCGGGCGGCGGGGAGGGTCCGCAATGGGTTTAGTATGGTTTGAATGGTTTGTGATTGGTTGAAGAGAGGAGTCTCCCGAATCCCAGTGTTCTAATTGGTGAGGCTGGTACCAGTGCCTGAGGCGTATATCTTGTACTAGGTACTCCGTACTAGGTAAGCATAGTACTGGTATATCTAGAACTAGACTAGTACTAGAAGTATAAGTGTATCTAGCCATGGACATAATGAGCATACTTTAATTAATACCTACTAGAACTAGTAGTATTAGAGTACCTCTACTTGAATGTACTCCGAATCAGATACATACATGTAGTGTACTGCCCCGCCTGCAGGAATCGCCACTCATGATCCGGTGGCGCAGCTCATATAATATTTTTATCTTATGTCCAGCAGTATCACTACTACTAGTAGAACAAAGAGAATAGTATACTAATAGAGACTATACATTACCAGTGGTCTACTTCCAGCATTCATAATAAATTCCCATGCTTGATGAGACATCACTATACCCCTCTTATAGAAGACATGCTGTGCTGTACGGAGTATGCAGTATTCCGTACTGCACATCAGACACATGTACTCATCCTAGAAAATTTCTTCCATTTTTATCCCATGCTAAGTATGAGTCTCAGTTTAGTCTCAGCTAGTCTCAGTCTACACTGTATTGTACTTCTTAACCTGTCTGTGTTCAGCTTCCACCGCTTTTTGCTCACCGCTTGATCTCCTTATCGTTATCGGCCATTCTACAAGGTTTTTTTTTTTTTCCAAGATACCTAGTAGGTACTAGTACTAGTATATTTAATTTATTCCTTTTAATTCAGACGAGCATAATAGAAATCTTCTTTGGCACGGCCATCACATAGCCATAGCTCGGAAATTCTAGTCCTTCTAGCGTCGGAGTTCTCCTTTCCCCTTTCGTTCCCCGTAGACCACCTTGAGTACTACTCCCTACCCCTACTAGTCCTAGTATGCCGAAATCAAGTGGCAAAAGATTAAATTTCAATATCGGCACTCCGGCTCGGGTGGGTCGACAATCCCTTGTGTCAACTCAAAACAAATGCAGCAAACTTTGACTCTGGCCTCTCGATTTTTTCTTGCCTCCCGGCATTTGCCCGTCATCTGGAACGGTTCACATGGGCCGTAGCTGATCCGATTCACCCGATTCGGGTCAAATAGGGGGAAAGAGATTTCCTTGCTGTCCCAAGCAAAAAGAAGAAATTTCCGTTTTCTTTGCGCTTACATCGGCATCTGATTTGTCCAGCTGTTTGTCCTTCCACGCCCAAAGTACATTGTGGCGCTGCCGTTTGCCGTTTGCCCCCTCCTTTAATCACCCTCGTTTTTGATTTGATTTGATTCGACTTGATTCGATTCGTAGAGTTCAGTTACGTCGTCTAGTGGTCATTTCCAGTCACTGTTACAGATCCGTTCCTCTCCTTTCCCAGTTTCCCAGTTCAAGCCTCACTAAGACTGAGTCCATCTATCCTAATTCCTCCGCCAGTATACCATTCCTGTGACTGTGATAGATACTAGTATAAAGTCCGGGGTCAAGTGGATCCTTTGGCATCAAATGCGCCCCGGAAATCGCCCCAGTAGTTTCTTCGATGGGGCGGCCTTATCGCGCCCCCCTTTCTTCCTGCTGCCCTTCTAAATCTGGCATGGTAGGTTTCCCCTTGAGCAAAAAAAATCTCACCCTTGCGTGACTAGTCTATGTCGGGCCCACCCTCCCCCTTTCATGCGTGGAATCCGGGGTAGATGGGTCCACGTAGGAAATCGAATACATCTCGCTCAGATACAGATACAGGTACAGATACGGAGTCATCCACTCCTCAGTAGTATACGCTACTGATGAAAGTTCACGCACTGTAGACCCCATGCTCGAAGGCTGAAAGATCCCATCGCAATCCAAACGCTGCCCCTGTCAATCACCGCAGCCAGCCCCTTTTTGAAATATTTCTTTTGTCAATGCCCAGGGCCCTTCGACCTGCCCGTCTCGCTCAGGCCCTTATCCTGATACATTCGGTCCGTCCGAACCTATCATCTCCGCCGCGTAAAGGGGAAACCTTGCTGGCTCGGATTCGGGATCTGCCAGCGGGCGCCTGAGCTGATGGATGGCATGGCTGGTAGTGTGCATGGATGTACGTGTGTGTACTCCGTACCTAGCATGCGTGGCTTAGCGAACAGGTACCGGTACGACATGACGGGTGGTTTGCAGAGCCAGATATTATTAGAACTATTTTACGGAGGACTCTGTGGTTGGAAACTTCTTCGACGCGGTTCTACCAGTATATAAGCACACCAGGACTCGCACTGAATGCCTACTAGTACTAGTACGCTGGTCTAGATTCTTATCTCGTTTACACTATTGACAACCTACTACCTAGGAATGTAGTAAGGCTAGTAAGGTTGGTGAGCTTGGATAAGCACAATCTTAGTCAGATTTATTTTCGAAGTATCACATCGCAACATAACGTAGATCATATTCCAAGTTTTCAAGGCTGGGGTCCAGCGAACCTAGAAAACGCCCTCCAGATCAGATTATTCGCACTGTACTCTGTGGTATTCATTCGAAAGCTAAAGTCTGTCGGCGCGGCGCCCGATCAATGGCGAGATTTGGATTGTCAATCCTATTGGGTGCGAAGAACACCAGGAACATGAGGATTAGGGGGAGAAAAAGATAAGCGCTGATGAGAGGAATGATAATGATAAATTCTAAGATGCATGAGAATTGAGTTAGCACAAGGCCGATTGTTAGGAGTTGGAATGTGAGATTTGAGGAAATTGTCCGAGTTGTGTTGCGGGCTTGTCTTTGGGCGAATTCAATGTCCATTTTTACTCGGTGAACTTCCAAGGACCAAGGAGGGGGTAAAATGAACAGGGCTGGAGGTGGTCTGGTCATGTATAAATAACTACTCATCCTAGTACTGCCAGTGAGGTCTCTGGCTTTCACAGTGTTAGCCATCGCAGCGTTTGATAAAAAAAATGATGACTAATCCACAAGACCAATAGTTTACTACGTAGGAGACTCCTGTACTGACATCATTGAATTCCCACAGCAACCTATGTAGTCAGCTTCTACTAGTCGTATATTTTGCCTGTGATGTGAAAAGCCGTTGCAATTTGAGAAATTCATTCTTTCAACTCACTATATCATATACATGCCAGACCAACGAGAATCGCCCTCTTGGAGTCGAACCCTTATAGCCATCGCCATCACTTTTGTAACTCTGGCCACGATTACGTTCCTTCTACGTCTGTTTAGCCGGAATAAAACTTCCTGGAAGCCAGCCATTGAGGATCTTTTCCTAGGAATTGGATTGCTCTTCTCCTACCTACTTAGTGCATGTGTCGTAATTGGTGCGTTCAGAAGTCTTCCCGGTTCTCTCCTCTTTTCTTGAACTTGTGTCAAGCTATGGACTCCTCCAAGTCATTTACTAATTTTCTACGATAGCCTCGCTGAATGGTGTCGGCCACAATATTTGGGCGTTGCCCCGACAAACGCAGGGGCGAGTCGGACTTGTATGGATAAGTCCCAACTTACCTCATATGTACTCAAGCACTAATCCAGCAAATTAGGTATTTTGGCTCGGACAAAAGTTTTGGGTTCTATCACATGTCTTTGTGAAGCTATCCATTATAATGCTCATCCGCCGTCTTCTATCCATAGTTGGGTCTTGGCAACAGGTTACCACTGGATTGATAGTTTTCACAATAGCTTGGGGGATCACAAACATTGTCGGCAATACCTTGCAATGCTTACCCCCTCGCTATTTTTGGTTGAAGCATATCGAAGGGAGATGTCCTGACAATCAAGAAGCATTTGCTATCACAATGGGGTCTTTAGCTCTCGCCGAAGATGTCGTTCTCCTGGTTATTCCAATTGCAAATGTATGGCGAATGATGCTCACGTGGACTGAGAAGATTCGAATTACGATGTTATTTGGACTTGGTGGGATGTAAGTTTCTCTGCCTTCTGTTACACATAACAGTCTTGAGTAAGTTGAAGATACTGATTCTGCTTAGTGTATGCATCTTTGGTATCTTGCGCGTTGTTGAGCTCGTCAATTACCAGGCCGATAATTTAACTGGTATGTTGTATACTGCTCTAAAGTATATGGATACTAATTGCTATGACAGCAAGCGGAGCATTCGAAGTTACATGGGCAGTTCTCGAGATAAATCTGGGTATAATATGTGCTTGCGTTGTGCTGATGCGGCCTATTTTACATTCTTGCAGGGCATTCTTTAGACTTTTTCTAGATCGGAAGAAACAAAGCTTGGGATCAGCTAGTTCTATTATTGAGAATTAGATTGTACAAAGAATATCAGCTATGATCTAACATGGTATCTTCACGCATCATTTCATCATCTAAGTATTCGTGCCTCAAACCGTAATTCAAATTCTACGTCTTAGTATGAGGATGCCCAGGCGGATTACCTAGGTATGCTATAGAATCCGAGTCACTAAGAGACAAAGCTCACAAGATAGAAAGTTGCCGCCCCGAGTCTTGATTGATACTAGTACGGACTGCCGCCTGCAGTAGCTACTACTAGTACCTAGGTAGTAGATGGATGAATGAAAAAATACTACTCATCGTAAACGGTTCTATAGCGCCATCATCCATAAGAAATGTCTATTTGAAACCAGGACAGCATCCATAAAACAACACAACCGTCAAAAGCAAGGAGGTATATACAAGCAGTACCTCTAAATCGAGCGAAGCGAGGCCAAGCCCAGCCACGAAATATCAGAGAGTCGCGGAGTTGGAAAATCGTTTCCTTTTCTCGCGCAGGTAGGTCGGAAGGGGGATATTAGATGGTGTGTGGTGTGATCTGGTATGGGTGCGTGGGGACCTTGATGGACCTTCATTTCCACTGTACAATGGGCAAAAACAAGAAGAAGAAGAAACGCTCAAACTCCATTCCCATGCGCAACAGAGCAGGAAAGAAAATAGAAAATGGAAAGAAACGATGGAAAGGTTTATTCGATTTTTCGATATCCGAAAAAAGGGTTTAATGTGGCCGGAATGGCTATCATGGCTTCTTCTTCACATGGCGCGAACTGCCCGGTTCAGAAGGAGGTTCGTCGCCGTCGATTATGCGCCATAACCGGCGCGGGGAGAAATTGTTGCCGACTAAATATATACCGACAAACCACGCCGCAAGCAGGTTTGCTAGGTGGTGCAGGAGATAGGCGTATGTCACGCCGTAGACAGCGGAGTACATTGCGATGGCGAAGAAGATCGTCGAAGTGACATGTTTGAAGCTGTTGTAGTTAGCACTAGTACTGGTGGATAGTGGGCCGAGTGGGAAATTTTACATACCGAGTTGTGATGCGCGGGATCATCGCACCGCTGGTCATTGTCTCGACGAGAAGGAGAAATGGCATGATGGATAGGACGTTGTGATGGGAGGAGAATGGCATAAACCAATGGACCACGAGGTTATGCGCCCAGACTAGGAGAACCAGGACATTGATCGGAAGAATCCAGAGCATGAGGATAAGAATCGAGTGGGCGTAGTTATCGAAGTTGATGTGAGAGGTGGTCCTGGTTTCCTTGGCGTGCCACTGTGCCCGCACAGTCGTGGCCAGCTGCACTATGCAGGCGACCATGTAAGCGAATTGGTAGGGGATGATGGTCGAGACGAGAAGGAGAAGGACTGCGGTGTGAATCACGCGTCGTCGGGGGGTGGGGCAATTGAAAATAGGAAGATTTCCTCGGTCCTCGCGCCGTATATAACCCGATTTGCTGTGCACAGCCCCATAAATTAGGGAGAAAATGTTGACGAGAAGAAGGGCAACGTAATTGACCAAGACACAAACACCAACGCTTATAACACCGAAGATCGGGACAAGGAACCAGAAGAATGCATCCTGAGAGCCAAGGAGGAGATCGTTTTTGGTGAAATCGAGAGGAGTCTCAGTCGAGTTCGTCCGCCAATGGAACGGATCATCGGACTGAGGGAGAGCTTTGGAGGTCGCAAGAGAAGATGCCAAAAGCGACATGGCGACCAACAGAAGTGGAAGGGAAGACCGAAGTGCTCGGCCGAGTCCGTCGGTGAAGGGAATAAAATAACCCGTCTCGTCGTATATTTGGAATTGCTTTCGTAGCACGAGAGCCACGACAAGCAAAGGGAAAGCGGCAAAGATAGTTCTATACCGCATCACCAGCTCACCAAGACTGCCGGTGATATCCACCTGAAGAGAAACATCCACCGTCGAACCGGAGCTAGGGTCAGTCCATAGCTGAAATGACACACCACCCGAGGCAGCCTGCTCGCGAATAGGAGATGGCATGAACGGAGCCACGCCATGTAGATTGACATTGACTTCATTCACATTGACGAAGAACTTCGACTCGTGAGGGTCGGAGATGGACTGGCGCAGTAGAGGAGCGAAGAGTTCTTCTTTCTGGTCTTTTCCAACATGGCGTGTGACCTTCAGCCGATAGTCCAGAAGACTGGAATGCAAAGCTGGGATGTTCACTTCTGTGAGCATAGGTCGGTTGGCTGGAAGCCGCATTTTGAGACCTGCGCTTAACAAGCTTCCTAACCCAACCTTTGCTCGAAGCATGGAGTCGGAGCTGTCTGAGAACTCCGCGACCACAAAGCCGTGGGTAGGCACGTTAGCTTTGTCGACGACAGCAACAAACTGATGCTCGGCAAGTCCCTCCAAATCATATTGGAGATAGGAAAATGGCGGAACGGGGTCAAAGGGTTTCTTTGATTCGCGAGTGGAGGCAGGTAGGTGGATAACATCCTCCGCCGCACTCTTGCAAGCCAAGCGGGTTGAGCCCACAGTGCCACCGGAGAAATCCAGGTTCATCGAAAAGACCGTCGAGCGACCATTGTTCAGAGGAAACACGCTGCAGAACAGGACTTCGACATTACCCTGGCTGTTGAGAGTTTGATCCGTAAGAAGAGTAAATTTCTTGCCGGAGACACCCTGCGGAGGGATCGGCAGGAGGCGAACATCCGGGCCATGTCTCTCACCAAGCTCGCGTAGAATCAACCGTTGACCCTGGGCGAGAATGGTGTTGGCATTGTCCTCGAGAGTAAGGAGAGTGTCTGGCTCCTTCTGAGCAAGGGTCCTCTCGGCCACCGATTCTAAGCCAGTTAGGTACCAGCGCTTGAGAGCTCGCATGCGCTCCGCTCGGGGCTTCGTTTGAGTTGGGCGCCGCGCGTCGATGATCTCAAAGAGTGATTTGATGATCGATTTCCGGAACTGGTCGCACCAGGTGATCGACAGATGGTCCATACCGATCCACACGTCAGGAATGGAAGATGTGAACACGGTGAATCCGTGCGTCTCGGGTACGAGAGATGAAATACTGGTATAGTCCGAGGGCACAACGGTATCGCGCGCGCCACCAGCGATCGAAATCAGAGTAACATGCCATAGCGGGTTGTTGTTGGCCCAGGTTTGTGAATAGGCCTCACGCCAATAGTCGTTGATTTGCTTATAGGTGTGGACGATGTCGGAGTCGAAGGAAACCGGTGGCTTTGCGTGAGGCGCAGACATTGTGATGATCGAATTGACCGAGTTGGCTTGGTAATTGGCCATGGTCAAAGTCGTGCGAGCCACGATACCACCCATAGAGTGTCCGATCAAGACTACGGCGCTGGGATCTGGCAATGCGGGGTCTCGTCTCGTTCGTCGGGGATCGTGGTATAGTGATAGGATGTAGGAGATCGCCTCGTTCACGTATTCGGCCTGGTCCAACAAGGTCTGGCCGTGAAAGGCGGCCATGTCCTCATTGAAGTCCACCATGAAAAAGTCTAAGCTACGAACACCGTTCGCATGTCGGTCTTCATCGTGTCGAACCACGTCGTAGTAGTGTCGCGAAGCCTCGGCGGCCAAGGATCGGACCTGTCGGTAGCTGCCTGCATTGCCGGGAAGAAAAAGGACGGGAACACCGTTCAACTAAATGCGATCGGACAGTCAGCAAGCTGTCACTTGGGACAAATCAACAAGGAAAGATCCTCCTACTCCGATATTATCCTGTGTGTATGGGTCTACGCCCTCCTCCCGGTAAAGGAACAGATTGTATTTGCTCGCGAAGCGCGTATGTTCGGTGTCGAATTCCAGCATCCGGATGAAGGTTGGGCTCATCATAGGGACACCACAGCCACTGTGACCGGCCTGTCGTTCGGTAAACGACTGAAAGATGGCGATGAGAAAGGCAACGGCAGCGAAAGTGGTGACGGCGGTGAGGATGGATATCGACCAGGGACTCCTCTGGCGTGACTGACGGGCTCGACGGCCATCTGGGGAGGTGGCCTCCATTGGCAATCGCGGAGAGTCCAATGGCATGGCTTTGGTGTCGTTGGAAGGTTGCGAGGAGGGAGTGCGCCACAGACTGGAGTTTCGGGAACGCGGCGTGGAGCTACCGGTATCGCGGCGGAGATCAAAGCTGGTGCCGTGCCTGGCTATTTGCGACCGAGAATTATCGTGATTCTCGATGATATGGCCATGATCGTCTGGAGATCGAGTCGGGGAATCGTCAGTGTCGTCCGCGACAGGAGAGCCAGACGAACGTCTGTGCATTTGAGGAAGCGGAGTCGGGACTCATCCAGCACAGGATCTTGGCACAGGGCTGGCCACACAGGACCCGTGATTGAGCTGGGGGAGGGAGGGGAGGGGGAGGAAGGGGTAATGGAATGCGAAGGGAGAAGGAAAGGTTGGGGGAGAGGAGAGGGAGATTTCGAGGCAGAAGAGGGAGAGGGAGAAACGGGAGCGGCCCCGGGGCTGTTGGTGTTGGTGGTCGGACTTGGCAAAAAAGTGTAGTGGGTTATCAGTTGCCACCAGAAAGGTGTGAATTGCTGGAAATATAGGGGAGTTCCTAAAATCGGTCCAGTCCGAGTGTAAATCCTAGTCCCTGAAAAGTCCCTGAAAAAGTGCCAATACCCGGAACCTGAAGAGTGGAGTAAAACCGTCTACCCTAGGTATCATCTGGCAGATCTTGCGAATCTGGACGCTTTTGGAAAGGCTTGGCAGTGGTTTATACTAGTACTATTTACTTTGGACTATAGTCACTTACCTAGGTACCTAGGTATAGTTAGCTATATAGTCTTTATTCTTCAGTCTAGTTATATGAGTATATGGTTATAGCTATAGCAGACATAAAAGTTACAGTGTGTGCCTAGGTATACCGTATTAACTTCTTAGTACACGCGGCCTCCCCAGGCAACCAACAACCACTGGCAGTCCCCAAGGACCTGCAGCACGCGTAAAGCAAGTCACACCAAACACAGTATTCCGTAAAAGTAAGGCATAATTATTACCTTACTACTAATTTGATTACCCCACACTTGTAGCACCTTGTACCTCGTACCTCGTTGGTTATCTACCATAAACACTAGTGTATACCTTATACGACTCTATTCTATCCACGCTCTGATGTACTCCAATATAGTACTAGTAGTAGTACTAGAACTCAAAATGAAACATTCGTATCAGCAGCTCGGATCTTCCCAGTTTCAAGCTGGCATTTCACTAGCCGCCCACCATCACCCAGACCAATTATAGACACGATTCGCCTGCACGGTCGTGCAACCCCTGTAAGTCGAGTCCGGTATTTGCTCAGTGCGGGGTCAGCCATCGCCTATAAAAGGCTGACAATGTTCCATTTCCCACGGCAATTCATGCGGCTTACTACTAGTAGTGTCTTTTGGGGTCCCGCAGTTGAATCAGTGCCAGGTAAGACCTGTTCCATTCTCCACTACATACAAACTCCCCAGGATCGATATGAAGAAATTCTTCAACTCTTAGACCGGCCAGAAATGACCGGAATAAGCTTTCATTTAAGCAGACTCAGATTGTCGTTGCTATTTTGTGCTTCTCGCGATTCTCAAATTGCGACATCGGCTGACGTGGATATTCATCCTTGCATTAGTATTCGACTTTTCGAGTCGGGCTCGGGCTTTTCTTAGCATAAGCTCTGATGCCAAGACCATGATAGCTACTTTAGTAAGTAAGGTATATACGCAACACATAATGAATGGCCCTCTTCTACTAGTATTCACTCAAGTACGCATCGCATTGGTTTATCCTAACCAAATATTATCCAATTAGCTATCTAACGAGCTATGCATGATCTGCGTAGTTCAAATTCACATCTCCTGGCCAATAGCGACCATATCTGATAAATCATCTCATCATCACGGGGGTATCTCATCTCTTAGATTCAATCCATAGATGGTAGCCATAACTCAACCCAGCCAGCCACACATCGCAACTCCAAGCTAAACGTGTCTGGCAGTCGCCTTCTCAGGATCACTCTCATCGCGATCCATACCACGGGTAGCAGCAACCTCCGCCAAATCAGCATCGTGCTCCGCATCAAAGTTCCGACCCAGACGCTCCGGCCCAGCCAGCGTGATCAGAATAGTATACGCAAAGACACAGCCCATGAAGATGCAAATGACCTTGCCGTACTCGTAGCGCTTGGCAGCCTCCTTCGTCGGCGGCAGTGGGAAACGCTCGCCGATCGTCGACTCGATCGTCGAACTGGCCGACGAAACGAGGTTACCGAGCTGGTAGGCTGTGCCGACGGCGAAGGTCCGGATTGAACCGGGGGATAACTCCATGAGGTGGATGGGGATCACTCCCCAGGCACCTTGGACCATAAACTGTTCGAAGAACGCCGCTGCGATGACGTTGTGGCTTGTGACAAATGTGTATGGGTATAACAGGGCGCCACCAACGATGCAGATGACGATGATCGAGAAGCGACGGCCGAAGATCTGACTAGCCCAGCCGCAGAGAGTACCACCAGTCAGGGCTCCTAGGTTGGCAACGACTTGTGTGACCGTTACGGCGTTCTTGGAGAATTGGAACTGGTTCTCCAACATGGTGGGGTAGAGATCTTGGGAGCCGTGAGACTGCGTGATTGTATTAGTACTACACTCATTGTCTCAAGAAGACAATAGTAGGAGAGAAAAAATAGACATACCATGAAATTGAATCCAGCCATCAACAGGACGAGATAGACCAGCAAAAGCCAATGACGCTTCAAAGCGACCTTTCCTTCAGACATAAACGATGCCGCAACACCACCACGCACCTCCTCTCTCGTCGCCTGTCTGCGCCGGAAAGTCTCCGTCTCAGGCAAGCAAAGACGGAAAGCAATAATCAACACTGGCGGACAGGCCGCAAACCAATATAACGGACGCCAGCCGTGAGGCGTGGTATCAACCAGACCCCGAGCGAAGGCCGTCGCGAGCAAGTATCCGAAAGCATAACCTTGCTGCAGGAGACCGGAAACAATACCACGGGCCTCGGGGGGGACAGTCCTCGAGAGCCGTAGCAGCCGCGTTTCCGTATAGACCACCCATGGCAATTCCGAACAGAGCTCGACAGGCCAGGAATTGCTTATATGTCTGGCAGAAACCAGCACCGAGCTCGAGGACGATGAAGAGGAGCTGATTGACTACGAATGGCCATTTACGGCCCCAGCGATCAGAGGCGATTCCGAATGTGATGGCGCCGACGGATCGGAGCATTAGAACTAGGGTGATTCCCCAGGTGATATCTGTGACGGATTTGTCGAAGGTTTTGGCTAGCTGGGAGGTTGTGAGAGAGACGGTGAAGAAATCGAAGGCATCCCATGACCATCCAGCGAAAGCGACCTAGAAGGAAGTGTTGGTTTAGTTTTGCTTTTTCTGGGATGGTATTTTCTATTCGGCGTGGGGGGGAGGAAGAATGGGAGTGGAGTAGATGTAGTATATTGTTTGCTTGTAGGCAGAGGGTAAGTCTAAGGAGATACATACTGCGAAGAAAAGCCATTGTTGGCGGTTTAGTAGAGTCAAAGCCTTAAATGGGTTTGGGGCCGGTCTCATGGGGGGTTTAAGAGATGGAATGCGCGTCGCGATGTAGCGGCCGATACTCATATTCTCCTCAATATCCGGTGAGTGAGAGTCCAACGGCATGGCCGAGTGGTCTTGTGTGTCTGCCATGGCGCCACTATCCAGATGAGAGTATATCTGGGGGCCAAAGACAAAAGACAAAAATATGGGTTGGGAAGGAAGTTGAAAGGGGGAGAGACTTGAACTTGAAAGGCAGGGGAGGCCTGTATTAAATACCGACGTCGGCTTTCCTTTTTCACCTCCGCTAGTATCAGCAGCACTCCTACTCAGTTTACTGCCCTAATAATTATTAACTTCGAACTTAAGGACTGTCACGCTGGACTAACCCCGCTTTATCTCATTCGTCTGGCGCACGCGAGTCAACATCCTCTGGGGCCAAACACGAATGAAGGGCGCGCGACCAGGGTTGGACTGCCGATCTTGACGGTTGGAGGTAAATGTGGGCATCTTGGAGGCTTTTGGACATGGTAGCTATTTCTCGTTCTCTCTTTCGCCTATGAGTCTGTGCTACATTTGGAATTTGATTCTGGTGGCTGAACTGGGGCGCAACTTCTTGAATCAAGGTTTATCTCAATGACGCTGTTCCTAACCCCTTTCACGTTATGAGTCTC
The DNA here is from genome assembly GCF_028828005.1 of Penicillium manginii. Lineage (NCBI taxonomy): Eukaryota > Fungi > Ascomycota > Eurotiomycetes > Eurotiales > Aspergillaceae > Penicillium > Penicillium manginii. The sequence continues at coordinate 1,157,583 of NW_026643110.1, read as the reverse complement.
TCTAGATTGGTTCCCATCGCCGGGCCACCCGTCATTTCCTATGGTTCCTGTTCCTCCCCTCCCGCATTTTGACTTGAACTCTGGGGAAATCCCTCCCCTGTTCCAACGTCACATCCGGGGAACATCCGGAGAATCCGCGCCGATACAAAAATTCGCCGACTTCGGAAAGTCCTCGCCTCGCATGGTAGCTTCGCCTATTATTCCGTGATTGCACACCCCCTCTATGTCTATCGGGCCAGACTTACTCCGCCGATCTGCCCAGCCCGGGGATGTGGAGAGAAAGAAAACAATCCCCAAGCCCTCCCCGCGACTCGGACCCACTTCAAGTCTCCGTCCAACGGAGTCATCCCATGTCCTCATGCCGTCCGATCTATCGGCCCTAACTAGGTCGGCCTATGGATTACCTCGGCCTATCCTATGGCGCGGGCAGAAATCCTTGCCGACTTAGCCTAATTTCTTCGCACAACCGGCACAGCAACGCACCGCACAAATGCCGTTGGAGGTTCTCGGTCGAATCATAGTCCAAAAACCAATAGGGACGGTGCAGCAGGTACAGCATGGCCACATAAGGCCCAAACGTGTTGGCCACGAAGCTCTATCAGGAGTGCAACGCCGGCCAAATAACCTTTTCTCCGAGACTCGGCGGGCCGGGGGCGAAGCTTGGCGCGGGGTGCTCGTTTGGTTTACCATCTCTTCTATCTGGATTGATGGCTTGATCATACTTTCGGATGTTGACCGATGGAGGAGCTTACTCCCAGCCCGTCCTCTCCTGGTCAATTGTCGGTCCCCAGATTGATCCCGAACATGGGAGGGATGCGGGGATGGTTTAAGGTGCCCGGGTAAAATAGCCAGCGCGGTGGATCCGACTTCCCCGTATCTGCGCGCCTTCTAGCCAACCCTTGGGAAAAACCAAATGAGGATAGACATTCTCTAACTTCGATTGGAGCGTATAGCCGTAGTCCACAGTTATATCGCTCTCGTCCTGCGTTAAAAAGGCATCCTTCAATCGTGAACCTACGACAAAATCCGAAGTCTTGACTTTCTTGGCTGCAGTGCCATGGATGCCACGAAATTGGCAAAAAAGCTTCTCATAACCCTGGCCAAGCCACGTTATCCGAAATGACCGTTTCCCATTGGATAGCCACGCCGTTCCTTAGTTCGAAATAGTAAGACTTCTATAACAGCCTATGCAAATACACCGTCGAGCTTCGGCATTCTTCCCTCGGTGGATTTCTTGACTTCGCTCCATAGACCCATATTAGGCGGAGACTTGGGGCTGGGATAGTCCTACTATCTCCGCTGTCAAGTATTATTCCGCGGAGATTTGGCACGATGGAATTCGTGTGATCTTTTAAGGTGGTATAGGGGTACCTATATGAACGTTCTATCGCTCTTACAATACGTATGAGAACTGGGTTTAAACTTGATCGCAGCGTTCAGTGCACCACCTGCGGGTACTCTGAGATTTTCCGGTGCTTTATATAAAGTTTTAAAAGCACGGTGCGATACGCGTGCTGTCCTACCAGTTACCAAAATTGTAGATCTCAAATCAGCAACCTTGGAACCTTCAAGTTCCAAAGGTCGGAACCGACCCCGGGACCTCCGAGTCGGGAGTAGAAATATATTATATTAGACTCGGATTCAAGTTGGTGTTCGACCCGTGGACAACTTGAACTTAGTAAATCTTCGGGGCCATCCTTGGGCGGAGGACGAGATACTACTTAGTAGGTACCTAGTAGGCACCTGCAGTAGATGCTGTATCGCAACAGAAGAATGCCGTCACATCCAGATCTGTCCTAGGACAAATTGAATTATCTGATCGGCTGAGATGCAAATAGTCGAGCCCGTCCAGTGTATGGTTCAAACATATGCTCTCCATAAGAGAGTATGTCAAAGATGCACGATCTTTCATTGAAATCTAATGCTCAAAATCACCGCCAATGGCAGGGAGTTCACGGGTCGCGATCCCGATGTCTAGTGTTAACGATGCCTTGCAAGCTGGGTTTCAAGTTGAATGAAAACTCAAGTTTAAGCCTCTAGTCTCCTTCCGGTCACGAAAGTATATAGAAGGCTACTAGTACTGATAAATATCCAGGGCTTGAAAGCTACTAGTAGTAGCCTCCAGGGCTCCCGCTGGCAGAATTTTTAAACTCGCACTGGGAGATGCCCCTACTATTACTGCTAACGGTGACAATATCATATACTAATTCGGAGCAAACAACCTTTGGACGGCTAGCAAGATTCCATTGTTGCAACTTGAACTCTATGTCCGCATCAGATATTAGCCTTGAAAGCTTCAATGTTGCACTACCAGACCAGAGGCTAGGAAATGGTCAAGCCGCAACAACCAATTCTCTGCAGAATAGATGACACCTCCCACGAAGCCCACGTTAGGTTGAACCTTCAATGTGGCCCTTTGACCTTTCAATGTTGCTTCTCTGCCATCTATTTGTGTCTAACATGGTAGCAAATTTTGATGGCGGTGAGTTGCTGTTTCTCTCGTTCGTCAGACGGGGCCCACCCACCCCGAACGATTAAATCAAGCAGCAAAAAAAAGAAAAGGCAAAAAGAATTGTGACCAGACCCGGGCTCGATCCGAGGACCTCATCGGTGTTAACGATGCGTCATAACCAACTAGACTATCCGGCCATTGATGAATTCCAAGACATTTATTGGCTCTATGAAGCTTGAGTAAGATTCTCAGCCATAACGTATGCGGACTTTCCATCGGATCGAGATTGCCATTGCTAAATTGGCAATTCGTAATTCTCGACGGCTCAAGGCTCAATTCAAGGACCTTGAATAAATTCTTGGTTAGTGGCTCAGATTTTGGGATCCCATTGCGGCAGCCCTCAGGGCAAATTTGATGAGAGACGCTCTTCCTCACCAGAAGGGAATGACACCAAGGTACTTCCAAGATTCAACAAAAGCTCATTCCATCGCTTTCAAAGCGGTACAGCACTTGAAGGATCCCAGTAGTCCTGTGAAAATAATCCCGTCTTTTGAAATTGATATATGAACCTTCTGATTGGTCTCAATAATTCAGTCTCACATGCTCACCCTGCTATTCACCTGCCAGGCTATTGCATACTGGTACCTATCCGAGTCGCTACAGTCCGCCAAAGTTATGAAAACCTGCAAATATTCCTACTAGTAGTACCTAGGCATGCCTCGGCTCCTGCCATCTGGGCAGTAGGCAGCAGTCTCCATTTTAATCAGAGTTTACTTACTAGGTATCGAGTTTATATACCTAGGTACTGTAGTAGTAATACCGGGGGGCTATACAAACACTACTAGTAGTAGTTAGTAACCTAGTTACTAGTACTGGCTACCTAGGTACAATGTGAACACATTAGGCCTCAGATTCCAGAGCACCCTAGGAACCTCCAGGGCTTGGAAGGCGCACTATAACTAACTAGCTGCTGTGGTGTTGTAGGCAAGAGAGTACCATATCGAGATCCGACGTCCTAGGGCATTCGAGCCCTCCGTAAACGACCCGTAGCGACCGCAAGAAATGACAGAACCGCAAACCTCAAAGGGCGAGTACGTCGCTATTATCGCAACAGACAACGCAGCACCCTACCGAGAAACCGCACCTAGGACATTCGAGCCCTTCGCAACCGATACGCTGTTACCGCAACAGCGAACAGACCGAAAACCGTGACACGAGCAGATGTGTGTGTATGTGTGTGTGTGTTCTCTAAGTACTGATACTATCCGCGAATGCTTACTATGCCCTGGAAGCGAACACCTTGTTATTAAGGCTCCGATCATGTGACGGTCGTTGTTGTAGACGACAATCCCGACTACAACAGATATATAAAACGCAATGTACGGTATTTTACCACTCAAATCTACCACAATATAGAATAACCAAAAATCTAATAATAAATAAAATTTTGATTGACCAAAAAGGAGTATAAAAGCCACGAGCGCGCTGTGCAGTTTGTGGTTGCTGGAGAGCCGACCAAGATCTTTGCAGGCAAACCACATGAGCTGCTTCTGAGCGGGTGTATAGCTTTGACAGATAGTCGCTATTTTATATTAACGGTTTCTAATATCCGAAGAAGACACCGCATACACGAATGAAAGCACCAGACCTACAATCGCTACCCCAGTCATCACCGCACATGTATACCGGAAACTGATCAACAGAGCCGGAGGCAACTCGGGATGAGTGGCTAGATTCGTAATATCCATAAGAGCCGTGGCCGAACTTGATTGAGAGCTTTGCGATCTGAGCGCATTCTGGAGCAAGCTGCTCCCAGCCGCAACCCCGAGACACATGCCGAAGGAACGCAGGAAGGTGTACATGGACATGGCATGCGCGACTTGGCGGTCTTCTGCGAGTACCTGCAGGGCGTAGTTGAGGGAGACGATGAGCGTACCGTGGCCGAGTCCGACGAGGAGGAGGATTAAGACCCATTTGTAGGTCTGAGTGGTTTGGTTGAATACAAAGAGCATGCCGGTCGAAACAAGAGCCAGCGTCCAGCCGGCGATGATGATCCAGCGCAATCGAGCGGTATTATGGATGAGGGACCCAGATCCCAGACTGCCCACGATCATGGCCCCGGTCACTGGAAGGAAGGCCAGTCCGGTGCTCGCGATGGAGTAGCCTCGCACACCCTCGAAATAGACGGGTAGATAGTACAACTGACAGAACAACTAGAGATTGTTAATTAGGTGATTGATTCTTCATGGGGACGCACAAGACACGTACCACAAATCCTTGGAAGCAAGTGCCGAGATAGACTGCACTCGCGGCTCGGACTCTGAACAACGACAGGCACAGAAAGGGCCTGGGAGCTAGGTAGGCCTCCCATGCTAGGGTGGCGATGATGCCAACCACGCCGCAGAAGATTGGTAGCAGGGTCTGCCAGCTCCGCCACGGATACTGTTCGCCTCCCCAGATGATGCCAATCAACAGCGAGCAGGCGCTGCTGAGGAAGAGCACTGCCCCAATGTAATCGAGGCGAAGAAACTGCTCCCTAAGAGAGATGGCGCTGCCATGGCCCTTCAGGCCAAAGACCAAGATTGGAATGGTGACGCCGCAGAGGGGGAAGTTGAGGTAGAAACTCCATCGCCAGGTGTTATACTGCCCGATGAGACCACCGAGCACCGGACCGAGAATGGCGCCCGCTGCGTATCCGACCTGGTTCAGCATAATGGCGGTAGGCCTTTGGCGGAGAGACGCCATGGCAGTGGGGATGATGTTGATGAGAGCGAGAATGCCACCCCCACCGAGGCCCTGGATCGATCTGCCCACCAAGAAGGCAGTCATCTGGTGAGACAGGGAGCAGACGAGAACACCGATATTGAACAGAGCAATAGATCCCAGTAGCAGTGTCTGGTGGCCGAATTCCTCAGACAGGGCGCCGATGAGGGGCTGGAAGACCGCTACCGTTAGCAGGTAGGACGAGCCGGCCCATAAGGTGCTGCTTGTACTTCCGTGAAGAGCAGAGGCAATGGACTACAGATACAGGTGTGAGAAAGGAAAGGGAGATAAGGGAAGGGACCCAGGCGTCAGGACATACCGGTAGCACCGGGACCAGCACGGCAGCCTCGAGTGAGATGGTGAACGAGAGAACCGCCAGCGCGCAGAAGATGGTCCAAGTCCGGGCATTCAAAGGGAGATTTGGCGTTTCGTGGTCAAATACGCTAGGGGGGGCTCTTTTCAGAGGCTTCTTCAGCCTTTGGTTCTGCGTGATCATCTCTCGATTCGGTGGCAGCCATAATGTGATGCAAAAGGCAGGTGGAATGAGGTAAAAAGTGGCATTGAAGCTAGGTACGCATGATATTTCTAAAATTCCTACCTCGATTCTCACCCAAAAAAGACATACCCCGCAGGAGAAGAAAGGAAAAAGGAAGCGATAGTTTGCAGATCTATAAAATCGCTCACAGCCGCGATATGATCGCCACCTCATGTTCCACATACTTCTCCATCACAACGATCGGCATGGCGAGGTGATCCAGTTTGTATAGCAAATTTGGCCCTCGTTTGGAAAATTCTCCCAGTGTCAAATGTTCCGTAATCTCAAGGCCACCAGTTCGATAGTAGTTGATGACCTTTGGCTCGTCTGCCCGGGCGATGTCATCACTTGGACACGAGTGCGACACTGAGCCGTCTGGAATCCTCGCTGATTGTGCTGCTTCAAGTCAAGAATCCGCGCTTGCTGCACACCAAAATGAAAGAGATCGAACATGACACGACTTCCTCGATGATCCGGTACCACGAAGCCCGATCCCAGATACCAGGTCGACGTGGTACAGTTGTCTGCGGCCGGATGCTCATACAGGGGGCCGTGCATACATAGAATCCCGGCCCATTCACGGTCCCAGAGGGGCGTGGCAGCATCACCTGCGAGGTGAGGGGTGGAAAGCAGCACCCGAAAGGTCGGTTTACTGAGATTCAATACCCATTCTTGCTCGGGGATGGCGGCCTCGAGCTCATGGGATGATGTGGAATTTCTCGGGGCTGATTTGAGCGCGGTCAATCGAAAATCGATGAATTTGGGAGCCCACTGGCGGACCCGTTCGGAGTCACAAGGGAGAATTGTGTAATCATAGAGTGGAAAGGACATGGTGAGGGGAATATTCAACAGCAAGATATGGTCTTGGGGAGAGATTCAGAGAGAGATTGACTCTATTTAGCTAGAAAAAAACATTCATCTACGGCAGCTAATCGGTTGAGTTCGATATCATGAGGACTATGAGGAGTAAAAGCTCGCTAGGATAGGTTCAAAATACTATATTATATCCTTAAATAGCTAGATAGTCAATAATATGTTGTGTAACTAGCAGATCGCTAACCTGTTCGATGCGACGACAGCTGTAACGCCATGTTATAACCCTGACCATACAGACAAGAGGCTCACTTGTCGATCATTGAAGTTTAAAACAAGCTTTTGCCTCTTGTGCAGATCGCAAAGAAAATGAAATAAGTAAAGGTTGAATGTCAGTCGGCAAGTGCTCTCTCAAACAACTTCTGCACCATGAATGCCACATTTCCATTCCAGATCTACCCGGCCATTCCAGTAGCAGTCACTGTATTGGAGACATGGAAATGGCCCCTACTGATGACGTTGTCCCCTTTGCTTGTCTCCTTATTCTTTCAAGCTCGGCGCACATCCCCCATGGCACGAGGAGTAACACCCGGTGGTCCTTTTGGTAAGATCGATCCAGCCTGACGGAAAGCAGCTGCATTCTGAACCAGCCAGGAATCTTCACCCTCCAAACAATTGTCAAGCATATCAAACATAATCATTTCTATGAATGGATGACGGTTTGTCTTGACCGTCCTGGCCACACGGCCGAAATGACCATCTTTGGCACCCGGTACATCTTGACGGAAGAGCCGGAAAACATCAAAGCCATCTTCACCTCACAAGTCGATACCATGACCCTATTTTCTACTAGCAATGCTGATCCGAAAGGCAGTTCAAAGCATATGGCAAAGGCGATATCGCCCAGAAATCCCTCGGTCATTTCGCTAGGGACACCATATTTACGGGTAAGAGCATGCAATCTATCGGCAAATGGCCGTGATGTCCGCTGAGATTTATTCTCGTCTAGCCGATGGGGAGGCATGGAGGGAGAGGAGAAAATATCTTCGGCCTCATGTAAAGACGGTCCGATCTACATACTGGACACAAAACAAACTAATAGCGATAGATTGCTTCGATCAAAGAGTCGGATATCCGAATCACCGAATGCCATGTCAAACAGCTTCTAGAGATCATTGCATCCAGTCCCGACCCCATCGATGTGTACGATGCCGTCGACAAGGCTCAGCTGAATGTGGCTCTCCATCGATTTCTAGGACAGAAAACCGTGGCCGATATTGACATGTATGAAAAGTTTCGGAAGGCAAAACACATAATCGGATTTGCAGGCACCCTTCAGATGTTTGTTGGGTGCGTCAAACAAATGTCCTGACTGTGGCTGTTACTAAAGAGAATGATGATAGCCCCATCGGAGCCGTGGTGGGATGGCTGATTTCCCGTAATGCGAAAAAGGAGATTGACGCATATCTTGAATCTCTTTTGGACATGATGTCGAGTCCTTCCCAGGGTTCGAATCTCTTCATCGATGATTCGGTCAATGCAGAGCGATGCCGGAGTATTGCCGAGTCCAAGGTGGGCTGTCCTCTTTCACCATGGAACATCGCTGACCTTCAGATCAGCCAACCAGAGAGCTTCTGTTGATTCTCCTGCTCGCCGGAAAGGTCATTCATCTGTTTTTATTCTTGTCATTTCAACCATTAACTGGCAGCAGGACCCATTGGTGACGGGCATTACCTGGACGCTCTATCATCTTGCCCAGCATCCAGAAGTGGTGCAAAGGTTACGGACGGAGATTGCCTCCAGGTGAGATACCTTCTCCAATGCACACAAGAACGGCCCTAATTCCACAGTATCGGATATGATCGCCTGCCTAGTCTGCAAGATCTCGACCAGATGAGCTTCTTGAAGAACGTCATCCGCGAATCCTTGCGCCTCCATCCTCCGGTCGGTTTCAACTTTCGGGAAGCCCTGATCGACACCACGCTGCCTACCGGAGGAGGCGCGGATGGTCAAGAAGCTATCGTTGTTCCTAAGGGCAATGTAGCGTGTAAGTGCTCCTGATTGATATGAGGCCCCGGTATGCAGGAAGTGTAACATTCGATCCTCGCCAGTTGTCTCGGTCATCGGAATGCAACGGCGATGTGCATCCTCTATCGGCAGTGATGCGGATGAGTGGCGGCCTGATCGCTGGGGGAACTGGACGCCCCCGAATGGAGAATATGTGCCATTCAGCTTTGGCCCTCGAGTCTGTCCGGGCCAGGCATTCGGACAGTTCCAGATGGAGTACACGGTGGTGCGCATTCTGCAGCGATTCAGCGCGCTGTCATATCATGGACGGGAGCAGGCGATCAAATTCGAGATCAACACCAAACCTGCATTCCCCACTCTGTGTCGCTTCCATTCACGCGGATAGGAGCGATTGGCTGTAATGGATACAAAGAGTATGACTACTTAGTGGCAAGCCAGGTTGGCAATGACGGTATTGCTACAGATGTAGGTGGTATAGGGGTTGCGTGAAGGTTGTGGGTGGCTGTGATTGTTTACATTACAAATAATCCTCACAAAACTATTTTGAACCTCAAATTTTCAACCCCCCCCCCAATTTGCCCCTAGGTACTGACTGTGGCTGGAGCTCAACCATAAGTCATGGGCCAATTGCCAAATGAGATCGCCTGGCCTGGTACAAAGGAATTCTCACTACTCCGTAGTGGCAATTAGCATCGTAGCACTGGAAGGATAAAAAGAATAAACTTTTTTTAACTTTTTTTTGGTAAACTCTGCTGATAACAACTAGTGGTTTTTGAAATGTAAAATAATGGGTTGTTCTGCAGGAGAGAAAGCAAGTAAAAATTGCCTTGATTTGCTTTTTTACTTCCCAAGGCTGAGAAGACAGATCTTCGGTTTCGGTTTCGGTCAGTGCGAACTATGTTGAGAGCTGAAAATCCCTTTTTTACTCCATTATATCCTTCTAGTATAACCGTGACCTTCTTCTTCTGATTGTAGATATACTTCTGTATTCCCGCCCAGATCTCCCTCTATGTGCACCTCCTGGAACGCAGACACTCCAATATGACAGAAGACGTTGGAACCTTACCACCTTGCATGTTTCCAGTTCTGAATCAAAGCACGTATAAAGCAACGGATCCCCCCCGGGAAAAATATCTCAATCCCAATTCCCGGTTGGGAAGCCAGTCTTCCCGCAGAGAATGAAGATTGCGTGTGCGCCTTGTTGGGTGCGGCATGGGCATTGGTGTTGTATCAATTCGCTGGAGTAGAAGAGATTGCGTTTCTGATTTGCAGAGGATCAAACGATAAGAGGTCAACTCGCGTTGTTACAGCATCCATTCGACCAGAAGAAGCTGTGAAGCAATTGCTCGATGATTGCAGCGCACCCTCCAAACTGCTGTATCAAAGTTATCATCACAACCAGATCAACAGTGGACTCTTACTGTCTAAAGACGACGTTCAATGCAGTGTAGGTCACACTAGAGAGATAGAAAGCGGAAGGAGATACATCGGATGCTGACCACTCATCAGAAGTGCCTGATCGGGCTGCTCGTTGATTTTACCAACCGCAGCGTCTCTCTGCGGTCTCATCCGCGACTGGTGGATGAGCACCAGGCGTTTTTCGTCGCCGCTGCTACGGCGCAGGCCATTTGCGGGATTGTCGCAGATCCGGACCAGGATATGCGAGCCATCAGTCTTTTCCATGAACAACATCTCGCCCAGGTTGCCCGCTGGAACGAGTGTCATCCGATTCCCAGCCCACCGGCTACGTCGGTATACGAGTTGCTGCAGCCTATTTGTCGATCGCAGGCCGATGCGCCGGCCATCTGCTCTTGGGATGGCGAGATCACGTACGGCGAGCTGGATAGATTAACTGGCCAGCTGATGGCGCATCTACAGGCGATGAACGTCAGGCCCAACGCGGTCGTGGCGCTGTGCTTTGAGAAGTCTCTCTGGGCGGTACTCGGCATGCTGTCTGTCATCCGGACGGGGGCAGCTTTTGTTTTCCTGGATCCATCCCACCCCCCAGCTCATCGACAGCTACTCCTGTCGCAGGCTCGTCCCGTTTTGATTTTGACCTCTGCATCACAGCAACAGCTGCTGTTCGACAACGATGCACACACCCCAGTTCTCCCCGTCAACCCCACCCTGCTATCGCAGATCCCCAGTAATTCACCCACTGATGTATTCAAACCTCCAAACGGGCTGCATGACCCGGCATTTTTGGTCTTCACTTCGGGCAGCTCTGGTACACCCAAGGGCTGTTTGATGGATCACGGCTCGCTGGCCGGAATGATCCCCCCTGGGCAGAGAATGGCCTTTTGACGCGACGTGCAATCGGATCTTCCAATTCGCCCCTTTCGTCTTCGGGACCTCCTACCTGGAGATCTTCTCCGCCTTGTTGACCGGTGGTGTGCTGTGCATCGCGTCCGATCACGAATGGAAGAACGACCTGATCGGTTCCATCAGCCGCATGCGAACTACCGGGTTGGTCCTCCCACCATCCCTGGCGAAGATTACCTCCCCAGACATGCTCCCCACGGTAAGAATGCTCGCAGTTGGAGGAGAGCCGTTGGACGCCTCTCTGCTGGACCGATGGGCAGACCGAGTCCACCTCGTTCAGGCATACGGCATGTCCGAAAATGCCGGCGTCCTCACCTTTCGCTGCGCTGTCACCCGCGACTCCAATCCCCGGAACGTGGGGCAGAGTTCAAATTGTCGACTGTGGCTGGTGAGCCCTGATGACCATCATCAACTCGCCCCGGTGGGTGCCGTGGGGGAATTGCTCTTCGAAGGTCCGGGGATCGCCCGGAAATACCTCAGCCACCCCGAGCTGTCAGCAGCAACTTTTGTCGAGTGGCCCGCGTGGCGGCAACAATTTACCACCTTTTCCGGTAGAGGGCGGCTCCTGAAGACCGGAGACCTCGCACGATATAACACCGATGGTACCATCAATCACCTCGGCCGCAAAGATTCTCAGGTAAAGATCCGTGGTCAGCGAGTGGATTTGAAAGAGATCGAACTGTCAATGCGGCCTCAGCTCGGTTCATCCTTTGACATATTCGTGGAATTGGTCTTTCCCAAGAGCAGCACGCCGACGCTGGCCGCCTTTTTATTCTCCAAGGATGCCTATTCACTAGGCCCCAAGTTGGTGGATGGGCACGGCTTTGCCGCGCTCCCCACTTTCCTTGAAGCCAGGATACAGCTGATCAATTCATCTTTGCGAAGAAGTCTTCCTGTCTTTATGGTGCCAACGGTCTATCTGCTACTGGCGGCCCTACCCACGACCATAACCGGTAAGGTGGACCGACGAGCATTAAGGGAGAAAGTCAGTGCATTGACCCGGGCAGAACTCGACAAGTTGATGTACGGCCAGCCTTCTGAGATGGTGCCCCCATCGACACCAATGGAGAAACGCCTGGTCCGTCTGATGGCAGACACTCTGCAGCTCGAATATGCCAACATAGCAGTGAGCGCAAGCTTTTTGAAGTTGGGTGGCGACTCCATCACCGCGATGGTTTTTGTGCGCAAGTGCCAATCAGAACAGGTCGTAGTCACTCTCCAAGATATCTTCCAGGCGCCTACTATTGCAAGTCTTGCACAGAGGGCCCAAGTAAGACTCGACACAAAGATCGGTGGTTTCGATCAGAATTTGCTTTTTGGATTAACACCCGCTCAGCGGCACATTCTATCGGGGGAACTGTCGTCTACTGGGTCGAGTTTAGTCCTTGAGTTACAGCAGCAGCAAAAGAGCAGCCAAGTGGCAGACGCGATTCAATCCCTTTTAACCAGACATCCTACGTTACGAGCCCGATTTGTGGTGTTGGAAAACGGTGAAGCCCGCCAGATGGTAATGGATGCCGTAGACGGGGTATTTCACTTTGAAGAGCGCGAGATCAAGCTGGTCGAGGATTTGGAATGCCTACGGGAGACGGGCATCAGGCTGTTGGATCCCTACGCAAGCCCAGTCTTCGGCGCTTATCTGATTCAACGTGCAGGAGGAAAACAGATGTTGCTTCTATTTGCCCATGACATGATTCTGGACAGTCTCTCGTGGCTTGTTCTTCAGAGTGATCTAGAACAACTACTATCGGGGAACACACTCCGTGATGTGCCCAGCTTTCAGAAATGGTGTGATCTCATACAAGAGAGGGTCAAAACAAACGACATCTTAGAGGAATTAGCATCCGAAGGTTGGGCAGGCGGAGACTATGATTCAAACATCCTCATCCACGAAAGCAAGCATCTACGTGGACAGACTGCCATACTGGACAGTGAAACTTGCCATCTTCTTTTCGGAGATTGCTGCGAGTCATTACAAGTCCGACCGTGGCAAATCGTCCTGGCGGCACTGACTAGGTCATACAATCTGGTGTTTTGCGATCGCAAGCCGCCGTCTATTGCGGCTCAGATTAATGGACGAGACATAGCCAACCCGTCTCTCGATTTCTCTCATGCCGCTGGACGTTTTGATTCCATACTTGTTTGCCCAGGCCCCAGGAACCTTGGGCGCCTGAGCAATTTAGATCTTGTCCGGCGTATCAGGGACAGTGCTTGGCTGTCCCTTGTTGATGATATGGCTCGCGCTCTGCCATCGCTGGCGACCGTCGACATCTTGCTTCACAATCTCATTACATCCGATGCATCAATGGGTCAACCTGACGGGTCTCATCCTAAACATTCTACACCTTATTCCCGCTGTTCAGGGTTACTGGAGCTTGTCGCGACAGGCACGCAAAACAGCGGTACCATAGAACTGACATATACATACAGCGATGTTTTGGGGACCCAGAACTCCTAAATCAATGGTTTTTCCAATTCCAACAAAACCTCGCTGAGATATTAAATGACTTAATTAAGGCAAGCACCATGTTCACACTAGTCAGCTTTCCATTTCTCCATCTCAAGTATGAAGAGTTAAAGCGCCTGGAGACTGAGCACTTCCCCAAGATAGGTATCACAAAGCATGTTGAGCTCTGTGACGCATACCCGTGCTCTTCGATCCAGGAAGGAATGTTGCTCGCCCAAGCAGTGATGCCCTCACGCTACAAAGTCCGCGCCATGTGGAGGGCAGGTCTAAATAACCAACAGGAGAAAGTGTGTATTGAACGTCTGAAAGATGCCTGGTCTGCTGTGGTCCGCCGTCATCCAGCCCTCCGGACTGTGTTTGTCCCTCATCCCCGAGATATCAACAAATATATTCAACTCGTCCTGAGTCCTTCCAAGGCCGACAATGCGGCTAGGGCTTTAAACAGCTTCGATGATCAGCCAATGCACGGCGCAGTATCAAATTCTCCCATCGCACAAATGACATTGCAAAAATTGCTATCAGGTGAAGTCGATTGTCGGCTGGATGTTGATCATACGGTGGCCGATGGGCTTTCTCTTCAAATCCTGATGCGCGATCTTGCATTGGCTTATGATTATCTTCTTCCTTCAAAGAGCCTTCAGCCCTTTCGACAACACATAATCCACCAGGGAAATCTTTGCAGGGAAGATTCAAAGGCATACTGGGCTTCTCGACTGCAAGACTGCATACCATGCCAGTTTCCCACCTTGAATAACGAAGAAAATAATATCCCTGGCAGGTCTGCGAATTTCTATTCGATGAAGATTGAGCTTGAGGCTTCGTCTCGTCTGTACGACTTATCGCACAAATACGGGCTCACCATGGCAAATATCTTTCAGGTTGCATGGGCATTAGTCTTGCAGACCTTCACCAATCAGAAGTCAGTTTGTTTCGGGTACATGGTTGCTGGGAGAAACTCCTTGGAAGGTATATGGGATGCGGTGGGCCTGTTTACAAACATGGTCGTCAGAACGATCGATCTCAATCCAACAAACTCGCTGCTTGATGTCTTGCAGGAGGCTCAGAAAGACTTCGCAGATAGTCTTCCCTACCAACAGATTTCTGCTTCTGAGGTCTTTGAACATCTAGGCATTGCTTCCCGCCATCCATTCAATACCATGCTATCCTTTGTTAATGTGATAGAAGACAGAACCATGTCGGAGAGAAGTCTACGATTGGAGGCAACCGATGTGTTCGATCACTCCGAGTATGACATTGCCTTGGACGGAATCATGCAAGGTGAAAGCATCACAGCCCGAATCAAATACTGGGATTCTGTTTTGAACAAGTACCAGGCTCAGACCCTCGCAAGCGTGTTTCAACAGGCACTCAATGTCCTGGCGACCTCTTCGCAGCAACCCCTAAGTGAGATCTACCTGTTGAGCGACAGAGATACACGGCAAATCATGGAATGGAATATTTCTCCCCCAGAAACAGTCGACGGCTGCATTCATGAATACATAGACAAACAGTCCAAGACACAGCCACTTGCATCCGCCGTCGAGGGGTGGAACGGTTCCTTTACGTACCACGAACTGTCGACCCATTCCTCCTGCTTGGCAAAGCATCTAGCTGAGCTCGGGGTACATCCTGGTGAGATTGTTCCGTTGTGTCTCGAAAAGTCCTGCTGGACCCCAGTGGCCATGCTTGCTGTACTAAAGGCAGGAGCGGCGTTTGTGTTGTTGAACCCATCGCTGCCTTCGAAACGACTTCAGGGTATATGCGAAATCACCGGTGCCCGGGCTCTTCTCACCTCGAGAGAAAATGCTGCGCTGTGTACAGAGCTTGGATTGGATTTCATTGTGATAGAAGAACAGCTTTTGCCCAGTAACTCGAACAGCACAAAAGATTGGATTCCCCCCGCAAGGTGTGGAAAGGACCTTGCATATGTCGTCTTCACATCAGGCTCAACCGGTACCCCAAAGGGTGCAATGATCCAGCACTCGGCTTTTATTAGCAGTGCATTAAGATATGGCCCGCATCTCAATTTGAGCACGCAGACTCGGACGTTCCAACAATGCTCCTACTCATTTGACATTAGCATCTCTGATCATCTAGCCACTCTCCTAGCGGGAGGATGCATCTGTATTCCCTCCGACGCCGAAGTGAAGAGCGATCTGAGCACTGCAATCCGGAAACTTAGGGCAAATTGGGCGATGATTACACCATCTGTTTCCCGAATCCTGCAGGCTGGCTGTGTGCCCTGTCTCAAAACATTGTGTCTCATCGGAGAACCACTCACGGCCAGTGATGTTCGGTCGTGGTCGAAACATGTGGCTCTGATAAATACGTACGGCCCTGCGGAAACGGCATGTGTGTCCCATAGCTCTTTGGCGTTGATGGAGGGAGACGAAATTAAATGTATTGGCAAAGGTCTGGGGACTGTATCATGGATTGTGTGCCAGGACGATCCAGAGAGACTGATGCCAGTAGGCACTGTGGGAGAACTGCTGATTGACGGGCCCATTGTTGGGAAAGGATACCTGAAAGACCCAGAAAAAACCAATGCAGCATTCATCGACTGTCCTTCCTGGATGTCCTTGATGCGTCCAGGGTATCAGGCTAAGCTGTACAAGACGGGTGACCTAGTTCGCTACATGGATGACGGGTCCATTCTCTTTTGTGGCCGCAAGAACACACAGGTCAAGGTCCAGGGCCAGTGGGTAGAGTTAAGTGAAGTAGAAAACTATTCTCGACAATGTTTTCCAGGCGCTTCTCAGTTTGTCGTCGAGTATGTGGAAAATGAATCGCTCATGGTCGGGTTCGTGGTCTTGCAAGACGGTCGCCTCAACAACAACACCGGATCGTCGTCCATTCTCTTACCAGACACGGCAGAGTTCCAACAGAGCGCTTGTCTGGCCAGACGACGGATGCTAGATCTGATCCCAGGATATATGATCCCCGCGGCCTTTATCCCTGTTCGTCAGATTCCCTTGAGGCCGACTGGCAAAGCCGATCGACAGCAATTCCGCGATATTCTGAACGCTCTATCCCCACGAGACCTGTGGAAATACGTTGTTGGTGAGAAAGAAACAGTGATACCTTCAACAGGTCTTGAGACAAAACTCCAGCAAATATATGCCTCTGTTTTGGGAGCCCCGGCAGAGGTAATCAGCGTTGAGGATGACTTTTTTTATCTCGGAGGAAACTCCTTGGCTGCGATGAAGATTTCCTCGCGCGCACAGATAGACGGTCTGCAAATGAGTTTTGCAGACGTCTTTCAACATCGCACCATCCGCCGACTGGCTCGAAGTATAGAATCCGATGCACCTGCTCCTTTAGCTGAGAAGATTATATCCGCTCCTCATCCTGTCTTGGCTGGTCACGTACTCGATACCCTTTCCCACATGCAGATATCGGAAGCGGACGTTGAGGATCTTCTGCCCTGTACGCCCAAATGATGCTTTGTGCACAGTTACATGAGAAGGAGATATACACACTTCGATTTTCCGTGCAGATCACATCCGAATCTTTCAGCGTCCAGGCAGCCAATCTTCAAGAGGCTTGGCAGGCTGTCATAGATCGTCATGCAATTCTCCGCACTGTTTTTATTTCCACTGGAGAGGAAAATGCATATACTCAAGCCATTCTCACCAAAGAAGCCGCACGTCACTCCTTGAAAAAATTGCCCTATCGGGTCGCCTTCACCCAGGATACACCGTACGTCGTGACCCTGACCGGCCAGATGAACCATGCTGTGGGGGATGCTGCCTCTACTGCTATTATTCTGGATGATCTGCGCCGCATCTATAGCAATGAGTTACTGGAGAACCCCGCTCCCCAATTCAGCCAATATGTCCAGTATATCGACGCTTCGTCTAAACGTGCGATGGAATATTGGCTAGAATATTTCCTCAATGCATCACCTTGCCTCTTCCCACATCAACACACAGATATTCGCGGACATCTGCATAGCGTCCCAGTGAGTATAAAGAAGGATTTTGAGGCCATCTCTCGATCCTGCCAACAGGGCGAAATTACTGTCCCGACTCTGATCAAATCCGTTTGGGCAATGACCTTGGCTTTTTGGACGCGCACAGATTCCGTCTGCTTTGGATATCTAGTCTCCGGGCGAGATGTGCCCATCGCTGAGGTAGAAAAGGTCGTCGGTCCACTTGTGAACCTGCTGGTCTGCAGGCTGGATTTGAAGTTACAACATTCTCTCGGCGATGTCCTGGGTGATGTCCAGAGCGACTACGCGCAGTCCCTCAGCCATCACCCCGGCATAATTCCAGCTCTAGAACAATTGGAACAGGCATTGTCAGGGCCTCTTTTCAATACTCTGGTCAACCATCGTCAGTTCCCGAGCCCGGATCCGAAATCCATTGGTGACTCTCATCTTAACTTCCGGACCCTCTCTTTAACTGACCCTATGGCTGTATGTTCTATTCAAACCCCCTTCTTTTTATTCTCTTTTTAGTACTATAGCTGAATCGCTGATAATACAGTATGACATTGTGGTCGTTGTGGATCAAGTGCCCAATGACATCAAGGTTACTCTCAATTACTGGGATGCGCGACTTCCAGAAATCACAGTGGCCAGGTTGGCGTCCTCATTTGACGCTATACTGACATTCTTCATCACGAATCCCCTATTAAAGCCGTTGGATGTTCTCGAGAATTTCTCTTGTCTATAGATTACTGCTAAGATATGGTATTACCTTTCAAATTTATCACAACCTCGTTTCTCCCCTCCAATGTCCAGATCAATGGAGTCCTGGAAAATATGTCTCCAGTTCCATCACAAATGCTTATGTCCACGTTGTCGTCGAACTGCTTGGTAATTAATTCATGTCATGCTCTTCCCACAGTTTGCATGCCCTTGCATGATATGATGTCTACGGTGACCTTCGGCCGTATCTCTGCAAGATAAATGCCGCTATTATCTTGTTCACCCTTCTAGAGGCGACTCGGGGCTGCGGGTGGCCAGCCAGCCACGTCGGGATTCAGCCAAGCGTGGGTAAAAAGATGACGTGACTTTTGACCCACGTTCGGCCAATTATTATTCCGCGATTTCTACCCATGGTAGGTCTAGTTCACGAGCTTCTATTGGTTGTGAAGTATAGCCCTAGTTTTAATCATCACTCTACACGGCACTAATTTTTTGGACTTCTATAACATATAAAATACATATAGTATTCATATGTATTTAATGAATACGGGCTGTAGGAATTAATTCAATTGCTCCTTCCATTCACTAAATCTAAATGAAAGAGATGGAAGATACGAGTAAATGTAAACAAAGGATACCGCAATAATAAATATATATACCCGCTCCACACCTTCTCTCTCTATGCTTCATGCAACTCTCTCCCATCCCTATCTCTTCTTTTTCATCTCTCCCGCATAAACCTCGTCTTTTGAGTACATCTTTCATCCATTTCTCTTCTCTCATCGTCATATCTTAACAATAGCGGATTATACGTCGTTTGCGACGTTCACCGGATACTAGCTAAACTGCGCTTACTTCAAAGCAGTAGGTGTTGACAAAGTAGTTCAACCTGACCCCAGTTTCAGTTATTTTCATAGTTTGCTCCTGTAACATACCATCCCGCCCGGTCGCAAGTTTACAATACAGGACCAATATAGTTAGGGTGATAATATTCTCTACAATATAGAATTTCCATAAATACAATCATATAATTGTATTCTTTCTAATAATATATAGGAGGGAATATGTAGGTATGAGTATATTTATTCAGCGCTATTGTATTCCACTACTACTACTAGTACAACACTGTCACGGTAAATTTGAATTAAATTGCCATTCCCAACTTAAAATCACTCGAGCTCGCGCACTGTCGGGCTCAGTGCATCCATCTCAGTTTGATCTCCTGGGGTAGGTAGTTCGCGTAATGGTCGAAGATAATGTCTTTGTTGGTCTGCATCATCACCACCATGCTTGGGTTCGGGCTCGGGCTCGGGCTCGATGTTGGTTCTTTTAGAGCTTCCCATTCCTGTCTTTACCATCCAGAGACATAGTATGGAAACCAGTACCAATGGTATCCCTAACCCCACTCCGAGACCAGCTCCAATTTTAACTGTTTGCTTGGAGCAGTTGCAAGCGTTAGTACTTGCAGATGGCGAACTGGAATGGTTGTTTTTCAGCGATGAGTTAGTGGTTGATTCTATTAACTGAGAATCGGACACAATCGCCGCCTTCCACACAAAATTTGACAAATTTGCGTGGCAGATCTCTGTCGCTCCACTCCCATTTCCACAGGTGAAGATACCGAAGCTATTTCCGGGACAAGCGAACAGATTGGACCAACTGCTAGGGATCTCTGCTCAAATATTACAATTAGTATTAGGCCCAAGGGGGTCATTTTCGCCAGGTATTATAGAATTTGTATGGCACTTTTCTCACCTGTATGGCAAATATGTGGACAATCTTCAACGGGCCAGCCTTGGCTAACGCACGCTCCACGATAGGCAATATTATATCTCGCGCTATAACAAAGTCCATTGTTAAGACATGTTTCGCCTATCGCGCAGCAGACTTTAGTGCCTGGGCATTGTTGATAATTATAAGGATCCACACTACCATCCGGCCAGTAGCAGACGAGTGAGAGGCTTGGTGTTGCAATAATTAAAGAAATCAAAATGGTTACTAATGTCAATCCCATGGATAATAGCGTGGAATGGTCAATTTCAGGGGTAAGACCAGCTGGTATGATATTGTCAAATTAGGGGGAGGGGAGGGGATTATCATAGGCAGAGTGGTGTTTAATGTTTTATGCTGGGCTGATGGCCTGAAAATGACACATTACTAGCATGTCACACATCTCACACAATGAACTTCCCTGTCGACCAGAAAAATTTCTCCCCTAGTGTAACATGTTCTCTGTTGTGATACATAATCATGTGTACCATGACCACATCAATCCTACTCGACTCCAAAGTTCACCAAGATGAAGTATCACAAGCCAACTCGGTTGCCGCAACCAGTTGGCTCGTCTGTACGGTTACCATTCAAGCCGACAATATCTTCTCTAGTATGTTTTATCAATGGCGCTGGCGCAAGACGAGTAAATTTCAGTATTATCTGCGACAAACATGCCTAAATATCAACGCTCTCGCACCAAATCGTGATTTATGACGCTGCTCCACATAGTACCGTTACCTGCTGAGCCGAAATGGCTGCCACATATAGTCCAATAAGAAAGTGAGAAGCAGCCAAGTGAAGGGAAAATTTTCAGTCTTTTCATTAGGTGACTCAATAATTCCAAATGGGCCAAAAGTAAAAGGGGCCGTGATTCGCCTGGTTCGACTGGCTCTGGGCTCTGGAGATTCAGTTGAAACTTTTCCAGCTGGCGAAGGTACTAGAATATTCTCCCCCATATATTTGTCAAGCCTGGCATATTACTTGACATAATTGAATGGCTTTTGTATACCGGCATCGTACTTTGCCTTGAGGAGCTTGTTCATGCGCTCTTCCGGTGGGTCTAATTCTGACGGGTTTGCTACAGTCATATAGTATGTCTCACGAGCCTGAACATTTTCAAGAGTAGACACGGGCCGTTGAATTGAATTACCATGCGGTGGCTGAATTTGTGTCGATTATTTTATCGCCTGTTCATCAGGTTCGCAAGACAAAACTGCTCCGGCACATGGCTCCGAGTCTCAGCAAGCCAACTTGAAAGTATCATTTGAAGAGATTTCACAATCATTAAAGAAAATTTCGCCAGGGCATTAAATATAGTCAATTTCTAAAAGATTTCCAAGGTTCTCAGTGTTCAGCTACGATCTTGTCTCATCGACCTTTTATCGAGGATGTGAAAACTATGGATTTGGAGGAAAGATTTTCTACGTCTACAAAAGGAGTTTTGTCCCTTCGAACTTTCATGTATTGGAGCTAGACAACTTCTTACGATCTGATCAAATTGAAACTTCCTTCTTGAAAACAAACCCACCCTACCCCATAGAGCACTAGGCACTATCTAGGCTTATTATTGCTATACTTAGATCCTCTGGCGTTGTGCTGAATACTGATCGACTGGATCTTGCCGGCTTCCTTTTTACTGGTCATCAACCTCCTGGAGTCGAGAGCAACACTTTCCAAACGCCAGGGTCCAAAGTCTAGCGGCAAACGCTCGGCGCTCTTTCAAACTCAGATCAGATAGATCGGGATCTGTAATAACTTCTTTCAAAGGACGAGAAAGATGAAGTACGTGAAAATGCAACCGAAGGTCCTCGTCAGGAGTTTCAAAATCCAGGGCCCGAATGCGTGGTCCTGCATCATAATCGTCACTGTCAAAGAAGTCCTCTGTGATCTTATCGAAGGCTCTATGCCGTATTAGCTTAGCAAAATTCTCGCCACTGAGATCGTACTTTTCTTCCCATCCATCTATAGACTCGTCAAGAATGGAGTCCATGATATTCTCATAAAACCCTGTCTCATATGCCCCATTTTGATTTGCCTTACCTCCCTTATGTTCTTAAACTCCCCTGTTTCTTTCGCCTTTTGCAAGTCCGCCCAAGTGAAATATTGTCTCTTTTCCTTGCTTTCCGGCTGCTCTCGCCCCAAAAACCTCGAGAAGAACATCACGGAAAACCTTCATGTCGGGTTTCTGATCCTCCGGCGTATCCAGCACACTCTCTACAATGTATTTATCCCAGGTCATGTTTTGGAGAACTTCGTCGAGCCTCCATCTGTCATCCGAATTTCCCAAATTTTGCAATTCGAGCTCTCTCCGGCTAGATTTCTGGAAAAGACAGCGCCAAAATTCGTCGTCAAACTCGAGGCGATTGATTGGCGGCAGGAACAGCGCTAGTCCGGTTGCCTCATCAAGATCATCCCGCAACATCTGGACGAATTCATCCGAGAAGGATGCTACATTGAGATGGAACTTCTCTTCAGATATAAGGCGTGCTCGTGCATCCGAAGGAGATGGAGTGAGAGCCTCGATCTGGTCTGATAGTTCCTGGTTGTGAGTCATGGTGAGTGATATTTGATAAGTCAAGTGCTGTGGTAATATGAGAGTTGGCTGTGTTAATGATTTTGAAAAAGGATGGGATGAAGCGGTATTTATCTACTCGATTCTTTAATTGGATTTTAGTTTCGAATACGTATTTGGCCTAACTTGGCAGTTTGTTGTTACAAAGAGTTCATCGATAAAGAAGGAACTAGCTTCCAGTCACCCAAGAGCATGGGTATCAAAGTGAAGCGCATGAAACGCATGCTGGATGAGGACCAAGGACTCTTTGAATTTATCTGGAACAAACGAATTCAAAATCGTTAATGATTAGGAGAGATTCTTTAGTATAATTTGATACTTTCACAAGAACTCGAAAGCTACCGCTACATTGAGGCAACCGTCGCACTAATTATCTTCATTCATTCAAGTTTATTTCAAGTTGGTGACATTGTTACCTCAGCTACCTAGGTGTTTTTTCATAAGTATTGTAATTGGTCGCCATATAAATAAGTTGATTTTGTGAAATGTTACAAAGAGACAATTCAATCCATTCAGCAAAAGGGACTCGGTTCTGTGACTGCTTGAACTTGACATGAAACAAAATAATCTATTGTTTGCAGGTACAGGGTAGTGTTATTTACGACCTACTAAAATTAATCCCTGGTTCATTGATAGTAAACCCCTGAACGAGCCGAGGTGGTTTCTGTGCCGGTTGGCAGCATTGCACAGGCATGGGGCACTAAAGAAAGGAAACAATTCGACCATTGAAAGACTTCGGCAATACCCGCTCCGTGAATCAATTGGGAGTGAGATCGGTTGTTTCATCATTTCAACCTGATTTATGCCTAACATTACTCCGCACATGTGAATGCTGCTATGCAGAATACAAGACCATGGGCCTCGGAAAATAGAAGCCTATAATTCTTCCACTTGTGCAAGCAGTCGGTCCTGAATACTCAAATAGAACCTTCCAAAGTTTACCGGGACTAGTTGAAGAATTCCGTGATAATCCCGCTAGCGCTTCATAGCTCTTCACGCCGCGGGGCACACTCGGAGGGACCCGACAGAGAAATAGAGCAGAAATAAGCCCAATTTGATGTGACAATTGATCGAGACTACAGAAATCTACTCGCTGTATTTTTTTTTTTCGCGAAGATAAGTCCCCCGGCAATCTCAAGTAGTCTAAACTCAACAGCCAAGATTCGTCGCCAGACGCAGAACAAGCCCAAGCAAAATTCCCAATCGGCACAATTAACTAGTACAGACATTCTGGAAATCACACCTAATACTAGTAGTCACCAAACCTTGAATTTAGCAAGCCTGACGATCGCTATACCTGCTTCCAGCCCGACGAAGATCCTCGGTTGAGCAGGGCTGAATATACTGATCCCCCGGCCTCTCCCGTTTAGGTATCCCGAAGGTGAGGATGGCACTTCCTGATTCGCGGCGTAGTTTCTTCAAAGTAAATATTCGGTGGGCCTAAGCCCTACAGCTAAAACAAACAGAGACAAATCTTGGAAGAGACAAGGGAGAATTCGGAACCAAAGCGGACCCCACCGACGATGTCAGGGCAAGACACATGCGGCAGGACAGTCTCGTCCGGATTTGAGCTTGCAGAAGTTAATGCGGAGGATTGCCGAGTCGGTTAACCTTCTTCGTTAGTGGAGGTAATGCCTATCTGTGGGGCGGGATGGCCTTGTCGATGGGGGCATGGCAGAGCTCTTGTAGGGGTGACTGTACAATTAATGGAGAATAAGCAGAACTCAGGTTGGTGACGAGGTCTTTGGATGTTAAAAGGTGGCTGGTGGTATCCGTAATCATTTTAGTCGTGGATAACTTTGTTTTTACCCCTGGGGAATAGGGGACCCGGCACCCCGAAAAGCCAAGGACGGCCCGCTGAAGGAAAAACTTGTGGGAAACCTGCGGGTTGGGAAGCTTGCCGAGGCGCGATGCAACCCCGCCGACCCGATTGTAGGGCAACTTGACCGAGTTGCGGAACTCAAATATGAGGTATGGTGGGCAAAGGTTGTGACATAAGTAATCTTCATGTCTACAAATTTAGGTTTGGAGTTGGTTGGAGATTTTATCTTGGGTGGATCGGAATTTACTCTCTTTCATACCTTCACGAATTCTGCTTTTGACTGGTATCTATGATTCCGGAATTAATTATTGTGACTACTTGTAAGAACTAATGATAAGCAGATTTCATGAACTCGTCGAATACATCATCGCGATAAGCCCCTCGGAGATCTTGATCCCGAGGCGGAGGATCGATCGGGCTCGATGAATCATGGGATTGTCTCCGTCGATGAGGCCCTGGGTGGGATGCGCAGGGGGATAAGCTGGTAGGGCTGAGGTTGGTCGCCACTTCATCTTTGCTTGCAGCTGAGTGTTTGGATGGGATCTGCCTTTCGAGATCAAGATCGGGATTGGGTCGATCAACGGCGACATCCACCCAGACGTCATCACGGACCTTTGGTATCGTGGAAGCGCGTTGTGCTCCACTCCTTATCAGAGGCGCATTTCGCTTCGAAAATGGGATGAACGCAAGAACTAAGGACTAATCCCTAGGCCTGGAACTTGAGGTCGATTTCAACCGCCTGCTCTCAAAGAATTCTCATTCCATCTCCACTCTTTCAAGAGGTGCTGGACGCGATACTCGGTGGCCCAGCCAAGGTCTGACTCGATAGCGCGTAACATGCGAATCGCAACACGGCGCTCACGCGCATCGGTCACGCATTGACCACTCACGAAGAGTGGCTGCAGTGAATTGATTCTTACGCTCCCATCGGGTCGGGAGAGGGCAATGCCCAGGATCTCTCGGCTATGGAACCCAATCTCGGCCTCAATTGACCGATACGACTGCAGTCGCAAGGCGATGGTGTTCCGACGACCCGTTGATTCATGCGGCTTGTTGATCAACAGCAAGATGCGCGCCATGTGGTAATGTTGCATGATCGATGCACACATGGGCAGACTGTGCCACACCTCTTGCAAAGTTTCAAGGTCGGCCGCTTCTTCCGTCGGCTGATAATGTTCGATTTTGGATGGCTCAATCCGTGCACAGGGTTGAAATGTGTCTGGGAGTCCGCCGTACCACGCATCGAGCTCCGACTCGAGTCGCATCCAGCGTTCCAACAGAAACTGCTGTGAAACTCCGAGCGGCCCATTGTCGGATCGGGCATCGTTCATTATGTTATCTCCGGAACTGATGTGGTTAACGATCTTGGACAAAATCCATACAAGACCATTGCAGATCATATCTTCTTTCATCACATCGTCGCCTTCAGGATACCCCGCCGCATTATTATTACTAGGAAGGAGAAAACCTCTATGGTCGATTTGCAGGCCCGCTTCCGTCCAAAGGAAGATGTCATCTGTGTTAAGCCGGGTGTGGCATTCGTTGATGACTGTGGATGTTAGTAAGGGCGACTGAGGAATTATTTCGTGATAATGCTTACAAGCTGCCAGGTAATCCTGTCGCGCAAAGTTCCAAAATGTTGCCCGGCGAGCTTTGGAGAGACCCGAATTCTTCAACTGCGCAAAGCGATTATCACCACTCGACGGACGATGACCTGGAGGCATGATGCCAACTTCGGCCATGTCAAGCAAAGACTTCACGCCGCTCAAATGTCGATTCCATGCCGGGTCAGTTGCGTCGAGGAATTCATATACCGACAAAATAGCTGTCGCAGCAAGGACTTCATCAGAGTAAACGCCATTCGGACCCCGACTATCGGACATGCGTCGGCGTTTTCGCGGATTATCTACATCTTCGTGACTCTCAATTCCACCCAGAGATGGCGAACTCTCGGCATCGGGTTGCAGCTGCTTCATCAGAAGTTGAATAGCCTTTTCATAATACTTAGCCCCATGCCAGATAAAATCTCTATTTTTGTCCGGCCACGTCTCCATGATCGCTTGGCGTGAGCAAACTCCGCCCATCTTTGCTTTGGCACCTTTGACTCGGCCCAGTTGTTTCGCCGCATATGCGCAGGCGGCGTATTTGAGAAGAGGGTTTGATCTTGATCTTACTGGTACATACGAAGCGAAGTACGTCCCCAGATCGAACAAGTCCATCCTGTTAAATGTCAGTTCTCGGCTTAAAAGGTTTCGCCTTTTCCTCCCCGTCTGACATACCATAATCCCGGGCCCTCTGAATAATGTCGCATCAAAAAGGCTATCTCAAAATCCGATTCCGCATTTCCATCTACGCGAATCTCGGTCGTTCTGTGGGCCGCGGCTATGGCGGGCCGGGAAGGAAGGGAGGCACTCCGTTGTACGGCAGGGTGTCCGAGTGGATCAACAGGAGGTGACAATGAGTTGGCGGGGTTTAGAAGGAAGTTGATGTTTGTGTTTGTGTTATTGTTACTCGAGAGCGACAAGGGTGGAGACGTCGGAGGGGGCATCGCGCTACTTCGCGATCGGTTTGGGGAGGGATATGACATGCTGTCCGGCACGGAGTGAGGCGAATAAGGGAATCGATCATGACTAGCGACTGCTGAGAGAGCTTCCAACCCGTGTGAATCTGCATCGCTGGCTCGTGAGCCGCTGCCCCATCTCTGATTCCGTGATTGCGCCAACGCCAAGGCACTGGATTCGGCAAGGGAGGTTTCGAGGTCGGTCGCGTATGGGTCGGAGTTATCAACGAAGATGACTGCCAGGAAGTTAGGAATGTCCAGGAGTGCTGAAAATATCGAGAGATTGACTCACCATGCTTGGGAATATCCAGCCAGACGCTATCCTTGTCGAAGGAGTCCTTGTACGAGAAAAAGCCTTTGAGATCGCCACGGCCTTCTTGAGCGGCGGCATTTGTATTCATGGAGGCATTCTGTTGATGACGAAAGACGATTCCCTCACTTGGGCGACATTCACGACCTCCTTTGCGACATTGCGAACACTCGGGCTTTTGTTCGTCGCCTGCGAGTCAGTTAGCCGAGAGGCCAGGCAAAACAAGGAGGGGAAACATACATTTAAGCTTACGAGTCCGACATGTCAGGCTGGGCTGGTCAGTAGAGGCGCCTGCAGGCACGGAGAAGAGGCTTACCATCCAGTTCGGGATCGCATACCGGGCGACGTAGGCGCGACATGGGGATGTGGACTGTCCGGGGGGGAAAGAAACCTGGAGACCTGCGGGGACTCTGAAGGTCAGGTGCCCGGGGGAAATTGGACCCCACAACTTCAACTCCGCACACTCAACACGCTCCAGCACACGACACTGATCTTGCCTAGGGGGGGAACTAGTCGCTTCACTTCACTTCACTACGTGTCATCTTAATTCGCCCCCAGCTGAGTATTAAAAAGGCCGATACTCAGTCCCTGCTCAGTCCCTGCTCAGTCGCTCCTCGGTCGCTCCTCGGTCTTCCCTGCGATCCGACAACAGCGCCCCAACACCCGCGCTAAGATATACGCCAGCCAATTCGTCGGGCCAAAACAACACTTACACCATACTCCGACATCATTCACCCTACTCGGTAAACCACTTAGCCTCCTTTCCGCATGAGAACAGGGCGAATTCCAACAAAGAACACTTTAACGACCATCAATCCACGCACGGATCTCTCTCCTCGTACCGAAACCCACCAAAGCACACCTCCCACACGGCCCCCTCCTTGTTCATTACCAGAATTTGGTCGATCGAGCCTTGTCGCTGTTACTCGTTCAGTCCCCACCCCCACACTCTCGGCGTACACCTTATTTGGACACGCGCAGTTGGCCGCCATGGCACCATCCATCTGGATGAATGGACCTGTCGCTGTTTTCCGGTAACTGGTGACCTGTTACCTACGAAATACCGGCTTTCTGGAAGTGACCGCGACTCCGATCGGAACTGGGCTTCCCGCAGAAGAAAGATTGACTGCCGCCTCTCGGCCATCCTCTCGCGGATCCTCTCGCGCCCTAGGAATCACCGAGTCTATCAGGGGGTTTAAACTAAAGGCATCGATCCAGAAGTTCCTACTAATGCATATAAATTGAGTTTCAGGTATTGCCCATGTCCCCTTTTGCTCCCACACGGGAGGATACGGGTTAGCATTAGCCTATGGCTTGTCTGTGGGAGATCGCGGGTCTATTATCTATTTCTCGCATGCTACACTGTAGCTTGTCAAGGATACAACTGCCTAGAATACTGACTGATCTTATAGTTTCCACTAATTTAATAGCCTGGACTAAAATACTAGCCATGCGCCCGCGTCATTGATTAAAGCGACCAGTCCGCTAAATATCCAGGTTTCACGCAGATGTATGACTCAGGATTGCTTCCGATCCACCTACAGAGTCAAAACAGACAGCCAATTCAAGTTATTTACGGACTGTATCTTCCACTTTCGTATAATTCTAGCCATTCGTCCATCCGTCTCCGCCATTTACTCCCGAACAACCCCTCCATTACCGGAAAAGCGGGGAAGCTGAGGTGGAGATAGTCTGGCACTATGACCCCTGCCAAAGGGCTCTTGGCGAACTCAGAGAAATCCGTTTGAACTTTCTGATATAATTGCGAACTAATGCGGGTTTCTTTATCATGATGAATGCAGCCCTTAGTATGAAAAGTGACATCGAGATCAGCGCATGGGGCTGACTTTTCATCAAACCTTTCCTCATTGCAAATAGATAAATGACAACTCAAAGCCTAGACAGGTTGCCTCCCCCGTACAGCGTGGCACTAACCTCTTCGTGTAATGACTTGACAATGTCGCCTGCGGGAGTAACCTTCTTGATAAGTCCAACACCAGTGCCAGCATATGTGGTTAGTCTCCCATCAGTCCCGTAGCCACCATCCCCCCTATCAAGTTCATCGCGATAAAGTTTTCCATTTTTAATCTCACCGAGACCAGCCATATGGTCAACATAAGTCTTGTTAATCAGACCACGACCATCGTAACCGTGTGGCCAACCATGGATATCACGAACTTTGTCATAGATCGTCGTCCGAACCGTGCTCATACCGCCATCTGAAGCATCTAGAATTGCTTTCTGATATCCATCCGCAACAACACACTCACAACTCGCAAGAAAGCGTGTTCCTAGAACGCAGCCCTGCGCGCCAAGTGCCATGGCAGCAAGTACGCCTCGACTATCACTGATACCCCCGGCAGCAACCAGACCGACCTGTTTCGCAGAAGCTGGTCGCAATTCTCGAAGCTTGTCACTAATTTCCGGCAATAGTGAGATAATACTAGCCCCCCTGTGCTCGAGCATGCCCACCGGCATCAATCCCCTGAACAACAATGACATCAGGATCAATAGCACCGACAGCCTCAACCGCATGCGCCACACAGCCGACTTGAAACCAGATCCTGGTCCTATCTACGGTGACCTTTCTTATCTGCTCGGCCCACGGAATGAGGTCTTTGAATCCCCTGGCAGGGGCAAATAACCAAAATGCAGCCGGACAGTATCTGGAGAAAGAGGCGAGCGCCTTTTCCAGGGATGCACTCCACGTTATAAACCCGACGCCAATAGGCAGTAATTTGGGGCCCTCGGTCTCGGTCTCAGTCTTCATTTTCATTTCCGGCATGCTTTCCTGGAGCAGTAGCTTCTCGGCTTCTTCCAGTAGGTCTTCGAGTTTGT
The DNA here is from genome assembly GCF_028828005.1 of Penicillium manginii. Lineage (NCBI taxonomy): Eukaryota > Fungi > Ascomycota > Eurotiomycetes > Eurotiales > Aspergillaceae > Penicillium > Penicillium manginii. Next base: position 1,127,677 of record NW_026643110.1, on the reverse strand, counting down.
CGCTGCTATAACCCGCAGCAATAAATCCCAGACCTCCAGCCTTTGAGACAGCGACTGCCAGCTTTGGCATCGCGACTTTTGCCATAGGTGCTGATGCGATTAGGGGGGGACTTTGTCCAGGGGTACTCGGCGGACATTGGCATGTTGCCTTTAAGTTCTTCGGTTGATGAATACAGCTTGGAATGGCTATGAGGCGAAGAAGTGAGGAAAGAAGGGATCGATAGTAGTGAATAATAGCACCTAGGGAAAGGACTCAAAGTAAGGGCAAAATTGCAATAAGTGGACGAAATATGTTCAACCTCCCGGGTATTCTCCTTGTCGGGTATGGGGGAGCGAGACCGGAAGATCCCTCCAAATCGTTCAGACCTGGGGTCCGGAGGCAAAGTCATTAGTTGTTTATCAGCGCTCCTACAAAATCGCTTTGCCGATGCCGACAGTTTATGAAGATAGTGGGCATTGAAAAGAATGTCGTTGACTCCCGGATGACGCCACTTGATTCTTGTTTGTTGAAGGGAGTAAGAATGGTACTGCGCCTGGTTCTGAAGTTCACTGCGACCATTTTCCGTACGAAGGCTATTTAGAAGAGCCCGAATCTTTCGACCTGGCCTGCCAAATGTGTTCTTGACCCCAGTCTTCTGTTGAAAACCACCAGGGTATTGTCTACCGAAGTTAAATTCGATCACAGAGTTACTGATAATCATATCATCAAGGAATATCTCTTGATACTCTGGTAGTAGTAGGGCACCTCTGTAGATCCTAATGACTAGAGTAAGCCTAATACCTGAGTAGCTGACTAGCAGATTAGACATGATACCTACTATGTTTCCCTTACCTATTCCAGATATATAGTATAGTGCCATATTATACATGACTAAACATGTGACCTAGGCAGCCGCTTATGTAGATAGTTGCAATAGGAGCTTCTCTCCTTCTTCTCTTCTCTCTCTCTCAGCTTAATACCTTCGTTCAGTACTACTGCTATTTATTGGCATCTGAGTCCTCACACTTGCTATATATAATCCATATACTATTTAGAAACACAGCATACGCTAAAGGATGCTCCCTTTTATCCCAGGAATCCAGATTTCTACCAACTAGATTAATTACTCTGCTCTAGATACTGTAGCCCAAGGCCGGTCTTCAACGACTACGCCAGCATGTCGAAAATAGCCGATTTTACTTTGTTCCCGAAATCCTATAGCTTCAACACATCCCTCAAGGAAATTATCGAACCCTTGCTCCGGGCTCTGTTCATACATTCGCCAGTAACGCCTGATGAACGCCTTCAGCTCGGAGAACAACTCTCGATGGGATGCAAATCAGGCAAATAAGGTGGCAAACACATTAGCTTTACTCCAGCATCGGCACACTTCTTTATAATTTGGTCAGAATGGTGGAAGGATGCATTGTCCATGATGATCACGGATTTCGGTTCCGGCCACCTTCCACAGCGCTGAAGGAGCTGCTCGATGAAATCTTCAACAACGGCCGAATCAGTTGAGCCTTGAGACACACGAGAAAGCACAACGCCATCCTGTGCGTACGTAGGCAAGAGCTGGTATCTCTGGTCGCAATGAAATTTATAGATCTGTAATGGCGTCTGGCCTAGCGGACACCACCCAATGCGTCTGCAGCCAATCCTTTTATCACAATCCGACTCATAGACCAAATGGTACGACTTGAAGTCCGATAGATTGTGCTACCTTTGCATCCGATTTAATCCCTAATTGGCCGTCACAAACGTGGTAGAGCTGAAGTGGGCCCACAGGAAGTTTGCGTCTATCGGCGTGACTACCGTAACTGGTGTACGGAGGCTCCGCACTATGCTCGGCTCAAGCAACTACACCACTCATTAATCAATAAACACTACTGTTCAATAATTACTACTCATCCAGGGCCTGTGTGATTGAATCCACCGTCGCTTCACTTGTTGGATGAGGCTTATTCTTAACAGCAAGCATAGTAGATCGCCTAGGGCCACTTTGGATAAGTCATTATCTGCTCCTGCTTCGTGTATAAAAACATAGCTAGAGATTATCTATCTTTCAGCGCATACTTCCTGCAACAGGTTTCGCAAACTCTCTATCCCCCTTTTGGCATGGGACTCTGCAACATTTGGATCAGGAGAGTATAGAGACTGATTAAACACCTCTAGTGACAGGGGACCAGTGTACCCGGCCCTTAAAATGGAGGATACAATAAGTGCAATAGGAAAATACGCCCCGCGATCTATCTCGATGGGAAACAGTCGGCAGTTCCGTGACCATACTTGCAGGGTGGGCATGTCATCCCGGCCGAGAGATAACAACAAGGCAGGACTGATCAGCTCGGCATCGGCCAATTGTACCAGAAAAATTTTGTCTACTGGCACTGTGGCAGTGAAAGCTGCGATCGAGGACGAGACGACATGTAGCGCCTCCTGGTGTTAGGCATACGCAAGTCCAGTAGGACTGGTGGGGTCCGCCCACTCCACCGACAGCCAGTGAAAGGTGTCCACGACGAGACCAACGTTAGGAAGATTCACGGCTCGCACAATCTCCCAAGTCGAGGACCAGGTATTTCTATCTGCCCAAGCAAGGCCCTCATACCCAATCCGGATGACCGGGCCACCGTCCTTGTGCGCAAAGGCCGCACCCATCTCACCCAATTGGCGCAGGTGTTGAACCACAACGCCAAAGTCGATCGTCACCGTGCTCGTCTTGGAGCGGACATGAGAGCATATAAAGGTCAAATCAGTGCCAAATGCACGCATGAATGGAAAGCGTTCCCGCACCCGCAAGAAGCTTTGCTCGCGATGGATGGGATTCAGCCAGCCTTCAATTTGGCGGATTGGTTGGACACAGAAAACCGACATCCCAAGATCCTTGATCCTCTGACCAAGCTCCCTAGCGACGCGTAAATTCCCATCGGTAGGCTCCCAGGGATGAGTGCCATCTTGACCGTTAGCAGTAAGGTAGGCAGCCCAGTCTTCATCAAAAAGCTCAACCCCTTGGAATCCTGCCTTGGCGGCCTCCTGAAGCCGATGTTCTAAACAATGGTGCTTGCAATTGCCGAGGGATAGGGTGGCAATCCCGAAAGTGTTTTTGAATGTCTGGGAACTCATGAATGCCAGCGCGAAGTGATGCTGAAATTAGACAAGTTTTATGTTATCAGGCCTTGTTGGTACTCTGAATAAGCCATCTTCTTCCATATCATATCCTTTTCGTCAAGGATCAAGTGTTTTGGGGCGGAACCGCCAGGTGGAGGGGATTGATGCCCATTGTTGTCACCTCCATGCCAACTTCAGCCACCAATTTAAGGAGACATTTCGGTGGAAATAGATCGGTCGAAACCCCGCAATCATACACCGCTAATTTCACCATGAAGTAACAAAAGGCAGAATGTGGACACTTTGGGTGGGTGGAATTCTCTACATACAAGAGTGTAGTGAGGTGATCTTGCACCGTTGTATGCAGGTTAATGGGATAAAGAAGTCGGCTGAAGAAGACAATTAGGCCAACGATCGAAAATCTTGCCTCATCTGGGAGGGCGTTTAACGCCACCGGCTCAAACCCTATAATTGATCAGTATATCGACCGCTTTCAGAGTTACCTTTGCCCTGGTGCCTTCTTATTCAGGCCTCTACAATTCCTAATTAGGCAATACAGGCTACTGTAAACGACCGCAGAAATCAACCGATCTCGCCCCTGGCCATATCTCTCTGGCAAAATCTTTGGTAAAATCTTTGATAACATCTTTGGCAACCTCTTTAGCAACCTCTCTCTATATTACCCGCTCTTTATCCTCGCAGGAATAAGATCTCGATTCCCTCTCAATGCGTATAAGTGGCGGGTTTAGGTACTAAGAACGTTCTTACCCTCTTCGAGCTCTTCTCATTGGTAGAGGGATCCTAAATACGAGGAACTCCGCATAATGCACCATACCGTGTTGCGTAGAGGTCTCAGGTACCTCATCATTTACACTCAGAGGCTTCGCAAAGACACTAAGGATAGGCCCTCGCCTGATTCCGTTCGCATAGGGCTTTATACACCGCACTATGAAGGCCAAGATTCGGATTCTCAGGGTTAAACAGTACGTCTACCTAATTTCGAGAGGCGTAAAATATAATTAGAGGTGAGGAGAGAGAGCGCATATGGTATATTCAACCAATTTGATGCATAAAACAGGCACGTGTTGGCGATATCACTAGATTTAGTGATTGACTTGGTAAAAATCAGATCTATAGTAATTGCCTAAGGCAGATATTATTCTGCCGGACAAAAAGGGGTTTTTGAGCTGGTGGCGTTAAAAGTCCTCCCCACCTCATCAGGATAGGACCATTCATTATGTGCTACTTACTTCAATCCTCAATCCTTTGTACTACAGACTGACCGTCTATGCTGCCATGAAAGGATATACTGTAAGGGGCTTAGGAAAAAAAAAATCAAACCCCTCACTGCCCTTACTCTTCTCGAATATTCCCAAATGATAGCATACCGATGTACAACCAACCAACAGTGCCCGATTTTTACGTCTTTTCAAACGCCTACACAACCATGATGGAAAGGTAAAAGCAAGGACCAAGGATGTGGTACTGTGCTAACATTTCTATCAGTCCTGCCCTACGATGGCGGATTATACTGTATCGAGGCACTCCATTTAGACTTAAAGTCTAGGCATTCATCCTACTGTATAACAACGCTGTAAGGGACGACGGTAGGTATGACAGCATTTCTAGAGCACATTAATCCGCAAATCCATCTATTCCAATGTCGCTCTTTGCCTAAATTAATGATAAGCAGAAAATTTGTAAGTTTGTGGTGCATTATGGCCCCTTGAAGAAGATTCAGCTGGTGGACCAGACAGGCAATAAAATCTCATTATTCCTAGATCAGTGGAATATAAGAAGAAAGCGATCGACATGAGTTGGTGGTGGTGGTGGTAGCCGGCGCTAGTTCAGATCCCACTGTCTGTAAAAGCAGAAACAGACATCTATAAGGCTAAGAAATCCAACCAGCAATATATGCCGCTTGACAGCAAAATAGTGCAGCATAGACAAGTGAAGACACAAGGTCTACCTTCTAACATGGCCACTGGAGCTAAAATAGGTATCGACATGGACCTTGTTTCTGGTCTATGTAAGGCCTTACTAGCATCTATTGATGAGTATCATGCAACCGCGAAAGAAGTTGATCGTGTTCGTGCCGTGGAGGCAGCTACGAGTTTGGCAAGGTCGCTAGAAAAGCCGGCAGATGCCATATACAGACTGTTTGGATCGGTATGTTTGGTCCGCAAATGATATTGGGGCAGCCTATTGATCATAAAGCCAGCCAACCATCCTTATGGCCGCCAAGGTCGCCTTAGATCTTGATATCTTTTTAGTGCTCTCCGAGACCACCTCATCCGTCACCTGCCGGGAACTCGCCTCCCGGAAGGGGGCAAGTGTCCAACTTGTCGGTAGGTCCCAGGTATTCTCTTACTAAATGCATTATCCAATCAATTAATACCCATACCGCGTCTACTAGAGCGGATTATGCGTGTCCTTGTGTGTGGTGATTTTGCTGTGGAAAGAGGACCTGGAAAGTACATGGCATCGGCTTTGTCCAACGAAATGACTGAAAGGACTGTTATTGGACCTGTAAACTCTCTGTAAGAGCCGCCACCCCTTTATCAACGCGTACTGATTCTAACAGAGGCCATGCGTGTACTCAGATTCATGGATTTCCTCCCTATTATTCAACAGACACCGGAATTTCTTCGGAAGACAGGGTACCAGAACCCCGAGGATCCAAATGATGGGCCCTTCCAGCATGCCTATAAAACGGATTTGACATGCTGGAACTGGTTAGCCCAGAATCCGTCGGTACTGAGCCGCTTTAATACCTACATGGAAGGTCATAGAGCAAATTGCCCGTACTGGACCAGCTGGTTCCCCGTTGAGCGTCTATTATTGGATGGAGAGAGGACTGACGGTCGTACCTTGCTAGTAGATATTGCCGGGGGCCGTGGCCATGATTTGATGGAGTTTAGGCAGAGATTCCCCGATGCCCATGGGGACCTAGTCCTTGAAGATCTACCGGCTGTCATCGAGGATATCCAAATTCTGGATGAAGATATCAAGCGAGTCAAGCATGACTTCTTTCAACCTCAACCAGTTAAAGGCGAGCTCCTTTTCACCACTCCTTTCCGCGACAATACGTCTCTAACTAAGTGTAGGCGCTCGCATCTACTATATGAAACACATTATGCACGATTGGTCTGACGAAAACTGCAAAGTGATTCTTGGACACATTGCTGCTGCCATGGAGGAGGGATACTCTAAGCTCTTAATTGAGGAACATATCCTTCCGGACCAAAACGCCCGGTATCTGGAAACCATGCTGGACATGATGGTGATGGTATGGTGTGCAGGCAATGAGCGCACCCGCGAAGGGTGGACTAAGCTGCTTGACTCTGTTGGTTTGGAGGTTAAAAAGTTCTGGTTACCAGACGGGCTGGGTGAGGGAATTATTGAAGCAGAGCTAAAGCAGAAGCCAAAAAGCCTGACATACAATGTCACTGCAAAGGACACGCAACCAATTGTGTACAGCCATATCAATGGAACCCATGATGAAATACTTGATCGGTTCCTAGTGTCAGAATTGTGCAAAGGCTGGCCTCTATACCGCGATGCGTCTGAGTGGAGCAACTATCGGGATTTATTCGTTGAGAACGAGGGATATGTGTGGACGAGTAAGTCAATTTTCTAGATTGATCCTTTGACTAGGTTACATCTATTCCTCTATCAAATTATTGACTAAGCTGCTCGATCAGCATGGAGTGGTGGTCTCAGTGTGGATGAATTCATCAGGGTATCCAAAGAAGGCCGCGAACGTGGCGACTTCATCATGCACCGCGAGAATAGCACGCTTGTTGACCTGAACCCGAAAGAGCAGCGGGCTGTAGGAAAGATGAAAGCGACCATCACCCAACGATTCAATATTCAGGGTTGCTCTGTGGATATTGAATGCGACTGCCGCTTCCATTTCTTCTGCAAAAAGGTCCCATCGAAATCCGGTGATTTGGAATGGAAGACACAGTATGTCAAATTGATATATGAGAAGGACAAGGTTATCCCAGTCGATGGCCGGTCTGTGCCCACATTCGACAGTACTCAGCTCAAACGGTACCCGGAAGGATATCAATACCTTGGGCTTGCGCAATCGACACTGGGGCACGAAATCCTGCCTGGACTTCCGACCCTGAATAATGACGCCTTTTTTGAGATGTACGACGCTATCAATCTGTGGCTTCAAGGTAATGAAATTGGGAGGCTGCTTGGAGTCCCTGCCACGAGAGCACCATGAACAGCACTTTTTACTCTGTATGCATATCGGGCAAGGCTATCTGAGAACACAAGAAGCTCTTCAAGACTCTTATATTACGTGGTGTTTGGCATTCAACTGCTGCACCTGAATCATTTACCATATGTCGTTGGCCGTTCTCATTGATTCAACATCACAGGGAAGAAAGCGAACTTGTCTTTAAAAAATAAACTATCAGAATGTTAACAAGGGAATTTCCGAACTATTCTCTCGCAAAAGTGGAAAAGTAGGATTACAATAAGGGCACGGAAGATTGAAAACAGGCAAATGAGTCCAACGGGCAAATCGAGGCAGTTGACCAAAACACCATAACACCCGGATGGAAAACATTTTGTTATCATTAGAAAGCTTGCATCTACTAGACTTCAACCCAGTTTTCTTTTGATATATTATTGAAACTTGGTGGTGGGGGAAGCGAAATACTTTCAGTCAATATAAACTCGAACGAAAAACCCAGACGAGGATCACGTGTAGGAAAATCACGACGCAGGCCACCAGCGCCACGACGCTTGTTGTACATTGAACCTAGCATCATTAGAATCAAAGCTGTAGTTTCCTTCTGTCAATCCCTTATCTTTTAATCGCCCTCGAAAATGGTGGCAGAAAAGGCCGGATAGTGTTTCAGCCAATAGAAACTCGGACAATTATTTAGCGCTAAGTCTTCGGAAGCAACTTCATTATGACATCTTAATGCTAACTCATCATTGTGGTCGTCATGTTCATGCCGTACATCACAGGTGGTAATATTCCTGGCATGAGGTAAGTGATATTTAAATCAAAGAAACTAAGTATAAAAATATTAGATGAAGAAGGCGAAGCATTCTGAATGAGTACTGTCATGTTTGAGTAAACTTGCTCATTTGAAGGCTGATAGGAGGATGCCCAGAAGACCGACGTGCAGGTGATAGAGAAGAACAAGACAAAGCTCGGTGAGGTCGTGCAACTTGAGCTTCTAACCATATTCGATACCTGATAGCGGAATTTACGCATACATTCCGGAGTCACCCGTAGGAAATTGTCTGTAAATGTGAGCAAATATCTGGCCGCTTTCTGTTTCTATCAACGAAGATGAGCCGAAAGCCTCAAGTTAGATCCCCCACATTCAAAAGAGGTTTTGATTTTCCACAGTATCAATCTAACTTTCGAGTTTTGTCTGAAGAGCTTCAGGACATGTGGACATATCCACCGTCTCAGCATGACCATCACAAGAAGCGAATTGACACATAAAATTCCAACTCTGACATCGATATAATCATAATCGGTGCAAGGTTCGGAGGTATTACTGCCCTATATCATCTTCGCAAGCTTGGCTTCACATGCCAAATTGGGGAGAAAGGGGCAGATATTGGCGGTGTTTGGTATTAGAACCGCTATCCAGGGACCCGTACGGATTCCGGCATACCGTCATAAGAGCTTAATATTCCAGAGTGCTGGCACACTTGGAAATGGAGCAGCTGCTTCCCTGATCATTGTGAGATCAGACAATTTCTGAACCACAGTGATGCCATGATTGGCATTCGGAAACACGTTCTGTTTGAAACAACCGCCACGGGTGCACAATTCAGCCTGTCATCGCATAAATGGGACGTCAGTCTCGAAAATGGGTCAACCTTGAGCAGCAAGTATCTTGTGTGCGCCATTGGTGTGACATCTCAAAGGCCATGTACTATGGATAAGGAGCTGAAATCTTTCAACGGCGACGTTTATTTCCCGTCAAACTGGCCTCACTATGATATCTCTCCTGCAGGCAAAGATGTCACAGTCATTGGGACTGGGTCGACGGCTGTCCTCCACAGTCTGAGGTAATTACCATATGTGTTGGTAGTAAGGTGATAAACCATGATATGTATGACTATAGATCTCTATTACCGCAATATCAGAGCTCTTGAGGATAAATATGATATTTCTTATCTCTGTGAATGTATTGGCCACTCACACGACCGTGTGACAGCTTTCCAATAATCTGGAGTACAATGGCGGGGTTCTCGATGCCGCAATACCCACTGGCAGCCACTAATATATCGGTTAATGGAAGAAACCTATTACTGGCAAGCTTCCCATGAGCGCTCGTTACATTTAGCAATGGTTCTTGGCCAGTATACCCTGTCATCCATGGATGCTACCCTTGTCACGAATCAACTTGAAGCTTGGCTCGGACATGGACTAGTAGCTCCAGATTCAAAAGTTATCGACTATAATGGATGTACAATTGTATCTTAAGATAACATAAATAATTAGATCTGCCTTCAAGTTGATGATCCTCCAGGGCTTTTCAGTTAGAAGGAACTTGAAAGACTAAGTCACGTAGATGAGGAGCCCTAGAGTTTGACAGACTTATACAAGTGATTTCAATATTCGCGAGCAAACTTAGCAACGCAAATTCTTACAAAGGATCAAACTTGAATGCATTGCCTCCAAATACATTGCCCACGCTTATTCCGAGCCTTAGTATAATATGAATCTTGGAAGTTCGAGAAAGTTCTGAATTATCGAGCTAAGCTGTGAGCCAATGGCGTCGAGTATTCACCTGGGCATCAATGGGGCAATCGAGTATTAAGCGTTACTTGAAGAAGCATACAAGAACAGAAATTTTAGTAACCCATTCAGAAGATAGTTAGCATAATCACCGCTTGTTACAGGCTTCTTTTACCCCTCGGGCACAGGACAAAGAGCTCAGGGGTACTGTCATTGTTTCCCACTACGTATGATTCGGATCTATTCCGTAAACAATGAGACTCTTTTTTAAGCTCACCACATAATAATGCCTTTGACCGTTGACGAGTAAACAATGCCACTCAAACAATTCGCGGTTAGTCCAGTATTGAATTTATACCCAGAGAGGGGTGGACAGATGCTTCACTGAAAAGACAAAGTTCATTCTTACCATGACAACTTGAAAGGATAGAAGCAGTTTCAAGTCACTGGCTTTATCTCGACACCCTAATCTACAACACCTTTGTTTTGTAGCTATATTCAGTCCTCGACGATCAAGAAACTGGAACTCTTCAGATCTCGAGTCCAAGAGATAAATACTCGTAAATACCCCCATCATCGACAGAGCATCGAACAGCAGCTTTCAAGAGTATACAAAGACCTCAAGCATCATAGCACACCCTGCACTAGATGCACATAATCTTGCGTTACATTACCCTGTTTTCCATTCCACTATATTGGATTTCATACATCCTCCCCACCAACCCATCATGCCCGCCCCCGGATCAAACGTCTACCTCAACCCCTTCGAAAGCCTCCGCCACCACCTCTCCGAAGACCTAGCAGCCCTCAGCAAAACCCTAGACACCCCAACCCGAAACAGGGACCTCATATCAAAGGACCTATCCGACTGCGCAAAAGACCTAGATACCCTGGTCGAGCGCGCCAAAAGCGCGCAGAAAAATGACAGAGCCGACGTCCCATCCTGCCTAAAGAAGCGCTGCGAGCTTCTGCAGGAAGTCATGATTGCGCTGAGCGACGCGCTGCGCGAGACGGATAGGATGGCTTCACGCGCTGTCTTGATGATGGGGCATCTTGGTTCGCAGATTGGTAGGCTTACGTTGCATGCTCATGATAGTAGAGTTGATATATTTGCGCGGCATTGCGATGACTTTTCTTTGGTGGAAATGAAGTGGGTGAGGCCTAGTACGACGTGCGGCGAGGCTACTGAGAGGGCGTTTGACGTTCTTGGGGCGAAGTGGGCTTTGCTTGATCTTGCTGTTGATGGGTGTGATTGTCTTCAGTGTGAGACTCGGAGACGGCGGGCTGGTGGTACTGCTAGTGTGATCGACTATACCATTATAGAGTGAATCCAGTGAATTGGCATTATGAAGTTGTCTTCAATTGTAGAATACTGTATTTGACAGTCATATTAGTTGGACAGTGAGGAAGAAGTAGATTTCTTTCGCCAAAATCTGGTTGGAAAATGCAGAAAGCAACGCCGTGATAAAGTGAATGAGAGAACAAAGGATGATTGATTACATTGATGCATAATTTCATAGAGATCCCATTAAATCGTTTCATATTTTCGCTCACCGACCAGCGGAAGAGAACCGTGATAAAACTGAGTAGAAAGCTGAGAGCTGAGCTGAGCTGAAAAGCTATAGGAGAGATAGAGAGACAAAGGAGATTCATAACGACAATAGGAAAGAAAACGGAAAAAGAAGAAAAAACATCCAGGACCAATCCTGTGAGGTATCACAATCACAATCATAAGCCAAAGATACCACAGCAGTATTTCGATGGTAGCATGCTGAAAACGACTCAAGACGCCACTGCTATAGAACATGAAAAAAGAGGAAAGAATACAAGCCGACTCTACCCTGCGCTTCTGGGCTAGGCAGAGCGAGGCCAAGCCGAGGAGGCTGGGGAAGAAGGGGGGAGAAAGAAGGAGGATATAGGTGCTTCATGTTCAAGCCATGAGTTCGTTGATCGAGATCTCATCGTCCTGTCTACCCATCTCAGGGATGATCATGGCTGGCTGGCCCATCAGATGGGGCACGGGGCCATCCATCCAGGGGCCGCGCTCAGCATCTGTCGCATTGAGGACACCCTCTGCGCGCTTCATGGTCTCGACGTCGAGATCAGTGACATATGCGTTGCGGTGGGTACCATCACCCGCGCCACCGGGCAGTTGAAGACGGACTTCGAATTCGTTGTTCAGCATCATTTCGTCTTTCCACAGGCGGCGCTGGCCATCGAAGACACAGAGGACCCGCTTCTTCGTCTTCATGGTGCTATTAGGGCAGCCCCAGGATTGTGGGTAGTTGCCGCGGTTATTGCGGCGGCGGGTGACGGCGCGGGGCTTGGCGGTGTTTTTAGAGACAGCGTTGGAGGAGCCGATGATGGGGCGGGAGGAGTTGGAAGAGGATTTGGTGGATTTGTGGCTGGAGGAGAGGCGGGCGCGCCAGAGGTCATTTAGGTCATCTTCGTCATGAGAGTCGTTATCGTCTTCGAGCGGGCCAGCCGCATCAAGCAATTGATGCTTTTCCATTGTCTTCTGAACCTCCTCGTCGGCGGCGACTTCGGCCAGTCGCTGTTGGTTGATTGCCTCGGAGGGTTCTTCTTGCTGCACAACGCGCAGAACACAGTCGTCCAGATGCTCGTAGAATTCTTGCGCATTGCTGAACAATACGGAACAGGTGGAGCATTTTCCGGTGGCGTCGGGGCTGTAATTCGTGCCCTTCTTGGTAGATCCGTTGGGGCTGCGCTTGCGGCAGTTGGGAGGAGTTTGCTCGACGCCGTGGACGGAGGTCAGGTGGCGCTTGAAGACATCGGCGCGGTTGAAGCTCTTCTCGGCGGGGGAACCGGGTCCCGGGCAGAACCCGCAGACCATTGTGCCCTTGTAGTGGGTGAGGGTGTGGCGGTTCTTGTCGTATTTGCGGGCGAAGCCCTTGGTGTGGTATTCGCAGGTCATGATGGGGCATTTCTCAGGGCGCTCGGATTGGTGGGTAAGCATGTGGGCTTTGAGATCCTTGAAGATGCGACCGCAGTCGGAGAAGGGGCAACGGCCTTTTTCCTTGACCTCGTCGTCCGCTTCGACACTGCTGAGAGCGGGGCTTTGTTGGGAGCGGCGGGAGTGAATCGAGGAGATGGAGGATCGGCGGTCGTAGACGGAGACAGTTCGCGAATGCGAATTTGGCATAGCAAGGGAGGCACCAGATCCCAGGAGGGGCGAGCCATTGTGGTCGATATGGTCGTAGGGAATTGGAGAAGCGGCAGGTGAGTGTGGCAGGAAATTTTGGGTGATGTTGGAATAGGTGGCACCCTCTTCCGGGTAGGAGATTGTTGGGGTGAAGTTGGGGTTGGCGTGGACTGGTTGGATGAGAGAAGGATCTGCGGAAACAGAAGGGAATGTGTCAGCGTTCCATGGCTCGCAAGTATAAAAGTCACATTGAGGCAGAATATAAATAAATAAAATAAATATGCGCCACATACCAACAAAAGGATCGGGGAATTTTTCTTGGTACAATCCATCCATCTCCACCTGTCCCATGTAATCATGGGAGGAGAAGAGATCACCCATAACAGCAGCAGGAAGGCCCAGTCCGTGGTTGGTGTTCACCCAATTATCGTGGAAGACTTGTTGAGCACCAGAGTATGGAGAACTGATGACGGAGGAGGGAGCACTTGCAATGGAAGGTCCTGAGGCAGTCGAGCCGGTGGGGATTTGAATTTGGGGCTCAGACTGGGTAGTGGAGATTGAGGGGGGTGTGGTGGGCATGGAAGGGAACTGATGCTTCTGGAGGTCCTCATAGATAGGAGCATCGAGGTATGCCAGGCGGTAATCCGGTTGGGGTTGTTGCTGATGGTGGTGATGTTGGTGTTGGTGGTGCTGCTGGTAGGACATACCGTCCATGGGGTATGAGAACATATCAACCATGCTGGGATCCATTGGCATAGACTGGTAGTAAGAAGGCTTGGAACGAGAATGAGAATCAACGGCGAGCATTTTGATTTTGGTTCTTCACAGCGAGCGCAATTGGAGCGGAGCTCAGGTGAGTCGAGACTCTATATCGTGTCAGGGTTAGTACGGGGGTGGAAATGAAAATGGAATTGTGATGCAAGAATGCAGTGGGAATGGGACAATACCAGGATAAAGTTAGAATTGCGGCCCGGCCAGATCAACGTGCCAACTCGGAGGAAAAAGGCAACGTGCGATGATGAATGGTGAGGCAAGGGAGAGGTGAGAGGGGGAGAGAGATGAGGTTGGGTTACGGATTCATAAAGGCCCTTGCGTGGTGATGGGGAAGTATGACATGAAGATCATCGGGGGAAGAGTAGAGTATTATAAAGTCATGAAGTGAGAGGATCTATGGAAATTAAAATGATAAAATAGAATAATAGAATAATAATATAATAATAATAGGAATAAAAGGGAATAATAATATTGGGGAATATTAAATGGAATATTAAATGGAATAAAAATTAAAATTCCATGCAAATAATCAGAAAAGAAAAGATTAAAAATTAAAAAAAATAAAAAGTAGTAATAAAAGCCAAAAGGGTAAAAGAACAGAAGATCAGGTGTATGACGTGTGTAAAATGACAGTACGCGAACCAAAGTGGGCGCAGCAGTTCGTGTTGCTCAGTGCGTGCAGTAGCTTAGTTTAGCTACTCTGTATGTTTAGTACTAGAGTGTATCTGACCTAGTCAGTATGAATACTAATACTAATACCCAACATAGCTAGTACTCAAGTCCAGCTCCGCCTCCTCAGGCGTCCATAGTTATGCGGTCATAGTACGGGGTAGAGAGTAGTAGTAGAGTACTAGTAGTAGGGGAGGATAGTATAGCAATAGCCCTGAGTCGGGTACGACCGAGTATACTGTAGGTACTACAGTATACTGTACGGAGGAGATCGCCCTCATTTATTAGGCATCGGCGAGTCCGTGTACTTTGTGTAAACTAAGCAACACTAAAGTCGATTTGTCAGAGTGGATCATGATATTTGATCTCCTGCCACTCCCACACTTCCTGGAGGTACCTGGGTATTGTATTATACACACACTCACCCTCTCTACTCCGTACCTACTCACAACGCATTGTCGATCGTCAGCGTTACATACTTCAGACAAAGAAATTCGCAAATTTGACCAGGGTACCACATCTGTACAGGTTCTCCTCCCATCACCCTATCCGTTGGCTGTGAGCAAAACCCGTCACCCCGGGTCGACTCGTCAAGTCCACTAGACTCCCCCCCCAACCACAAACAAATCACAGCGCCGAACCGCCATCGCTCCAAGAAACACGCAGTGGGGTCCTCCTTGACCCTCACTCCCCGTTTCACCCACTCATATTGCCCCATTCACGATCTGGCAGTCAAATCGCGTTACGTCCACCCGCTCGGGACGGACGATCGCGCCCTTCTCCGTTGATTGATTGGCATCGTTCTGTACCACCGGGGACCTCCACCTTTTTCGCTATTCCCCTTCGTACCCCTTCAACTGACGATCCCTCGGTCCAGGCAATGTGATCCGATCCTCTCCCTCTCCCCTGGCGAGAGCCGCATGCGCTCGTTGCCATTTGGGCCGTCCCCCGTATTCCCAGGGTTGCAATTAATGCTGGCCAGGGTTGGGGTTGGCTTTGGTCTTGGAGTTTGGGGTTTACCGTCGGGTTGAGCTGAGAGAAAAAGAAGATAGAGCTAGAGTATGGGTGCGAGATCCATTCCCTATCGCGCTCACATGCTGATACTAGGTAGTGAGTGTGAAGTGGTGGTGTAAATGTGTGGGTTTAGCTAGCATGATATTCTGTACCCTCGGTACTCGATCCGATCCAACTCTGGTCTGACGGCATCATGGATCTCTAATTTCGTGACATTCAGACAAGAAAACAGAGCTCCCTGCATACATAGGCTATGCAGTACACACCTTACAGGGCTAGATGGAAACAAGCCAGCAAGCCTTCTTGCCTGCTTTCAACCGTGATTTTGCAGTATTCCCCGACAATACCTAAGCCACTGATCCGGAAAAGACCGCCCACCCAATCCCGCCATGTCCTCACAGCCCTAAGAGGAGACAGGAGACACCACGGCCCGGAGTAGCCGTCACGAACCAGACGACCTGCCACCGGTCGGTGAGAGAGAGGCCCCGACTCTCTCGGCGACAGCCACGACCCTGACCCTAGCCACAGAATTGGCCAATCAATCATGCGGTTCCAAGAGGAACTAATCTCCCATTGGTCTCATGTCTCTCTCTCAGTGGGACTTCAACATAATTGAGGCGCAGCAGGGATTGCGTTCACCGCTGGGATCGGCGATCCCGACATGACCTCATTCGGCACGCGTATTACTGCCCTACAGCGGACGGACCCATGTATACACATACATGAAAATGCATCCTTCCGTGCACTACTGCCAAGCTACACCCAACAGGGAGATGGTACGAGCGCGCGGGTTTGGGCTTGGCTTCGCCCTACGGCCTGCACGGGGTCCACGTCAATGATGGATCGCCGTGGCAGTGTTGAACCCTCAATTCAGGATAATTAGTGGTCCCTGTCGGAACTGTCACTTCGCTGTCAGGTCCCTCATGCAATGCAATCATTACCACTGATCAGTCCGAAAGGGCGAGGCCAGACCACGCCAAACGGCGTAACGACAAATAGCGGATCTCGCTTCTCTGAAACGCAAGGCTGAGAAACCTTGACTCCCTGTCCACCCGCCAGTCAACACCGAGGATAGGGATCTCGGGTCCTGCAACCCTGCACAATCCTTGTGATGAGACGGCGCCAGCGACCCAATAAGCCCCTCCCCGCCATTCAGACCATCTTAGTTTTCCGGTCGCTCACCCTGATGATGGGACCACATTTCCGCCCCCAAATTAATTTCCAATGTTTCGAACAAGTGAACGGCCTCTCCGATCGCTGATAGGGTTGCTCGCTAAGCACAGGATGATTAGGGTACCACCCCACAAATAAGCCAGGACCACTGCCCCGGGATGTCATCAACCCTACTCTCCGTACTCCGTACTGTAATTCGTATAGGCTCTGGCCCAAAATGGGTGTGGATTCTCACTGTGGCGCGGTCCCTTGCTCTACGCTTCTGACCTACGGCGACCCCGAGCCTGCAAAATCTGGCGGATCACTCAAATTGTTGGCGCAGTACTCCCTCCGTACAGAGCAGGGAGTATAATAGTAACTCAATCAATTTCCGGTGCCACACGGTTGGGTCGGCCAAGCTCATGACCTAGCCACAGTCAGTCAGGTAAAGCAAAGCAAGATGACAGATTATTTCTATTTCCATAAAAATGTTCCAAGTTTGGACCGGGCCATCTCCGTGATTCCGCCATCGATGAACTAATTTCCCCATACCTTATGGTACCCTTAGATCAACACTTATATTATCTCTGAATAAACACCGGGATAAGTCCGGCCATAACCATGGTTCAAAGCGCCTAGCTCACCCCAAATCTCTCCTTTCCCAGCCTAAACCCATCTCAGTCAGTGCACTAAAAAAACACAATGCCTAAATCAGTAATCGGGGTAAACGCAACGCACCGCAACAACCCCAAGGCAACCCGTAGAACGGTTCCCGCGTCGGCAATCGGTTCGCAAGCCTACTTTATAACCAACTCCATAACAACCCTACCCTATTTTCCACTCCCATGAGGGTCCCATCCCATTCCATCTGTCCCTTTCCCCACAAACTCCTTGATAAGGCTCGACGAGGCTGAGACTACGGAGTACAGTCCCATCATCCCTAATATGCAAGAACGTTTAATCCCGAAAGGTCCCCGGAGAAATGGGAGAAAGGTCGCTCCTAATTTCCCTTTCCGTGCAATCAAACGATTTCGCCTTGTCCTTGCCTTTACCCCGATTGAGCCCAACTCAACACAACCCCTGGGAGTGAGTGAGTGGACCACGGAGGAGGTCCGTAGATCATCCAGTCCCGAGCATAGACCAGATTCTGGCCTCGACCTCCACCTCGACTACATTCGGTACCAGTACGGACTGCCTAAAGCGTTCGTTTTGCTCGGTGGGTTGTGTTGTCGCATTGACCAAATTGAGACGACATATCCTAATTTGTGAGGCTGTATTTGACTGGTACCGCCTGTAATACATGCAAATGTAGGGGCCATGCGATGCCATGCCATGGAGAGACATGATTCTATTTCTATCGTCGGGATGTGGTCTTCTTTCGACGAGGTGCTCCGTCTGGAGTAGGTAGATCTGTGTAAGTCTAAGCCTTATGGCAGTGAACCTTCTATGTATGTCTCTCTGTAGGCGCCGGTCCCTGTAATCCATGTGGTTGCGGCGACAAATGGTGGGTGGTGAGAGGTGTTCTAAAAACAGAAATGCACAAGAATGACCGAAATGGTGGGTGATCGCCGCCGGGCAGAACAGGGCAGGACAAGGATATGCGCACCGGGGTGAATTACAGGGATTCCCCTGCGATAATATGTACACTCCAGGGCTGGTAACGCCCGAAAGTATACGTTGCTTCAAGATCCATTAACACCGAGTACGAGAAGTGTATTCTTTTTGTTTTCTTGATTTTCTTCATGTATGCATATTGCCCCGCCCGGCGCCAGATATTGATTGCCCTTCTCTTTGCCAGTGTCCGGAGTGACGGTACCAAATGCACCCATGCCATGGCACTAGTAGTAGTAAGAATGTGGGGGCCAGGCTCATTTTCACCATTTGCATTGTGGGGTTCGTAATCTTCTCGGAATCTGCGGGAGATGCGCTTCACTCCCCGGTGACTTTGCCTTGGGTCTGGCCCCCCCCTTTTTTGGCCTTTCTGCAAAATAGACTCACAGTGTCTCAGGCTGGGAGGCGCCAATCGCATGCAAAGTCAAAACAGGGCAGACCGACAGAATTAGACAAGTCGGTCCCCTAAATCTGCAACACCACTGACAGGGATCTTGTGCGAGGCTCTTTATTCTCTCTATTGGTCTGTTGGAATCCTCTCTGCTGGCGTTTCTGAAAACCCTAAGCCATTTCCTCCAGTTGTACTGGACATAAATCGGTCTATAGTAGGAGTAATTGGGGGCCAGCGACGAGTGTAACCCCACCACCGCGTGGCAGTCTCGATCTGACAGAAAACGTGGCCACCATCCTCCGTAGTGGTCCCCAGTAACCAACTAAACCCACTCTACCCTGTCTGCCCTGCCATGCCCATGCGCACTGGTGGGCGAGAAAGAGTAACCACCTACCTATTGTATCCAAGTCGTTCGCTGTATCTCTACCCCGAAAATGGTAATAGTACTCTACTCTGCAGAAATAATGCAGCAGTTCCAACTTCCCAAGATACGCTATTGCGTTCTAGTTGGCTCAAGTGCAGCGAGTCCCCATCACATCACCCGCCTAATCCAAGCTAGGCAAAAGGGGGCCATTTCCAGTTCCCCAATTTCGCGACTTTGGTAAACTCTAGCGGCTTTTACACAATCCGAATTTGAATTCAAATTCGTCAAATCGAATCGAACCTAATCTTTCCTCCCCTCTGTCTTCCGTACTCTGTACTCTACAAGGGTACTCCGTAATGTATGGTACGGAGTGCCCGTTAAACTTCGCACCTCGTTTATTCTATCCCTGTTTCCCGTTTTTGTCTTAGATTTCTTTTGTTCCGCTCTGCTGACAGCCAACGCCCCCGTTTCAACAAGCGATCCGCACCCGCCTTTTCCTCCCCCTCCTCTTGTCCCCATTATCCATCGAACCGCGCGCCACAGAGTTATGTATCGGCCGGTGCACATATCTCTAAGCCACTTGTGGTAACAGTAAACAAGCCCTAACTTGTTAGCGCTTAGCTTAATTCACACATGCGAGGTATTTGTCAATTTGAAAAGCATGGCGAGAGATAGGCCATTCGGTTTGCTGAGTTGACGGTTAAGTCCGGTCGATCCGCTGTACCCCCAGCACATCACAGACGGTCGATCCATTTACCTAGTGTTGTATAGATTGACCGACGATCATGGACGAGTTTGAGGGGTTACTATGGGTAAATGCAGCTATGTAATTGTGATAAAATACGGAGTACTGCAAATGAAATGAAATGAAACTATCGCAAATCTTCTCCATAGTGCTTCGCATAGTGGAATTAATTTCTCGAAGGATCCTGAATCAATAGTCGATGGAAGGAAGGAAAAAAATTCCCCGAATTGACTTTGACAGATCCACGAGAAAATCATGGCTGGCTGGAAAAGTATGGCAGATCGACATGACACCTGTCTCGCGCGGTGATTTCCGTCGGGTAGGGAGCACCCCCCCCCACCAACTAGTACAATCAGCGTGATGGTAATACGGAGTATATGGGACCCATATCCCATATTCAATTTGGTTCAAGTTCCCTTTCATCTCTCACTCTCACCTTGCACCTCCCCCTGAAAAGAGTGGAGCATCTCTCTCCTTCGCCAAGCAATGGCCTCCCCAACGCTATTTCCTGCCAAAGTTTTTGACAGCTGTTGCTCGAGTCATTTAACAATTTGAAGTCCATGCTTCGTATGGAATACGGATATTTACGCTGGAGTCGATGTACTTTTTGCTCCCTGGGAAAGGGTCAATGTGCCGTTCTTCCCGCCCCCCGTCGCCTTTTTTTCTTTCTTCTTTTCCTTGTCCTTGCTTTTATCCCGAATTTCTACTTCCTTTACCCCTGACCTTACACTTTTCTTACTCAATCAATGGATGGTCAAGTCTTTGCAGGATGATTGTCAATTATGGTACTCGTACACTGTACACTGTATAGAGTACACCATGTATAATATCCTTAATAAATCCACCACACCGGTTCCCCCTGTCTCAGCGCACGGTTATGCACCTGACCGGGGCGGTCGACTGGTCTGGGGGGTGAGAGAGGGGCTCTGCACGGATTTGTCTGTGATCCCCCCCTCTCTTTCTCCCTGCGACAAGAACTACGGAGTACGTTTCCAAGCCGTGTATGCGCTGTCCTGTAGCCAAAGTTTCCTTAGATCTAGACCATCGAATCTGCAAACTTGGGCAGCAAAGCACGGTCCATTCGGGTGCGAGAAATATGAATATCAACTTGAACTTGAGAATGAGCATGATAGCCAGCCACTTTTAACCGACCGGTAGCGAGCGAGCGTTGACAGCCTTGCAAATATTCCCGACGGTTATTCTCCGCGAATGTGAGTGCGTGTGGGATGTACGTACGCATGTACAGTAGGTGTGCATGTGTATGTATGAGCGAGTCAGTCACAACCCAAGAAGTACTGTCGCAGGCGGCAAGGCAAGGGGCGTAGTAGAAAAGGGGTAAGGCAGAGACGAGCAGGCATAATCAAATCTCCATTTTACTGGCGTACTGACAATGCAGGCCATCTCCGTGCTCCGTACAGGTTTTGCCAGATCGGATCTCTCAACATAGGCGGGACTTGTGGGGGCCGATCGACAGCCGACAAGGCTAGAGATGCGTATCCTCCTGCCTTGTCCGTTAAGAAACTGCGAGACGCGAGAAATCAAATCACAGTCGGAGTTCGCGACCGCAGGATTGGACGGACGTCGATCTACATACTGTAGTCGTACTGTTCCTTCTGCTTCTTACCCCTGCCCAATCCTATAGGTCACAGGGTACGGAACCCCCCCTGCATCGACTCCGAGCGTCGTACGGGTCGTGATTCGTCATGGTGTGATAGTGCACGGAGGAGCACCTCGCGTCTGGTCCTTAGAGCACTGGAACGGGGCAAGGGTACGGGCACGGGCAGGGAGGGCGGTCCGATCCTTCACCATGTGGAAGAGTTGTGGGAGTGAGGGATTGGATGGGTTGGGTTTATGGCCGGGAGACCTGGCGAACCCTGAAAATGAGTTCGTTGGCGCCTGGGCTTGCTTGGCTAGCGAGGTCCTGGGCCACTGGTTTCTGGCTTCTGCGTCTGCCGGCGAATTTGTCCTCTATCAAGAAGGATGTCCTTGCTGCTGGGCGTTTAGAAGTTGAGAACCCTATCGTATCGCGCTGTTTGTTCCCATTCACCCGGGCACGTTTTCTTTCTTTTTTGGCCCCCGGGACGCCGTATTTTCTTATTCTTCTTCACCCTCGGGTGAAGATTACCATTTTTGAACAAAGCATATCCAATGGCTTTTCGCCTTGCTATACCCCCTCACGAACTATTGACGCAAGGTAAGCTTTAGTGTGAGGGTGAGAAAAGAGACAAGTGAAGGGGGGGGGCCGAGATCGATTCATTCACCCTCCCATCCCAGCAGGGAACATGACTCGGTCTGAATACTGTCATTGGTGTGAGGTACGGTAGGAAAAGGATCGCCTCGTTTCCGGAGTATGTCCGTTCCTTGGCTCCAGACGCATACGGTTTAAACTACTGTATAGCGAATTACATCATGCCCGATCTACGAGGATCTACAGTGCCCGGGTAAGTGGCGTATGTACTCCGTACATGGATGTGCCGTTCGCCAGGACAAGCAAACTTACCCTTCCAGAGGATCTTTGACTAAAAATCATCCAGGCTCCAGTAACAAGGCAGTTTGCGTGGAGAATGACGCCTCAAACCCAGTTGCCTCCGACTGACCCAGTCGAACCAAACTCAACCCAACCCCAGAGCCATCTCGTAATATGTAACCGCAACCGAAGAGGAAAGAGACACGTCTGGCGATTGGTCCGGGGCTTCAGAGGCGTCGTACAGTTGTCACACTATCCTAGGCAATAGTGTTCGCTACGCGAGATGCAATCCTGGTCTGGATTCTCGGGCGGATTCACCCTAATTCTTGTTTAGTCCCCAATGATAGTCATAATTGAGAACAAATCGAGTAGATCGATGGTCCCCGAAAGAGAACACTCGGTTCTCCTTGCCGGCGTGATAGAGACTCCTTCCTGTTTAGCTTGAATCATGCATGCAGATAGCACTTGTCAATCCTGTAAAGCGGGGTGGGGGGAAGAGCAGAAGAGATATTCGGCCCATGTCCCGGAAACGACAGCTTCCAAGGTTACTGTAGTCGCAGGCAGGACCCCCCCCACATATCATACGTGCATACGTACATCAAGCACGCTATCGCTGTTGCTGCTGTCACTCTTGCTCGCGCAGATGCACCGGCAGATAACACTTCCAATAGCCCAAGTATGAGAAGGGAAGAGGGGCAGATCTTCACGATTACAGCAAAACTAGTAGCCCGCTCGATCCTCTCATACATGTTCTGTGGCTAGGTGTGCGCCCTATCACCGCCCCAAGATTATATTAATTTATCTCCCGTTTGGATGCTCCGTATACCTATCACTTTTGTGATCCATGGATCTTCATCGCCGCCAGACGCGGGATCGGGAACCAGATTTGCATAAGCGCGCATGCAATTTTACCTCGTTGAGGCACCTCTCGCTCTCCAAGCCTTCCTTCCCCTCACTCCTCCCCTCACTTCACTTAAACTTCATCTCGCATGGCTTCCTTGGCTGTACATGTACGGTAATCTTGCACCTTTTCTTCCATATGGTGCTGCATTCTCTGCAAGTAATTTCAATACCTTGGGCTGCCCATTTCGAAAAAGATCGGCGCTCCTGTGATGGGTCGACCTGTCATTTTGATCTGTCACTTCGGTATTGCTTCACCGCATAATAAGTCTCCGTAGGTACGGAGCAGACAGGCGCGTGCTTCGGCAAATAGTGTCAGAAATAAACTGCTAACACGAGCTTCTCGGAGGTATACTAGTGTGTCAATTCCGATGGGAAACGAAAGAGGGGTGTATTAAACCAAGTACATTCAAGTTGACTGGGACGGAGTAGATGGTTGAACTTTTACTAGTAGAGATAAATAAACAGAGACATAATAAGCTCCTATCCTCACCCTCATCGAGCACACTGCTGCTAACAACCTTGGAGGTGCTCTTACTATCCATTGATTCAAGTTTCCGAGGTTATTGTTTGGCCTCCGGAGAAGGGTTCCGCAGGCGCTGTACTAGTATCCTGCCAGCGGGTACGCGCGACAACCTTTTTGGAAGCCCCTTGGGCAGATACGATAGTCTCTGCTGCTATCCGAAAAATTAAATTCTGACAACTTCAAGTTCCCGTGGCATGTGGGGAGCTTCCTCCACTATTAAAGTTTAATCTTTGTTTTCCTTTTTCGTTCGGAGTGCGTAACCTGGAACGGAGTAAACTGATTCAAAAAAGGTTTCTCGGTATGGAGACATACTCCGTACTATCCACCACCCGCATCTTTTTCTGCTACAGTATGAATAGTACTACTAGTAGGTGTTAAGCCAACTTCCACTTTGGGACCTGCCCCCCTCCCCCGGTGGGCACCTTTTCTCCATAAAACTAATCGCTGTTCTGGAAATCTTCGTGCCGATGATCAGCCACAAGTGCCTCATTTTTCAGTAACCCTCTCCACTCCCCCGGTGCACTTGGTGTACGGAGTACACAAAGTACGGAGATCTGTTCCATGGTGGTGAATTAACTTGTAGCTATATCCACCGCGGGAAGGAAGCCCTGGACCTTCGTCGATCGACCCAATAAGGATTTCGCGTCGTCAACCCCGAGATCCGGCGGTGTCCTTGGCTATTCGATCGTGTCCACTTTCTGAGGCGGTACGGATCCACCAAAAAACTTTTCCTCTCATTGCTTTTCTTTTTCTCTCACCTACGAGTGGGTGCCCGAGACAGTGTGGATAAATTGACGTCTTTTAGGATTTCTTGTTTAGATTTTCTGGATCTTGCGGTGACGTGACGCCAGATCATGATTTTCGTTTCTTGTTTTGCCCTGTGAGATCGATTCTTCATGGGTTGGTTTTCTTTTCTTCTCTTTTCTTTTTCTTTGCGCTTCTCGGTGGAGCTTTTTGTTGGGGCCATGCGATCTCGGAATCCCCGGTGCGCTGGGTTTGGGATTTGACCATGTGAACCCGACGCAATGGAACACGCCGCGGAACTATCTGTTACGAGTAATGAAAATTTCTCTCCTCGATGTGGGGTGGATAGGATAGGATAGGATCGGATCGGATCGGATAGGCAGAGAGCATGCAAAGAATTTCAAAACGTCGTTCACCGTCAGTGTGTTTGATTGCGAGGTTTCTTTTGGTATTGGATTGGTGTTTCCTTGCTTTTTGGCCTGCTTTGACTTCTCTAGTTTCAATTAAGTGTCAATTCTGCAGGTCACACAGGATCGAAGGTATGCAGGGTCTGATCGCCTATTGCTAGGTTTGTTCAAGTTGTAATATGTAGGATCGTCGTATGTATACTAGTATCAGCCACTGTGGCTTTGGATAAAATTCCTTGTTCCTGGTGAATGTAGTATGTGGCTTGTCTTCAGGTTTCTTTTATCGAGCCTAAACTTTGAACACAATCCAGACTGAAGTCGTGTTTAGCATCATGAAGTTCGCAACTTGAATATACCCCGTGGCCAGATGATTGTCTACCAGCCTGCATAATGCTACTGCAAGCATTGTATCAACGAAGCTGCTCCTTGTCCTTGCAGCATATTCCACTCCTTGAAAAAATGACCCGTGAGAGGTGCAGTATACCTAGGTGTATACCTACTTTGAGAAATATCTCCGAATGCAATTTAACTTAAGTCCATGTACGAAAGTCGGGAGTGATCAAGAACTTGAATGTTCGAAGTGTTCGACTACTACATCATGATCTCGTATTGCGAAATTTTCTATTTGCTGATGTAGTATATTTGAGAAGGCTGTCGTGCGATTTGAATGCCTTGTTATGACTTTTTCGATACTGCCTAGATACTAGTATGTCTAGGACCAAGTTGTTGTGCAACTTGAACCTCGTGCAATAAGCGTACTATAAAGCAACAAAATCCGAGCAAATTGACATCCTGTGTCTCATGACTATTCCCGGGTGACAAAATGCTAAGTATTGTATCCATGGATGATCATAAGAGCATCATGATGTCTTTACTAGCATGTGATTTTGATATCTACCAAATTCAACGTGCGCATCTAGTCACAGACCGGGGGGATCAGATAATCGCTTAGACCTTGGTTCTGGGCCCAATGGAGTGTAACAAGGTCACGAGAACATCCATGGATGACAAACTCTACCAGATCTTTAATGCTGACAGACCACAACTGGATATACTGGACTGATAAGGGTCTGAGGTCAGATTCCCCTTCTAAAAAGACGAAACTGCTTACCATCCTGCCTTTCTTACAGCGACTAAAACAGCGCCCGCCATGAAACAAGCTTGTCATCAAAATGAAACAAAAGGTCATACAAGATGACAAGAAACATCTCATCCAATAAGGCACCAACACCAACAACCCCTCTTTCCCCGACACAACTTCCATCCTCAAACAGATACAGTCAATCACCGCAAACAGACAAGTTTCACAAAAGGCCTCGTGCCTGGGTGCACGCGCAGAATTGATCCCGAACACCCGACGAATCGGGCCTCGTTGTACCCGACCATTCCCCGACAAGCCTCCCTGCATCGTGCAATGGGCAAAGGAACCGGAACCGAACCGGTCGCACGGAGTGGAGTCGAGTCGAGTTAAGCCAGGCGAAGCCGAGCGAATTCGAGTGGTAAACGGTTTGTACGATCTGACCAGAAACCAAAGAAGGTACCTATAGAGCCACGTGCCGTGACCTAGTCAAAGCATAACTTGTGTAAGTTCAAAACATGCTAGTACAGTGGCGTTCCAAAGGTTTGAAACACCCTGAGCGACCGCCTTCCCCTACCGCCCACTATATTAGTACACCGCCCCCTATTCTACTACGCGACGTGCGTTGTATATAGCATATTATACACATTCCACGCGTTATATTGAGCTATTTGGGCCTTTAGAATGCCACCAATTCGTCATACTGCTCTGCAATTGGTGCAAAACCAATATGATACACCGTCACAGCATCCAAATGTAACACAACGCTCACGCCGGTGTCAATTAGCACCACATGAACGTGTTCGACTTGTTGAATTGAAAGCTATTGGATGGTCATATACTGAGATCCATGAACGCTATCCTTATATTCCAATTGGAACAATCAAAACTACAGTTGCTCGGGCGGAAAAACGAGGCCCAACTCAGGCTGCATTACCTCGTTCTGGTACACCAAAAAAGTTGGATGAAACAGATCGATTGAGGATACTTGAAGCAATATCAGAGAACCCACGAATTAAGTATGATGCTCTACTAGCTTTAGTCAACTTCAAATGCGGTCGAGCGACTATTTGGCGACTTCTCCAAGGTGAAAATAAACGGAAATGGCTTCAACTTCAACGACCTGAGTTAACCGACCAACAGGCTCGCCAGAGACTGGCTTGGGCACATCGAGTCCAAGATTATGACTCTGAAAAATGGAAAAAGATCTTCTGGTCAGATGAAACAACTATCGAAAGAGGAAAAGGAGGACGGCGAGAGTGGACTTTTACACCACGAAACCGCCAAATTGCGGAACGAGATGTTCAACAGGTCCCATGTCACAAAAGTGTTAAGCAAATGTTTTGGGCTGCCTTTTCAGGGACCGGTCGTCGATCCGGACTTATTCCACTCTTTGGAGATCCAGATTCTCCTAATGGAGGGGTGAACCGATTTGTTATCTTGGAATTATATCAGCGTGTGCTTCCAACTTTGCTAAGCGGAGTTGAAGGTGCTGTGTTTCAACAAGACAATGCTTCAGTTCATACTGCACATATTGTTCGTGATTGGATTGCTGATCAGGACTATGAGATTATGAAATGGCCTCCATATTCGCCTGATCTAAGTCCAATTGAGAATTTATGGTCGTTACTCAAGGCAAAGATATATGAATTGCACCCTGAGATTAGGGGCATGCCAAATAACGACGATACTCTACAGTTTATTATTGGGGTAGCACAGATAGCGTGGTCTATGATTGATATAGCGATACTAGAAAATTTGGCTATTACTATGCCACACCGTGTACAGCAAGTTATTGAAAATGATGGCTGGTATACTAGTTATTAGCAATTGTCAATACATGAGGTTTTTATTTTGTGCCGGTCGCGAGGTTTTAGTGCGGCAGAAAAAGCGGCAGAAAAATAGGGGGTGTTTCAAACTTTTGGAACGCCACTGTATGTATACCGATACCCAGAGGGCCTGCGTACCTTGGATGGAACTTTGGACAACCCAGTCAGTCCATAACAAGGATCTTCAAGCGAAATCTTATCTAAACCTGCGACATCCCAGCCATATTCCGAATTCCATTCCACGGACGAATTGGAAAGTCGCACAGAGTCCCAATTTAGTCGAATCTGGCTTTTCATAGCTAGGCCATCTTTCTATTACGGTACCCATAGTACTTTCGTCATGTAGAAGCAGGCATTCCCCGGATAATCGATCTAATACAGTACAACCCATTCTCAAAACTTCATTTCACTCCAAGTTGAACCTTGGAACGCAGTGTATTCATCGAATCGAATACCTAGGTATGTATCTCTACATGTGTAGATAGATTTCTGATGTAAGCACCAAGAACCCCAGCCCTGAAAATGCGACAGTATAGTAATCAAAGTATACTCAAAGAAAATCAAATCAAAACCTAGCCCCCGGTGTCACCGACATAATAGCCCCGCCAGAAAGATCAGAGGGCACGCCACGCCGCGCCACATGCGGGCGTGCCTTCTATCTCACCTGCATTTCCTCTCTCGGCGATGGACCTCATTGGAGTTCGCCGGTGGTGAGAACAGGAACGTAGTGAAAACGGCAAGAAGATGTCCGTTTGTGGATGGGGTGTTTTCTCTTTCGTGTCTGGGGATGTTGCACTACATTAGCGTGCCTAGTTGGTCGATGACGAGACTTGCTTTACACCAGGCCCTGGAATTTTCGAAAAGTTGAGTTCAAGTTGAAATGGGGATTAGGTTGAATACACTAAATATCTTTACTTTACTTTATAACCTAGTGCGATATACGTGGTCTGTAAGTCATCATTGTAAATGAATTTCACCAAGAAGGGCTGTCATCCAGACCTCGGCAGGTCTGGACTTTTTTTTTACTTGGAGAGCCTTTGCGAGATATGGGCATGTTTTCTTTGTATCACAGATTGTTCTTCCAGGGCTTCTTCGTATATTGCCCATCTATGAATCGTCAGTAGATACAGAAAACTTTTGAACCCTTCACATTCTAAGGTTTCAAGGCCGCTCACTGCGTTGATTACTAGCACTAGTAGCTGGAACTGACAGCTAGGACAAATATGGCTCCGAGGCTTTGCATCAACGGTGTCGCATGTGGTTCTAAGAGACTCGACAAACACTGGTTTCCAGAATATCGTGCAGTTATCCCTATAAATTGCTTGGTGAATACGCGAGTCCAGCATGGAAAGTACTGAGGGAAAGTGCCAATATAATTGGGTATCGAAGAGAACCTGAAGCTAAGAGTATGCAAAAACAAGCCCAACCCATCCAATAACAGACGAGCCGAGTAAAGATACGAGAATAAGAAGGAAAAAGTCATCTAGACCTAGCGCTGCAACCTACTCTCAAACGATAGCAGTCTGATCGTAGTTCAAGTCACAAGCATGCGGGTTCTGGAGACAATACTTCGGCACAAGCGCAGTAGCCATGACGCCGTTCGCAACGAGGTACTCTCGGAAGTTCAGCAGACGCTGAGTGAGCTCAGTCGTGCGCTTCTTACCGGCCGCATTGCGGTTTCCAGACCAAACAAGCTCACCGAGAGCCGAGGCGCGCGGCCAGAAAGAGCTCGAAATGGTTACGTCGTCGACCTGTTCGGACCAGAGGGGGGCTTCGGCACCGAGGATGTGCTTGGCTTGGGCGTCGGTGAGGTTGGCGGTGAAGTCGTAATCGTAGATACGCTGCCAGGTCTTGTAAGGGGCGCACCAGGAGCCGCCGAATCCTTGGTAGTTGAAGTTGGGTGTGTTGGCGTCTGGGTTCGACATCACGTCGTAGCGGGGGTCGTTCGTGACGAAGCCGCCCTTGCCGCAGTCAAGATAGAGGAAGTCGGAGGAAGAGACGACGACGTCGTAGCCGTTGGCTGTGAGGTTGTCGATGTTGCCGAGGCCGTTATTCCAGCTCTGCAGAACGATGTCCTTGGGGACGTCGTGGGCAGCTTCGGTGGATAGGAAAATATCCTCCCACATCATGATGCGGCGGTGCTTGCCTGCGTCGCGGAAGATGGGGATGGCCTTGTCAACCCAGTACTGGGCCAGGTCGTTGTATGTACGTGACGGGTCTTCAGCGAACCACTCTGTGACATGTGTACTAAAATTGTAACAGCCGGGCTGAATCTCGTCCGCGCCAACGTGAAACCAGTTGTCGGTGAAGATGCCGGACAGCTCGTTGTACACATCGCGCACAACATCGTAGGTCTTATTGTAGATGATATCCAATTGACCTGGGTTCGGCTCAACGGCGGTGTGCAGCGGCCAGTTGTCGTTCGACCACCAAGAGTTAGCGCAGGCCACAATCTCCGGATCAACCTGTCTCCAGCCAGATGAGGAGTGGCCGGGCATATCGACTTCGGGGATGACACGGACCGCGCGGGCGCGGGCGTAGGCGATCACGTTCCGGATATCAGCTTCGGTGTAGACTTCGCGAGGCGAGTAAGCGTCCTTCACCATCTCGGGGTAGGTGCGCATCTGGATTGGCCATGACTGGGCATCATCGATGTGCCAGTGCAGTACGTTGAGCTTGGACAGGGCCATGCCATCGATTTGCTCCAGGATCTTGGGGAGGGAAATGAAGTTGCGGCCACTGTCGAGCATGATACCACGATACGGGTACAATGGTGCATCTGTAATCTTCACGGGCTGCTCCAGGATCAAACCACCATGACCGTCCGAGATGATCAACTGTTGCAAGGTTGTGAACGCGTGCATGGCGCCCCAGACGGTCTTGGCCTTGATGTTAACACGACCAGATGTCTTTGTCACTTCCAATGTATATGACTCGTCGACGCCATGCTGCAGATCGGCATCGCCCTTAGCGACCGAGAGGTGTACCGAGTGAATTGCGGCGGAGGTATCGCGTTTGGCGTTCGGCGACGGGGTGGGAAAGGGGTCGAAGTGAGGAATAGGTGCTTCTGTCGCGGCAGGAACCCAGTGGAGAGTGGTGATGGCGGACCAGGCGCGCTCCCAGGCATTATTCAGGTCATCGTGCGAGACAACATTGCTGGAGCTGTGGAGGGAGAGTTGTTTCACGGCGATGGGTCCACTGGTTCCCCAAGCGATGTTGCGGGGAGCGGGGAGTGGATTCACCTTGACGGCAGTGGCTGCGGTGAGAACACCGAGCACACCGAACAGGGAGAACTTCATGGCGATGAGGAGGAGGACGAGGATGCAGACCGACAGGAGCAGACAGGAGGTTGAGGTTGGGGAATATTTATGGAGGCAGTGAACATGCCGATCACACCGATCGACATGCAGGCTGAGTGGGATCTTTCGATAAACAAATCCCTGGATGTTTCAGAGTGGCAGTGGGCAGTCTTTCAGGTTACATCAATGGGATCAGTCAGGTGCGACCTGCCACTTGCACCTCCACATGCGACATCGGCTGGCCTTGGGCATATTAGAAAGAGAGTGGAGTAGAAAGAAGGCGTGGTGCGTGAGTAGTGCCGAAGGGGAAATGAGGCAGGAGGGAGGAGTGTCCTAAAGGTAGAGGGGAAATACCACAGTGACATCCTATCTCCATCTCCATCTCGCTTCTCCGCTTCGCATTCGCTTCCTCGATAGTATATCAAGAGCCCCGTGCCCTCCCCGGTGGCTTGTTTACAAGCTACAGTACCTCTAGAAACTACCAAATAGCGGGGTAGAGGTATCATGATTCATTCAGCTAAACACTGTAGGCTAGTACTATCATCTCGCGTGATGTTTAGACTGACTTCTCCAGACTCCGCTCGAGCTCAATGCCCTCACGGAATTCCTCTTGGATGGCCGCCGCCGCCGTCGCAGAGGGCTCCACACAAGGACGTCGAGGGAGACCACCGTATCCGTGATATGAC
Source organism: Penicillium manginii (assembly GCF_028828005.1). Lineage (NCBI taxonomy): Eukaryota > Fungi > Ascomycota > Eurotiomycetes > Eurotiales > Aspergillaceae > Penicillium > Penicillium manginii. The sequence continues at coordinate 1,096,040 of NW_026643110.1, read as the reverse complement.
TGCAGCCCACTCTTGACCGCAACAAATCCACCATGGATAGCAGCCCAGTCCGCCCGAGCAACAATCGCTTGCAGCTTCTGTGCCTCCTCGACCTTTCCGGCGCGATACAGCTCCATCACCCGCACACATGACCTGGGAATAATATTGGCAGTGCCACCAATGATACCCGCACCACCAGCGACGAGAGTTTGCAGCGTGAAGTCGGCCGATCCACCAAATGTCAAGAAATCCGACTTGGCGCCCGCGGCGATCCGCGCCAACTTGCCCGTGTTACCGCAGGTGAGTTTGCAACCAATAATGTTGGGGTGCTTGGCCAAGGTAAGGATGTCGTCTGAGGAGAGATCCAATCCGGATGAGGCACCGGGGAAGTTATAGATGAGGACGGGGATGGGCGAGGCATCCGCCACAGCCCGGAAGTGGGCGTGCATCGACTCGGTGTTTACCAGCGCCTTGTAGTAGCTGGGCGGTAGCACCAGCACCGCGTCGGCACCAGCTGCTCCTGAATCCTTGCACAGTTGGATAGTCTCGCGTGTGGACGCAGCTCCGCAGCCCGCGATCACTGGCATCGAGGTGTAACCGGCGGCATCGACGGCGCGACGAGTCGCGGCAGTGATGGCGCTGCGCTCGGCGCGATCCAGGTGGACGGCTTCACCATTGCTGCCCTGGGTAACTAGACCGGTGACACCACTACGGGCAAGGTAGACGGCGTGCTTCTCGACTGTTGCAAGGTCGACCTCTTCATCGGCTTCGAAGAATGCTACGGTAGGCACGTAGAAACCGTGGGGAGGGGGGTTTCGTTTGATAGTACCGTTGGCTGTCATGGTGAATGGAATTCTGCAATTGAGTTAGCGATTGAACACAACAGGGGGTTGATGCGATGCGCCTTACTGGGAATTATGGGGGAGGAATGGAGAAGAAACAGAGAGAGAAATATGGGGTCGTCGGCCACTAAATAACTTGAACCTCAGTTGGATTGCTCAACCCCCCACGTCCCCCACCGGCGTCGATCTCATTAGCCGTCCATCTTCCGAAGGTCATCCACACAGTTCCATCATTCCAAGGTTGACGGGCGCGTGGGGAGTAGCTTTTCTCCCCTCATCTCATCCGATCGTCTTCCAAGGACTCCCCCCACGTTCAATGCGGGGTTGATGTGGTGTGTCCTCGGTGATTGCATGCTGGTCAAAGTAGGCCAAGGCTGTTCATCGGAACAAAGGCCGTTTCGAATCCTGGTAGATATTAGTCTTGGAAATGAATCTGGAATGAGTCAGTGCAACTTCAATGGATGTATATCTCCATAATAGTACCTATCTAGGTCGTAAGGTGGCGACTCGGAGTGGATGTTTCACGAATGGATTTACCCCACGTTTACGAAGTGTGGGGGTTGGTCGGATTAGTAATGAAACTCGAAGTATGGAGGACTTCATCCTTTGCACTTCGGTTACTACTACTAGTTCTAGTACTATCGAAACACTGCAGGACAATGAGATACAAGTAGGATTGCTAGCTATGCAGGTGGTAGAGACAGCTCCTCCATTCAAGTTGGTAGTCTTCTCAGTTTCTAAACTATTTCCTTGTCTACCTAGATAGGGAACTACATGTTAGTAGTGCTGCACAAAAATTTGGGCTAAGTCAGGCAAAAAAATCAACCTTCTTCAAGATTGTTCTAGGATATAACTGCCCTTTACCTGAGTATAATCTTACTTCATGTTTATTTCTAGAAAAGAAAATATTTATTGCTAGGTGTACAAGGTGTTAGAGATATTCGATGTTGAAACTACTACATTTTGGTCGGGGAAGACTTTTAAGCCAGAACCTTGGAATGTAGCTCAGGCTGTATTTCTATTATATTTTGGAATAGAAGGGCGAAGCCAGGGACTCCGTCTTGATAAATAGACATTTCCCGTTACTGGATCCACTTGCTCATATGTTTCCTTGGGTGGCTGGATGGGCTGTTCCATCGTTCGGGCACGTCCTTGACTTTGAAGATGTAAGCTGCGAACTTCCTTTGCTTATTCATTATAGTCTCTAGCTGGACAAGAGTAATGGTTGATTAAGATAGGCCGTCAGAAGAATGGTCAAGGTTGCAGTTGATGATCAACGGCAAATCAAACACAAGAAGACTTTGCCCCAGGTCGAAATACCCCACGTTGGCACGGCGAGGTCTATCTATCCTAATATTTTGGCAGACTCAGAGGTACCTCAGAGCGAGAAGGAGCTAAAACGATTGGAAGATGATGCAATCTTTCTTATGATGGCCGATACCGATGCGCCTGCGCAAGCTCTTGCAATTACGCTGTTCCACATAGTAAACAACTCCAATGTCTATGACAGACTCAAGGAGGAGCTTCTTACTATCCCAGATCCGAATACGGTGCCCACTCTTCAACAGTTCAAGAAACTTCCGTATCTTGTAAGTAGTGATCTATTCCCCGGATTGTACTCCCTTAGCCTAACGAGGAGCAGACTGCAACTATCAGAGAAGGTCTCCGTCTCTCATCAATCGTGACTACTCGTCTTCCTCGCTCAGCGCCTGACGAGGTTCTACAATACCAAGACTGGCTGATTCCAGCGGGAGTTAGTACCATTTCTTCAAGTTCTTGACAATAGATTTCGTGCTAATGAGGAATAGACCTATGTGAGCATGTCGACATACTTTGTCCTTCGAGATCCAAATATCTTCCCAGAACCTTTGAAATTTTTTCCTGAAAGATGGCTCTTGAGTCCGGATGATTTGCGCAAGCAAGAAAAGTACCTCCTTCCAGCCTCAAAAGGGACAATAGGATACGTAGGGCAAAAGGATGTCTCGTGACTTTTGGAACCTCAAGCCTAAAATTGGTCCATTGATGATGACTGACGGAATCTAGTATGGCATGGACGATGATGCATCTGGTTTTGGGTACTTTGATACGTCGCTATCATCTCGAACTCTACGAGACTACCGAGAGGAACGTTGAGATGAAACATGACAATTTTATAGACCAAACCGGAAATGGCTTGAACAACATCCAGGTCAAGATCTTGAAGCAATACTACTAGTACGCTTACTGACTTGAACCACCTGGGCATTATGCCAAAAATCCTCGTCAAATATCGAACTCCAGTTCCGATATATTTTAGGTACTAGTAGTACTAGTAGTCAAGTTCTAGTTGAAGCTCACAAATAATCTCAGCTACTACCCAGGTCGTAGTTTATATAGATAGTAAACTTAGAACCTTGGCAGGTAGTAAGTTCAATCTAGTATCAGTGCAATAGTACTAGTATTACCAAGCAGTGGCTATATAGTTGACTAACTACCTAGTAAGTATTACCCTAAACCCTGAAGACTGAAATTCATTCTAATACTAGTTAAAAGTAGGTTTGGAATGCAATGCGAATACTACTAGTACTGCGAGTAGTAAAAATTGGATAATGATTATAGTCACTTATATAACTCAAATGATTCGATGAATGTTATTATGACAAGTTCTACCAGTAAATTTAGTACATAATAGTGGCATTGACATATAACTAGTATACTCATACTCATACTCATACTTACTCTCCTCCCTCCGCGACCCGCCAAGAACCTCCTCGCAACATCTTCTCCTCTCCTCTCCCCGCGCCGACACCCTGCGACTGATTCGACATCCAAAGCTGCCTCCCCCTTCTGAGGGCATCGCATTATGACTTTGGGATAACTCGCTTCTCCCCTCCGTTCGTCGACCAATGGCCCTCCTGTCGTTCCCTCTTCGCGGTACTGTGCGACGGACTCCCGACGACCACTCCGACGACAACGGGGCGCCACCCATGAAGAGACAGCGCCTTCAACAAGAGGTTGGTCGTCGCCGTCGCCAGAGCTCCCCTGACTGCCTAGATACGACCACCCCCGACCGCAAATCTCCCCACATCAAAGTCGGACCCAATCTTTCCCTGAAGGTCGCGCGCCCGTGGACCGCCACACGTCGCGCCCGCCGCATGTCCAACTCATCGGCCGAGAGCATTGCCTCATCTTCCCATTTCCACACCGCAGGAAATCCTCGAGTAAACGGCAATGGCATCGCCAAGACCCCGCGTGCGCTCGGCGACCGAGATGGGCCCTCTGGCGGCATCTCCCTCTTGCTCCCGGATGGGCGCGAGTCGCCGGATCCATTGGACACTATCTCACCCCTCCCGGTCAATAAACCCACCAGGTCGGTCCCCAGACCTTCTAGTGCTATACGAGATTTGGAAGCAGAGCCTGTGGCTTCGCCTACTGCAACTCGTGCCACCCGACGGAATAATCTCGAGCCGAACGCGGGGGAGCCGGTTAATGCCACGAAGAGCAAGGACGCGTCACAAACAACGAGGAATACTGCAGACCCGGGGCTCCAACCGAAGCAGCAAAGTGAGCTCGGAGTTGAACAAACGCAAGACGCGTCGGCGCGCACAGGGACAGAAAGACGCTCGTTGCGCTCTACCGACACGGGCTCTCGCTCCAAAAGTGAACTCGCTCAATACTTTTACAATTATGAGCAGATAATTAGCCTCGATGACCCAAAGCCTGGTGAGTCTGGATGACCCCAACACTGCACAATCAGAAGCTAACTAGCGATTCAGTAGAGTCACTTGCTGCCAGTACAACTATTGCTTTGGTGCACGATCTCCCCGAACCTTTACCCTCGCCTTCGACCCCGAATCCCTCACCATTCGGGAACCCACTACAAAACCTGCACCGTTGCAAAGTAATCGATCTTCCAAATTCTGCGTTGCGCGCGCCTGCAGTGGACCCCTTGAATGAAGAACTATACTTCCGTGCACATCGCAAGTTCGAACGACAGGAGAAACAATTGCGAAACATCGAGAGAGATCGTGCCCAGCATGAACAACAACAACTTGATCGACTGCTGGAAGATCTCCGTGGTCAAGATTGGCTGCGTGTGATGGGATTGACGGGTGTCCACGAGAATGAGAAGAATCTATATGAACCAAAGCGCCAGATTCTCATCCAGGAACTTGTTGCGCTAGTCAACAAATTTCAAACATGGAAGGACGTGGAAAAACGACGGAAGATGTCAAAAGATAAGCCATTGTTGCTTGCTGAAGAAACAGTGTCTCAACCACGTGCCCGCCCACGATCACAAAAACAACCACTCGGCCCCGAGGAACTCAGCGAGGAAGGCTCGCCATTAACGGACACGCCTAGTACTCCGCCAGATCCCCATGATGTGGATGCACTGGCTGCTCGGCAACTACACCAAGAAGCGCGCTCAGCCTCAGTAGCCAAGCACCGCAAATCCCTCTCTGAAAATCGCAAACTGAGTACCAAGTCTGGGGATGACCATACCAAACCCACCAGCAAAAGCAAAGACACAACAAACACCTCCACGAGCACAAAAGATCCCGTCAAGCGTCAGAAAACTCTCCTCGACATGAATTTTATACCCTCCGCACCCGCCCCAACTCTTCCTCCACCACCTCCACCACCCCACGACAAGCCTTTCACATCCTTCTTCGAACACCGGAGTATCCGCGACGCTGCCGTTGCGATGATAGATGGCACACCGCGCAATATTCCCCAGACGATTCTCGCATTCGGGCACCCAATCCCAGAAGCCGGGGAGCAAGATTTCCAACCACCGCCCGAAATCTTGACGGAGGAAGCCATATACTCGTCACGGCGGCAGATGCGGCGGCTGAAACGGCAAAGTCGCGGTGGATGATAGATACGATCTCCGCATAGGACAGCGTATCGTCATCTTCATCGCCGGGGCCTCGTCCCTCTGTATTTTCAATGTATTCGTGCCTTGTATGATCCTTGTATGATAGCATATCGGCGTTCTGGGCATGCCATATCATATTTGGTGTATCCTTTCTTTCTTCGCGTCGGGGCGTTTCTCTCCTTTTTGTTTCTCTTTTTTTTTGGCGTGGCGTTGTGGAAGGGGGGGGGGGGTCTGGCTAGGCCTGTATAGCTAATAGGACCTCAATGGAATAAAGTACAAACTTACTCTCTACAGAAAGACAATGAGTTGAAATTATTAACCTGCATGAGCCTATCGGGAGATAGTTATGGGTCGTAATACTGAAAATCTCGAAAACTATGTCATTCCAAGTTTCGGAATTACGTTTGACGATACAAAGTTGACAACATGGTTGCATTGGCATACACCTTGTGTCTATGAAAGGTGCAATTCAACTTTGAAGTTTGACATCAATCTGACAGGCCCGTTTTGATCCGGTGCATGACACTTATTTGCAAATCAGGTTGTGGGTTTGCATATCATATGCGCAGGGTCGGCCGTCGCAACAAGCCATTGTTGAACAACCACCTCCGACTAGTTTCGAAGTCAGTTGATGAACCCCTGGAACAATAAAATAATACTAGATCAAGATCATGAATACTGACCAGCAGCACAGTTATCGGCTTGGGCAACAGCGGCCATCAAGGCAACAAAAACAACAGCGAAGAACTTCATTGTGAAATGCGGGTCGTGTTTTGTTGATGGTACAATTAGTACTAGTAGTACTGTAGCTCGAAGGTGGGAAGGAAATGATAGAGAAATTGTGTGTTTAAGAAGGAAGATTCATCAACTCATTCATATCAAGCTAAATGATGGGGGCTATTTATACCCGAGTAGAGATCTGAATACGCCCGATATCCGGAAGCCCAATTTTCAACTCCATCATGGATGGTACTGATCGAATGAGATAAGTTGGGGAGCTACGAGTCATACGATTTTCCCAAGACCTTGTATTGGCGAGGCTGTGCTGTGCCCCAAGGATGCAACACTGAGGGCAAGGATCGATCAGATAATTTTAGACCCCACGAAGGATCGAGATCGGCGGCCCCCGACCAAATTGTGAGGGGAGATTTGGACCAACCATCATAGGGCTTTCACGAAAATCTTTTTCTTTTTTGGAGTTCCTTCGAGGCTCTGTCGAGTGGGCTAAAGGTTTTAGATTTGTGGCAAGGATGACCGGAAACTCAGTTCCTAGTCCAATATGAGACAATCATAAGGGTCCATCTCTTCGGCCTTCGGGTATGTCTCTTTTCCAAAAATTTAGTCACAGTGCTAGTGGCGAGAATAGTCTTTCATTAGAGTTTTATTTTTCGAACAATTGGATTGATTGAAGCCTGGGGGTCGCTTGCTTCGCATTATCAGCGTGGTATTTACGCTATGACCCAGGCTGGAGATGGTACTTGTGAAGTCTTAATGACGCGGTGAAGATAAATTAGAGATCCTTCTTCAGGCGTTCCACTCGTGATTCAAAGACCCTTCCATCCTTGATAACACTCAGGATAGTTTCTTCCGCCCTGTCGAGGACCGTAATATCTTCCAACGGATTGCGGTCGAGCACCAATAGATCCGCCGCAAATCCCTCTCGAATTTGGCCGAGACGATCCTCCTGCATCACCAGACGAGCAGCATTAATGGTCGCACTTTGCAGGATTTGAAGTGGGGTAAGGACTTTGCTGCGAACGGAGAACTCTTTGCTCTGTGCAAAGTGCATTGGCCCCAGAAGGTCGCTGCCAAAGCAAACCGTGACACCGCAGTCGACAGCCATCTTCATTGCCCGGAGCCCCTTCTCAAGAACCTCGTCGTTTTTCGCGGCTCCGTCGGCTGGGAGGAAATTCATCTGCTTGGACATAACGTGGGCGATCAGAGTCGGGGTAAGGAAAACACCCTTCTCCGCCATCAACTTGGCAGTCTCCAAATCAATCAAGTTACCATGCTCAATGCCTCGAACACCTAGGTTGATGGCTTGTTGGATAGCTTGAGGTGTATAACTGTGACTTGTGACGTATGTACCAGCATTCTTCGCGACCGTGACAATAGCCTTGATCTCCTCATCCGAGAATTGCACATGCTCTATGCGATCCGTTGGGCTTGCGACACCTCCACCTCCCATGATCTTGATAAAATCAGCTCCCTTCCGAAGCTCGTCGCGTGCATACTTGTAGCACTCTGCCGGACCATCGACGATCCGACTGATACCGGAAACAGTGCCGCCACAGCAGAGCTGTTCATCGTGTGGCCCCCGCATATCTCCATGACCGCCGGTCTGTGAGAGGGCAAAGCCTGCAATAAACATTCGTGGGCCTGGTAGAACGCCTTCTTCGACGGCTTCCTTCATTGCCCCGCTAGCTCCTCCACAGTCTCGAATCGACGTGAAACCGCGACTGAGCATGGTCTTCAAAACGTGAGGCTGGCGTAGGAGACTGATGCGTTCCGTCATATCTTTGTAGGCGCGCAGATCTGCCTCGCCGGGTACTACTGCGATGTGCACATGGCAGTCAATTAGACCTGGGCATAGGTATTTTCCTCCCAGATCCACGATGTCTTCCTCGGGTACGTCTTCATTCAGCGCGGTCGACCCATCGGTGGCAATAGCGACGATTTGACCACCTGAAATCTTCACGGATGCATTCGAAATTAGTTCGCCTTTGACGGGATCGATGATCGTCGCGTTCTGAAGCACGCGCGCTTTCTGTGGTTGAAGTTTCCAGGGCTTGATAACTCGGGCGAGGTCCATGATGGCGGGGGTTTCAGTTGGATGGCTGGAAGATGACCTAGAAAAAAAAATAAGATATCAGAATTTCGTGCGGTGAAAAGATAATCAGGCGAATGTTGTTTTTTGAAGACAACTTACAGTTGGAATTATTCCTGGAGAATGGACGGCATTCAAGAGAGGACAGCCAGCTATTTGAAGTCGACCAGCCCCGCCGAACCTGGTTGCAAAATGACCTCGGTTGGGAGTCTGGTTCAAAGACCAATTCTTGATTCATTTTACAACTAGGCTCGCGTATTCAAACAGTACAATCCGACATCGCATAAGAGATTGAAATGATGTGGAGATAGGATTGTTGCCGACACGGCCAATCAGAGCTGATGATACGCAGGATTCGCGCATTTTGATTGGTTCTATCGGCAGGAATCGATTTAGTCCGTTTGCTCCTCAGATTCTCCCCCGGGTTTTGACCACCGATGGCTCCAGAATCGCATAAAATTCGTCCAAGCTGACGAGTCATTGGAAGGTCAAGGGGGAATCTCCGATATAGTGTTATCTTTGGCGATTCGCAATGTGACCTTCGCCACAACTTATACTTTTCTCCAGGCTTTCCCGTGGGCGACCCCGGATCTACCAGCATAAATAGGCGTCCACAGTCGAGTATCGACTCGAAACTGACATCCTTCTCCTGTCTATTGCTTCCTTCATTCTTCTCGGTCCCTAATAAATTTTATTTTATTTGAGATGTCAGCACAGAATGCTGTCGGCTCAGGAAACAATTCAGAACCCGAGTCGAATCTGAACCTTACCCCTGATCGGTCCGAAACTACACACGGGCTCCTTCACGAAATCCGTTGTTATCCCAAGATTGTGGCCTACTCATTCGGCCTCGCACTAAACTTTCTTCTTACTGGATACGATACCGTTATCCTCGGCACGATCACCGCCGTCCCATACTTCAAACGTGAATTCGGCCAGCTCTACGACGAAGCATACATCATCCCGGCAGCATGGCTATCAGTATGGAGTGCAATGGCACCTATAGGGTCAATGTTGGGTGCAGCCGCAGCTGGATGGCTCCAGGATCGCCTCGGTCGTCGCATGTCACTGGCCCTGAGCTCTGTGATATGCGCAATCGGAATCGCCATTGCATTCTGCTCGAATCTCCCGGATGACATGGGGTCTCAGGAGAGGTGCATTCCTGGTCGGACGTCTCATTCAAGGATGGGGAGTTGGAGGCGCGATGGCCGGAGCCCAGACATATCTCTCAGAGTCGGTTCCCACCAGTCTGAGAGGATCTGCAATGGCCCTTTCGCCGACTTTCATGCTTCTAGGGGAGCTCATCGGGGCGGCCGTTATTTTCGCTTGTGAAAAGAAAGACTCTGCAGCCGCGTATCTGATTCCCTTTGGTACCCAGTGGATATTTACCGTTCTGCCTTTCGCCTTAGCAATCATTATGCCCGAAAGTCCTTCTTTCCTCATTCGAACGGGCGACTACGACAAGGCATACCAGGCGATGAAGTCTCTGCACACGACAGCGATCGATGTCACTCCTTTGTTGACTCAGATGCAACTATCTATTGCTCATGAACAGGAACTTTCCCAAGAGCTATCATATCTTGATTGTTTCAAAGGAATCAATAGACGCCGAACAGCTATTGTGGGATTCGCATTTATGGTTCCCAGCTTTTTTGGAGTCCCCCTATTAGCTAGTGCGAGCTACTTTATGCAGGTGGTCGGTATGGACTCTAGTCTGAGTATTATCGTTCTGATTCTCGGTATTGTTTTGGGATTGTTAGCCAACGCGGTTGGTATTTGGTTTATGAGCCTCATTGGAAGGCGTCGTCTCATGCTCATCACGCTAGCCATTACTACGGCTATATGGTTAAGTATGGGGATCTCCGGTTGCTGGTCAGGAAATGTCGTTATTTGGTATGTATTTCCCTTCTGGCTTTCTCGCCTGCCCAAGACACCTGCACCAGAGGCTAATATAGAGAATAGGTATACCGCGGCTTGTATGATGGCAGTCGTTGTTGTATGCGGCATGGGCGCTTGGCCAGCCTCATACTCAGTAGCTGGCGAAACGTCCTCCCTGCGACTTCGTGCTAAGACTCAAGGCATTGGAGTTTTTTGCTACATGTTGTCTAACGTGGTTTTCAATCTTGTCTTGCCGTATATCTACAACACTGATGCGGGAGACCTCAAAGGCAAAACTGGATTTGTGTATGCTGGACTGTGCTTCATGACATTCGTCATCACGTGGTTGATTATCCCGGAGATGAAAGGTCGCTCGGCTTTGGATATTGACGCGATGTTTGAAGCCAAACTACCTTGCAGGCAGTTCAAGAACTGGCCTAGTGAGGACATGCCTCATAAAGAGGGGGCAGTCTAGAGGCCAATTAGCAATAGACAGAATCGGAGTATTTGAATATTATACCACAAGCTGAGAATAACTCGAAGTAACCTCGGAAGGGCTATGAATATTTGTAGGATTCCTTGAAATTGAAGATTAAAAAATTCGTTAAGATTTCTGAAATTCGTATTATACTACGTGACTAGTAGTCATGGCTATGCATGGGTCCCATAATGGAGAAATGCTTGAGCAACTTGAGCAACTTCAAGTTTAAGGGCGAATACCCCAGAATAGCGAGATATTAAATGACATGCTCAACAACAGCCTGCTGGCCCAACTTTTCGTCCACCGCAGCAACGTCATTACTATCTCCGAAAAGCAGATCCATCTGCTCCAATGTCTTGCCCTTAGTCTCCGGGTAAAAGAAGAAATAGCAGAGCATAGCAATGATGTTGAAGACGAAGAAAACGTAGAAGTAGCGGAAGCCAATCTTAGTAAGTGCGGACGGGGAGAATTGGGCGAAAACCAAATTGATGGTCCAGTTGGTAAAAGTGGTGACCGAATTTCCTTGGTTGCGAATATCCACAGGGAAAATCTCAGCCGGGTACACCCAAGAGATAATTCCGACGAAGGTATAAAAGAAGCTGAAGACGAAGTTCATCGCAACCATCGCACGGAGTTGGTTGGTATTGCTTTCATCATAATGCTGAGACATGGCGGCGTTGACAACAAGAGCTAACGCCATACCGACTGATCCAACGATGAGAGGCTTGATACGCCCGACACGCTCAAGCGCCCAAAGGCCACCTGTGCAATAAACAATAGAGAGAGCACCGGAAATACCGATGATCATAAGCGAGGTATGCGTATCAATCCCTAGGGAAGCATAGATCCGAGTGCCGTAGTAGTTGATGACGTTGATTCCAGAAAGAGGACCAAAGGCTTGTACACCGCAGCCAAGAATCAAACGGCGGCGCCAAGAGGGCTTTGTAATGATGGTAGTCCAGGTGATCTTAGTCGATGCGCGTTCGGCATCGATGACATCTCGGATTTCTTGAAACTCCATCTCAATGTATTCTTGCTTCTCGGGAGTACCGTCTCCATGAAGCCTGTGTAGAGTGGCCAGCGCTTCGTCATGACGATCTTTCTCCATGAGCCACCGGGGAGATTCATTTAAGAACCAGATTCCACCAGCAAGAATCAAGCCAGGAATGCACTGGAATGCAAGAGGAAAACGCCCTTTGGAAGTAATGAATGTCAGCTTTCAAAGTATTGCAATTAGGGTTTCACGAGAAAACTTACATTGGAAGGGGCTGTCTACAAAAGAGCAACCGTATCCAAGCCACTGAGCGATGAGATAACCCCAGCTCAACATCCATTGTAATAGACCAGACATCATGCCGCGAGTCTTGGCTTCCGCCATCTCACCAGCATACATCGGAATAACCGAGGTGAGCATACCAACGGCCACACCAGCGATGAAACGACCAATGATCAGCATGACCATGTTGATTGCACCGGCCTGCAGGGCGCACCCAAAACAAGAAATACAAGCACCGGTGAAGACGGAAAGCTTTCGCCCTAGTCGATCGCCAGTGAAGGCATTGATTATGGTCCCAAGAATGGCACCGCCTTGAAATGCCGAGACAACACCGCCAGTTACAGTGTCATTCGGATTGGAAAAATATTTGATGAACTCAGTCTGGCCGATAGTGGACGTGACGATACCACTATCATAACCGAAAAGGAAACCTATTTGAAAAAGAAATTCGTTAAAATTTGCGCTGCGGTGGATGGGGGTGTGGTGGTATTACCTCCAATGGCCAGGAAGACGGCGGAGAGCAAGGTGGTGATCTTCGTCATCTTGGCGTGAGAACGACCAGCGGAACTTTTTTTTGATCAGAGAGCCCGTTTTCACGTAAGTCTGGGCGACTTATTAAATACGAGAGCGGCCATGTTTCAGACAGGGAATAATCGGGAGAGCGAAATCCCTGCCCCAGTTAACAGCCGGTAAGAGGATACTGGGATGCCGAAAATCGAAACTATAATCATGCTAGTTGCGATTGGGAAAGCATCCCATGAAGGGTTCGGCTTAAAGAGACCCGAATTCAACGCGCAGTGGCGGTAAGCTAGTATTGATGGGTAGCTGGGGACCGAACCCCGTGGGGTTAGAAAAATAGACGAGGGCAAGCCACAGGTTTTCTACCAATGAGAACCCTGTCTTCTCCTCCCACAAACTCGTAATACATCAGGTGCTGGTCGGATTTTCCGACACTTAAACATTTCGGGAAGTTGTATGCCGACCCTTCGGTTCGGTTTCTGGCGCAATTCTCTGGGACATGACCGACATCCCCGTCCAGAACCCGATTTAATAGATGCGAAATAGGAATTGAAGACGATAGAGCTATTCTACCTGTCATAGTATTCCAATGGAAAATCCCCGCACCTACAGGCATAATAGTATGGGGGCAATTCCGAGGTTGCCTGGACACAGATACTGTTGAGTTGTAGGCCTCAGGCACCACCACAGGCAGTGACATACCTAGGTAACTATCGCCTTCAAGTTCCGAGCCTCTCACACACAATCTCTCCGAGTCTCTCTCTCTTTCAGATAGCGCATGCATGCACCATTTTCCTGGTTTCTACCTTGTGGCAAATAATAGTAATAGCCGACGGGAGCTTACTTCATACGGGTTGATTGTTTGGGGAATTATTGGGAGAACTACCCTTTGGCACGTGGCATTTGTGGTAACATACTAACTTCTATGTAAAAATCAAAGATCGATAGACAATACTATCAAGGCCGCACAGCAATTTTGTAAGATCCATGCTCGAGCTTTACATCGCCACTATTCCAAATTTCCATCGGTTCATCTTCACGTCTGACCTCGGCTTGCTTCGATGAAGGAATTTTGACCACTGCAGATGTTCCAAATGGGACGCTCAGATCAAGATACACGTCTCCAGCTGCACTGCGTTCGAAATCTATCTTGATCAGCCCATAAGGCGAGTTGACGGATCCCTGAACATGGGAAAATTCAGCCTCATAAGGGGGGTCAACTTCGAAAGTCCGATAGGCATTGTTAATCGGCTTCAAGCCAAGAACAGCAGCGTAAAACCACTCATAAATCGTACCAAGCATGTCGTGACACTTGCTACGGCATTCATCCTGCCAGAATTCCAATAGAGTAGTTTCGCCGCGACGTAGGAACCGCATGTAGGAAGGATGTTCCTCTTGTCGGGCCATCTTCAATACCAGATCAGGGCGTTTAGCATCGGCAAGAGTATTGAAGAGAAAGCGAAGACCAATCTCGCCGGCTCGAATCCGTCCATCCGATGTCTCATCAATAAATGTGGCCATAACATCGTTCTTGTATTCCGGAGGACATAGACCGAACTGAAGGGCCATAGCCTGCGCAATTGCTGTGTGATCACGACGGGGGAAGTCATCCAAAGATGTATAATACACTTGCGGATGCGAAGGATCATCCTTGACGAGAAGGTGACGGTTATAAGCCTCGTAGATACGAGAAGACCATTCTTTGTATTTTGTGGCATCCTCCAATTTTCCAAGCTCGCGGGCCATCATCTCAACGCATTGAAGGCATTTGTAGTAGATGGCTGTCTCGATGTTGGCTTGGTGGTTGCCAAAGGCAATATCTCGACCCCAGTCTCCCAAACCATGTTCGATCAGACCGCCCTTTCGTTCTTTCGTGCGCATGTATTCCATATAACGCACCGCGGCAGGGTATACCTTGGGAATGACATGCGTGGAACCATAGTATCGCAGCAGTATGTCCGGCAAGAGACAAACGGCACAGCCCCAGGTAATAGTGTCATGGAGTGGGCCACACATGTATCGAATCTCTGGTGCCATTGTCGGAACGAGTCCACTGGACTCCTGCGCATCCACAATATCATCCAGAATCTTGGTATATAAGGATTCCATGTCTCGAATATACTGCGTAGCAGGTGCAAGCAAATGTGTCACCTCCAGCCAACCAAACTTCTCAATTTGCGGACAGTCGGTGTGATAACTAAACAGGTTGCTGTTGAATGTCCAGTAGAGAGCGTTGAGCAAGTCGTTCACATCTTCTTTATCTGTTTTCATAGTGCCGAGTCTCCGAGCAGCGGATGAGATATGGCGACCGATGGCAGAGTGAATGACAGGAAGACCATCTTCTCCATCAAGCCCCACGCCTTCCACTTGAATGTATCGAGCACTAGTGAAGCTGAAGTCTGGCTCCCACATTTCAGGCTTTCCTGTACCGGCAAGATAGATCTTGGAGAAAACCCCTGTCTCGAACTCCTTGAAAAGTGGATCTGGCATCAGAACGGTGCCGTCTTCTTTGACAGTCTCGGAATACCGCACGATAATTTCCGATCCGGCAGAGCCTTCAGCAATAATTTGTACCATAGTCGAGGCATTTTGACCAAGATCAAAGCAAACCACACCTTTGCGAGGACTGTATCTTTTCACTGGGTTGAAAGTCTCATGTAGCACAACCGGAGGCTGCGTCTGGTAATAAATATGACCACGAGGACCAGTCAAGGGCTTGGCAGAATTCCACCCTTCGCCAGAGAACTCAACTGTGTCCCAGTTGTTAGGGTAAAGTCTCCGGTCGTGGGTTTCCGATGCATATATGTTGGCCAACGTGGTGGCACTCTTCCGGACGGACCACGTAGGGTCCGAGATGAGAGTTTCATGGGAACCATCATCATAGAAAAGATGCAACTCGCAAAAGAAGCAAAGCTCGTTTCCATATCTGACATATGTGTTGTCCTCGTACATGGGCCAGAAGAATCGATCATCGCCTCCCTTGTCACCTGCATAAAACCCATTGCCAACATGAGCGCCCATAACATTTTCTCCGGCACTTAGATGAGTAGTGACATCATAAGAAGTGAATTGGACACGTTGATGGTAACCAGTCCAACCCGGATCAAGTCGATGATCAGAAGCTGGTTGTCCGTTCAAACTCATATTGAAGTGGCCCAATCCGGAAGCGAACAGAATAGCCCGGGTTGGCTGTCTAGGCAACTGGAATGCCTTTCTGAGATAAATGGGCTTGTCGCCTCCATCGCCAATCCAAACAGCTTTCCATCTGTTGGCTTCATTCTCAAACCAAGTGCGGAAAATAAGGCTTGAATGCGGCATGTATTTCTGATTCATAGAGTACGGCGGCAAGAGACGCGATCGAGGATAGCCCGTGAAAAAGTGCTGGATCGGACTTTGATAGACGCGATCGCTGCCGTCCCATACCGTGACTCTCCAATAATAGCTGCATGTCGACTTGAAGCCATCGTCCAATTTGCAGAGGATGTTTCGTTGTTCGTTGCTCTGAACGCGCCCAGAGTCCCAATCAAGACCGGATGCGCTTTGGTCAGTGGATTCAAGGGCCTTCGGGTCCGTAGTGAGAACAATCCGGTAGGCAGCTTGGGTGGTCCCTTTCTCGGTGCTGGCGATGGCCCAGTAAAAGCGAAGCTCGTCGGCATCTATACCAAGCACCTCGTGGAATCCATGTATCCCGCAGCGGGAAAAGACCAGCGCGGGGGAGGACATGGACATGATGGTGAATTTGCCCTTTTTTTTGTCTTAGTGAGCGAATAGACCTCGGCAAGGATTACAGATTCGAGAAGCCTGCGACCGTCAGGAATCGCGGTCCTCAAATTGCCAACGGGCAGCGACGACTCGGCGTTCGGCAATCCCGAGACAAGCTGGGCAGTGGGCCTATTCGGGGGCTGTCACCCCGAGAATGTGGAGATTTCTAGCCGCGACGAGCTGATTGGTTCCACCAGGCCTAACATGTCTTTAGATGCAGGGGTTGCTAGATCACCGGCTTCAACCGGCAATTTCTACGACTTGGATTTGCCGAATATTTGCCGGACTTAATTAATTTCTTCAGTCTGTCAGTTCCCCGCAAATTTTACTTTCCCCACGTTTACAGGGGTCACGTCGGATCTTCCGGGGTAATGCATCGTGTAGCTCTGAATGGAATTCAGTATGTTTCAGCATTGGTAGTTGTAGACCAGGGGAAGAATTTAGAAATAAAACCTGCGAACGATACTTGCTTGTCACTGCAGGAAGGCACTATTCCAGAAACCAAGTTATACCACACGGCATAGACAAGATTCGATATCGGTAAAGATCAACCTGATGCCAATCATTTCTAAGCGAGGTAAAGTAGATTGACTTTAATTATGGGTCGACTTGGAAAACCCGATTTCCAAGGTTTATCCGGACATGATTTCCAAGGTTATAAGAAACGTCTTTTCACTGGGGAAAGATTTTCGCACCAACTTGACCCATTTCACATTCTATCAACAATATGCTCTGGAGCTCTGTTCCATTAATCGCTTTGCTTTGCGCCCCGGGCGTATTAAGTGCTCCAGGACATCCTGCCCAAAAATCCAAATATGTTGATTGGAGGAATTTCAAGGGCAATGGAGTCAATCTCGGAGGCTGGCTAGTTCAAGAATCGACAATTGACACCACTTGGTGGGCCACCTATTCGGGAGGAGCAGATGATGAATGGGGCCTATGCAAAAATCTTGGTTCTCGCTGCGGACCTGTGTTAGAGGAGCGTTATGCCACATGGATTACCACGTCTGATATCGATAAGATTGCTGCAACTGGGTTGACAGTTCTACGTATCCCCACCACGTACGCTGCTTGGATTCATTACCCGGGTTCTCATCTCTATTCCGGCAAGCAAACGACATATCTCAAGGAAATCACGGCACACGCGATCAAGAAGCATGGAATGCACATCATCCTTGATGTTCACGGCTTACCCGGGGGTATAAATGGGTTGACAATCGGCGAGGCCAGCGGTCATTGGGGATGGTTCTACAACGAAACCAACTTTGATTACTCCATGAAGGTGGTTGACGCTGTGTTATCCTTCATCCAGGAGTCCGGCCACCCAGAGCATTTTACATACGAGCCCATGAATGAGCCCGCCGACAATCGCGACTTGTCAGTGTTCGGTACCCCAGCTGCTCTATCTGATACGGGTGCAGCGTATGTCGTGAAATTCATCAAAGCAGTCATTAGTCGCGTCGCCTCCGTCAACCGCAACATCCCAGTCATGTTCCAGGGAAGTTTCAAAACTGAAGATTATTGGTCTGCCAATTTTTCCAAAGATGATAATCTCGTGTTCGACAAGCATGACTATTTCTTCGAAGGTCGCAACACCACCTCAAGCAACCTACCATCCTACATCTGCTCAGACGCGAAATTAATCCCCGGCGACGGAAAATTCCCAGTGTTCGTGGGAGAATGGGCAATCCAAACTCTATACAACAACAGCTTCGCTCTGCGTGAGCGTAATCTCAACGTGGCACTGGCTGCTTATCATAAATTTGCCCATGGCTCGTCATACTGGACCTGGAAATTCACTGGGAACACTACAGTTGGAGGAGAAGGCGTAACAGGCGATTATTGGAACTTTGAAGAGTATGCCGATCGAGGATATTACCATCCTAAGGCTAGCGACATCGCATTTTGTAATTAGTCTTACATGTCATCCGAAGGGCGTAAATGATCTTTCCCTTGTTATGTAAGGCATTCCGCTTTGACTCATATTAGAAATCAACGCCTCGCCCGCCGCGAACTTTGAATTCGAAATAACCCCCCTTCTTCCCATTATCGCAGTAAACGAGTGAAATCACAGTTTTGGACGCGATGAGTACAAAATCAAAGGTCACACTCTTTCCCTGGGATCCGGAATCATCCGCTCACCGACATTGGCTTTACAAACAACGAGTCGAATGCACTTGGGATGAGGAAAATGTTGAAACCAAATGGAGAGAGCAGCAAATAAAAGGCGAAAAGTGCTTGTATTGGATTGTGAGTGAGAGAGGCAATAATGAATCTACCTTGGCATCCTCTAGCTAACGCGTGGCTGAAAAGGTACTCCATTCCGACCACTCACAAACATGCAAAGACGAAGAGCCATTCCCCGTGCCAGAGGTACACATAAGCATGGCGCCAACGCCAACAAATAGATTTGATGAATTAAGTTAATATGCTCCAGATAACTGAACAGCTACAGGATACAGCTGTATCACTTAATGCCGTTTCCCGCAACCCGTCTCATCAATCATTCATCCCAATCGGCCATATTTCTCTTGACTCCAAGAACCCAGAAGCAACCAATTCAGGGCTTGAAATTCCCTCCGATTCTGTCTACTGGATCAAAACATTCTTTGTACAACATCATTGGCAAAGCAAGGGTATAGGCCGTGCTGCGATGGATGAAGTGGAGGCTATGGCTTTGGACGAACCGCTTTCAGCCAAGACCTTGATGTTGGACACTGTTGAGAAAGGGGATCAATTGCGAGAGCATTTTGCAAAAGCTACGTACGGGAATATTCCAAAGGTTTGTCGTACTGATTTTCCTTTCCTGAAACTAAACAGTGCATTGTGCTTACACTCCTAGGTCACCAATCAAGATTGGTATTCTCGGCGAGGATATCAGCCGATTGGAATAGTGCAAAACTATTACGACGTGAGGGACAAAAATGGGAAGAAGTGGAATACCAAGACCATCTTCATGAGGAAAGACATCTGTTAATCTATTCCATGTTTTTTTTTTTCTGTGGTGGTGACTCTAAAGGACTGTCTCTTTGAGTTTGATGTTAATTGTTTCGGGAAAAACCTCACGTGGACTTTTCCCTCACCCA
Organism: Penicillium manginii; assembly: GCF_028828005.1. Lineage (NCBI taxonomy): Eukaryota > Fungi > Ascomycota > Eurotiomycetes > Eurotiales > Aspergillaceae > Penicillium > Penicillium manginii. The sequence continues at coordinate 1,076,532 of NW_026643110.1, read as the reverse complement.
TGTCGTGCTCAAAACCAGTTTACAGTGATTATAGTGGCATGTGGCGATGCCGATCAACTTTAGGAGATAAGATAGTCTGCTTAAATGCGTCGATTCCATTAACAATCTCCTATATGAGACCCAAAAGCCGCAATGACAGAGGAATAAAAAGTCGAAATTTTTCAAACAGCCGCGCAACGATTCACAAACACGTTAAGAATTCACAAATCAAAACCTTTGGAAATAAAAATAATTCAAAGCAAAACAATTCGAAACCAGCAACAACGGCTGAAAAAAAAAAGGGAAAAAAAGAGAAAAGAAAAGAAAGGAAAAGAAAAGAAATTTAAAAACCCGAGCCGCTTGAACCAGTCAAACAAATATTCAAAATCATTTCTTGTTTCCACCAAGACCAAGTGCATCTGTCAGACTTCCCAGACCAAGGCCGTTGATTAGCTTGTCCAATCCAAGTCCACCAAGGAGGCCGTTCAGGAGACCACCGAGACCAAGACCATCCAGAAGCTTGCCTACAAGACCAAGAACACCACTCAGAAGAAGACCAACAGCAGCAATGATTTGGAACAAAGGTTCAGAGAGCAGAGCCCAGAGAGGGTTCAACTTCTTCTTGGCATGGGGCATGTCAGCAATGCGCTTCTTGCCGTTGTCGATGGTCTTGACAACGGTTTCGGTCAACTCCTTGAGCATATCGGCGAGCTGGTATTCCTCAGGAGTAGCATCGCGAGAAGAGGCACGAGCCTTCGCAGTTGCAGCGATACGTCCATCGGGGTCAAGGGCCCGGATTGCACCATTGCATTCTTGAAGGATATGACCAGCTTGCTCAATAAGAGGCTTGACAGCTTGGACGAGCTTCTCTTCGTCGAGCTCGTCCTTGGGGGTTCGGTCGGCCTTCTCAAGTTGCTATAGAAAGAATGTGTTAGTTGTCTGCAGTCATAAAAGGGCAAGTGTGTTTTATACGTACCTCAGAGATCTGCTTGCAGACTGGCTTCACTTGGTCGAGGGTTTGACGCAGGATGTTACACATCTTCTCGGCGAGCTGACGATCTTGCTCAGCCTTGGCTTGTGCTTCGAGCTCTTCAGCACTTGGACCCTCCTCTTCCACCTCTTCCTCTGGCTCAGGCTCGGGGATGTGCTCCAACAGAGTGCATTCACCCAGTTTGTTGCCATCGTTGTCAACAACAAATCCATTGTCGTCAATCTTCTTTCCAACAAGAGTGGCCAGATTTCCACTAGTTAGCTTGCCAATGAGGTTGCCATCAGCATCGCGAACCTCGCCCTCTTTGGTGACCTTGCGACCAGCCATGGGGTTGACGTCGCGCTGCTTCTCTTCCGGCTCCCAACGCTCAGCCCTGCCAATGGAGTTTCCGTTCTTGTCGAGAACATCGCCGTCTTCATCGACCTTACGGCCTAGGAGGCGTTTCGCATCTCCTTCAACAAGACGTCCGATAATACGGTCCCCGTCCATGACAACGCCATCCTTCGCGACCTGAGCGTTATCAAATCCGAAGAATGGACCCTCGGCCTTGTGCTGCTCGGCTCCGGGGATGAGCTCTGCACGACCAACAACTTGACCGTTGTCACCCCAGATTTGTCCCTTGCCATCAACCTTGCGACCGGCAAGACGCTTGTCACCTTCGACGATGCGTCCGAAGACAGCACCAGTGGCGGGGTCAACAACGTTGCCGCTTTTGTTAACAACTTTGCCTTCGAGGATAGACAGATCTGCTTCTTCGGGTTCCTCCTCTTCTTCAGGCTCATATGGCTCAGCACGACCCTTGACGTTGCCATATTTGTCGGTGATCTCGCCATCCTCGTCAACAGCACGACCACGCAGTTTCTTCGGGTCGCCTTCAACGAGCTGACCAACGATAGTTCCATCCTCATCTTCGACGAAACCATCCTTGCGGACGACGAGGCTCTCCATGCCGGCGAATGGGCCCTCGGGCTTGCTCTCAAGCTCCTCCTCGGGAATCAGCTCAACGCGACCGACGACGTTCTTGCCATCGTAGATTTCGCCGTCGTGGATTTTCTTGCCAACAAGCTCTTTGGGGTTTCCTTCAACCACACGAGCAATGGGGAAACCTTCGGAGCCGATGACATATCCAGCCTTGTTGCAGTGCATACCGTTCAGGACAGAGATATCGGGGACAGCTTCCTCCTCGGGCTCAGGCTCGTCATAGCGCTCAGCGCGACCGATGACACTGCCGTGGCGATCGAGAACTTCACCATCCTCGTCGACTCCGCGACCCAGAAGCTTCTTAGGGTCGCCTTCGACGAGTCTGCCGACGCGAGTCTCATTTTCATCTTCGATCCAACCATCTTGGCCGACGACAAGGCCCTCAAGACCAGCGAAAGGACCTTCCTCGTCATTGCCATCTTCGACTGGAAGAGCCTTGACTTTACCAATGACATTGCCACGGTTGTCCCAGAATTGACCTTGTTCATCGAGGACAGCGCCGAGGCGTGAGATCTTCTTGGGGTCGCCTTCGACAAGCTCACCGACGGGCTTGCCAGTGGCCTTATCGATGACATAACCACGCTTGTTGCAGGTCAGACCTTCCAGAGTATCGAGATCAGGGATGCGCAGATTGGCGTCCTCGGCGGCATCTTCCGCGGTCTCCTTGGCATCGTCGACGGCATCCTCGGCGGTTTCTTGGGCGTCGTCAAGCGCACCCTCTGCAGTCTCCTTGGCCTCATCGGCATCCGGAAGAGCGTATTCATCAACATCAGGAACTGCGTCTTCGGCTTGCTCGGCAGCGTCTTCTGCTGTATCCTTGACACTGTTGAGTTGGTCATCGGCGACATCCTGAGCCTCTTCGGTATCTGGAACAGCATCATCCGCTTCATCCTGAATGCCATCAACGGCACCCTCAGCTTCGCTAGCAACATCGTCGACAGCACCTGTGGCATCATCGGCATCCAGGCCATCTTGGGCGTCTTCAAAATCATCCTCAAGATCATCCTTTGCGCCATCAATTTGAGATGTGGCATCGCCGGCGACTTCTTCGATAGCCTTCTTCTGCTCCTCGATAGGGATGAGCTCGACGCGACCGATGGCATCGCCTTCATCATCGACAACTTCACCGTCATCATTGAGTGTGAAGCCAATGAGATCTTCAGGATCACCCTCGGTGATCTTGCCAACGACTTGACCGGCAGCATTCCTGATCACGCCACCGTCAGAAACGGGCAGACCCTCAAGCTGAGACAGATCGGTGACCACGTCCTTCGCAATGTCAAGCTTAGACTCGGCTCCATTGGGAAGGTCCTTGGCTTGATCAACTGCGCCTTCGAGAACATCGACGCGACCAATGAGGTCACCTTCTTCGTCAATGATTTCTCCGTCCTCGCCGACAGTCTGGCCGACAAGGTCGTCAGGCTCTCCCTCGACAACCTCGCCCAGGGGGTTCCCATCCTGGCCGAGAATCTTTCCTCCATCAGAGACAACGAGACCCTTCAATGCGGATAGGTCGAGGGGAATGCTAGGCAGGCTGTCCGTAGCCTTCGATACACCTTGTTGCGCGGTATCCTTGGCCTTGCCAGCAAGACCCTTGGCTTTGCCTGCGATGCCGCCAAGCGGGGCTGCCGAGCCGGAAGCCTGAGAGGCGGCATCATCTGGAGGGGAGACGGGGAGACGTTGCTCTGAGGATAGAGACTTCTTCTTCGACTTGGGCGATGGGGTTGCGGGAAGGGATTGCTCGTCAAAGTTGTCTTCGATAGGCTTGGGCGCCTTGGGTGTGAGCTTGCGGGTAGGTGTTTTCTTCAATTGCTTGGGGCTTTCAGAGACACTTGGCTTTGAGGCAGCGCTGGATCCGGAACCCTTGCGAGTCTTGAGAGGAGTTCCAGCCTTGGATCCCAGCTTGGGTGGTGCTTTGCCAACGGCGGGGGACGACATTGTGTGAAACTCGGTATTGGACGGAAGGAATTTGAGAGAGGTTGGTGACAGCGACGCTCTTTTGGTTCAAGTAGGATTTGATAAAAGTGATAGTATCAGGAGTCGATATAGAACTGTTTGATTCAACAAATGGAGGTTTTCGAAAAGAGGTAGTGACGTCGTGAAACTTTGCAGGGGAGGTTTGTATAATGTACAATCGTGAAACCAAAAAGTAAGGCTCAATAATAGTAGAAAAAATACAGCTTTTTGAAATTAAGAATCACAGGATTCTTGTGGAATGTAGAGTATTTAAATGAAAAGGTAGACTATCAAGTATCAAGGTCCAGGAACGTTCAGCCTGGCAATCTATATAAGTTCCTTTGTGCCAGGCACGAAGTTGACAGTGCCCACTACGTCATTATTGTTGATATCATCGCTGCTCTCTCAGTCGTCAATATTCTAATCCTTGCTGCGTTCGTCGTCGACCGACCCAAAGAGTTTGGGTGCACGGTGCAGACATGCGGGATGGGGGGGCCACAGAGCCACAGGGCGACTGTTAGTATCAGCACTGGCATCATAAGAGCGGGGCTTGTCAGCTAATTTGATGAATCGAGACGCGCCTAGAGACTGACGATCCTTGATTGTAGCAGGGGGGGCTTGCCAATCAGAGCTCGTGGTGGAGGTGTGGCTAGATTGGGGCATGAAATGATGGGTGAAGGTGGAGCACAACGTGGCCGTATAGATTATAACATGACGCGGAGTGACCCCCAGGTAATACTGCTTTAAACCATGTGCAATAGTTTGTCTTTATCATTTAAGCCAGGTGAATAGAATCATAAGTACATACAAGCGTTACCATGCTGTAACTTCAAGTGCTTCTCCTCCTCATACAAAATCAACAAGTTGGTCCAGATAATTTCTCGCAAGTGTGAATATCGCCAGACTTTTGCTAACCGGTAGGCTTTGCAAGTGGACTCGAGCAAGCTGTGATGTATCATACTATGGCAGAACATGGCAGACGGAAAAATCTCCCCATTGTTGAATAGCTGGTTATCGACAGGTTGCGATCCACGGAAGCGGCCTTTGGATAAAACGTGGGCGGGCAAATCAGCTTGTCAGATTGGCTAAATCCAGGGGTCCTTGCTCCAGTCAAATTCGCCTCCTCGGTTTTTACCGCTGTCAGTCCCTGTCAAGGTATTCTGTACGGGGGCTCATGACCATAACGGTTTGGGCTAATGCAAGTCCCGACATTGAGTGTCAAAATCCAGCCATCGAGTTATCGACATTAATTGAAAAGCCCATTACATCAGGTGTTACTTGATACCCCAGAGGTCTGACAGTGCAACTGTCCCCGCCAGCTTTTTGCTTCCATTTCCATGGGATGTCTTCTCCTTAACATAGGATGAAACAACGCTTGCTCTGGATTACGAAATATTCCTGTTTGTCGTCGCAGCTATGACGCTACCAGGAAGCCAGTTGGAGTTGTACTGCTACATTGATATAAACCCCGAAATCAGCTGGCCAATGTATGGCGCGCCAGATTGCATGGACCAGGCCCCCCCCCCTGTCGGCCCCGACGTGAGTGGAGGCAAAGAGGGTCGAGCGCAGCGAAAGCCACCGGAATACCGGCCGAATGAGATCATGCTCGATCGGGCGATTCATCATTTTTAATCTATTTGAGTGGAGCCGTCAGCCACACGAGTCATCCGAGGAAACAACTGATATCATGGGGCAAATATCAAGGCAGAGCGAGCATTAAGGCTCTTGCACGTTTTACCATACATCCCCATGGATCCCAGGTTGAATTGCAGGATAGCATTGCGATATTCCAATCATTTTTTCGGTGCGACTCGACCATGATATCCACATGACATTTGATCAGCGGCCGTTTTCCCGCGTGGACATTCGATCGGCCCACTAGGAAATCCCCGACAGCGCGCCAAATCAAGGTTTGGCACTAGGGCCAACGGTGTGGAAATCAAGTTTTTCCTGGGTGCGTCCTGTTTTTAGTAACTGGGGCAGTCTTGTCTATTTTCATCATGAGTGGCTACAATCTACCGATGGTCTTCCACCGTGGAGAATGTAGCATTCTTCACAATGTTTAGACCCAGTCTCATTCAGAACAATTACCTTGTGTTTCTACTAGTCAGAGGCGGAGTGTATTTCCAATTTCTATTATCTAGAGAGCTTTGTTGGCCAGTACATAGCTATAACCTGGAAGTAACATTGAATGAGCTGAGGGCTATTCGGAGTTGGAGGTTCCGTCCTCCTCCCACGGTCGCATTTTGGGTCCAATGAGTATCTCTAGGATATTTGTCCCGAAATCCAAGAGTTTGAAAAAAGTGAGCCGCCCAGCAGAAATGAAGGCCGTTGTCACCCTAGGAAAGGCCAGCAAATTACGAAACGTGAGTTGCTACATTTAAATGCATGTCGTTCGTTGGTAACTTCAAGAACTGACGGCATGCAATCGGGATCTGACGTCGATTGGCAGTCTAATAATTGACTCTGCTGGGTCTGCTTCATGCAGACTATTCCATAGCAATTGGTCCGATCCCTCCTGGGTTCCAGATGTGTTCCTGCATGTATATATGTATCATCATCATAGCACGGCCCTCGATGTTCATTCTCTTTTTAGCTTGAACGCCGCAACGTAGACTGTATCCCGACGCCATGGCTCGGTGGATCACGCTTGGATTGGACGGTATGGATAGCGTCCGATGTTATCAATCTTTTTGCAACGAGATGGCGAATATACTCCATTGTCCATTCTTGACACCGCTTGTTATTGCGCTGGGAATAGACATTCCTATTAGCGGAGCTTCGAGTATAACACATATACTTAATCTGACGGACTTACATCATTCACTGGGGCCAAAAAGTTCTCACTAATCCCGGGAGGAGCTACCTGTGAGGCGGCAACCTCGATATTCCCTCTCGGCTCGTAGTCGGTACTTTTGATACTAGTGGTCGCATCGACGATATTTTCGGCATCGACTTCCCCGAGCTGTGTCAGGGAATAATCCTCCTGTGTGTCATTTGTAGGAGAGTAATTTCGTTTGAATTCAAGGATGTAACCGGTCATCGGTGCACCGACAGCTTCGATCAACGTGCCTTGGACTGGCTCTGTGGCGGCAGGAACAAAGATCGCAAAGTGCGCCCGTTGAAACTCTGCATTGCGAGACGAAATGAGGTAGATTGTTCTGGGTGTCATCAAGTGCTAATGGGAGGATGTAGAAGTTAAAGATAAAAAAATCAAGATGAAAGTGAACATGAATATGAATTTGAAGGACTGGTGGATCAACTTGATTATGCCGGTGACGTAATGCGGGGAAGGCCAACCCATCATGGGGTACAGGGAACACATCCGTGGATATTTATGAAGACTTAGGATGAATACCCGGTGGGAATAGACAATAGACGCAAATAACTTGGAACTTCCAAGGTTGAGTTCCAAGGTTAATCGATTTATTCATGCATAGATCTGGTAAGCTCTGAATGAGCATCCTGAACTTGAAGCTACCGTGACACTCATCATGATCATGATGGTATAGGATATCGTCTGATTGAACCTCACGGCACGACATTACTATATAATCGTTACTTGCATTTCCTCCTCGACCAGACCCAGCTGATTCATGATGAAGCGCATCTTGATATTATGATTGACCCTCGGATCCAGTTCTTCAGGTATCAAAATTTCCCAAATACTCTCCCTAGCCACAAGTGAAGCTCTGAATTTCTCCCATTTCCAAACACCGGTCTCAAATGGCGCGAGCCACGTTCGTGCCATGTCGTTTCCTGGAAACGATGGCCAACTCGAGCTCATGTGCTTCTCCGTAAATGACATTATTCTCAGTAGCTTCTCAGTTGTCTCTGCCCACGCTCTTATATCACCCATGTTAGAAATTAAATCCTCAGGCTCGACATCGTCATCTTCAAGCGAATCCACAGGAGGTGGAGGTGCCGAGGACCCCGAAACAAATGACAGGCAGAACCGTTCCAGATCCCATGTATATTCGTACGGTAATTTCCCTTTAGGGAAATCTTTCCATGCCGTATTCAATTTATCTGCTCGGGGCATTTTCTCCGTGCCGCGTATTTCGTCGTCTTGCTCTCCAAGATGCTCAACAAAGGACCACACTTTTCCAGGGTCCTGGAACATCAAACCGAGCCTGCTCTCGTAGTCTTTCCAACAGTCCCTCAGGGTCTTTTCGATTCTATGAATCTCCAGGAAAAATATTTCCACGAGATCCATGAACCTGGTCATCGAGTGGAAGAATGTGCGGTGGTCGGGGTCGGGGGTTATGTTTTGGCGTCGCCAGATCACGTCAAGTACACGAGAGTCAAATTCGACAATTCGATCCATATCCTCAGTAGTAATTCGATAGACATTGAGCAAGTTAGAGAAAGGCTGAGTTGAAGAATCCGAAGAATCCACTTCCCATGGGAAATACTCCGCTTGAGATCTTGGTTGTCGAAATGAGACCACACAGGTGCTCAGTAAAGAATACGCCTCTTTTTCGGGCAAGTAGCGTAGAAGAACAGGATGCTCCATTCCCTGCAGCAAGAAGACAGAAACACCCTCTTGGAATAAGGGCCTTGGTGTCGTCGTAAAGCCGAACAATTCGCGTGTACTATGGTAGTTAGTCACAACGTTCCCTTGATTGTCTCTTGGAAAGACGGCTCGACGGTGACCTCTTTCCGCCAGTATGGAGGATAATTGCCAGCGTCCATTGTGAGAACATAATCTGATTCCAGAGCATTGCAAGGCTCTTGACTTGGGGTCAACGAGGATCTCTATGTTGTTCGGTACCATGCCATGAAATGAAAACGTTACCATCCCATCCATGCCGGGATCAGTGCTAGCATGCTCGTGACTGGGGAACTGGAGAGCTTGCTTCTGAGTCCAGTCTGGGACCCAAGATGGGATGTCGAGATTTGACCGAGCTGATCCTGCAAAATTCAGGATTCTCATATCTCTGAGATAGGTGGCCAGATATGCAGCGACGCCCGTGTAAACATCTTCAACGGATAGTGAATAGTCAGGTCTGATAGCTTCGTCCACAAGACCTAGGACGCCGAAAACTTTATCTCGCGCATCCGAGCACTCGTACTGAGAAGCAGCGAGAAGGATATCCAGAAATTCCTCATTCAAGCTTTCGTTTTCAATCATCCGGTGTACAATCGAATTGTTGATTGGCTTAGGCACGACCGTGATCTTTGTTCTTTTGGGCCAAGGGATAACGGAATCTCCCGAAATGAGCACAAGATGTCGGCTGACCAGCATTTCCTGCAAAATCCACACGCGTGAGAATATTGGTAGGTCAGAGAAGCATCTCCAGGCATCGCGAAATTCTGTAAAGAAAATCTCAGCAAGACCGCCCGCTTTTGCCTTTTTGAAACTTTCCAAAATCAACTTAGTTTCAGGTGAATAATCACCTAAAAAGGTCAGAACAGCTTTTGCATTTACATAAATCTCGCGCGAGAGGCCAACTTGGTGATTTCTCTCAAGAACATCATCGAGATCAATACAAAGTTCATCAATCCAGAGCAACTGTGTCAAATCAAGATATCTAATGTGTCGAAGGGCAGCTTCACAATTTGTGTGAATGTAAATAATGTCCCAGAAAACACCTATGAAAACTGGTTTCCATCGAGATGGTCCCCCCCGCAGTGGTATAAGAAACAGCATCATACGTTTGAACCGGCCGTTCACGGAGATGTGTTTTCTCCCACATGAGATGAACCGGCCCATTTGAATCCTCACACGGCATCAGTCTTATGAGCCGAATTTCATCGTCAAAAAGGGTCTCTGGCCTTGCCACTTCTTCATTTTGGGTCGCTGTTGACCCGACGCGAGAGATCTTCCGAGGAGGCTGCGTGACTTCAACAGCTGAAGAGAACTCTCCTAGATAGCGCGCCTTTGCAGGCCATTTCAAGGGCTGGTTCTCTGTTCTCGGTGGTGGGGAGCGATTATTATCTTTTTGAGCCGCGTCTGTCGTCTCATCAAGGGATGAATGTGCGGAGCAACTTTTGCAGTGCAGAGTGGAATTGGAGTCAACCAGCACGATCTCAGGACTTTGACAGCCGTCTTTGTGCCAGCGCCTCATTCTTGGTTTCGTTTTCAAGCCGATCGTCTATTTGTGTTGAGTCAAGGATTGAGCTTTAAATGTTAAAGATACCTGTCAGGATATTCCAAGGTTTATGAGCTCAGCTAAGAGTTGCTGGATTCTAGGCCCCAACCTGGGATGTGGCGTCGCGTTGCGGGGCTCCGCCTCGTTTGCAAGATATCGCAATGGCAATTGGTGTATTCTCGCTGAAAGATCTTCATGAGTCAAACCAGTCTTGCCAATGAGATTATTCGACTAATTTAATGCCGCCCGATGTATTAGCTGTGTGCTATGGCATGTAATTTTAAACAAACTTCTTGAACAACCCCTTTCAGCTCTTCTTTTCTCTAAATTGAACACGGCCAATGAAGCGGAAATCTCACCATCAATGGATATTAAATCACATCCATGTTATATTGTTCGCGATCTCTAGAAAGCCCCAGAAATTTTTTGTTTTCCAACGTTCGTTCACTCGCAGAACTATTTCCTACCACTATGTGGATAGTGACTACCCACTGGCATCCCTTTCGGCCTCAACCTCGACCCTTTTAGGCAAGGCACCACTAAACAGACCAATAGGCACGGCTGTCACGGCACACAGTACTCCCAACACGAGAGTCATAGCAGCCCAACCTGCACGCACCCGCAGTCCACCCGCCAATATCGGACCAAGGAGCTGACCCCCAGCAAACGCCATATTAAACAGCGCATACGTCTGGGCGACCGGGCTTTTCTCTCCGAACGCGCCAGGGTTCTCACTCTCATAGTCTCCGACCACCTGAGAAGCTTCCGTCATGGCGGTTACTTCTATCGTGACGACCGCGAGGCCTAGAATGAATAGGAGGGCTGTTAGCAGAATAATATCGGCGGTTGTGTTCTTGTTCACGAAGCGCATCAGGATCCAGCCGCAGGCCGAAGCTGAGAAGGCTATAGCTGCGGGGATCCGGACTCCGATGCGATCGATAAACTTTCCAATAAGCACGCCTGCGAAACTGGGGATAGAGGAAGCGACGAAGATTAGCCCTGCGCCGCCAGAGGACCAGCCGAATGTCTCCATAACGTATATCGGGATCGTCTATGTGGTAGAGTTAGTCGTTATTTCCAGCTTCCAATAAAGGCAGCGAGCGAGCGGGAGGGTCAACGAACGGTTTCTAAAGCTGCGACCATAACAGCCATCACAATGGTGGCCGTGCATGCAAGGGGCAGTCGAGGAGACTTGAGAAGACTGAATATAGTGGCGGGTTTTTGTTTGCTCAAGCTTGAAGATCCAGCACAAGGTGTCGAGGATCTCAATAAGGATGTTTGCTCGTGGCAATCTTCCTCAGTCCCGATATCAGGATCCCTTGCCTGGGGAGACTGAGACCCGTGGCAAGTGAACGTATTGTACGCATCAGCCTGAGAGTCAATAGCCTGCGAATTGCGAGTGCGCTCTGAATCTGGAGCAATTTCTAACATGAGATTAGCATGATCACACTCACTGCGTCTCATCTCTCTCTAATCCGGGTCGATGTCACTCACTCGGCACCTCGATAATGGCAAATCGCAAGATCACATCCATAACAATAAGAGCCACAGGAATCATAAACGTCCCATAAAATCCCAGCTTCTCATACATGATTCCACCAATCATGGGACCGAGAAGAAATCCCCACGTCATACCGATTGTCGTTTGTCCCATTGCCTCTCCGACCCGCTCCGGGGTCACATTATCCGCAACGATGGCGAGTCCAACGACCCAAACACCTGCGGCGGAGAACCCCTGCAGACCACGTGCAAGTATAAGAAGAATCATAGAGCGGGCAACGACGAAGAGAAGAGTCGAAGCACCCAGTGCAACGAGACCGATGACGAAAGGTAATTTTCGATATCGAGAGTGATCGGCGAACCAGCCAAACAGCGCTGTTGCAATGTCAGCTTCAAGTTTGTTTTCAGCGAGAACCATACACTAGTAGGTATAAAATTGGAACACAAATGGCGAATATAGAAAAGCAAATACATACGCGATCCAATAAGAAGGGTTGCACCGTAGACGGCTAGCAGAACCGATACCCAGTATTGCGCTGTTCATGGCAGTTAGCGGGGCAATTTAATCAAAAGAAAAAGAGAAAAAAAAAAGGCCAAAGATAAATCAATCAATCATACCATCTTCTTCTCGAGTTCCGACGCGTTCAACCAGTGCAACGGGGATGATAGGTACAATCTTGAGAGGCACAATATGTTAGAAAGGAGGGGAGAATAGATCATCGTGATAGAGATTGATAGAGATTGAACTCACCATGCCATATATGAAAACATCCTAAAAGCATCATGGCAACATTAGTGATCGCAAATAAAAACCCATCATATCTAATGCGATCCAATCAGACATACCGTGAAAATCGCAATCGTCACCACCGCGACAACAAAAGATTCGGAAGACCGAATCCTATGAAGCCATGGCTTTGTCGACTCCATGTTACAATTGAAAGAAATGTTTATGAACAGAGCCACAGAGCCACGGCGGAAACCCCTCTCACAATCGCCAAACACGACAAGAAGATGATGCGGAGGACAGGATCTCCGTTGGAGGCGGAGGCGACGGGAATCTCAAGACTTGATCCACAGTCTAAACGAGGACTAGTATGCACCAAATTGGTTAGTATCCTCTTGGCCAGGGTTCGTCTGGTGAACTAGAACGGATGATCGCCCCAGCCTTCAGGTCCAGATCAGATCAGATCAGATCAGATCAGATGAGATCAAAGCTTCCCTTCGCCACTGCATTGATGATCATGGACCGCTTCGCCTCCGTGTTGCGACCGAGGGATGTACGGTACTACAGTATTAGATTTGCCACCAATTCCCCACTCAAGGAACGATACAATTGATAAAAAGCGGAAAAGACGGATTTGATAAATATTTCATAATGTAGTACTCATTATCAACAGAGTCGAAAACAGAACCCCTAAGTATGCAAAAGATATGTACAAATAATGAGAAAGTAAAAGAAAAGAACCCCCAATATGTGAATGTGAAAAGTGAAATATGCCGTGCGCCATGCTGTTCAGATCAGAGTCTCCAGAAAGGTCTGAGAATCAATAATCATACAAAATGCGGGAGGAGATGAGAGGTCTTCTCTCTTTTTGGGTATTAAGGGTTTGTGCAGTTGTTTTTTTCTGTGTATGTTCATGGTTGTGGTTGTTCTGTGTCGGAGAGAGGAGGGTGGTTGTGGTCGGTTGGTTGCTCATGGGCCCTTGTATCCCTCAGACCAGCCTGATTTGGATGATGACTTCGGCCGGGAGGGGTCATATTCGTAGCGGCGCCAGTTGTCAGCGACCCACCACTGAGCGGCATGGGAAGCATCATGGGTCCACTTGACAGCGTCAGAACCGTGCTTCTCCTCAACGGCTTTGATGAGGCCGTCGAGATCGAACGACTTGATAGGGTTCTGTTCCTGCGGGTCCGTGGAAGGGTCACTGAAGCGCCACTCGACCTCATTTACCAGGGGAACGACGAGGCGGTATGGACGATTGGCGGAGCGCATAGCGACCAGGGAGCCACCGGTGTTCATGACGGTGAATTGGTAGTAGGCGGTGCTGTTGTTTTCGGCGATAATGGGACGAATCATGGACTGTCCCTCGTACATGGGGAGCAGATCGCCAACAGCGCGAGCGCTGACGTGGTCAAGAGATCCGGAGGTCTTGAGAAGATCAAGGATGGTGGGCATGATCTGGACAGAGCTCACGGAGGAGTTGATGGAGATGGGAGGGATGTTAGGGTTGGCAAAAATGAGAGGAACGTGGAAGTTGGAAACGAGAGGGTTGTCGTAGGGAGTAACGTTGCCATCCTCGGGGAGAGAGAGACCATGGTCACCAGTCATGACAATGAGTGTCTCGTTGGCAACGCCGGTCTCCTCCAGCAGATCCAGGAAGTCTCCGTACCACTTGTCGTTGACACCGACAGTGTTCAGATAGCGGTTGAGTTGATCGTTCTTTCCACCAAAAGAGTTGGACTCGGAACCGAAAAGATCGTCGTATTTTCCATCGGGAGTATCCCAGGGGTGGTGAGTGATACCAGTCAGGTGTGTGAGGAAGAGACGCTCGTGATTGGCCTCGGCACTCTCAATGGCTTCACGGAAGTAGCCCTTCAGGGATCCATCGGGGTAACCCCAGAAGTTAAACTTGGTGTAGTTGAAATTCTTGCCGTTCGCGATATCCTCATCAATAGACTCGACAGTGACGATGTTTTCCGGCTTGAAACCGAGTGCGGGGGACAACAGATTCTGGTGATCGTAGGTATCGGTAATCGACTGCATGAAGGTTGGGCGCCAGGGCCACAGCTTGTAATCGCTGCTCTTGGTGTCGTTGGTTTTGGCACTCAGAACGTCAAGGACTTGAGGCATGCAGGGGTTGTAAATGTGGTGCTCGTATTCCTTGTTGAAATCGATGACGAGAGGAGAAAGACCGCAGGTAGTCGCTTCGATGCTCTTCAGAGTGAAAGTACCACCGGTGTAGGAGTTGTCCGCACGAATACCGCCATAAGGCTTGATAGCACCCTTCTTGTGGAATCCGGATTCGGCACCAGTCAGGCGTTCAGCGACCGAAGTCAGGTTTGCCAGGCGGCGCTGGACATCTTTGGGAATTCGCTTGTTCTTGTGTGACTTGACGAGACGCTCATGCATATAGGAGCCCTTGCGGAGGGGGAAAACGTCGTAGCGGGTGCTCTCCATCTTGAAGACGAAGATATGCTTGATGTTCACTTTGCCGCCGTGGAGAGCGTCCCGGAGAGGCACCAGAATGTCCTCGCCCAGGTTGGAGATGGTCAGAGGGTCCTCGGTAGCGTTGTAGTGAGAGTACTTGTTGCCATCGAATCCACCTTTCTCCCAGTCGCGGAATCCGGGCCAGTTGCCCTCAGGGAACCAATCCCAACGAGGGGGTGCAGTCAAAGCCGTCAGCTTGCCGTGCAGATAAGGGTCGTCCGAGATCATCTGAAGCTTGCCCTTGGAATCGACACCGGCAAAGGGGGAAATAATGACTGTCTGGGACATAAACCAGAGCGCTTGTTCAGAGGGACGGGCGAGACGGAGAATAAATATGATTGCAGTTGGAACAATGATCAGCGCACGCTTGGCGATCGGTCTCCAGTCCTGTTTAAGATCGTCGAAACCACTGTTCATCCTGTTCATCCATCGCTGCTTGAGGCCGAGTCCGAGGCTGAAGTCCTCCTCATTGGATCGCGGCTGGGTGGGCTGGTCGAGCAGGGGAGCCGAGTTCATCTTGTCTTCGTCATCTTCATAGTCACCCAGAGGAACTGGCTCATAGATCTTCAAATCCTCAAACAGCTTGCGTCCTCTGCTCCATCGGCTGAAGACCATCTCCATTAGAGGCCTGAACACAGGCTTGACCAGGGGCTTGGTGATCGAAACAAAGAATTCGCTCCACGTGTGCATCACTCCACCCACCGCATTGTAGAGGTGCGGAGTCGCAAGTGCGGCCACCACGATATAGAGGGCCTCGACGATGACAAGACCAGTGAGACCGGTGAGCAAAGTGTTGATGGAGGCGGGATCGCGGTTAAAACCACCAGCCTGGCGCCAGTGGATTTCGGCTCCGGTAGTGAAGTAGAAGGAGGTATTGGCAGCGGCCATGACGGAGAGGACGAGACTAAAAAGAAATTAAGCTCAGATTAGAAATGAGGTTCGCTTCCCAATCGGGCGGACGCGCACGCGACCACCAAAAAGATCAAGGGGAAACAACGGAAAAACTTACCTAGCCACAATCATGGTCGTAGCAGCACCAATGCGAATCCATTTGTGCTGATAGCTGCGCGACAAGAGGTGTGCCAGAAACAGGAAGATGATGTCCTGCACGAAAAAAGTTGAACCCCAAAGGAACAGGGTTCCAACGGGGATGGAATCGATATGGGCCCAGATATGCAAGAGCTTTGCGAAGAAGATGGAGACGAAGAGGAATGAATACCAGAACTTGCGAGAAAGTTCCCAGGTGAATGAAGCTTGTAGGCCACGCGCGGGCATTGTGCAACAGAAGAAACGCATCCAGCCCAGGGCTTGACCGGCGAAGCCCGGAGTGGTGCCCGTGGCATTCCACGGGGTATTGTTGAATTGCATGGTCCTAGATGCTTCACGGCGACATGAGAAGCATGGGAGAGGAAGGAGTTGAGTTGATTAGATCATGCAAGGAAAGCAAAGATCCAAAACCGAGAGAGTTCAGGAGGGAAAAGTGACGGGGGGGGGGGCGTAGACGGCAGGAATAAATAATTATAGAAATGGAGTGAAAGTGGAACATGGGGAAAAGTAGCCAGCGCACCTTCACTTTTGCTCTTTACCACCACCTTCACCACCACCACAACTTACTCCAAATACCCTTACCCAATACCCTCGGTCACTCATTGCCACCCAGGAACCCGTACGGAACCATACTCTCTGTACAATCATCTGTATGGACCTGGAATTGCCTGTGGACCGTGAGCCCCAGCCAGGGTTTCATCCAGCGCTGCTTAGCCTCTAGGGTCATGCGGGCTTTTTCCCCATTCGAGGGGCCAGTGGGCCAGTGCTAAACCTCTCAGGGTCTGATCCAAAAAGCCTTGTTCCTGTTACTGGTACATACCGAGTGAGACGAGTGGAGACCAAGGCTCGCACGGAGTCTCGGGCTGCTGGCAGAATCCGCTACAAAGCACAACGTGGCTGTAATGCTTGTACCGGCTGTATAGGTGCAAATCTGGGACGCCTTGAACCTATTCCTCATTCTCTCCACTGAGCTATACATAGGTCGACATAGCCTCTCTCTACGGAGTACTCTTTGTCCTCTTCCAAGAAACTACTCTCGCCCCCAAGTCAATTGAGTCGATCTCTTTCACCGCTACGCCGGTCTCTCTGTTGGAAACAATGAGACCCAGACTATGCAGGCTCCATACTGAGAGGAGTGGAGAGCAAAGCAGGCGAGTGGGAGATTAATGAGCGCGGTCCGGTATGATCCAGCGCGGTTAAGGCATGCACTATTCATATTCGAGTCCACTTTCCAGAGGAGTACTAAAATCGGCCTCGTTCCCAACGTTCGGACACGAGACGAGCTACTGGAAACAGAAGCTGCGGCTCAAGAAAGGAGCAACAGGGATTTCATTTTGGCCCCCTTATACTCCCTAGTGGCCCCTATTGGCCCCTTGTGGCTCCCACTGTACTGATCCTGTTCAAAGTGGATCTCGTGAAAAAATCGTTCCTCCACGTCCGCCACCGCTTACCACTCCAGTACATACGACTGGTCCTGATCCATGCTAAGCCTGAAAGATCGTTGTGTTTTGTTACTAGCTCCGGACATGTCCTGACTGGTTCTTACGCCTCTCGTACACAACGTGTGCCCCAGCTTTTTTTCCTTTTTCGGGGGCCTTTTTCCAGAAGGCTGTGTTAGGGCGGGATCTTGCCGACGCACATCTACGGAGCCATTTGCTTACATTCCTCTCGTACTCCGTAAACCGTATTGTTTCCTAATTCCTTCATCTCGGGGCGGAATTTATTGGAGAGCCAAGAAGGGCCCCCAATTTTGAAAAGTGATTCCTCGGGGAGTTTGCTTCTGCCTGGATAATTGTGTATTGGAACTTGGTCGGGCCCCACCTCGGACAGAAGGCTTGACTGTCGAATTCCAATAGAATCGGCTGCTTTCCCGGTGGAGTCCGTCCAGGGGCCAATCTTGGCGACGGACAGACAGATGGGTGGTCTCCCAGAGATCTCAACCACGCAGGGTTCTGTGATGTGATGTCAACTGGAATTTTGTTCTCCTCTCTCGTCCGCGTGGAAGGGGCCGTGCAGAACAACGGCAGAGAACGTTGTCTAGCTGCAGTTGGAACGTCACCATTCTTTCATTCAGGGTCTCCTAGTCATGGATGGAGTGCGGAGTAGGGCCAGAGCACCATGAAGTCAAAGTCTGTCCCTCGTTTCAGCTGTCCCTCATCTGGATAGCCAAGAGTTATTCCCGATTCCTAGACCCAACGATGAGCGATCCGGCCGAGCACCGAATTAGCTACGCTTGTCGATCTGGTGGCCTTCCAGAATCCACCGGCGAACCTCTGTCCCGACACTATCTTCCTAATATCCAAATTTTGTCTCTGAATTGTCTCGGAGCATACGGAGTACCGCAAGCTATTTTAACTTCCAATTGAAAGGGAAATTAGCATCTCAATACCCCTAATTTGGGATGTCGCACCTCGGAGTACGGATACATATAGTATTACCCCTTTTCCGACGGATTATATACACCCGCATGGAGCTACGCTAGTTAGTCCCTCCCCAAGCTGACTCCATCCGCTGTCCAGAGTAGCCAGTCTAAGGCCACCAGGCGGAGAGCCAAGAGTTCAAAAAGCAAAATACAAAACAAACTAACAAGCCTTGCTCTATTTTATCTCCCTTCGATCCTTCGAGGGAACTTGAACCCTTGAAATTGGCTCCGCTCGGCGGCCCCGTCAGCCTTATAGCGTGGTGTTTGTGTGTGCCCTACAGAACTAGGCCGGGTAGCTTGGTCTAGGGTCCCGTATAATTAGTAGTTGTACCCCGTACGCCTTGGCTACCTATAATTAGGTCTTCCGAGATCAGTCTTGCACCATCGTATCCTAATTTCTTCGAAATAATCGCAATAAGTGAGCCATTGCAGCTTAACTCAGTACGGTACGGAGTAATGTAGGTGGCATAACTTAATTTACAGAATACGAAGTGCAGACCGTACTGTATATGGGTATCCATGATGTTTGTGTTTCCATACACATCCGGGCTGCCTCAACCCGGAATCAATCACCTGGTCACAGTCTCACTGCATGAAGCCTATTTCCCCATCATGCACTGTCCTTCGTACAGCCGAGATGAGCTGCGCCACTCTCTCCGCTAGCGAGCTTATTGCAGTCGATGGGTATGGCTTTTATTGGCTGTGGTGGTGTATCCAAGTGGCCTGCAGGATTCCGGGGTTCCGGGTTCAGGGTCCAATTGCACTGCATGGCGCAATTTGGTCGAGAATTGGGTCATGCTAATTTACCTTGTATCCATCCCATGTACGGGTGTGCATGCACATATCGTGAGTAGACTTATCAATCACGGCACATATACATCAGATACTCTGGGGATTCTTTTTGTGATTGCGTCGAGCTTCATGCACTTGACATCTCCCTGACATAAATGTGAAATGGACTGATCTGCTTGCAGATTACCCATAACACTGGGGGTAAGAACTGGGCTTTTTCTTTTCAGAGACTTCGCATTCCAAGGTTGTTTCCATTACTCTGCCTCGCCGGGAACCTCGGCACTCGTCGTTGAGCCCCTTTCAAACAGCGCACGAATTGAGAATCCGAAGCCTCGGGGTCATCTGATTCAGTAATACCTACTCCGTACTCGTCATTCCCTAGTCTTTACTTCAACCGTTGATAATTTTCAACCCCAAAATAAAAGCCAGACAGCCAATCGGCACAGAGAGCCGTTTTTCGCTCCGCATAGCACATCTGTGATTCATCACATCAAAGAAAAAGAGGCTCAGGGTCAAACGTCCTCTCTTTTTCAAGCGGGTAGATCGAGATTTTTATATTCTTCAGTTCTTCCCGCTTTCTTGGATTCATAGCTTTGATCTATACATGATTTCTCACGGGCGCATTATTTCGGAAATTCCATTGAGTCTCATTAATCTGTGCAACCCACGCCGGAGTGCGAAGCAATTGACCAGATTCGTCTTCGTGTCACGGAAGGAAATACTTTTGGAGTTTCGTGTAATTGTAAATAATCGCAAGCGATGAAGGGACAGGGACTCGCAAGATTAGTGAAAGGGTATTCTCATAACGGGTGCCGCTGACAACTTTAACAAAGCCGAAACAATTCTCTGAAAACGGGCACTGTGTTATCTCTAATTTGATGAGTATGCAGGTTTAGACTTACGGGGAAGTAGCAGGTAGGTTTATCTCTTGTTCTGATTGAATCAAATCCTGGAGTTAAAGATCGCCATCATCGTTGAAGTAGATGGCCTGGGATTTTCGACATTAAGAAAAAGCTATAATAGAAAAAGCCATAATCGGCGATCGTGTAAGCATTGAATACTTCAGGGAAAGGGACTGATGCGCCTTCTCTCAGAAAACAGAGGGCTCGCTTCTCCCACCTTGACCATAGATCCGACTTGCCGCACAGTCGATGCGTTGATCCCCGGGATGTTGCAGCCTCGAATACTACGCAGCCACAGATCTTTTGCATCTTGGATTTCTTTCAGGGTCATAACGGGAGACTGGTGTCTGATAAAGTTGGGAAACCGTATTTCGATAGAGGATAACAGAATATAGTAAGGAATATTGTCGAAAAGGTCCCATTTCGAAGGCTATCAGGATGTTATATTGTTCACTTTGAAAAGTGCGCGCACAGGATCATCGGTGAGATAAATGTCTCCGATATTCTCTGGAGAATTTTTATATGGAGACCCTGCCGTGTGCATTTGATTTCACCTAAGGAATCCCTCCTACACGGAAAGAGGGCCTTGAATAAGGCAGATGGATTGGACACTTGCTCATGGAGTCAGGAAACAGGGAGTTCCAAGTTATAGCTTCAAGTTGGTACCAGTAGTATCTTTGTTTCGTTCGCATTTATTTAGATGACTCTCAAGGTTCAAGTTCATTCGGAATACAAGTAGGGTGCGTCGAAAAAGTATTCCAATGTTAATATGGATTCGGGAGAATGCTAGCTGATCCCCGGTGCCGACCTCATCTTCCAACTTGAACTTGAACCTCCGAGTCCAAAGACCTCGGGACCTCACGAAAGGTAGTAAATTTTCGCAAATTTATAGAAGTGATCTCACGTGATATTTATATGATAAGTAGTAGTAACCACGAAAGTTAGACTATACATGATAATAACTTTTTTACACGATCAAAAGCTTTCTAGGATGTGACGGTAGCGCTGCCAGTGCTTAAGCGTCAAGAAAGCTTCTGATCACCCGCAACCATCTCCACATTCCTCAACCCTCATGAAGCTGCCTCCAGGTGACCCGCCGGGGAAGACCCCTGATCGCCGGTGATGAAGACTCATTGAATGGCCAAGTCCCCACCTCTAGAGTGAGTCTCTGGGGGTTCGCAATCGCTCATTCGTCCTTCCCCGCTATCCCCTCACCGGGGAAAAGACCGGGGAAACCGGCAATTTTCCCCATAAGGTTACAACGCTGCTGTTGCTAGCCGATAAGAGCTGCAGCACGATAAAGGAGAGATACCATATATGGAATGGCATGCTCTAAAACTTAGGGCGACTTTAAAAAAGTCCTGCGACCGGGGCACGCGTCGATTTCGAATCTTTCCTCCAATGCCCTTGCGCCCGCCCTCCTTGAATTGATCATTCCATCTTCCCCCGAAATATCATCCTTGGTTTTCATCAAGCAAGCATCATGGGTGTCCCAGAGATTAATGCTGCCGCACCAGAAGCCAAGGCCTCCGATGGTCGCGCTGCTGTGATCAAGGTGCAAAATGAAGACGAATTGCGTCTGGCTCAGATGGGTGGGTTTTCAGAACTTCCTTTTCTACTATCTTATTACCACGTTATGATCGAAGCGAGACCGTCCTAACAAATCCACAGGCCATAAACAGGAATTGAAACGCCATTTCTCGGTTTGGAGCTTGATCGGCTTGGCTGCAAACTGCACAATTTCTTGGACAGGTACAATATTATCGAACCTCGACACTTTATATGTTTTTTACAGTGTCTGATGAAATTAGGTCTGGGATTGGGTTTAATCACAGCGATCAACGCCGGCGGACCTGGTGCACGTAAGTGCTTTGTTTTCGTTTCCCTTTTTTTTTGGCTCCCACCACGGTGGTGCATGCAGAGAGTAAACTGACATTGTTCTAGTTATCTACGGATTTATTCTTGTCTTCATACTGCAATCATTTGTCGGGGCCTCGCTCGCTGAATTCGTCTCGGCATACCCGACCGAGGAGGAATGTACCACTGGATCGCCGCTATTGCCCCAAAGCGCTATAACAGCGTGTTGAGTTTCGCAACGGGATGGTGCACGGTTTTTGGATGTGAGAATATTGTCCAAATTCTCCGGAATGATGGTGTATGTGGATATTGATTGAATTTCTCCTAGGGATTTTTACGACCGCGTCAACGAATTTGATTTATGCTACGACTGTCATGGCATTGATTGCACTATATCACGAGGATTTGGTCATTCAACCCTGGATGACCTTTGTCGCGTACCAGATTCTGAACATATTTACATCTGGAATTGTGATGTTCGGGAACAGATTCATTCCGATGATCAATAAATTTTCTTGTGAGTTACAATTGGCGCTTCTGAGTGCGCGATGCTTCATGAAGGGGCATGTAATTCTGTGTGTGTTGGTGGCTGATTTCCCAAAGTGGTTTACCTCCAGCTTGCATGGTTTATCACAATGGTCACGGTAGCAGCCGCGGCTCCGACCCATAATGATAGCAAGTTCGTATTTAGAACTTGGATCAATAACACCGGATGGGAAAATAATGCTATGTGCTTCATCACTGGATTGGTCAATCCCTTGTACTCCTTGGGAGGACTGGACGGAATATCAGTAGGTTATCGGGATTCCATGGTTCTCGAGAAATAACATTCCTAACAAGTCATAGCATATCACTGAGGAAATGCCCAATGTAAGTCAAAGACGGTGAATATCCGACAGAATATGGTTGACTGACTCTCATCAAGCCTGGAAGAAATGCCCCTCTTGGACTTGGTGAGTTGATATCCAAATTCCAAGAATATTCAGGAAACTAATACCCCTCAGCTATTACCCTCTCAATCGCATTCGTGACCGGTGTCTCCTACTTGCTCAGCCTGATGTTCTCTGTTCAAAACTACAACTCCCTGGCCGATACGCCAACCGGCCTTCCCTTGGCTGAGATCTTCTGGCAAGCAACGTCAACCAAGGGCGGTGCCTTTGGTCTCATTTTTATGATCTGGATCGCCCTCGGCCCCTGCGTGATTGGATCTCAACTGAGTGAGTCCATGGCAGATCTCGATATGATTGAAAGAATACTAATTGATTGATTAGGCACCGGACGCGTTTTCTGGGCCTTTGCTCGGGACGAAGGTCTTCCTTTATCGAGAGTGTAAGCACATCTATTTTGGAAAGCATTTTGACAATTAAGCTAACTGCTGTCAACAATGTAGTTGGGCGCGCGTCCATCCCCGACTGGGCTCTCCGCTGAATGCCCAGCTCTGCGTGGGTGTCATTATCGCTCTCCTTGGCTGCATTTACTTGGGATCCACGACAGCATTTAACTCGATGATGAGTTCCGCAGTGTAAGTATATTCAGTTCCAACAAGAAGATGTCCTATCACTAACAGCACCAGAACCGTCAACAACCTCGCCTACCTGGTTCCGATTGTAACAAACGTTCTTCTGCGCCGCAAAACGATGCATGCAGGCCCATTCCACATGAGCCAAACCGTGGGAATGAGCGTAAATATCATTTCCGCGATGTGGCTTATCTTTGCGATCGTATTCTTCTCTTTCCCCTTCGAGATGCCAGCGACAGTCTCGAATATGAACTACACGTGTGTTGTCGTTGGCGGGTTCCTCATCCTGGAACTGTGCTGGTGGTTGATTGCGGGCAAGAAATACTCCCAAACAGTCCAGCGCGCCCGCGAGGAGGAACACAATGCTGCTATGATTGTCGAATCATCAAGCACGGATTCTGGGCCGTAATTGTGTCGAGAAATTATCATGTACATATGACATTATGTTGATTCGTATCTTTGTTGGACATATATGCAGATTAGGCATTCAATAGGGTTTCGAGTGGAGCAGAACACTGCAAATAAACCGTGTCAATCCTGGTATTTCGTGAGCCACTGTGGGATGAATAATTTGGATAGAAGCGGAATTAAATGTACCAATGGCCCCGTTTAAATCCAACTCTGGAGAGTCCTCCACACTCCTGGAATCCACGTTTAATATACCACCTGCGTAGCGCCTCACCTTGATCCTTGCCCTCCGGATCCACCGCCATAACAGCAACTATATTTTCCACCGTGACCGTAGGAGGTATGGTCTGCGATTTAGGGCAATTATTGCCAAAATCGCCAGACCCAGAGGCGCTTTCATCAGCGATAGCGACGTGGTGGATATTTCTTTCCCGCAAAAGCGTCACAATCTCCGCAAGTAGTTTTGTTCCAATCCCCTGGGAATGATAGGCTGGATGCAAGAACAAACTCAACTCCACAGTCGGCGCATACGCAGTCAGATGGCCGCGGAAAGGCGAGAGATAAGCGTAGCCCAACACAACTTGTTGATTACCAGTTCGGGCTCGTGGGAAGAGCTCGTCATTGGCCGAGTCCTCGGCCACGGCAACGAGGTACGGTAGTCCACGTGCGACTAGATCGGTAAACTTGGCACGGTATGTTTCGTGCGGAGGCGGAGTCTCCGCGAATGTGAGTGCCGTGTGGAGAATGTAGTGGGCATTGATGGCGCGAATCTGGGGCAGATCAGGATCTTGGGCCGGGCGGATTTGTACGGCACATATTTTGAGTTGGTGGGATGGCGGTGGCATGATTTTTCCAAGGTTGTTTATCCCGAAAGATGTGGTGTGGTAAAAAGAAGTTGCGGCGGAATTCGGTGGGGAAGTCCGGTGACTCAACTTTGATTTTACTGGCAAATCCGATGCGTCGTCGGCCTAGGAAAGGTATTGTTGTTCATGGGATACTATTTCCACGTCACAGAGAAAAACTATGAAAGCTTGAATTCCAAACTCAAATTCCATCTACGGCGACTTCTATGTACCCAAAACCCCGGAGATCAATATAGCAGCATGATCAATCAGCAACGGGTGAGCCCCTCGGAGCAACTCTTGGGAAAAGTAGGAAAGTGGATTGAAAGTGCGACAGGCGGAGAAGTAAATACCGGAAAACGAATACCCGGCGGATAAAGGCCGGAGAAAGAACGGAGAAGAAGCGGAAAGAGTTGTGGAGCAATCCGAAGTGTCGTTCGGGGGCTGAATGCAAACCAGGATGGCAACCAAACATCGCGTAATGTGCTCGAGCTTGAATGGAGAAGTGGATTGCACCCCGGATCTCCCCTCCAACCAAATTGCGGGGTGAATCCCTCGTGGATATGGGGATTTCTTGGCTCTGGACAACTCACCCAAACTTCGCCGTCGCCAAGAGGACTAGGAGGTTTTGTGAGAGAGGAGAAACCCCAGACGATGCGACAAATGGCCCTTCCTGGAGGCTTGGCTAGGTGCTCAAGCTCTCTTGTCCTCCGCACGCCGAGATTTGATAGTTCTCATACGCGCTATAAAGATGTTCTTGTCCCGCTTTGGTTTTCAGTGCTGGAACGACCTTTGACGCCTTGCATAATATTTGTGTACTGGGTCAGAAACTTCAATGATGCCTCCTTCACAATCGGAACGTGCCTCTTTTGAGTATGTGGCAGATGAGAAACAGCGCTCCCCCGACCATGTCGAAGACTACAGCAATTTGACAGTTATCGATGGTATTCAAGTTCTTGGACTATCCCCTGAGGATGCCGACTTCTACCATAATTTCACGCCAGAGCAGAGAAAAACAGTTTTGCACAAGGTAATATCCATCTCCTTCGCTCACGACGGTTGATTTATTAACACCTACCAGGTTGACATTCGCTTGGTGCCCATGCTAGCTGTGCTCTACTTGATTTCACATCTCGATAGGGCGAATATCGGCAATGCGAAGATTGCAGGACTGACAAAAGACCTGGGGCTGACTGGAATCCAATATAACATTGCGCTCAGTCTCTTTTTTATTCCATATGTCTTGCTAGGTAAGAATTGACATGATCTGATATTTCCATCCATCGCTAATCTATTACCAGAGGTCCCAAGTAATATGCTTCTGAAGAACTTCAAGCGGCCTTCAGTTTATCTTGGAATCCTTATTATCTGTTGGGGAATTATAATGACTCTGACTGGGGTTGTCCAGAATTTTGCTGGCCTGCTTGTAGTGCGCATTCTGCTAGGTGTTTTTGAGTAAGTTTGCCGTTCCATTGCATGACACTAGATTCGTCGCGCTGACTTCCGTTGATAGAGCTGGTTTTTTCCCCGGTGCAGTGTACCTGTGTTCTTTCTGGTATATGCCAAAGCATCTAGCAACTCGCCTGGCTGTTTTCTACTGCGCTAGTGCCCTTTCGGGCGCATTTTCTGGCCTACTGGCAGCCGGTATCGCCAAAATGAGTGGAGTGGGTGGTCTAGAAGGCTGGCGTTGGATTTTCATCCTGGAGGGAATCGCCACTGTTGTCCTGGGTGTACTTTGTTTCTTCTTCCTTATCGACTCGCCAAAGTTGTCCGGAAAGTGGTTGAGCCAGGACGAAATTCGCTTCTTGGAGTTGCAGCATTTCATCAAAGACGGTGGACAATTCCAAGAGGAGCGTAAGTCCACTTCATGGAAGGACATTAAGGCCGTTTTGGGGAATTGGAGAATGTACCTGTTGGCGTACATTTTGCTTGCCCAGTCAGCCTGTTCCTACGGTATGTTTCTTCTCTCGTCAAGGGCGACGAAAATTGCTGATCCCCACAAACAGGAACCAAATTCACGCTTCCAACCATTACCAAGGGTATGGGCTTCCAAGACACAGCCGCACAGCTGATGACAGTCCCCCCTTACGTGGCGGGTGCTATTTCCGCCATCTTTTTCTCCGTGCTATCTGACCGGTTCTACTGGCGTGCGCCATTTGTTGTGATCCCACTGCTAATAATTGTGGTTGGATACTCTATTATTATGGGTCTAAATGGTAACCTGAAAGCCAATATCGGCCCGGGATTCTTCGCCATTATTCTGACCACAATGGGTATTTACCCTACCCACCCAGCCACGACGTCATGGACCATGAACAATCTGGCCCCTTCCAATCGCCGCGCTATTGGTAGCGCTTTCAATATTTGTGTCGGAAATATCGGGGGAATCATCGGCAGCTATATGTACATTGACAAAGAAGACCCAACCTACCCCACCGGCTTTGGCTTGTCATTGGCATTTGGTGGCTCGGCCCTTGTGGCAGCCGTGATCCTTGAGCTCTCCTTTATGTGGGCCAACAAGAAGAATGCTGCAATGAGCGAAGTCGACATTCGCTCGAGATACACCGATGAACAACTGCTTGACATGGGAGATAAATCGCCTCTGTTCAAGTATACCCTTTAAAACCTGCACCCACGAATCAATGAATAGTCCCATGGAGGAAACCATGTTTCCACTTACCTGAATTTCGTCCACAGTAACTTTAAATCCGAACTAGCATTCGCACTGTCAGTACTCTGTAGTAAGACCTAGATTACGGTAGGTCTCTGTGCTCCTTATTTGAGGGGCAAATGCTGATCTGTGGGACCCTTTGCGCCATTCGGTCAGAATCCGTTGACCTTTTCCGCGCCCACGGGGATATCCGACCGTAATCCGGGGTGACGCGGTTCTCCACAACCGGGGGGGTCTCGCTACGCGAATGCTTGGGCACTAGCTCGAGAGGAAAGAGAGGGGTCTAGTAGGGATGGAGATGTCGAGAGCCTGTGGTTTAGATATAACTTAGCAGCAATATTGTGAGTCAAATTCTGTATCTCACTTTGCGTGCTTTTTTTCTTTCTTTAAAAACATCCCACATATCTGCAAACAACCATGGAGGTGGAAAATACCAAGGAGAACGAGACCAGTCATTTGGAGATTTCTCCAAAGGCTACTATCCAAGAGCCTACATTTGAAGGTCTGACTTCAGAGGAATGTAGAGAACTTGAAAAGCGACGTGAGTAACCACCCGTCACCACACTGTGACATCAATGCCTACGGCTACAATTACTGACGATATGAGATAGTCGTGTGGAAAGTTGACATTCATCTCATTTCCTCGCTATGTCTGCTTTTTATATTCAATATTCTTGATCGCTCAAATATCGCCAATGCGCGGCTTGGCGGCATGGAGAATGATCTTGGCCTCAGCGACACCCAATACCAAACCGCCGTGGCTATTATGGTGAGCTTGGCCCCTCTTGGCGTTTGAACTTGGCAATTGACACTTTTTTGTATAGTTCGTGGGGTACCTTCTTGGCCAAATCCCTAGTAACATCGTGCTTACTCGCGTGAAACCTTCTCAGTACATTCCCGCTGCTATCTTCATATGGGGTGGAATCTCGATGGCTGCTGCGGGGACGAAAAACTTTGCTCATATCATGGTGGTTCGGGTTTTATTGGGATTTGCCGAGTCCCCCTTTTTCCCAGGTGCACTGTAAGATGAGAGTAACGTCCCTCTACCTATATCAAAATGCTGACGGAATGACTAGTCTCTTGGTCAGCTCCTGGTATAAACCTCAGGAGATTGCCCCTCGCGTGGCGGTGCTTTATTGCGGTAATACAATCGCCAACGGATTCGGCGGTCTCATTGCTGCAGGTATCTTGGATGGAATGGATGGAGCCGGTGGATTAGCAGGATGGAGGTCAGTACTGTCCCTTTCTTCGACCATTATATGAAGGTATCCTGTTGACCAGAAATTCACAGATGGCTCTTCATCATTGAGGGTGCTGGTACCATGGTTGCCGGACTCTTCGCAGTTCTGCTGCTTCCTGATTTCCCCGAGTTGGGTCAACGCAAGTGGCTTTCAGAACAGGAACAGCGCTTTGCGCAGTGGCGATTGGCTCAAGCTGCGAACGATGAGGTTGATGAGAATGGATCAATTAAGCAAGCCCTTGTTGATGCCTTCACTGACCCGAAGGCCTGGATTTTAGTCGCAATTCAGGTCTGCCAGCTCACATCGCAGACATGGACATACTTCTTCCCAGTGAGTGCAATTAGTACGCTTTTGTTGTGCGATGAAGCAGTATCTAATCATCATCTCAAAAACAGTCTATTGTCAAGACACTTGGATTCAATACCACAATAACGCTTCTCATTACCGTGCCCGTCTACGTTTTCGGATTCTTTACCTCGCTCGGAAACTCCTTCATCGCCCAGTATACAGACAAGCGCGCTATTTTGATCATGTGGCCTCTACTTGTGGACATAATCGGCAACGTCTTGGTTGTTAGCACAACTTCGACAGCACCACGCTATGTGGGCATGTTCCTGATGTGTGCAGGCTCTTACTCAGCATTCAACGTTGTCCAGGCTTGGATTGCCAGTACTATTCCTAGAACCAGAACAAAGCGTGCTATCGTCTATGCCTTGGTCAACTTGTTCGGCAATTCGTCAAACATTTACGGATCCTACTTTTTCCCAACTTCCGACGCCCCCCAGTATCGCACGGGCGGAATTATCTTGTCTTCGTTTGCCGCTGGCGGTATCATCTTGGCAGCTGCACTGGGTCTCTGGCTGCGAAATATCAACAAGGAGACGCTCAAGAAGGAGGACGAGGATGGCCAAATCAGATACAAGTATCTCTGGTAATCAGACTCTGTTTTTTTAGCTGGTCCGACGTCCATGGGTGGCTTACTAGTAAAAGAAATTAACTCACCAAAACACACTACTAGTACTGGCATGACCCGTTACATCCATGATTCCCTTTCTAGTACTAGTACTAATAGTATGAAATATAAATACTATATGAATCGAGTTTTGCTAACCTTGGAATATCACCTGTGACTTTGCCTTGGCCTATTTATGTAGTACTAGTAACGCAGTCACAAAGACTTTCATCTTGAGCGTTGTCATGTCATGTCTGGAGATATTCCCAGCGCTTGCGATGGATTGGAAATCTGTCAAAGGGGACAATAAATCGAAAGACTCGGCCAACTTGAAAGATGGCAGTACAGTGGAGGAGGTTGAAACCAAAGTATAGCACATACTATATGGCAAACTGAAAGGACTCAAAAGCCTCCTCCGTGTTACAGAGTCCCACTTCAAATTGAAGTTAAACCTTTTCTTCCTGGCAAAAGACCGGCGTCGAGCTCAAGGTCACATGGGATTAGGCATATACCATTATTTAATCTGTACACAATATTCTTCTCCAGTGATCTCACTATATACTTGGCGAAGATAATAATTCCTCAAGCTCTGCTTTACATATGCGCAAACATTATAGCCTACCGTCATTAGAATGCCTGGTTAAAACGAGGATATACTAGTTAGTACCTAGGTACAAACATGGGCGCACGAGTAGACTTAAGCTTTCTTCTTTGCCGGGAGCTCTATATTCCATAAATTCTTTGAATGAATAAATTCATATCATAATCACCACTCTATCGGGGAAATTCCGGGGCAAATTAGACCTCCGTGGGGGTGCCCCAGAATTTAATAAGGGCCCCCACACTTGGCAATAGCCCCCAGCCTCGTCAACCCCGCATTCTTCCAGCAGTCAGATGTATTAGTGAAATTTACAGGGCTATAATTCTCCAAATAAGAATTTTGACTTCGAAGGATTCGATTTGGTATCCCCAAATTCTCAATCCCCCGCTTTTAGCCCGTGGGGGCAACTGACATCCTGGACGTGTTGGTCCTATATTTACGGCTTTGAGGAGAATGTGTCCATTTTTTTCACTCAAATCCTTATGAAATCTCCTGCAAACTACATTTTCGGTATCTTTGTTTCCATTTCATACCTAGCATACAACTGGGCTTATTCGTCATGGTCAATAAAGAGCATAATGTTGCGCAAGAGGTTGAGTATGCGGTTGATACTCCGAGCAAGGACCCCGACACTACCTCACCACTCATAATGCCAGCCTCATTAGCCGCACTTTCAGACATCGAGCTAGAGAAGGTTAAGCGTCGAGCAACTCTGAAACTGGATGCACGAATCATGCCATGTATGGTATTGATGTACATCATGAATTATCTCGACCGACAAAACATCGCAGCAGCCAAACTTGCCGACATCGAAAAGGATTTGAAGATGACGGACGTGCAGTATCAAACATGTGTCAGCATCTTGTTCGTTGGATACAGTGCGTCATAAACTCTTTTGAAAGTAAACGGTAGCTAATGCTTCGGTAGTTTTAATGCAGGTCCCATCGAATATCATAGTCGGCAAAATCAAAGCACCAGGGGTATACATATGCTTTTCAATGGGTCTCTGGGGAGCTCTGTCAGCCTGCACAGCTGCAGTTCACAATGCCTCTGGCCTCATGGCTTCCCGGTTCTTTCTGGGATTTGTCGAAGCCGTATTTTTCCCAGGCGCTCTTTTTTACATGTCATTGTTCTACACCAAGAAACAGTACACACTTAGGACAGCTATTTTGTACTCTGGCTCTCAGCTTGGCAATGCCTTTGGTGGACTCTTTGCTGTCGCAATATTGAAGTTGGATGGCCATCATGGTCTGGAGGGCTGGCGATGGGTAAGTTTTCTCTTGGATTGTAAGACTGAAACAATGGGGCTCATACAATCTTGATAGCTCTTCCTGGTCGAGGGTGCTGCCACAATTGGTCTTGCTCTGATACTCGCATTTATTCTGCCCAATTCGCTGAAATCCCTCACTGGATTTAGTGATCTCGAGAATGAGTATCTTTTGTGGAGCTTTGAGGAAGATCAAGGCCAGCAAGACAATCCCGATGAAGTCAGCGCTTACAAGGGTGTTATGATGGCTGTTACAGACCCAAAGACTTGGCTTTTGATGGGCACACTTTACTCTGTTCGTGATTTATATCTTCCAGGCCATTATTTAATGCTCCTAGCTGACTCGTCTAGATTTACATCGTGGGGGCTGTGACCAACTTCTTCCCTTCGGTAGTGGCAACCCTTGGATATTCTCGCAACAAAACATATGGCCTTACTGCGGTTAGTATCGTTCATCATGACAATTAACCCAAAATAAGGTACTAATTATGAGCATATACAGCCACCTTATGTTCTCTGCGTCATCGCGATGATCATCAACGGCTTCCACTCGGACAAGGTACGTATCAGAAATCCTTCAATTACATCACTCTAATGAAGTATTAGAAACAAGAGCGTTACTTGCACATAGTTTGCCCAATGATTGTTTGTCTCGCGGCCAACATAATTGCTGTCTCTACGCTAAATACAGCCGCTCGCTGTCGGTCACACATTCGATCAAAACCCTTTATGTCGAAGATTAGATTATACTGACTATCTTAAAGACGTTGCCATGATGCTGCTTCCGGGATCCTTCTACTCAGCAGGCGTGGTTGTTCTGTCCTGGATAGCAGGAACAATATCACAGCCTTCAATCAAGCGAGCCTCCGCAATTGCTATAATAAACTCTGTTTGCAATACCCCGAACGGTATGAGTGAAATGATCATGTGTCGCTGGGTCCCTTGCTGATATTAAATTGACAGTCTGGGGCTCGTACCTCTACTATTCTGAGCCACGCTATCTAGCCGCCTTCTTGGTTAATCTTGCCGCTTCTGTTTTGACCGTCATCTTAGCTACCGGAACTCGAATCTATCTAAGCCGCCAAAACAAAAAGCTGGATCGGGGCCAAGATACGGGGCGAAATGGTCCAACTCCCGCGCAGGTTGCGGCGGGTTTCCGCTACACGATCTAAGCCACGTCCGTGGATTCGTCATTTTCAGATTTGCTGAGGTTATCGAGCAATCAATTCCAGATCACCGCTCCTGGTTCATTGTTACTGAAAACATCAATGTGTGTCCTGAACAAAAAACTCTTTGAAACAATTACCCCCGATTGGTCAAAGTCGTACTTTGTTATAGAAAAAGTCTCGCAAGAGAGGTCACACTAATTAAGTGCTTAATAAGAGTTAGCCTTTAAATATCAAAGTCAAGAATGAAGGTTTTATAGCTCACAGGTTGGTAAGCGATCTAGCTGGGGCCAGAAGTCAAGACAAAGCTCATCTGTGGAGCCCGTAAATGTGAACAAGCTTCCAACCCCCAAATCATACGATCCAGCTCCTTGTAAGCTGTCCCAGTCCACAATAGAATGATCAGGGGTCAATTCGAAAGGAACATTATCTCTCATATTCACAGGCTGTACTGCCAAAGAAGAGTCGTGGCCTGACTGGGCTCTGCCTGTTGATTGTTCCGCATCCTTGCTCGTCTCGGATGCGTACCTTGTAGCATCCGATCTCAAAGCTTCGAGCACGATGTTATATCTCCATGCAAGAGAATTTCTCTCGGTTGCTTGGCCCAAATGATATTGAGTCTCTTCAGCTAACTTGTATAGTGAGTTTTGATCGATGTCGTGCGGCTCGAGATCCGCATTCGCGTAAAGCCATGCGTGGGGAATTCGGCCTCTTTTCGTGTGTATCAGATAGATGTAGACAATTGATAGAGCGTTGAAAGCGATATACTGGGTATACCAAAAGGCTGGGTAGAGCAGGCGATCTTTGGCCAATTCCAGTACTAATTCGAGTGTATCGCGAGCATTGCTGATGCAAGATCTTAGATATACATGAGCGGAGTCCCCTAAGGCATTCGTCTCTTGGGAGTAATCTCGAAGTAGTAATGGACGAGTTACAAACATCAAAGCGTGGAACCGAGCCAGTCTTATTACCGTCAACTGTCTCTGAAAGATAGATATCAAACTGCTGGGACACACCCAATCCCCGAGAAGTGGTGGAAGATCAGATTGCCACTGCTTAATTTTGCCCACGAGACTTTCAATAAGAATTAGCTCTTGTTCCTTTTCGATGGGTTGAATTGTGTATAGGTCTTGCGAGGCCTTCGAAAGAATCTTTGACAACTTCGCGTGACAGACTGGTGCATCCATGAGACAATTTCTTTGCAAACTTGATCGGCCTTCATGAGGATCTAGCTGCTCATCATTGACGAGTGCAGGATAATCTTGATCAATGTCCTCCTCGCGAAGGAGGCGTGGCCGACCAAGAATTAGGCTGAGATATTCATCAAGCGTAAAAGAGCACCATAGCACTCGTTTCGAGCACTCGAGAGCAACCTCACCAGGCGAGGAAGAATTGAGTGTTCTCGTATATGCGTTTCTTCGGTGGAGACCCAGTGCCATCAGTAGTTGCACAGTAGGCCCAAAGTTGAACCAAGCTTGATTCATTCTTGACGTGCCGAGGAGGTACAATACTGTGAGGAACCGAGCCTGGACTGACTCTAATGATGGCGAGCCTTGTTCCCGGGAAAGAAGCCGATCCGCCATCTGATAGTACATCTCACTTTGTTGTCCGCGTGGCATATTTCCAAGCGTATATTCCAGCGGCATGTCCTGTAGCGCGGAGAAAGAACATGAAATGGCGCACATCATTAATATGATCGCTTTCCCCGCAAGGGATAGTCTTGGAGTTTGGCCTGGTGGAGTTGGCACCTCTTGCCCCAAAATTAGATTTATCCATTCCTCAACTGTCCCCTGATGTAGAATGCGATAAGTCGGCGATGCAAAGTCAAAGTACCGTTGGACCAGCCAATTGACAGCGGCTTGGCTAGGCCATTGCAGTTGAGACTCGGGAATCTGGGGAGCATGCCGATCACCGTGCGAGAATATCGAAGCCTGTGAATCCTCCGACGTCGCATCCAAAGTCCGCTGAGCTCCGTGGAAGTTCCTCACGGCCCGGTCCAAGAATGAATGGGCCGACGCTGGACCTCTGTATTGGCCCCCAACAACCGACTCCGTAACTGGGGTAGGCTCCGTCGGGGCGGAAATTGACGCGACTGGCATGGGTCGCACATTTCCGCCCTGCGCCGAGGGCAGTGGGGTAGCAGCGGAGCCTCGATGATAAGGAACATCGTAAGAACATGGGAGATCCGATCGTGCGCAGAATCGACATGGAATATCGCCCGTGCAGGCTTTCTTGCGTGCTTTGCAAGCATCGCATGCACGAGTGACCTTCATTCTTTTCCGCGCCCGCGACGATCCCCGAGGCGGGAGCAGTGATGTCGCCTGTGCTGCATCAGCCATCGGAAATTGTCAGCAGTGTTCGACTTAAGATGTCGAAATTGTCGTTTATTTTCTCTGTCAAATTGACCTTGAGAACCTTTGGTCTGCCTGTCAACACATTCTGGTCCGTGAAAGCAAGAGCCAGCTGGTAACGAGGAGGAAGGACGAAGAAGAATTCCGACAGGGCTTATCCGCCAGTCACGAGACCCGCCATAGTAATGATTGCCGAGGGTAACCCAACTCCCAGATTTGGTGTTTACTTGTGAGTATCTTCTCGGTTTTGGTACAGAGTTACTATTGGAATTTTCTGTAAATCTATGAAGTCGGCTAGAGAGACGCGGCATTTGGATACTAGCACAACCGAAGTACTTCCCAAGGTTTCAAACATGCTACATTATGTTTGTAGCACACATTACTACTACTTGTAATTGCGTAGAATGATTCACTACCTAATTAGCTCTCAACTGATAGTATGCTTCTTAAATCCGCCGGGCGCTCAATGAACAGTCCTTGGACGCGGAACCTTGGAAAGCCACCTCATTTGCGAATACTCGGGAGCAATGTCAAAGCTTAGCTAGGTCATATATTTAGAAGAATTCCCCACTCTGAACTCGAGCACCTCTTCCATCCCGAGAGCCTAATATTCGGTGTCCTAACTATATACCAAATCAAGACCTAGAATGTCAAAGAGTACCAGCGACCATTTTGAGTCCTTGGAGGGCGGGCATAACTTTGCTCAAAATGATGCCCAGAAATCCAACCCCATCGAGTCGTCCGAGCTCATTGCAAATTCTCCGCTAGCAAAGAAAGTTCTTCGGAAAATTGATATTATGGTCATACCGTTTATATGTATCACATATCTAGTGACCTATATTGACAAGGCTATGCTGGGATACTCTGCTGTATTTGGCTTGAAGGATTCTCTGGATCTACATGGATCACAGTACAGTTGGCTAGGTAAATCCCTTGTGTCTATGAAGCTGTTAATAAACTGACATAAATTTTTTGAATAGGCAGCATGTTCTATTTCGGATATCTGGCGGTATGTTTATTGATCACCAGCTGAGTACACTTAGGAAATTATTACTGATTGAAGAAAAGTTCGAGTACCCTACAACGTTTGCAATGCAAAAAATCCCGGTCTCGAAATGGCTTTCTATTAACCTGTTCGTTTGGGGTGGTATTACTATGGCACTTGCTGGCTGCAACGGATTTGACTCGTTTTTGGGCTTACGTTTCCTGCTGGGTGCACTTGAGTCTTGTTCGACCCCGGCTTATCTTTTGATCACAGCGACATGGTACACGGTCGAGGAACAGCCCATCCGAATAGGCTGGTGGTCAACATTTCTTGGCGTGGCGAACTCCTTTGGAGGACTCTTGGCCTTTAGCGTTGGTCATATAAAAGGAGCTCTAGAACCTTGGCAGTATCAGTTTATTGTCATCGGAGCGCTGTCGTCGATATGGGCGATATTCATGTTCTTTACTCTGGCCGAGCGCCCTGAAACCGCGTGAGTTATCGCTTACTCTCGAATTAAGACCACTTTTACTGATTTAATAGTCCTTGGTTGAATCAAGAAGAGAGAATTGTTGCAACTCGCCGTTTAGGACCACGACACCACGGAGCCAACCATCGCGAGATCAAGAAATACCAACTTATCGAAGCCGCTACTGATCCCAAAACATGGCTGTTTTTTCTTTGTGGAGTGGCCACCCAGGTTGTTAACGGAGCAGCTAGCAACTTTGGAAGTCTGATAATCTCCGGATTTGGATATTCAAACCTAGTGACCACTCTTTTCCAGATTCCTTACGGTATGGTCATCTTGGTCTCAAACGTTTCTGCAATGTATATTCAAAGATGGCTTCCTGGCCAGATGAGATGTCTGGTAGCTGTTGCATATGTGTGTCCAGCCTTGGCAGGGGCTGTGGGAATTCATACTATCTCAAGAGATCATAAAGTGGCGCTATTGGTCTGCTACTGGGTATGTCGGTCCCTCATATTTGCAAGAGTTATCACTGAAATTTTCTGGACTAGTTGACTAGCACATATACCGCTTCGTTCGCAATGATAATGTCGCTCATTACAGCAAATACCGGTGGATCCACCAAAAGGTCTGCCGTAAATGGCATTTTCTTTATCTCTTACTGCGTGGGCAACATTATCGGGCCCTTCTCTTTCAAAGAATCCGAGGCTCCAAAGTACACTTCAGGAATCATTGCGATGTTGGTAGCATACTGCGTTGAAATCTTTTTACTTTTTACATTTGCTTTTTATGCATCCATGTTGAATAGGAAGAAGGAAAGCGCCATTGAGCGAGATAGGATCAGTCTTCAAGATGTCGCATTGCAGAGCATGGATGCGACCTTGGCTGATCAGACGGACCAAGAAGATCCATTCTTTCGATACTCCTACTAGTACTAGCATCGAAATAAATGAATTGAATGATTTTTTGATCCTGTAATGGCAGCCATATTATTTTTTTTATTTAGATCTTAACAGGCTCATCTACTAGTACTAGTAATTTGTTGGTTTTAAAGGATTGCTACCCCATTTGGTGGACTAGCAACACCACCAGGGACCTAATAGCTGTTAGATGATATTACCCGAAATCTGGTAGAGGGCCGGGTTCAAAAATAACTCACTCTAAGTGGCATGCTGCTGAAAAAGAAGGACCACCGTCCACGGCGCCTACACTCTTCGCTCAACCTCTCTAGATCAAAAATCTCACCAATTGGCATGCCCCAACCAGCCAACAGCCACTCGTGCAACATGTACTCTGGATTTTGGCAAGGCCATGCCTCAAAACTGGGCTGGTCACCAGCTGCAGCCGCAAATCCTGTTTCCCACAACCAGCGAGCTGTCGCTATGGATGACTCTAATCCAATCGCTGGAGGATTTGTCGTATCCGCCAACGCGATCGCTTTCTCGGTCGACAGATTGGTAAAAGCCCGAACCCATCCAGTGCGGACAAAGAGAATGTCCCCCTTCTGGAGCTCCGTGCCCTGAGTATCTGCAATATTTTGAAGCGTGGCAGCAGAGATCGAATGTGGCGAAAAATGGTCGACAGCGATATTCTGGGCCTCTGCCCAGGCCGCATAGTCTAGTAACACTCCGCGTCCCACAATCCCCCCCTTGCTCAACCCAAGCTAATTGAATTTCAAGATTAGACTGGCAAAGATATATTTCTTTATGTGAAACTTACCGTGTATACCATTCACTTTCGTTTGCAAAATATCTTCTAGAGTGTGGTCGTTGAACCACTTTTTGGATTCTTGATAACCAAAATGCCTAAATCCATCCCATTGTGTACTGATCTGGGTATTGAACACAATTGTATCATCATTAACCGATCGTGGCGTTTTATTTTTGATCGTGTGCTGAAATGGCGCTCTGCCAAAACACGGCTTAGACATAAAGTCTATGGGTAGATCAGTCGGAATACGGACGCCATCCTTGATTTCCTTCGATGCGGCATTGACGACCTCTGGGGTAATTCGATTCAACATTCCACATTCATCATTGTCTCCAAAAAGACCCCAGGCATTACCAGGAGGGCCATCCTTACGCAATGGAAGATCATCGAATGAAGGAAATGGGGCCATTGTGCAACAAAAGTGTTGTGGAGATGGTCTTCTTGAAAATTTCCAAGAATTCCAACGTAAACAAAAATTAAAAAAAGAAGCAGGAGTATCGATCCATCAAATGATATGGGGTACTCGAGATGACGATGCACAAGTATCAATTGCGGGGTGTTTTGCGGACCCTCTAAGGTCGCCCCGGATGGAAATCCGCGGATAATCAGACCCCCCCACTGGCTTTTCCGACATAGGATGAATCCACGAGTGAATCCACTATAACCGGTGCTTGTAGGAAAGTTTGGTGATAAATATGAGCAGATACTGACCCAAATATTCTCTTTTGATTTCATTACTCGAATAATTATTTTCTCTTCTCACATTGACAATGGCGATTCAAACACACTTCACCCTCAACACCGGTGCCAAAATCCCCTCCGTGGGCTTTGGTACCTGGCAAGCGAAGCCCCTCGAGGTCGAAAACGCTGTAGAGATCGCCTTGAAGGAAGGATACCGTCATATTGACTGCGCTGCTATCTACCGCAACGAGACAGAGGTCGGCGCGGGCATCAAGAAGTCGGGCGTTCCTCGCGAGGAAATCTTCATCACCGGCAAGCTCTGGAATACCAAGCATGCTGCTAAGGATGTTGAGTCAGCGCTTGACAAGACATTGAAGGATCTTGGTGTTGAATATGTTGATCTGTACCTCATGCATTGGCCTGTGTATGTTAGATATTGACCCGACTCCTATGATTAGATGACCACCATCTAACTTTCTCACAGTGCCTTTAAGGGAGGTGACAAGTGGTTTCCCTTGAACGAGGACGGCGTGTTTGAGCTGGAGGCCAACGACTATGTTGCTACCTACAAGGCAATGGAGAAGCTTTTGGCGACTGGAAAGGTCAAAGCTATTGGTGTCTCCAACTTTAACATCCGGCGACTGGAGGAACTGCTCAGCCAAGTCTCAGTTGTTCCTGCAGCCAACCAAATTGAAGCACACCCATATCTCCAGCAGGTGGATCTGCTGAAGTTCTGCCAAAGCAAGGGAATCATTGTGGAGGCCTACTCTCCTCTCGGAAACAACCAAACTGGTGAGCCCCGAACTGTCGACGATCCTCTCGTCGCGGAGGTTGCCAAGGAGACATCCATGGATCCCGGCCCTTTGCTCGCCAGTTGGGGTGTCCAGCGTGGCACAATTGTCCTCTCCAAGAGTGTGACACCTTCTCGCATCGCCGCCAATCTTCAAGTCCGCACTTTGTCCGATGATGCATATGGCAAGCTAACCGGACTTGAGCGCCACAGGCGGTTCAACTTCCCTGCCATTTGGGGTGTTGATATTTTTGAAGAGACTGGCGAAGAGGCGGTTCGCAAGATTGCGGTGGAGGCTGGTCCTGCCAACAAGGAGAAATTTACCGTGTAAAAAAAAAAAGTAAAGAATTAGATAGAGATTATAGAATGTTCATGACTCCATTTATGAGACTTCCACCAGACGTAAGCCTACACACTGACTTGAGATAAACTTTGAAAAGTAGTAGAGGTTTTCCCAGGTGAGCTTTTACTCTTTAAACTTCAAGTTCAGCCTCGGAAGTTGGAAGTTCGAACTTGAACTTTTAAAATACCTATGTAGTAGATAAGACTTCTGAGGCGGAAATACCTACCTAGGTATATATACAATCACTGGCACTTCAAGTTCCCAAATAGACTAGGTTGTTTTGACTAACTTCTATTACTACTACTAGTATCTACTAGGTACTATGCACATACCTACTAACCTTGGAGCTTCGGCTTGCACCCATGCTACGAATAACACCCCATGAGTGACTCTTTGCCAATACTGGTCTATCAAAGAGTGCTAGTGGACTTAGTTTTCGCTCAATTTGAGGAGTGGCGGAAAATGGAGGAGCTGATACGAATCCGATGGGTGGTATGTTTCCGCCTACAACATTCTCCACCGCGTCGGAAAACCAGCATCTCGGACCTTCTCCGCAAATTCCCCTAGACGACTGTCATTGGGCTTGTACTCGCAAAGGGGCCCCTCCACATTTGCGGGGATAGGTCAAGTGAGCCATGAAGTCATGCGACATTTTCATCAAGGCGGCGGAAAAGGCCTTGGTCAACAGACGGGTCGGAGTGGCCGTGAACTCGCCCCAGGTTCCAGTATGGAGACACCAGATGAGGATCGCATATCATCTCCTTCTGGATACATTCACTGGTATTTCATATGCTGTCTCGGAAAACCGGATTAACAGGCAACACTTCCCGTTTCAAACCTGATCTAAAAAGGCACTCGACTCCCAATACTTCACAAGATCAATCTTGTCCATACCGCTGTCCAGCCTCAACAACAAAATGGCAGCTTCAACTCTTGCTTCAGCGGTGACATCCACGCTACCCATAACAAACACACACTCCTCGACGGCACCTTCTATTATGACTGCCAGCGTCAAGCAAGAGATTTTCACAATTGATGATCTTGTCCGCGTACGAGCTACAGGAGAGACAGCCCATGAGCCAATCGTGGCCTATCCTTCTTCAGGAACAGACTACATCTATTATACCCCCCCACCAGGTTCGACAGAAACTTCCTTCGACCACTGAGGTGGCGATTACTAACAAAAACAGCTAAACATACTCGTCGAGTCAGCGGCTGTTTACTATTCAAAGATAATTCCGCAAAGACTTTCCTCCAATGACCCAGTGCAAGTTGTTGGCCTACTTGGCCCCTCTGACTTTGAGTATCTCATCACTCTACAGGCTGTCTCACGACTAGGCCACACTGTACTACTTCTCTCAACACGCATCGCGGAAGATGCATACATTAGCTTGGTCGAAGCTACCAAGGCCACCTTCCTTATCACCTATCCAAGCTTCCAATCGATGGGAGAGAATGTCTGCAGGCGCACGAGTGCCACTCAGGTCCCCGTCGTAGGGCCTGCGGATCTGAACTCTCTAGATGCCTCAGACGCAGTTCTACCAGCGTCTCATCGTCATGGCCCAACAGAAAATAAGAACATCACCTGGGTCATTCACTCCAGCGGGTCAACTGGTCACCCAAAACCAATCTACCAAACCCACTCGGGAGCTCTGAAAAATTATGCCAACAACTTCGGATTGAAGGGATTCATCACTTTGCCTCTTTTCCACGCCCATGGAATCAGCTGTCTTTTCCGAGCTATGCACTCCAAGAAATTGATTTACATGTACAACGCCAGTTTGCCACTCACCGCGACCGCCCTACTCTCAACCCTGAACGACCATCCCGAGATTGAGATTCTTTATGCGGTCCCCTACGCCTTGAAATTACTTTCCGAGTCTGAAGATGGTCTACAACGACTGGCCCGTCTTGAGCTTGTCATGTTTGGCGGATCTTCCTGCCCCAAGCCAATTGGTGACACCTTGGTTCAAAATGGCGTGCGTCTTGTTTCTCACTACGGAACAACCGAGACAGGACAATTGATGACTTCCTTCCGCGATCGCTCTGATTTGGACTGGGACTATGTTCGCCCTGGACCTTCTCTGCTGCCATATCTCCGATGGGAGGCACAGCCTGGCATGCCAGGTATCTACGAACTCTGCGTCACAGAGGGCTGGCCCTCGAAGGTTGCAAGTAACCGACCAGACAACTCTTATGCGACAAAGGATCTGTTCGAGAAGCATCCTACTACTGAAAATGCCTGGAGATACTATGCTCGTCTTGATGACACACTCATTCTTGAGAATGGCGAAAAGGCCAATCCTCTATTTATCGAGGGTGTCGCACGCAAAAACCACAATGTCGCAGAAGCGATCGCATTTGGAAGTACCAAGCCCCGAATCGGTCTCTTCATCATACCCTCCGATAAGTCCCCATTCAAGACCGATGAGGAGTTACTCGATGCAGTTTTCCCAGATATCGAGAAATGCAACGCTGAGTCCCCCGCCTACGCCTATGTATCTCGGGATATGGTCTTTGTGCTTCCCAAAGACAGTGAATACCGGAGGACAGACAAGGGTACTGTGATTCGATCTGCCTTTTATAAGGATTATGCTCAGAGGATCAGCGATATCTACGATTTGTCAGATGGAACTGGTGACCAGGTTCTTGAGGGCGATGAGCTCACCCAATTTCTCCGCCAGTCCTTGCTCGAAATTGCCCCATCTGTTGATCCAACTTCTCTCGAAATCAGAACCGATCTGTTCAGCCTGGGAATTGACAGTCTGCAGTCTATCCGTCTACGGTCTGCCATCACACAGACCCTGGATCTTGGTGGTCAGCGATTGTCTCAGAACTTTGTTTTCGAAAATCCTTCGTTGAAAGCAATGGCCGATGAGATCACTCACCTGCGCTCGGGCGGAGGACCCAAGGAGGAGATTCCTGTTGAAGAAAGAATGCAGAGTTTGATTGACAAGTATAGCAATGACTTCAAGACACATGTTCCCATTGAACGAGAGGTTGATGGTCAGCATATTGTGTTGACGGGTGCCACCGGCTCCTTGGGAGCTCATATCGTGGCTCAGTTGGTGCAAGCTGATGATGTGCGCAAGGTTTATTGCTTTGTTCGTGCAAAGTCAACCAGTGCTGCCCGTCGGCGTGTCTCTCAGAGTCTGTATGCACGCAAGGTCTCTTTGGGCTTGAGCCCTGCAGCCGAGCGAAAGATTGTGGCTCTTCCAGCAGACCTTACCAACACCGATAATCTTGGACTGGACAACGAAATATATGGCAAGATTAAGAAGACAGTCACTTCGGTGATCCACTGTGCTTGGTCTGTCAACTTCAATTGGTCGCTCGAGAGCTTTGAGCAAAGCTGCATTGCTGCTACTCGCAATCTGCTTGACCTTTGCCTCAATGCCGAAGCTCCTCAACCAGCTTCCTTTTCCTTCTGCTCGTCGGTCAGTACCGTCGCACGCACACCAGGAAACTGGGTCCGTGAAGAATTGCCCGAGTCACTGAGCCACGCACAGGGCATGGGATATGCCCAGTCGAAACTAGTCACTGAGAACATCGTCAACCGTGCCGCTTGCCAAACCGGTATGACCGCGCGAGTTCTCCGCGCTGGTCAAATTGTGGCAGACAAAACCTTCGGCATCTGGAATGCAACCGAAGCTATCCCAATGATCCTGCGGACTGCAAGAACCATCAAGGCGCTGCCTCAGCTGGATGATGTTCTTTCCTGGACTCCGGTCGACGTTATGGCAGCTAGCATCATCGATCTCAGCCTCTCATCCACCGCAGGAGAAGTTCTCAACGTCACAAACCCAACACTCAACCATTGGTCCAAGGACCTCCTGCCCCTGCTACGTGAAGCTGGCCTTGAGTTCGAAGAGCTCCCCAAGCAAGCATGGCTCCAAAGATTGCGCGAATCAAACCAGGATCCAGAAGTCAACCCACCCGTCAAACTTCTCGAGTTCTTCGCCTCGAAATATGACAACACCGACCTTACCCGCACACTCCTGTACGACACAAAGAAGGCCCAAGCTGGATCACGATCTCTGGCCAACGTCGGCGGGCTGGACAGCGAGTTCATTTCACAATTCATCAAATACTTCGATACACAATGCTGGACAAAGGTCCCTACCCCTGCACCCGCCCGTGAGGTTATTTTCCTCATCGGTCCCTGTGGGTGTGGAAAGACTACCGCCGCTGAAGCGCTCGCATCGCGACTTGATATACCTACAATCGAGGGCGACTTGCTTCATTCCCCACTGGCACGTCAGAAGATGGCTAGGAATATCCCACTGACTGACTCCGACCGCTGGGACTGGCTCGCTCATATTCGTGGAGCTGTTATGGATCGTCTACTGAGCTCAGACGCAAAAGCAGTTACAGTAACATGTTCTGCATTGCGAACTGTGTATCGTGATGAGCTGCGGAGACTCAATCATCTTTTTGACTTCCCGGTCACTGTCTCGTTCTTGTTGCTTACTATCAATGACAAGGCGCTGTTGACGGAGCGCATGAATAGGCGCTCGGCGACCGAACAGCATTATATGAAGTCCTCCAT
The DNA here is from genome assembly GCF_028828005.1 of Penicillium manginii. Taxonomy (NCBI): domain Eukaryota; kingdom Fungi; phylum Ascomycota; class Eurotiomycetes; order Eurotiales; family Aspergillaceae; genus Penicillium; species Penicillium manginii. The sequence goes on along the minus strand of NW_026643110.1, from coordinate 1,032,260 downwards.
GGTGGCCTCGCAGCTTGATCTTCTTGAAATACCTGTTGACGAGGATGATGTGGTTATGTTGGACTCAAGTCGGCCAAGAGATGAGGTACTGGGAGATGTGGTGCAGACTGTTCAGAATGTCCTGAAGTCATGAATTAGCTTGTTCCATTATAGACTGACTAGAAAAATCATTTGCTGCGACATTTCAACCACTGCTTATTCCCCATCCATGCTCGGCCTGGTACCGCTCTTCATTTAATTGCAAAGATAATTTGGAGATAACCGAAGAGGAGCTAACGCTGAAGAAGGTCCACTCGCGTGAGTTTCTGAAGCCACCCTCAGGAATCCGGATATTGCAACGCGACCAAGCATTCCGCACGTGGGAACATCCAAATGAAGCGTGGGCATAACAAAGAAGGTGATTGGTCCATCGTGCTTGGACAAATTATGTATAGTGGAGATTAGTGTGGTGGTTCAACTTGTAATTGGCAGGTTGAAGTATAGTGACTCCACTCAACGCCAGGTACAATGTTAAGCATCCCGCACCAAATCTGTGTTCGGCTGTTGACAAGAATGGATGCTTTGAAATAGATACGCGTCTATGGTAAGGTGTACCTACTTTATCTGCTAAGCTCCGCTCCGAGATCCGGTTTCGCGGGTCCCCATATTTCACTGAAGCCTATGAGAATACTCTGCTCCTGCATGTGGACGTCTGATGGGAATACTACGACTTACTTTTTCCGGAAGGTGACCGACGTCGCATATCTTGATCGCGTGTAAGCAGGGAAGATGGGGTATATAAAGGAGCTGCCAATGTCCACAAGAGAAACGATTTCCGCTCGTTCGTTTGCTAAATTATCACACCTTCTTTTCCTGTTGCGTCAATCGTCATGAAGGCCAACACTCTGATCCCCCTTCTGGGTCTATCTGGCACTGCTTTGAGTGCGGCTGTTGCCAAAAACAATCAAGAGCCCTGGGGATACAAGTCCGGATCGAAGGAGTCTATTGCCAACCTCAAGGACAAGGTTGAGAATGTGGTTTGGATCCTGCTGGAGAACCGCGGATTCGACAATATCCTGGGTGGTGTCCACAAGGAAGGTCTTGACAATGTTGTGAACAACGGTCCCTTCTGTAACCCTCAGTCTGTGAACCAGACCCACGGCCAGAAATGGTGCAGTGTCAACAAGGACTATGATTCGGTTATCCATGATCCTGATCACTCGGTCACTGGTGTCAACTTTGAGCTTTACGGCACCTATAACCCCTCCAACAAGGACATCGCCAGCGGCAAACTCAAGCCTAACCTGAATGGCTTCGTTGAGAAGCAGATGATTTCATACCCAAGCATCTCCGCTAAGCGTGCCACTGAAGAGGTCATGGGCTACTACACCGAGAGCGAGATCCCAACACTCGTTGACTTGGTTGATGAGTTCACCACCTTCAACTACTGGCACTCTTGTGTCCCCGGGGTAAGTACTTCTCAAACTTCAGCGTTAAGAACAACATCAGAAACTAAAAATGTCCCAGCCCACCAACCCCAACCGCCTGTGCGCAATTTCCGGAACCCCGGACGGCCACGGCGAGAACGACGATAGCTTCCTTGAGTCTGGAATCGACACCACCAGCATCTTCGAGGTTGCCAGTGAGAAGGGTATCTCATGGCGCAACTACGACGGCACAAACGGCGCTTTCCTGCCCGACTCGCTATTCTTCAACTGGACCGCCACCAATGCCAAATCCAACGTCGTCCCCATGGAGAACTTCTACCAAGACGCCTACCTTGGCCTTCTCCCCCAACTCTCCTACATCAACCCATCCTGCTGTGGCCTGAACACCAACTCCATGCACCCATCCGGCAATGTCTCATTCGGCCAGGTCCTCGTCAAGCAAGTCTACGATGCTCTCCGCGCCAGCCCCCAGTGGGAAAAGACCCTCCTCCTCCCTAACCTACGACGAGACGGGTGGTTTCTTCGACCACGTCGCTCCTCCTTTGGCCGTTCGTCCTGATAACAAGACCTACACCGAGACCGCCGCCGACGGTTCCACCTACACTCTCAACTTTGACCGTCTGGGTGGCCGTATGCCTACTTGGCTCGTCTCTCCCTACGCTCCTCAGGGCCATGTGGAGAACTATGGTGTTGACCCCGTCACTGGCAAGTCTTCTTCCTACAGCGCTACCTCCGTTCTTAAGACTCTGGGTTATCTGTGGGATCTGGAAGATATGTCTCCTCGTGTCAGCCACTCCCCAGCTTTTGACCATCTTATCGGTCCCAAGGCTCGTGCGTCGGCGCCTCAAACTCTTACCAACCCCCCATGTGTTCCCGGATGCTGTTTAAGTTTTGTGCGGAGTGGTGAGATTTGTAAAAAGAAAGACTGGTATGGGAGGCCTTTCGAATACTTTCGTCTTTGTGATTTTGATGTACTATGGCCCGGGGTGGTATCTTATGAATTTTGTTAATAGACCTCTTAATGATTGACGCGGGTATATTCTTTTTCACAACATGCTATAGTAGTAGCCCTGCAGTACTACTAGGTGCTTATTGCGTGCCATAGTCCCAACCGTGAAGACAACTGTACAATGACTTAGTATCTTCAAAATCTCGATTTAGAGAGCCTTAGATATGGCGGAGGAAATTCTTCAATATCCATGGATTCAAGTTAAGAAATTCACTAGGTCATACCTTCCAGTGACTTGAGTAACGTCAGGTGAGAGATGAGATGTATTAAACCGCAGTGGGGAGTGCTACAAAAGAAGAAATTGATATCTACAAGATGATGTGAGATCTGTACTGTAGGCACTATTATTGACCACCCTCTTCTCTATCGAGAACTCATGTGTATGTGGAATAACGAGGTAGAACAGATTGCATATCAATAGTGACATATGCGTTCAGAGAGAGAGGCTATACAGTTATTCAGACAACATCGGAAGTCGGCTAATCGCCGGTCCCCACCGTTGCTAGCTGCGGCACCAATTTCAAACCAGTTTATGTGTATGAGCCTAATTTCTTCCCGCATAAATTCAGTTTGTTTCGTGAAGTGCGTGCTACTGGCAGCCATAATCTCACAGCGTCATACAGAAGAATCTGCTGGAAACCTGTGCGACTAACGAAGCTGACCTTCAAGTTATCAAATGCCGATATCAAAAAAGGCATGTTCAAGTTGTTTGAATACTCCCGCTTGTACGCCGTACTGCCAGAACAACTTCGTACCGCTATCTCTACAGTCCCAATGTCCATCACACGTTGCCTTGCTTCTTCTGCGGTTTCTTCAAGGCATCGGAACGGTTTCTGACCCACCGGTCTAGTCTTGTTTTAGATCATCATGGGATGCGCCATATTCGCTGATAGGCTATCCCCACTCTCGTGATAGGCAGATGCGAATCTACTACGTGCATACCCTTATAGGCGCCGTGGGTGGATCCGATCGGCTGTCCCGGATTTATGGCTTGCGCGATTCAGCTTTTACTTTTTTGGGCAAGGTGCCTGAATCAATTAGCTGATCTGGCGGAATTTCGGAAGCTGGAGTCTTTTCGGCCCGGTCTAGCGCTTGCTAATTGATTTATCGGGATTAAATCTTGGAAACTAGTATGGAAGTTATCCTATATTAACTATGCAAGGTCTGGGTATGTGGTGGCATGAAGAGCATCTGATAAGTTGGTGAATTCAAGTTACTAAGATACGCTGACAAGCGACAATAGGGCATAATAGTACCTCCTGGGGGCAGTATCTCAAGGCATTTTACGGGTTATATGTAGCATAACTTGACTCTTTTTTTACGAGTTCTATTCATTCTGTCCCTTTTTGCCGTAGCGGTTGGTCTACGGCTCAGAATCATGGATTCCGCTACTACGCATTGAGGCCGATAAAAACGGACGGGGAGGATCACGGATGCCTAGGATGGGATCTAGAATATCTTGGCATCTAGCCCTATGGTATCCTAGTGTCTTCCGGGCTTTATCCGATCCCCATACCCCGTGGACCTATAGACCTACCTAGGTAGGTAGGTTTATTACAGCCCCGGTCACAGCTGCAAATGGCATGCCTTAAAGTTTCATCATCAGCACCGTCATTGAATATACGAGCGGTGGTGGATATTCTTAGAAGCGCCACAAAGTCCGCAGTGAGCGGGCGGAATAAGCAGCGCCATTACTGTCAGTTCTAAACGAATGGACCAGTGAGGCACATGCTCAAAGTCGAAATCGGGCCCCGCGGGATGCGAGGACCCGAGTTTCAGGCAGCAGTGGTAAGGTTGAGGAAATGGTCGATCCCAGTCAACCCTTGGGAAGCAAAGAACTGGGAAGTGTCGGGAAGCCAGGCGCTAAGTGGGGCGGAGCAGAGGCTTGTTTGGAAAGGTTAATGTAGCCCTTCACGTCAACAAGGCACCAGCGTTTTTCTCTTTTTCTTTGCCTTCTCTCTTTTGCCTTCTCCCTTTCTTTCTGTCAGTCCTAATTGGGGTATTATTTGTTAATTGAATTGAATTACATGAAGTTTGGAGTACTTTGTGTCTAATTATTCCCCCTTTCACACTATAACTCTTGCTTTGTTCGTACCTTTGAAACAAGGGCAGTGCTGATGCTCAGCTCCATGTGATACACACTAGTCAAAGATCACCACGAGCTTGCATGCTGTAAAGACTAGAACTGTAACAATTGCGTTCTGCGCAACTGTCCTTCATTGGTAAGTGGGAAGACCCTGGGCGGTTAAGTAGATCCACTGGTTCAACAGTGGGGCGCAGGGTCAAGGAAAAGGGAAAGAAGACATGTGTGATGCAATATTACGTTGCCTGATCAAAAACAATACAATATTACATACATCCTACCTTGGTGCAGTGGTAGAGTAGTACATGATACAATAATACCTATACCTATACCTATGGTACCAAGTAACTATACCAAGTATACCCGCACGGGAAGGTTCGAGGGCGTCATGCTGTGACATAAACATACCTTGTCTCTTTCACCACCCTCCAATTTCAATTTCTTTCCATCTACTACACTCAGACTTCCTTCATCCAAATCTGCCATACTGTGATAGAGCACGTTTATTGTGCTGGTTCGACAATCCTTACATCCCGTTGCTCCAAATACGAACACGCGATGACCTCCGCTTACCCTAACAACCCATTGCCTATCGAGGCCAGCACCGGTGCCGTGCCTCCCATCTTGGTAACCGCCGCAACAGATCTCGACACAATTCCTACCAATGTAAAAGTCCCAGCATCCGAAATAAAGAAGCGTGGAAGACGGGGTCGAAAGACAAGTAACAGTGCCACCGATACCGTTGGTTCGAAACAGAAAAAGTCTCTCTTGTTGGATGAATTGGGTGATTCGCTCATCGATCAGCTCTATACAACCCCCCGACTCGACGACCGACTCGGCGTCACAAATCTCTCAGTTGTCGATCATTTGCAAAGCAAAATCTCCGCGAACTTGACCACACCCTCCTATGCCAGCTCCTTGAGCAGCAGCAGCCGAACCCTGACTGGTGTGGAGAGTACTCCTCCCACCAGCCTCGACGAACGAGATATCCAAGAGCGCAGCCCTCCATCACTCCGAACAGCAGCGAGTCAGTCATGTCTCAGCACCAAGTCTGTCCACACACTCCATAAAACACATACCAACCAGTCCCACGGAAGCGTATTCTCGCTCGGCGATTTCTCCACCATCACAGCAATCCAGCGCCTAACCGCCCAATATGGCCGCGTCGCACACATGGGAATCCTAGATCACAGTTATCGTTTCTTCGTAAACAAAGAACGCACAGCAGCCCTCTCTTTCAAAGTGCAGAACAAAGTCGCAATCGTGGGCGGCGACCCGCTTTGCGAACCAGCCATGATCCCAGACCTTCTCGCTGAGTTCACCGCATATCGATCCAAGCACCACTGGGGAATTGCATTCATGGGAGCCAGTGAGTCCTTCGTCCGCGAACAGGCACACCCAAACTCCTGGACAACAATCCGATTCGGCACCCAGCGCGTCCTAAACCCGCAATCAAACGAAGTCCTCCACGAACAAAGCGGGAAGCGCATCGCCGTCCAAAACAGACAACTCCTCCACCCAGATAAAGGCGGCATCACCCTCGGCGTATACGCCCCAGCCATCCACGGCACCGACGCAGATCTAGAAACCGACCTGGTCGCCGTATACGACTCTTGGCGCGCAGAGCGCAACGATTCCACCGGTCCCCAAGCCTTCATCACAGTATACGACCCATTCGCCCTGCCATCCCTAATGACTTTCGTCTACAGCCGCGGCCCAGATTACCGCATAAACGGATTCGCCGCTCTGCGCCGTCTCGGATGCGGCGGCTACCACGTCGACCCGTGCATCGCGACGCCGGGAAGCGCAAAGGGAATCAGTGACCTGCTGATCGTCGCAGCCATGGCCCTTCTCCAGCGCGCCAACGTCTCATACCTCGGCCTTGGCTTCGAGCCCGTTCATCAACTCCAGTCAGACGATATCTCGGGCATGCCGGTGCAACTGCTCACCTCACTTACTCGCGACTTATACGGTCACACCTTCCAACGACTCCCGATCCGGGGCAAGAAGGCATATCACGATAAATTTCGCCCTGACCCCGAGCAGGACTCAGGCTTGTATCTCGTCTTTCCGAAGGGCGTGCCGAGTATCAGACATTTGCTGGCTATGCTTCATATGGCAAATATCAGTTTGCGAAAGGTTCTGTGGGCAGATCTGTGCGAGCGCATGTCGACGCGGAAGTCGAAATCGAATAATAGAAGCGGAGCCGCGACTGAATCTCCGGAAGCTGGGGCGGAAACTGGGGATGGCGATGGGGCTGTGGCTGGGCCTGGAGCCGGAGCTGCAGATCACCAGAAAACGATGTGATCCCTGTGCGGACGAGGTCCTCTTCCCTTTTTAACCACCAAAAAAAAGTAGCCAGAACCAGAGCCCACCAACCCGGTAAAACCGACCGGACCCGCCGCCGAACTTCTTCGAAGTTGCTGTTTCCTTTTTTCCTCTTCTGTCGCTGTACCATATTCAAAGATCGCTTGTATCATACTTAGGCGTTTTTCTGTTTTCGATTTGTCTTGTTGGGTTTAAGGGAAGGGCTGCGGACCTGAAACGGTCCTCTTCGATTCGATTTGACTCGATTCAATCAGGTCAACTGTGTCATTCATTATATCATCTAATTTTCCTTTGTCGTGCATACCGAGTCAGAACAAGCTACTTCTCTTTCGTGTTGTCTCTTTGTCTTTCGGGCTCTGGGCATGGCCCTGAGTCTTCTTAATTCTGAATTGTAGGAAACCGTTTCGCTTTAAACCATACCAGATAAAATCCTATGTAATCAGCAATGAATCGCGTTAATATACTACCCCAGAGGGATAGGATGGTAAGAAAGGTTTCAATTCTCAATGCTCAATGCTCAATTTATTCGTGGGAGTATACTTTCGATCGATTGAAGAGGCCTTTAATGACATTGGATGGGTGGTAGAGCAGTGCGGGCAAATTGTAGCATAATATGGTATTTTACAGGATGAAGCTCTCGGCTTGACTCGGTGGTTATGCGATGTTTCATGACATTCGACCAAAAAGGAAGTCCTTGACGATAGGCGAGCTCGAAAATTCAGGATTAAGTAGAACGCAGCTAAGGTGGGATTTTTGTTAGTGAAGATGTCATCAATATCACCACCGTAGTAACGATCGCTTCCCCATGTCGTGCCAGAAGGGAAGAAGAGAGTGGTAGGAATGCATGCATACTTGAGAAAATATTCCAGTCCAGCACGTCGATTCTCCAGGAACTTGGGGCGGAATTTAACTGCGTATTTATCAGTAAGTCGATCCAACGATTCTTCCAGAGGGACTGGTTGGCCGTGCAGGCTAGCGGTGGTAGCTTACAGAGAACGCTTTTCGGCGGCAGGGCGGGCAGCGCGCTTTTCGCATGCGGGAATGAAGATACGAGGCGTTGGCGCAGGTCGTCGAATTCGGAATATCGCATTCGAACGACTATCGGTCCACCCTGGACATGACGAGTAATGGTCAGTCACAGAAACAGCAGAATGCGACGCATAACACGAATGGGAGGAAAATCAGAGGAGAGAGAGCGTTGCTAGGCTGCTTGGCACTCACATCAAGAGTCTGAACGACACAGTTCCAAACAACGTACGCGCCAACCCCGGTCTTCCCCTGCACGACGCAATGGTCACTTATGGCGACGTTCCGCGCCCAAAGCCCGCGGCTTGTCTCCGAGTCTGGATCCGCTGTGTGGTCTTCTAGGGTGATTGTGTTGCGAAGGGAGCTTTGCGAGGCGCGCGAAACGTTCCTTTCATGACGTTGCCACCATGGCGGAACGACGGCGGAGACGGGGCGGGATTTGGAGCTTGAGGCTGAGCTTTCTTGTTGCTCTTCTCTTTCTTGCTCCGCCTCTGCTTCAGTCTCGATCTCGGCTTGGAGCTCAGCTAAGGTTTGGGTATATGTGTCTTGCGGTTGTGTGGCGGGGTCTTCATCGGCCGGCGTTGAGCTCGGGTTCATAGGCAAAGGTAAATTCGAGAGTGAAGGCGAGGGCGAAAGCGAGGAGCGAGACGGCTGCACCGGGGGTGCCGGACCGGCCTCCTCAGTACCAGGATCCATCCATCAGATGTTGGCAGGGCCGTCTGGATATAGACAAGACACTGTGAAATAGGTGTGTTAGCATGGTTGCCTGTTGGTAACTTTCTGGTTCGGCTCGAGCCGAGGTGCATTGGTTCGGGGTTGAGTTGCAGTCTAGCGGGCCTATGCGGGGGCGAGCAAGGCTCGGGGGGCTTTGGCTTTGGCTTTGACTCTGGTTGTTCGGCCAGGGGAGAGGGGTTGGAAGGGCCAAGAGCGAAGGGCGTAGGAGACAATCAGGGAGCACTCACCTTGGAACGGTCCGAGTCCAAGCGAAGATGTGAGAGAGCAGGTTTGTCTGGAGGAATTCCTCAAGGGCAATCTCCACGTCTCCAACTCGAAAATGGCATTTGGCGGTGTTATGTAAGCGGGATGCCTGGTCGAAAATCAGGTATTTATCTACGGTGAACTTGACATTCAACTACTTTTTTGTATTCGAACAAATTGGTCTCTAGCTTAATAGAATATTCTTCTTCCTTCGTCTTGGAGTATCTTTCTCAGCAGCGGAGAATTCATACGGTGTCTGGTAATAAGTATGGACTACCAGGTACTTCGGGACCACTGAGTAGTTAGTTACTCATGGCACTAACTGACTGCTAGTAGTATTTCATTGGATATCACGAGGAAATAAATCACTTTTCCTTGATAACCTTGGAAGGCCCTTTTAGCTTCAAGTCGCTGGAATGCCAGACCAAACTAATTCCGGCACGATCGCAGCGCCCCACCAATGCTTTTGCACTGGAATGTCAACCCCTACTACTAGTACTAGTACCCGTTACAAATAAAGATGATCCGAATAGAAAGATCGTATGAGCCTTCTCTTCCTTTTCCCTCTCTTGATGAGCTTGGATAACTGTCCAAGTCGTCTCGTTAATCTCAATTTTGAGAACTACACTCGGTTTCTGTAATTGAATTTCGGCTTAACCCCATTCAAGTTTAGGCTCTTGACTTTGGCTCGGAGAAAAATAGTACCCACACCGTGACGCTTTGGTGGCTCGCTCTGTGTATGGAGGGAAATGATTTTGGCGGTCAATATGTCTTTAATATCACTGCGCCAGTGTAATGGCAGATTTTACCCACTTTTTTCCCGCCCGATAGTGGTAGTTTTATGTAGATTGTTGGATATAGTAGATGTACTTTATTTCGGTTGAGTCGGAGTTTATACTCCGCTCCCAGGCGACAACTAGTACTAGTAATATCACTGCGACCACAACCACGGTATTGAATAGTGATAGTAAGTACTCCAGGGCTAGTAGTACCTAATTATAGCCGGCACTAGACACCGTGACTGTGGCAATGATCCCATCATCTGATCTCGTTAGACTTGACTCTCTGATCCAGTGCCACATCCCACTATCTGAGTCATACCATAACCATTGATATTCCCCTCCTCCCCCACCCTCCCCCGCTCGATAGAATCATTCTATACTCCATTTGGTGGGCAGTACATGTGTCCCCCCACCACGGTCTGACATTTTGTTGTCCGGGATTAGCGAGGGTTCGAGCCAAGCAGCGGGCTAGTCCCGAATAGGCCAAGTGGCTGATCGGCGCTGCCGCTAAACTGAGACATCGACCCTTATCATCCTTTTTTTTTTTGGCCGTTCGCCTCGTTGCATTGCCGACTAGTCGGAGTAAAAATGGCGGATATTGATGCAGAGAGGAGTATGATATGACGTGGCAATCAGAGTTGCCAGAAGAACATCGTGGTGATTTCTACTTTGCCATTGACTCTACCAGGAGTTCATTTCAGGTGCCCAGGTGAATCAAGGGTTACCAGAGCTCCTGTAGCTCATCCGGATCATATGTATCCCCGGATCGACCTGTCATCCAAGCTGGTTCCACACAAGCTTGGAGCTGTTGACTTGGAGTCTGCTTTCATGCCCAGGTGTTTGCAATGTAGTAAATGTACTCCGTACACTTCCTATTCTGTATAGCCATCACCATCGCATTGCCACGCCCTCTTTGCATTGCACTGTGGATCTGCAGTATCACCCTATCGGTCACTAGTGTCCCCCGCTAGCCATCGCAGGCACCTTTCTATATGCGCGTGATCTCCTAAACCTCCTTTCTCCCTTTTTCTCTCTATCCTTTTTTTTCTTTTCTATCCTCGTTCAAGTTTGTGGTTCCAGTCTGTCGTTTCCGACTCCGCTCAATCTGTACTCAATTTCTCTCATCTGCACCCTCTCTGCAACCTGTGGTGCTCTTTTCCCTTTTCAACAGTACTAGCTTTAGCCTCTCATTCCTAGACGTTCTCGAACAAAAGCCCAGGAATTCCCCCCGAGGGTAAGTTCTAAGACATGGCGGTGGCCACCCTCTTGCATTCCCCCTTCATTCCGTCCCTCCACGCTATTTTTACCCTTGGGAGCTCGGCATCGGCAGTCTACACCGACTGACACTGCGTTTCTTATTTAGTTGTCACTGTCACCGGCACCCGTTGTCACCAGCCTCCTTCACCTTCCCTCTCTCTCTCACACACACACACCTTCACTCTTCCTTCTCCTTCCACCACATCCCCTCTCCCCCATCACACATCACACCATGTTTTCCTCAGTATTCACGTCCACTCTTTTGGTTCTCGCCTCGGTTCTCACTCAGGTGAGCACCCAGTCGATCGACATAAACTCGGTCGCCGAGGCTACTCGACGTGAGTCCCACAATGCAGATCCCTTCAACACCACCACATGCTAACTTTGTACACACACAGAGAGCTGGTGCAGTTCCCAGAAAGCTGCCTGTCCCCTCATTTGTCTCCAGCTTCCTGGAGCTACTGGAGACCCAGTAGACAATACCTGTGATGCTGTACGTTTTGTTCATTGCACTCACTCCAATGTCAACATATCTAATCATCTTTTCTAGGATACTTTGGCCTACTCTTGCATCTGCAGCAACAATGTCTCGCCCAATGCATCCGAATACTCCCAGACAATGGCCTACTACATCTGCACTGAAGCAAACACCGAATGTGTTAACAAGTGCAGCACCAGTGCCTGCGCAGCCGCCTGCCGTTCCGACCACCCTTGCGGAGCTCAAGACCCCAAGCGCGTGAACGTCACCACCACAACCTCTGCCGTTGCCACGACAAGTACCGCCACGTCTACAGCGATTAAAACAAACGAGGCCACTGGCGCCGCTACTCGATTCGCTCTTGAAATGGGCCATATCTACGGAACTTTCGTTCTCATCACCGGCTTCATTGCTGGTTTTGCGATTCTCTTGTGAGATGGGGACCTCTACATCTTTCTTTGATTCATCTATCATGTCCATGGCGTTTCTTGTTTGATTCCTGGGTCTGCCATTTCCATTGCCATTTTCACGATCTTCAAAATTAATAGCGGTCGATTCTTCGGGGCCTTGCTTTCTTGTTCTCGGTCGGCTTGGTTGTCTCTCTTCTTTCTTCCTTCTCCTTTTTTCTTTCTTTTCAATTTTTCCAGATTTCCCTATTCTTATCTCTCTATCTTTACTATTGCATCGGCATGAGCGTCTATTTCTTTTGCATTAATCTGAATGGCACTGATGACTTCATCTTCAATTGAACATTTCCAATTTGACCGCATCAACCGGAATCCTCCCGTTACACGGGATCTCTGTCTTATATGTATTCACCTTGAAAGGTTCAGCTTGGTTCAGCTCGTTCGAGCTTGGACCACCCAGTTCACATTGTGAGATCTAAAAGACAACCCCCATCTCCTGGTAAAGTAGCAGTCCCAGGATCGGTCACTAGATCTTACTAGCCCGGATCTTCGCGCTGTCCATTCTCTGCCCCTCATCATCCTGCTCTGCAACCTCCAACACGGGGAACTTTTCAGGCATGATTCGTCGCGGCGTCGAACCGGGGACAACGTTATATTTCGAGAAGTCTGTTACACCGCATTTCTCGCGGAGGAAGTCTTCGTCTGTATCCAGGAGTCCGTTCACGGTAGTTGCTGGTGCACGGAGCATCTCAACAATTGCATCGGAGAATATTGTCTACTTTCTGTCAGCGGAGCTCCTTGCATAAATAACTGGTGCGCACGTACCGGTTTTCGAAGATCTTTCTTGTAGGACTTATCAGATGATTTGTTGTGCTCTGTTGCCGCCGATTCAATGGACTAGAGAAGTTAGTCTCGCAACAATCACACTTTGGGGCAACTACATACCGATGCAGGCCAGATACTCGTAATTGCCATCTGATTGCGCTCCTGACGAACGAAGTCCATAGCAAGACCTTTAACCAATACACTCATGCCCACCTTGCCTAAAACCAACAAATTAGCCCCAACCCATGGAATAGCCATACTCGCAGTCCACAAAAAAAAAAGCTCAGGCCAAAAGTAGGCAGTGAGAAGCGGCATTTAAGTCATGATATACACACCCATAGCATAAGCCGTCTTCCCCCTAAAAAAGCGCGAATAAATCGGTGGCGAAACAACTACAATCCTCCCCTTCCACCCATTGCCCTCAAAATGCGGCAAGACAGCCTGAACCGTCGCGTAAAGGCCCTCGGGATTAATCTGCTGCATCAGACGGAATCGCTTCAGCGGTGTATTCTCCACAGAAGACCACCAGATTGCGCCGGAGTTGTAGACCAGGACGTCTAGCTTTCCGAATCGACGGACTGTTTCGTCAACGGCGTGCTGGATTTGCGTTGGGTCGCGCACGTCGACGGCGATGGATGCTGCTTGGCCACCGGCTTCGCGGATTTCACGCTCGACTGTGTTGATGGTTGAGGATGGTGAGTTTGGGTCTGGCGGGAATGGGGTTGTTTTGTTGGCGTCTGAGGTTGTTTTTGCGGCGAGCATTACTGCGGGTGTTTTGTTAATTATTTTGTTCTTTTTTGTCCTGCATCCTTCAAGTTGATGGCTGTGTCTAGTAGACTACTTGATACTCCTCATTCGGGTGTTTCGTACCTGCGTAGCCATTCTTGGATAGGTCGATGGCGACTTGTCGGCCGATGCCCCGAGAGGCGCCCATTATGAGGGCTACAGGTTGCTGAGAAGGCGGCATATTGAACTAATATCTCGAATTTGAACTGTTGAATGGAATTCGTTTTTGGGCGACAGCCACGGTACTTTGCGGGAGGTATTCAAGTTGCGGAGAAGTTGCGGAGAAGATATCGCGATGTAATGGCTGTGAATTAGCCTCACTTTTATTTATAGGTGTGGTCGGCAAGAGCTATTCTGAAGCCGAGATTATTGGATCAATTAATTCAGAGTCCGAAACAAGTTGTAATCCGTGTTGGAGATTCCCCGGATGTACGGAGTAGGATGATTTGAATTAACTGATTACTCACATCATCCTCGGCCCAATTGCACCTCGGACGTTACCCTCGACACCTCAGGCATGAAGCGATGAGGCTGTAAGGCAGCCACCTCCAAAGACAACGGCGGTGTGAGGGGCGGTGGTATTCTGCCAACCTTCAGCCTGCCAGATGCACGACAACAATCCATTTGATTTCACGCAGACTCACCTCCTCTCACAACTCTTTCACCCATTATTTGTGACCCTTCTAGCTGCTCAATAACCTCATCCAATCACTCTTTCCATTTGACAGCACCCCCGGCTTTCTTGACCCATTGAGACTCACCGAAAGGCCCCGGCTGTGTACGATGGATACCATGCCAGATGCCTTTGCTCCAGCTCAGATGGGCTCCTCAGCTGCACCTCCAAATTTGAGCTCCGGAACTGGCCCGCTCGGGGAGACTCTTTCTCCCATGCCTGTAAAGGTGGATGGTGCGTTGATCCTCACGCGGGGCTGCTCCCCCACCGCTCCCCCGCAGACACCTACCCCAAATCAGTTGCAGCTGGAGCGATAGCTAATATCTGGCAGATCCCCCCCAAGCTGGACCTTGAATCATACATTTCCAACTACAGAGGTATATTTGTCGATTTTTGAGAGCTTACTGGGTCATCTCTAATGCTGTAAATTAGGTCGGACCCGATTCAACCGCCTTTACCTTATTGGAAACACCTCCACCCTCCTTGCCGTCGATGCCCTCAAGTCCGCTGTCGCAGAGGCTAAATCTGGAAAGGATGTTGGACGATATGAAAAAGCAGTTCGTGCTCTAGCGGAGGTAGCCCCGGGCGAGCAAGAAGCCGCCCTCGACTCTGCCTGGGTCTCAGATACCCAGCGCTCAGTCAGAGCCCAGAGCGAACGCTTGGAACATGAGCTGCGGGGATATAAGAATAATTTGATTAAGGAAAGCATTCGGGTATGAGAATATTCTCTCAGTCTACGACTATCAGCATAACTGACTGTACTCGCTAGATGGGAAATGAGGACTTGGGCAATCACTACTATGAAACGGGAGACCTGGTCGCCGCAGCCAAGGCATACTCACGGATGAGAGACTATTGCACAACACCAAATCACATCGCATCCATGCTATTCAAGATGATCAACGTATCCGCCGAACGCGGAGATTGGATAGGCGTGCAATCCAATGTCCACCGACTCCGCAACTCCCAATCCAAACCAGAAGATCTCCTGAAAAACCAACCTAAGATACTGGCTGCCCTGGGCTTATCGCAAATGCACGCGAATTCCTTCCGTGATGCAGCCACGAGCTTCCTCGCCGTGGACTCCTCTCTGAGTGACACATTCAGCGAGATTGTTACGCCAAACGACATTGCCGTTTACGGGGGCCTATGCGCCCTGGCCTCCATGGACCGTCAAGAACTTCAGAAACAAGTGTTGGATAACCCCTCATTTCGACACTTCCTCGAATTGGAGCCGCATATTCGTCGAGCCATTGCGTTCTTCTGTAATTCCAAGTTCCGTCCTTGCCTCGATATTCTAGAAAATTACCGCACCGACTACCTCCTCGACATCAACCTCCAGCGTCACGTCCCGGTTCTCTACACTCAGATCCGTACCAAGGCTATCCATCAATATCTGGTTCCGTTCAGTCGCGTCACACTCGACTCGATGGCGGCTATATTCGCCCCAGACGTGATTGGAGGTGAAGCTCGACCGACCGGACTGAACTCGCCCTTCGTCCAAGAACTCATCCGTCTGATCAAGGAAGGCGTACTGAATACCCGAATTGATCTTGAGAAAGGTCTTCTGGTTTCCAACCAGACAGATCTACGAATCGAGGTACAGACAAAGACGCTGGACAGCTTGAGCAGCTTCAACAAGGAAGCTCATCTGCGAATCGTTCGTGCTGCTGTCCTGCATGCTGGGCTGGAAATCCGAGACAGCGACGCTGAACAAGGACCGCGTCAGTCACACCAAGGTACCAGAAGAGGGCCAAGCGGGTACCGTCGGGCTGGTGGACTCGTTGGCTAGGTAGCTCAGCCAGGTCTCTTCCAGTGAGAACTATACGCGAATGAGTGAAATGAGGCATGAATAATACCCGAAACGAAGGAATTTCGAACATTCTAGTAGAACAATGAAACTACACCTAGAAATCTTACCTTTGAGCATATCCAGTAATGCAAACTGCGTGGAGTATGGTAGCTCTAAACTAAACCTAAACCTAAACAGTACGATCCGATCTGATATGATCTGCAGGCCCCGAGCGCAACGGTCGACCCACCCCACAGCATTGTCTCAACCCATAACAAAGAAAACATGGTCATTCCACGGTAGACGAAACACCACGGAGCTAGATCAAATTAGAGCCATGGCTGACCAGCTAGCGCTCGATACACGACTCTGGCATGGAATCTGCCAGAATCTGCGATCGCACGGACAAGAGAAAGCAGTCCTCGGCGTGATTTTCGTCGGTCACCAGTTCAATTCGGGGCATTTTCTCATCCCTGTCACACCCTAAACCGCATTGACTGGATGCCCAAAAACGCCACACGCCAAAAAAAGAACGTTCCAAGGTTTTCTTGGGTGGATTCTCCTACGAACCGACTCCATCCCATGACGCCCCAGTGTTCACTTTCTTTATCCGGTCTGAGTGGAGTACTTCTTTCCGCCCTTACGTTGCGCCGGGATGTTTGAATTGTCTTGACAGACCAGGGATTTACAAAGAAGGGCTATAAAAGCAGAAACTGTGATACAATTCGATTCAATCATAATTCGAATTTGAAATATTCGCCTTTGTTTGAACTTCGTCTCGTCGGCTCAATATCCCTCGGCGATCAGAATCTAACCAAGTGGGTTCATCGAACAGTATCGATAAGCTTTTTTTTTTCCAACATAGAAAGAGAAAAGAAAAAGCTGACAGCCCGACCATACCATACAATTACCTTCTTGAGGGTACAATACAACGGCGTTGGATCTGACAATTTCCCTCCTCATAATTGCCGAATAGAATTGCTACACCAATCGTGGTTGGCCGTTCTGCACTACACAAGGGGAACTTGAACATTACTGTGAGACCTGGGGGGTAAAGAGGGACAGGACAACTCGCCCTCGCATTCGTTCGCCCCTCTCTCTTTCCATTTTGCCTTGCAGAAATGTCAAGTTCCTGTGCTCGTGAATATTTCCGCCATGCATTCTGACACTGCTCATTTCGACGCCGAGATGGGCACGGACGACATGGTTGTTGATGACTTGGATTTTTCGCATACTGCTACATCTAACCCACTCGAGGGCGACTCTTTGCCGTTGTCGCTGTCGCTGTCGTCTTCGGGGCCGAGGACGGAGCCGGAGTCGTGCATCGATCGATGTATAGGTGTTGACCCGCGTCCGAAGGAGGTTTGTTCTTCGCCGTCGCCCTTGCTACTTCAGCCTTTGCAGGTGTCGGGGGGTGAAGTTGAAAGTGGGGCTGTTTTCCGCGAGGAAGATCCTTTGTCATTGCAAGATTCCTTTCGGGATTCGCGGTGTTGGTCTGGTTTGGTTGAGTCCCCGGGTGTGGTACCTAAACTTGTTCTTTTACCTCAGCTGAGTGTCAGCGTTGAACCTACGCCGATATCAGGGAACATCAACATTTACCCCGAACAAGGAACCAATTTCTCTCAATTGGATACAATTCCGGAAGAATTGGTATACGAGAATGAGGATATTGGAGGAAAGGAAACGACTTCCAACTCTGCGCCGCTATCAACACACCAAGTGACTTCGGATTCGTCGACTACGGAATATTCGGCGGAAAGGAATGCATGGATTGGATTGCCAGCAGAACCCAATTTAACAATAGAATCTTCATCAGTCAGCACGCCACCTCGCTCAGAATTCCAACCAATTCCCTCCTATGAACCAGCGCCTGCGCTACAATTAGGCCTTGTTCCAAATGAAGTTGATACAGAGGACCCCGGATATGCATCCTCGGCGGCATCAACAAACAGCGAGAACAACTCAGTCTTCGATGAAGACTATCATTCCGATACCTCCAGTCATACAGCTTCACTCCTATCAGACGTGAAAGACTACTGTTACGAAAACGGCCGACGATACCACTCCTACCGGGAAGGCCACTACGTTCTCCCCAACGACGAGCCCGAACAAGACAGACAAGACCTCCTCCACCACGTCCGCAACCTCGTACTGAATGGCGCCCTCTTCCGCGCCCCGGTAAGCAAAAACATGCAACGAGTCTTAGACATCGGCACCGGAACCGGAATATGGGCCATCGACTTCGCAGACAGCTACCCCGGAACCGAAGTAGTCGGCACAGACCTCAGCCCCATCCAACCATCCTGGGTCCCGCCCAATCTGCGATTCATCGTCGACGACGCCGAATCCCCCCTGGCTATTCAGCACAAGCCGACCCTTCGACTTCATCCACGCGCGCGATCTGAGCGGCGCAATCGCCGACTGGCCGCGGTTGCTTCGCCAGGCTCACGAACATCTGCGTCCTGGGGGTCGGGTCGAATTGCAGGAATTCGAAGTGACGCTCAAGTCGGACGATGACGAGGAGCTGCGTCTGGCGCCGACGTTGCGCGAATTCCTCGGTCAGCTGCATGCGGCCAGCGAGGCGTTTCACCGGCCCATGAATATCGCCGAGGGACACCGGCAGCGGCTGATCGAGGCGGGTTTTGAAGATGTACGGGATGAGGTGTACAAGGTACGACCGGTGTGGGTGATCCGATTGGTCCGGATGGCCTACCATTTTCCATTTTCTTCTTTTGTTTCTTCCTTTCTTTTTTCCCATTTTCTTTCCCTTTTTTCGGTCCGTTTGTGTTTTCTTGCTATCAACTGACCTTTTGTTTCACCCGGATAAGGTTCCCTCTAGTGCCTGGCATGACGATCCTATTCAGAAACAGATCGGTCGGTATAACCTCTGCTCCTTGCTCATGGCAGTCGAGTCGTATTCTTTGGCCTTATTTACTCGAGTGCTTGGTTGGTCGAATCATCAAACCCAGGTATTCCTGGCGGGCGTGCGGAGAGATTTGAGGAATCCCGAGGTGCATACATATTGCAATTTGCACATTGTGTATGGCCGTAAGCCATGGATTCCCTAGAAGGACCTCGGGACTAGATGAGTCGACAATTGGGCTGAAGCTCGGGGTGTTTCTTAGATGTATGGGAGGGGGAGGGGAATGGGGATGGGAATAGCAGGGAATGATATAGGATGTATTGGGTGGAGATGAGATAGTGAAATCAGATCTAAAGGGAAATTACCCTAGGGAAAGACGAGCATCATCACGAGATAGTAAAGCAAAGCAGAGAGTGAGAATATCTCATGGGATGTGGTGGGAGAGGGAAAGAGGGGGGTTTTCTCTCTTTCAGCACTCACCACTCACTCACCTTCCTTCTCTGTTGGTCCCCTCTCATTTCTTTGTTCTCCTCCTCTTCCACCCGCCCCCCCTCCACTTCTCTGTCTCTGAACATTTTCATTCCAGCTGAAATATCTTCGTGTTACTTCGGCTACCACAGTCTCATATCCAATTACCTTCCAGCTTTGCAACAAAAAAACAGGGTCTGAGGCCTCATCCACATCCCAGACGAATGACCACTAGGGAGTAAATACTCCATGGACGAGCAGCCCAGCATCACGAGGGGTCTTCTCTCCACTCTGCAATCATACTCCACCATGTTTTCATCCGGGGAAACCTCAATTTACCCCATCTGGAGCGTGTCTGCAGGAGTCCTGGTAAGTTGTGCTCCTCGTACACCCCCATTTCATTGCAGCTGCAGGACCCTACATCCATCTTGCCCAACCCCAATGAAGCCTCTTACAACTTCCGACTAGCCCCCCCTGCATCCCAACACTCTGGTTCTACCGTATCTTTGCATGCTGACCCAGTAACCACGCACGCTTCCAGGTCGGCCTCACCATTGCTTTCTCCATCCTCTACGACCTCTATTGGTCTCCACTCAGCAACTTCCCGGGCCCAAAGCTCTGGGCCATCTCCCGCATTCCCTTGCAGATTTCTGTCATCCGGGGCAGAGTTCATCTAGACGTCTACCAGATGTTTCAGAAGTATGGTCCCGTCGTCCGTATTAGTCCAGATGAGCTTGCTTTCGGTACCGCGCGTTCTGTTCGCGATATCTACGGCCAAAGACCCGGCGGCTGCTTCGCAAAGGACATGTCCCACTACTTCACGCCGCCAAATGGCACGCACCATATCGTCAGCACACCCGACGACAATGTGCACGCGCGACACAAGCGTCTTCTCGCGCCTGCTTTCTCGGAAAGGGCGCTTCGAGACCAGGAATATCTTATTCAGGGCTACGTCGATACCCTGATCTGCAGGCTGCGGGAGCAGATCGACGTGGGAGATGACACCTCATCGCAGCAACATCCCGTTGATATCAAGGATTGGCTGAACTACACAACCTTTGATATCACCGGGGATCTGATGTTTGGCGAGTCGTTTGATTGTCTGAAACATACTCGGCTGCATCCGTGGATCGATCTACTCGTCAAGTCAATCAGGGCTCTTTCCATCGCTGGCGTTGCGATGCAGTTCCCAGTTCTGCGAAGGATGCTTGACTTGTGTATGCCGTCGAAGTTCCAGAAGGAAGCGGAAGATCATTTCAATCTTACTGCCAAGAAGGTGGATCGTCGGTTAGAAGCTAACATCTCGAGACCCGATTTCATCTCTGCTATTCTGCAGAATGGGCTGAGCGAGAAGAAGGGCCCGTACACTGATGGGGAGAAAATCATGAGTCGGGCGGAAATCCACTCGAATGCATTCATGTACGCGAAATATCTTTTTCACAAGAAAAAGGTAGGAAAGGCACTAATTTGCTTGATATTGATTTAGCCTCATCATCGCAGGCAGCGAGACCTCGGCTACGTGCCTGACTGGTTGCATCTATTACCTGTGCATGAATCCACAAACCATGACTAGACTCGCAGACGAGATTCGCTCTTCCTTTAAGAGTGAAACAGAGATGACATTCCGGACAATTGCCACGCTGAAATATCTCTCTGCCGTCATCGAAGAAGGACTACGCATGTACCCGCCCCTCGTAACAAGTCTATCTCGCATTGTCCCGAATGGCGGGGCCCATGTTGACGGGCATTACGTGCCGGAAGGTGTAAGTATCACAACATTATGATTGACTTGATCCGGGTTGTAACGCTGATTTTCTTCCCAGTCCAAGGTTGCATTCCACCACTTCGCCTCGTACCGCTCAGCTTCGAATTTTGCCTTGCCCGATGAATTCATCCCTGAAAGATGGCTCGGAACCGACGTCCGTTTTCACGGGGATAACAAAGATGTTCTGAACCCATTCAGTTACGGCCCACGCGTGTGCCTGGGCAAAGGGTACGCAATACTCTCTCGTGTTCCCTTCCCGTAAAATTGCCAAGAGCCATACTGACCTCGCTCCAACTTTGACTAGTCTCGCCTATGCGGAAATGCGACTCATTCTCTGCAAGTTACTCTGGCACTTCGATATCAATCTGTGCCCGGGAATCGAACATGGTACCTGGCCCGACCAGGATGTTTATTTCTTCTGGGCCAAACCACCTCTCTTGGTGACTTTGCGCGATCGATCTGTTGAAGATAGTCTTGCTGCTAAGTAAGTATTGACCAAGCGGTAGGGTGACTATCTTGCGTTGTTCTTTTTGTCTCTCAGGCTTGTCTTTCCTGTTGCTACAGCGTGGGTGGTTGATTTTTCTTTTCTCTTTCTCTTCTTCCCTCTTTCTCCCTTTTCTTGCCTCGGAGGTGAATGTCACATTTCATTCTATTCTCAATGGTCTACGATCGAAATTGGTATGCACTTTATCTGCGGGAGCCTTTAAGCGTCATTTCTTCCTTATTTTGCATCGTTCTGGCGTTGGGGCGACGTTAGGGCTATATGGTATGGATGCAGAGTCAGAGTCAGAGATTGATCGATGTTCAAGACCCAATGCGAAACATGCATAACAGAGACCATAGAGTACTCGGAAGAAATTGATCTCGCTAAATCTAGATAATTTCCTCTTTTGTGACGAGAAGGAAGACGGCCATGGCAAAGTAATGATCGTTGATCTTGAGCAAGTCGCATTTCCCGATCAGTCACCCGCCTGGGAAGACTTTACGTCGATCTGGGAAGAAAGTATGAATTTGGTACAGCGGGTTCATTAATGGGGACCTTCTGCCGAATTAGACGGTCAACAAGCCTATCAGGCTGGACGAGTGGGTGCTTCAGTTATCACGAGGATGACTCGAAGAGTAATAGGGAAGCGCCGGAGTAAATGATCTCTGAGATTGAGATAGAGTACACTATCTACTGACCTCAATCAACTCATCCACCCCACACAGTGGCGGATGATCGACAATGCGAGGATGAATACACTCAGAACATCGCACGGGCCTGCTGTGATGTATTCCGTCAATATGCCGATATGCACCCCGTCCTCCATGCGCATGGCAAACTGACAGAAGTGGGGTGCGCCCTTGCGTCGGTTGTATTGGGATTGACCTTGCGTTTGATGAGAACTGTCATTTTTGAAGAAATCTATCGGATGTCTATCTATGATAGTACCACATATGTACATCTCGAGATTGCTTTATCTGAATAGTTAACGTAGTGACGCGTCATGATGCTCATCCTCAAGTTGGCACCCTTCGTATGTATAATCGATGCTAGTGTTGGGCCGGGATGCATCAACCAGGTGTTATTCAAGAATATGATGGCCGCCGGGGTCAGGTAGAATGCATAGGTAGACCTGTGGCTCAGTCAGGCTTCGGGTCCAAGGGGGTGGGGGTGGCTTCAATTTCAAATTGGATATCCGAAAGCACGCACACCACTAACAACAAATGCATGAAGGGGACTAGACTATTAGACTGGGGATAGATGGGAAGAACTCCGAAAGTTATAATATGCAAATATGTAAATTGTGTATAGGTATACACGAAGAGGTGAAAATACAGGAATCACGCTGGATCATGCTGTCGTGGAGAAAGGTATCAATCATTAAATAAGATAAGATGAATACATATATGCCAGGAACACAATGAATCCATCCATTAGAAGTTGTTAGTTACCCAGAACCTTGAAGTAAAGATAACTTTGCAAAATCAAGGTCGCGCAAGCATCGCAGATTAGGGCACATGCTGATAACGCGACCACTGCACCCAAGACACTAGGAAAAAGAGAGTCTTTTCGCTTTGTTTCAAGCTTAGACCAGAGCGAAGGCCAGAGCCAGAGCGGCTCCGCCGAGACTCCAAACGTTGCCGGCCAGAGGGGCGGCGGCGTTGGGGAGAGGGGTGGCGGTGGAAGCACCAGTGGGGGCGGGAGTGCCGGTGACAACACCGCCGGTGGGCTTCAAAGGGATCGACGAGGTCGCCAGACGGGTGGAAGAGGGCACGCGAGTGGATGACTTGACGGGGCTCGATACAGGGCAGGAGGTCGAGGTCGGGGTCACAGTCGAAGTGGAAGTCGAGGTCGGGGTCGGGGTGACGGTGGAAGTAGGAGTGGGGGTCGACGTGGAAGTCGGGGTGGTGATGGTGACGGCCATCCAGTTCAGGTCCTTGGGGCCCAGAGTGTGGGAGACGGTAACAGTACCGTCCTGAGCCACGCAAGAGGCCGAGGTGGTGCCGGCAACATTGCAGGAGACGGAGGCAGTGTTGCCCTTGCCATCAGGGTTGATCAGCTGCACGGAGGTAGGGGCAGCAATGGCAGTCATGCCAGCACCAGGGATACCGCAAGCCGAAGCGCCGGTAGGGCAAGTCACCAAGTAAGTGGTGGTATCGCCATTCTGTTTGTTTGTTGTTAACGGATATTTTCGGGTATAGATATCTTGCAATGCGACTAGACTTGCGATCGACCACAACATGTATGAATCGTGTCGCGCGTCTCGCGCATCACTGGAGAGTCATGTACATACCGAGCCCTGGACACCGCACTCGAGGTCACGGTTCTGGAAACCAGGCAGGAGAAGGTTGGCGGTTTTGCCGGCAGACACGGCAGAGGCACCGGCCAGGATTGCGACAGTTTGGAAGCGCATATTGAAAGAGTGTGAATGAATGAATGAACGAGTGACGGGTACACAGTACTTGAAGTGAAGTCGGCTAGAGAATAGCGACGGTATTAAAGAAAGACTGGATTAAAGAAAGTAAAGGCAGCGAAGCGCCGTAGTGTTAAGAGTGTGCAGCGTGACAGAGAGAGAAAGAGACCGGGGGTGCCGGGGCGATACGCTCATAAAAGTACCCAACACGGGTCGCATGCGAGTGAGCCTTGGCATGACTGGGGCAGAACCTGCTGGCTCTACTCCGTAATTCTTGGCCTCACATCATGGTTGATTGGAGCCGTGTGTGTGATGGCGGGCAGACTAGAGAGAACGGTTCAGGCACAGGCCCAGGAACAGGCCCCAGGGGTTCCCCAGTCGGACCCTTCACAGGGCACAAGGTGGAGTCAATGAGCCTCTAGTGCCGTGTTCCTGCTTTTTTCTTGCTGCAACTGTGGAAAAGGGGGCGAGCACAACAAGAGCTAATTGAAGCTAAATGGGGGGCGCTAAACTCCCTCGAGTATAGACGCCGGTCGGAGCCAGGGTTGAATTGATTATGACTGGAAGAGGTAATGGGTTGGTCGCTCATCATCACCGTCAGGCGAAATTGCGCTCCATAACGAGTTGCCCACTCAAAGATCGGCAAGAAATGAGGTCCATCGTAGAGTCTAGAGGAGTCCAGATCGTTGATGGTGGAGAGTGGGTGGGAGTGTGTGGGAGTGAGAAAGAAAAGAAGGAAGGAAGAGAGATGAGAGTTGAAAAGGGAGCCGGGACCAACTCGGGCCCGCTTTTCCGGGGGGATACACCAGTTCATCGATTTTAATTAATCAACACGTTATTTTAAATTAAATATTGATGTGGCTTGCCCCTGGATGCCGGCGTGGAGTACACTATTACTTCGATGATTTTGTACATAGTTGAACTACGGAGTATACTCGATCATCTCGGCTCTTCATTGCCGCAATACGGAGTACCTACATGCCGCATCCTGAAACTACGCTACGAATAGGAGCACAACCCACAGGGGTAGGCGCAGGAAAACCAACATTAACAGAAGCGTGAAAACTCTCAATTTTGGCCCCAATACTCCGGCATTAGTACCCCCCCCCCCCCTCTAGTTGCAGGGCCGGGGTCGGGGTCGGGGTTGAGGGGCCACCACTATAGGGCCACAGCCATCCTCGGCGCAACATGATTCATGACACCACACACAATCCCCGTCGCAAGCAAGATCCCGTTGAAAATAGCCATGATGTAGAATGGCGTACCCGAAGACCACTTGTCGAACAAGAGTCCGCCCACCTTGGTGAGCAGCAGGATTCCCGCCCCACCGTACAGGGAGTAGACGCCCGCGATGGATCCCTTTAGATGTGACAAATGCTGTAACCGCCGATTGACCGATCCTGCAAGCAGTGACTGATTCTCGGTTGATTCCCCACCTTCGCCCTGCGAGCCATTCTGCTCATCGTAGATCTTCCGCAATGTCTCATCGTCGATGCTGACGCTCAGAATCCCGTTGCTGAGCACCGCCAAGCTGCAGACAATCGCGCCAATTTGGCTAATCCCAACAAGAGCCATGATTACAAAGACTCCACCGCTGCCATCGGGTCCCTTGTACTGCGGACTCGGTAAGAGCCCGAAGGCCATGTAGCCCACCACACCCACCAGGGCGGCAAACAGAAGTGGGAAGTTATAGCGCCGGGACTTGTCTGTCAAGTACCCAAACGCTGGTGCGGCAATTAGAGCCACGAGCTGAGACACCCCCGTCAAGATGGAGGCGACGATGTAGGCTTTGGGGCACGCCCGCTTGATCTCCCCTAGCCCCGAGCCTGGTTTCGGTTCATGTAGCTCGTCGCAAAGCCCAGACACTCGATAGTAATGATTTACAGCCAGGGGAATGAACAATGAAATCCCCACCGATGAAGCCCGAGCAACAAAGCCTCCCACATATCCCAATCCGATGCTGCGATTGCGGAAGCCGAGCATCATAGCCGTGGTCAGTTGTTTCCAGTATGGCATTCTGGATGGTGACGTCCTGTGATCATCATAGTCGTCGGAATCCTCCAGGTAATCGCAATTCCACAATGAACTCCATCCTTTCTTTTCTTCACCAGGAAGATTGCGAAGACCAATGAAACTGGCCAATCCGATGATTAAAGCCACACTTGCCACCAAATAATAACTACGCTGAATTGCCTCGGCCGGCGAAAGACCCAGCTTCTCAAACCGAGCCGGAAGGGGCAAGAAAACGGCAAGCGAAACAAGGGCGCCACATCCCGCGAATAATCCAACAAATCCAGAAAGCCGAGCAGAAGGCGAGGCCACGGAAGTTCCGGATGCGCCGCCAGCAGCTCGCAATCGCTCAGGCGTGATCGTCAACTCGGACGAGACGGACGCGCGGTATGAACAGGCGGCGTGTGCTTTACCCGTCACACTCGGCAGAACTGCTGTGACCATAGTCGACACGGCCGAGCCACCAAGACTGAAAAGCAGCCTTCCGAGGAGAAGTTGAGGGTAGACGTTCGTGGCCTGCACGAAGAGAACCAGCGCCAGCGCGATAATCAGATACCCCACCGTGCACACCTGACATACCGTAAGTAATGGGCAATGTTTAGATCGCGTGTCAAGGAGGTGGGAGGAAATATACATGGCGGACACCTATACGGTCGGACAGAACCCCCCCCATAAAGGACAAGCAGCCAGTGCAAGTAACTCATCTGCGAATCCGAGGGTGCCGACAGCGTCGCCCTCACCATTGTGAAGCCCAATGAGGTCAGTCACCACAAACGAGACGGATGAGTTGATGAAGACTAGGAATGCGATAGAAAACGGGCAGACACCCAATAGATATGTTAGTGTCTGCCTTTTAGAGGCAGTGAAAAGTGTTGGAGATGATGCCATCACAATTGTCGGCGCATTGCGTGGATGAAAGAACCAAGGATGGAGGATGAATCAAGGCGACCATCATCATCGGTGGGTTTCAGTTCAGCTTGTGGCACCAACGCGGGGAGTCACGTGTTGATCAGATAAGCGGTGCGGGGAGGTCTTTCCCGGTCGGGCGATCTTCAGGACAACGAAATATTGAATGTCTTTTTTTTAGGCTCCTCTGTATAAGAGGGCATCTCTATAGAGTTAAAAGGCCCACTTCCATAAATGGTCCATGATTTGGTCCATGATTTTGATCTTGATGCTTGTCTCTAGATGCTCATACAGTCTACCACTTGAGTAAAAACTGGATGATACTAGTAAATGAGCTTCATTACTACGAGTAGTTTGTGAAAGATAATCCATAATACTACTAGTAATATTTAATACTAAAGAATCCACAGAAACTCAAAAATCACGTTCAAAGTTCGAGACTCTTCTGTATCCTAGAGTTCGGAGTGCGCGGAGTTCATGGCGTACGTAGATACTAGTAACCAATTTGTGGACAACCTTGGAACTCAGAAAGAATAAAATACTACCAAGGAGCCCAGTGTCTGTGTTCCTTCTCTGAGATATGTCCAACCTAGTACTGATTCGACTCGCGCTTTCTAACCGTCGCATGCACGCTCTCTGGGTATACGACCCAGAAGTAAGGATTGGACTTCGCTCGAGGCTCGACTAGATCAATCTAAACAGTAAGCATAAATCATTAACTATGTGCACAGGTACTCACATCATAGTTCATGAAAAGCGCTGTTACGAACTTCTTGATTTCAAAAAGGGCGACGTGCTGGCCTAGGCAACCTCGTGTCCCGGCTCCGAACTGTTACAGTCAGATATTGAACCTGCCGGGAGTTCGGCTAGACTTGACTTACACTAAGCAGACTAGCTTCAAGCTTTCTTATATGCGACGGTTCGCCTTCTATCCAGCGACGGGGACGCCATTCATCCGCGTCATCACCCCATGTAGGCTTATAGCGGTTAGTGATATAGGGACTCATGCCAACCACGGTTCCTCCAGGATAAAAATGACCACAGATAGTGGCTCCTTCTGCTGGAACTACTCGTTCAAGAGGCATCGAGAATGGAGAGTCAAGCCGAAGTGACTCCTTTATACAGGCGTCCAGGAAAGGAAGATTCTGCAGCTCATTCCATTGGGGAAAAGGTAGACTTAGCCCGGTGGCAGTGTCTTGCTTAGCCCGCAGCTCTGCTCGTACCGTTGCCAGTGCATCAGGGTTTTCTGCAAGGAAACAAACCACAGATCGAAGCATGGAAGCTGTGGAGTCGGCCCCTCCCAGAATATTGGCAAAGGTCCATGTCGACACAAATCGAAGTGGCACATTATCCTTTCTCTCCTGCGCATTAAGATAATACCCGAGAAAATCACCTTCGGCGATAGGTCCATCAATGTTCGAATTGGAGGGCGATTTTGGATTTTTCCGACGCTCATCCTGACGCTCTGAAATACGTGCCAAGACGTAGTCCAAGAGAGGGGCAATAGATTCACGTTTGAAGAGGTTTGCTACCCAATTCTTGTGTAGCAGCCAATCAACCCATGGTATCTGTGTCATCTGCTAATAGTTGAGTCTTGCTCCATGTCAAAGTGCCCCGTTGTGTGTAGCTTACAGGTCCGATACTCAGGTTTGCCCTCTTCACGTCGTCCATGATACCGTGTAAGTCTCTCCCATGCTGAACGTAGCCATATGGCCGTGAAAAAGTCATCAAGCCCATGGTGTCGTAAGATAGAAATTTCATCCACTGTGTCACATCGAACTGTGCTTTTGTGGGAACGAACCGGCGATCAAGCTCATCAAAGAACATCCGTGAAGCTCTGTCCATTCTTGGTTCAAAAGAAGATATAGTGTATGAGAGTGAATAGTACACCGAGATATGCTGCTTCATTTCTCGATTTGTCGCGTCGTCTTCTGCGGTGAAGACGGAGAGTAGTAGGCCATCGGTGGTCCAGGGTCGGAAGGCGCGGTACATGTTGCTCTGTATCGGCCGGATGATGTTAGCATCCATCAACACGGGGAGAAATTTCTTTTTTATGCTGGTAGACACCGGGCGGGCAGACCTTGGGGAATCCACCCCGCAAGTTGAAAATTGTTTGAATAGCCTCCGGGTCACAAAGGCATACTAGGTTGGGCCCGAAACGAACGGCGGAGCCATATTGCTGGTGAGCGTGCGCTTGGTATAGGTGGAGGCGACCATTGCGTGCGAGGAGAAAGCGATGAAAGTTGGTGAATTTTGCTATGAGGGGACCGGGAATGTGCTTCAGTTGCGAGTACGTGCGATAGAGGTGGAAAACGAGGAGTATGGTGATTCCCAAAATCAACACACTCAGTGGCTTAGGATGTGCCTGGTCCAGAGACTTCCAAAGCATCTTTGGTGGTAATATTGGTAAATAGTATAGATGGCGGAATGTATAATATCAGTCTTTATGAACCTTTCTTTGTAAATCAGCAGATAGGACTAGGTCATTTCTGTATCTATAGGATTTTGCCTCGTTGTCAACTCACTAGTAACACTCAGTAACTCAGACTCGGTGGAGTTGTATGGTTCCATTTTGAGTCACTCGGTTCAGTAAAAGCAGAAAGCTTATGGCCCAATCCAACCTTAAGATTTAAATTGGCTTGTCGAAGGCCAAACCCCAACATAATGCAGGATATTTCAAGGTTTGCCTCTGCAGTTCTGCACACCAAGATGCATGGATGCCAGAGTTCTCGCCTGCATCTTTCATCGCAGGCGGCCAGGTCGACACGATTCGCCAATCCGTCTTGATTATCGCTAGTCATGGCTTCAAAGCGATTGTCCTGGTGCAGAATCGGAGAATCCCGTTGTTGCCAAGGAGACTCGGAGGGCCGTTCTCCCAGCTACATCCTATGCATATGCACAAGTATGTATGGTCAATCCCCGAACTTAAATGTGAGAGAACTTTGAACCGTTTCATGCGGTAAAAATTGCCGAGGACTGATGGAGGAGAGTTTCACTGTTTTGATCTAGTGAGCCCTGTCGGTAGATAGGGCTAGATAAGAGCTACTCGTAATAGTCAGCTTGTGGGTAGTTAGTTATCGAACGGGTGCCTTAAGCCTCAGGCAAACTACTATAGCACTCCTCATTTCTGCTATCGGCGTTAGTTATTTCCTTCCTAGGCTTCCTGCTTGTTTTACTTTGCTCTTCTCTCGAGCAATAGCAGTCTTTCGGTCTTTGATGGTGCTGTAAAAGACAGGTTATGAAATCAGCCTTCGTGCACGCTCTGGGCACAGCGACGATCAAACTTAAAAACTAAGTTAAACCTAGCGCACTCTGTGAGTACATCACAGATAATTAGAGTGGCTTGATCAGGCGTGCAGTTTTCTTTGCTCCGATTGCCTTCTATACTTCATCCTGGATGTAGCTTCACGTCGAAATAGCGGTGAGCTGAACCACACTCCGCCGATTTTACTGCTACTGATACTGAACACATAGACCGGTCCAATCTCATAGTTAAATTGAGGGCCATAGACGTTGGTTCACTGTACATAGACTCTTTTTGATCAGTTAATCTCTGTCGATAATGCTTTCAGGCCGCATGAAGCGAAGTCTATCCTGGCTCTCAGACCATGCCTCCGCAGAGCCAACCCCTCCAAAGGGCGTACTGGAAATGGACATGGCGGAGAATTGGCTTGTTCGACCAGACATACTTCCGCTGATAAAAGATGCCATTTTATTGGACCTGAATCAGCAGGACCTCTCATATTCCCAAGAGTTGGGTGGACCTCCAGGTCTTTTGCATGTATCGGCATCATTTTTCAATCGCTTCTTCTCTCCTCGAGTTGCCGTTTTACCCGAGCACATCGTAACAAGTACAGGATGTTCATCGGCTATCGAGACTCTGATATTTGCAATTTGCGATACTGGCAACGGTATACTACTGGAAACACCCATGTGGGATGGGTTTGCTGTCACGTCAAAATTGAGAAACAACGTCAGTATAGTTCCCGTTAGTTACTCAAAACGACCTCAAAATGCAGCCGATATTATAAATCACTACAGCGAAGCGATGAAAATGGCAACGTGCCCCATTCGAGCCCTCATACTTTGCAATCCCCACAACCCTCTTGGTCAAATATATCCTACCCCGTGGCTAGAGGCTATGCTTCAATTCTGCGAAGCTCGCAACATCCACTTCATTTCGGACGAAATATACGCCCTTTCGAATTTCGGGGCGACTAGATACGATCAACATGTCAATCCGGATCGGGTGATTGGGCTAGAAACGAAATTTACTTCAGTCTTGTCGATAGACCTGGAGCGACTTGGCGTTGACCCCGCTCGTGTCCATGTAGCCTACAGTGTCAGCAAGGATTTTGGTAGCAGCGGGGTTCGACTGGTTTGTCGGAATCTTCAGATATGATTCATGTACATACTAACGCTGACGCATCTGCAGGGCTATCTCATTACGCAGTCAAACCCCGAGCTTCGCCGTGCACTAGCAGTCCTCAACAGGTTCAAGGTTTGCAATTTGGCATCTATAGCTGTCACTTCCCTGTTTTCAAATCTGCAGGTGGTTGAAGATTTACTGAGCGACAACAAACCTCGTTTGCGCAAAGCAACGGAGATAGTAGAAGATTTCCTGTCATTCCATCATATTTTGTTCTATTCACCGGTTGCTGGTTGCGTCATGTGGGCACGAATCGGAGGCGAGCTAGCAACAAAGGAAACAGACGCAGAGCTAGTCGAAAGATTTGGGGCAGCAGGCGTGGCCGTTGGTGCCGGCTCCAGATTCAAGAGTGAAGAGCCGGGCTGGTTCAGAATCACGTTTGCTCTGCCTCGGAATACTTTGATCGAAGGACTACGCCGAATCGAGATTGGTATGGAGGTAAAGCGACCGTGGATACTTGAAAACGCCCAATTGTGAGGACCAACTTCATATGGTGTAGGCTTGAGCCGAGGAACGCCTTGTGCGGATATGAATCCACCGGAAACGTTACTTGGATTTAAATTGACGTGTATCTTTTCAGACCGCTCATTTAATTTCCTAATTCCCTATCAATGCACAGCACACATGGCTTTAAAATCAGGATAGGAATGTAACAGGTCCGAAAATCGGGGACACATTGCCGTGTTAGTCCCACGCAAAGTCGTGATGAATGTATGAAGACATTTCCAGCAGAAATGATTAACGAGACATCCTGAAGGGCTCTCCATAGGAGGTGGAGCGTAATTTGTGTTACACTACAGTTCACTTGTATTCAAATCCTACTATACTGGGAGTACATTGAATCTCCAAAAGTGAAGTGGGATCTAGATGTGTGGCTCTGGGCATTGGATCCAGCATTCTCTGGGGCTGGGATTCTCTCCCTTCGCAGGAACGGACCCAAAACAATGGGCAGTATTATGTGTTAGTATCGTGTCTGAAATGATTTTAATCACTCCATGCCTAGTTATAGCATATCTATTTGGGGAGAGGGCTCTGGAGAAATTGTGTGGAGTAACATGCTCTGAGACTAGTACTCTAGTTGTAAGACCAATCTTCAGCTCCAACGGTATATCCGTTTGATAGCCGTAGCCCTATCGGCAGACCCCGAGTATACTTATGACGATACGCTTTTCCGGTACGTCTGCAGACGGTCTCATCAATGTGCATGTGCATGTCGTAACTGCAAGTGGTTAGACTAGAATTGTTTGACGGGGTTAGAGACTCACGCATTCATCTCTTCGATTGTCAATTTCCCCTGCTCACTCTTCACCACATAAACCGGATTATCAGTATTGCTAGAGAAACCTGTAAAGTTTTTAGTGGAAGTGTGTTAGGAGAAAATGAAATCCTTCAGGTCGTAACCTTGAGACTCACCGATTCTCTCATTAATATTCTCCGACGCTCGTGCCGCCGCTGCCTGAACTTTGGTTGCTCTGGGCAGACGAACAGACTCATAAGTAGATAAAGACTCAAATACATCTCCCGTAAAGATTTTCCTGCTAAAAATAATGCCTAATGCGGCTGCGTCTTCAATTGCCATACAGGCGGCTTGGCTTTGATGAGGCATCATCTAGATGCTTGTTAGCTGCGACGTCTAACTCCCAGTGGTAGTTATAGGAGTAGTTATAGGGGTGTGACACACTGGGTGAGCTGCATCACCTATCAGGCACGCCATATTTCTTGCAAGATGCGGATATGGGTCGCTGCGAATAACAGAGCTTATTAACTCATTGCCATTTGATATTTTGGGCTCAACTCACTGCATCCATAGACGCCATGGCTGGATTTCCTTTCCAAGGGCCAAATGACCGCGGACTTGCGCATCAAGATGAGGATACAGAGCAAGCAATTCTTCCACTGGTCGGTCAGATCCCCCCCCCAGGAATGACTCACGTAGTCTCCTTTCTCCCTCGGGAAAAAACAATAGTATGACAGTAGCTTACCCCCTCGGCATGGAGAGAGAACGATCTTGTCCCAAATTTCTCCATGGCCACCCCAGAATTGCAAGGCACTATCTTGAGAGAAGTCAGGAAAACCTGCAGCGATCGCTTCTTCAGTGACAACGTTTGCATGTAGGCAGCTAGATCCGGCAGGTCGCTTTTCAGGCCAGATACCGAGAACACCACGAACGGCGGATCCAATACCGTCCGCGCCAACAATCAGATCATGATTGACAGATAATCCATTCTCAAACTCAATTAAGCCAGTGTTGAGATCGATGTTCTTGCACTGGTAAAGAATATTAGATTGCGGAATGGACTGGAGCAAGTAGATACTCATAGTGACTTGACAGAATACCTTGTGATTTAAGAAGACTTTTGCCGGCACTCCCTCTCCTTCCCCCAATGCTGAAGTCTTCAGCATTGTGTGCATACACTGCCTCTGAAACATGTAGTACACATGTCCCCATCGTTCCTCATAGTCATCCAGCTTGTACTCGGTCAGGATCTTGCCCGTCGTCCAATCACGGCTGATGAGCTTTTTCAAAATGACCCCATCGCCTTTAGCAACATCTACACCCCATTCTTGCAACCAGCGAGTACCATTTGCAGCACATGAAATCGAAGCACCGGCCTGGCTGATGAAATCGGAACCTTCATAAATAGACACCTTGTGGCCCGCACGACGCAAAGCGGTCGCTGCGGACATTCCTCCTATTCCGCCACCGACAACAGCTACATCCAACTGTCTCCAACCAGTAGATGCAATTGAGCCCATGAACAGACGGCTGCCCGGAAGCACTTTGTATGTTACATTCTTGGCTGGGCGGCCTTTTCTCAGGACATGCCGTTGTTGGGTTGGTGCTGGACGAAGGTAACTGAGCAAGATCATTCTATCTGTGAATTCCTAGGTGTAAGCAGTAACTGCAGCAAAAAAAAATATAGCACTATCTCGTTCAAGAAGCCTTAAAACGTCTTCGGAGCTATATTTGGGTACTTTCAATCAGTATCGTCAGCTTCTCGAGGCTATCCCTAAAAGCGCTCAGCCTGATTCAAGTTCCAAGGTTAGTGGAATGCATAAAATCAAACTTCCTGCGGTGCAGAATGCATTAGCCTAGAATCTTCCAAGGTTGCACAGCATTAGCATAATTGTATATTCTAACTTGCGCTCAGAGGGCCGAGCAGACGACTCGCTAAATAGCACCGATGATTTGAATTGGGAGGGATGTCAACGAGAAAACGACAAGCATGTTTGTCAGAACATCAGGCGGGTTCAATAAATCATTTATCTGCAAATCCGCCGCGAAGAACGCGAAAAGGATTGTATGGGGATGGGAAATGGCACCACTTAATTGAGAGGAACCAAGGAAGCTAAGAAATGGTAGGTCAAAGCTGCCTACCGGTCAATAGTAGCTCCAAAACAACAATGTTGCGGCGTGGCTCCACCGCCGGCCTCGGGCATCCAGGCCCCCGCTCGCACCCCGGCGTGTCGCCGGTGTCTGGACTAGATCTTCGCTATCCTCTCTCTCTCTTTTCATATGACTGCTTTTTCCTTCATTCTTCACCAATGACGAGTGAAATCTCAAAATAAGGGCACCAGGGCTAATTCATGCGGCAATTGTGACTCGGCTCCGCATGACCAAAGTATCTCCCAGGGCGATCTGGACGTGGTGGGCAATTTCCCAGTCCCTCACCGACCTTTATGGTGGCGCTGTGTCGTGGTCCAGCAGCCGGCCAAAAGGGCACATCAAACTTTGTGGCATTCTGCCAATCTACCAACATTCCCCAACTCGTGGTGATATTCTAACGCAGCTGCACACTGCATGGCTATCGTATAACTTGGGGTTGGATTGCCTGATAAGGTTCAATACTATCCTAATCGGTAACGATGTAAGCCCGATCCAACTTTGAATTTGAGCCAAAAGGCAGGAGCTGCGGAGGACTAATCTTCCCATCTGATGTCTCCTCTTGGAGTGGCAGAAGACAGAGCAAGAGCCCCCTCTTGGGCGAGACATGACCTGTTCAGACGAGTCGAATCGTCAGCACGGGGCTTTTTCCTGCAGTGTGATCATATGCAGGATCGAATTTCCTTGATTCTTGGCAAGATGAGCTGAAACTTCGATTGGTATGTAAAGGAAATATTATCAATCCATCAAGGCGGTGTCTTATAGTTCTTCAACTGCGATAGTGAGTCTCAATTTCAGTCAAACCATCGGGTATATTTGACCTTGGCAAATACATCTGGATCTCCCTGCAACACAGCCACCTACATCTGCTGCAGCACACAAGCTCTATACCACATCACTTCCCAGTTGCCCCAGTCTCTGTGCTTGATTGTGAGCAATATGCCAGCCCGAAAAACAGGGCAAGGCCAATCCCATGTTGATGTCTCCATCGCTACTGAGCCGAATGACATCGAAGCCGTTCCCACGCTGTTGAAGGAGATATCACTAGCGTTTAATTCCCTTACCACTGATAACGCAGGACGAGAAAAATTGCTTGCCAAATGTCGCACTTTGGTTCAAGCTCTGGAAACTCCTCGGGAGACCATGCTCTATCACTGTTGGGCACATGCAAGTTTTCAACCATTAACTAGTTATTT
This sequence comes from Penicillium manginii, assembly GCF_028828005.1. Classification (NCBI taxonomy): domain Eukaryota; kingdom Fungi; phylum Ascomycota; class Eurotiomycetes; order Eurotiales; family Aspergillaceae; genus Penicillium; species Penicillium manginii. Next base: position 996,490 of record NW_026643110.1, on the reverse strand, counting down.
GTGAGCCAGCGAAATTAACTGGCAGACAGACCGGTGCGATGGCTGGCCTTAACTTTGGCGTGGACTCGAGGTTGTGGGAACTCATGGTACAAAACAGCGACGAGCCGCAAAAGGCGAGCGAGTTGGCAGAGCAGCTTGGGATAGATCATGTACTGCTGAGTATGTTCCATGCTAGCCCATCCAGTTAAACTAGCTGACCCCCCCCCATAAGGTCGACTAATGCGACATCTTGGAGCGACCGGGTATCTCATCGAGATTGGTGTGGACGAATATAGATTGACGAATTTTACGAAGGCGATGAGCATTCCGGCTATTGGCAATAGCTATCTCGCTATGTAAGCGCAGTCTCTTGATCTGGGCTTCTCTTGGATAGCTGCTCACATCTCCAGGCTCTCTTGCACAAGTGCCGGTCCTATGAGATTCCACGAGTTCTCTCGAAAGCGAAATTGGGTAAATCCCACCGACGCGAAGGACACGGCAATGATGTACGCCTACGGAACGACAATGGATACCTTTTCATGGCAACAGTCTCTAGGTTATGGTTCACACTTCAGTGATCACATGAGCGGCTACGCCCTTGGCTTTTTGCCTTGGATGGCTTCTAGCTTCTACCCGGTAAAAGAGAGGCTCATCAACGGCGCTGACACGGATCCAGAGGCTCCATTTCTCGTCGATATTGGCGGGAATGTGGGCCACGACCTAGAACTGTTTCACAAATTCCACCCCGAGGTCCCAGGAAAATTGATCCTTCAAGATCTACCTGTGGTCATAGGTCAAATTCAGGATCTAGAATCGTCTATTCTCCGCATGGAGTATGACTTCCACACGAAACAGCCCATAAACGGTAAGCCCGATTTGGCACCACAGACTGTTCTTCTAGAGGTGAAAATACACTTACAATATCAGGTGCCCGGGCCTATTATTTGCACAATTGTTTGCATGACTGGCCCGACGAAGTTTGTGAAAGTATTCTTGCGCAAGTCAAGGCTGCCATGAAACTTGGATATAGCAGGTTATTGATTCATGAGCATGTGATACCGGAGATGGCTGCCTACTGGGAAGCCACGGCACTAGACATGGTTATGCTGACACTTATGTCTGCCCAAGAACGCACCCGTATAGCTTGGTATAACCTCATCGAAACAAGGGCAGGCCTTACGATAACTAAAATTTGGAGCGGTGGCAAGGGCTCCCAGAGTCTGATTGAGTGTGAACTGCCATTATGATGAGGAAAATGTGTCTGAATTGCAAATAGTATGCGAGTTACTTCTACCGAGTGTTGTTCAAATTTGTATTCAAGTTTATCACCGAGGTCCCATCTTCGTCCTTGGGGATAAACGTGAAAGTCACGTTATAACTACTTGTATTCTAGTACTAGTCGTACCTGAATCTCAATATTAAGTGATGTGTTATAGTCTCAGAAGAAATTTTTTCTATCCGCAACCTCATTGTCACATAAATAGTTCATTTGAGTTAAGAATTACCTATGCCATTGTTCCTGGTACTCTTATAGATGCGGGCACGTGCCGCTGACGTAATATGCGGAGAGGCGGGAGAGTGGAAAGCTGTCCAGATGGAGTTACCCAGCTACTTCTATACTCCGTACTCCACGTCTCACACCTCCCTTCTCCTTGGTCCCCCTTTCTCCTCTGATGACCTGCCAATTAGTATTTCAGTGATTCGCCATGAGACTGGCCGCCTACGCCGGGGCAGGTCTTGTCCCCCTGTCTAGCTGCCCTCTCGCTCTCACTCTCCGCTCTTCACCCCCTCAAATCAGTCCCCAGCGAACGACTTCCCGCTAACAACTCACAGGCCTCAGTGGCCCTAGCCACCGGTGTGTTCTTGAAGGCTCTCCACCAAAGAGCGAACTTCTATGCGGCATGTGTATATCTCTCGCAGAGTAGTGCGAATCTGATGGTGAGTTGATCCAGTCTGGTTGCTCGTCATCGTTGTCCTACTTCGAAACTTGGCTAACCACGCGCCACGAGCGGTGCGCTACTAGATCTTAACGAATTTATGTCTTCTCGTCACCGGATTTGTCCTTTTCTGGTTACAGCGACTTCTATACGGGCCTTTGCGACCCATCGAAACCGAACAATTGTATGAGCGGGCGTGGTTCGCCGTTACCGAGACATGCTTGGCCATGACCATCTTTCGGGGCGAGCTTGGCGGCTGGTTTCTGGTCATGTTCATCTCACTCCTGGTTGGAAAGGTCTGGGGATGGATTGGAGAAGGCCGAGTCGAATACCTGGAGCAACAACCCCCGGCAAACCCTCGGCTCTTTCATACACGCCTCGCCACCTCGTTGGTGTTGTCGGTTCTCTTCAATGCCTTCATGTTGCGGTATTGCATCAACACGGTTATACATCAAGCGCGCCCAGATATGATGGTCATGTTCGGGTTTGAGTTCGCAATCTTGACCATTCTGTCAAGTTCCACCACCGCTCGCTATGGAATCGCGTTGGTGGAAATCTACGTGACCCGCCAACAATTGAAGGTAAGGATGGACGAGCGCCGAGCAGAGATTCGGGAAGCAAGGTTGGAAGCAATCCGAGAGCACGCGCGCGCTGGAGAAAGCTCCCCGCCTGCAGACCTTCCCGATGAGAATGATATCAATGAGCTTGAGATTGATGTCCCCGGATGGGAGGAAAAGGGCAGATGGGTCTTCTATCTCGATCTTTTGACCGATTTTGTCAAGCTCGTGGTCTATTTGGTATTCTTCGCCATTCTTCTTACCTTCTATGGCTTGCCTATTCATATTTTGCGCGACGTTGTTGTCACTATCCGCTCCTTTGCTCGTCGGATCATGGACTTCCTCCGTTACCGCAATGCGACCCGGGACATGAATGAGAGGTACCCGGATGCAAGCCCGGAGGAGGTTGCCAGGAAGAAGTCTGCATTATTTGCCGCGAGGAGATGGTCTCTGTTCTGCCAGCTGCCGCTGCCGGTGATGCTGCTGGAGAAGCTGCTCCGCCACCAGCCGCTAGTACACAGCGTGTTCCAGACCGTCTCCGCCCCAAGAAGCTTCCTTGTGGTCATATTTTGCACTTTTCGTGTTTGAGGAGCTGGCTGGAACGACAACAGAACTGTCCTGCTTGTCGGCGACCAGTGGTCGGTGCTGCGGCTGCGGCCGCTCGAGGACCTGCTGGTGCGAATGCCAACAATGCTGGCAACGGTGCTGGTGGGTTTCCTCCAAACCCCGCACCGGGCCAGCCAGGTGCACAAGTTGACGGGGCGCCCAGAGCTCGCGTCTACCAGTTCGGTCCTTTCCGGATCGGGTTCGGCGCTGTACGCGGTGGGGATCTGTTCAATAATCTTCACCAGCAAATCCATCAGGGAAATGTGCCGTTGCAACCCGCGGCAAATGCCAATCCACAAGGAGCACGTCAGGTCGGATTTGGATTCGGATTTGGTCGTCGCCCACCCGTACCTACAGCCCATGGTCAACATCATCATATCCCAACTTCCAACACCGCCGATGTCCATACTCAGCTGCAACATATTGAGCAGCAAATAACTCAAGAGATAATATCTCTGCGTGCCGTTACCGAACAGTTCCGCCACGTGCGCAACCTTCAACAAGAGTTAGATCGACTGCGTCGAGAACATGCCAATATCACTGGTCCAACAGCAACATCTCCAGCAGCCGCCACACCACAACCTGGACTATCGGGAACATCAGCACGTCAGTTTTTCGCTGGGCCTGGCTCCTCTGTTCTGTCTGCTGGAGATAGCCGCTTGCCGGAAGGACTTAACCTTCCGCCAGGTTGGACACTTGTCCCTCTCCAGCCCACCGAGCAAAACAGCCAGAACGTGCCGCCAGCACTTAGCCCCACGCCAACAACAAGCATTTTACCAAGCGCACAGTCACCAACTCGGGTGCATCAGCCTCCCCCGAATGGCAGCAATGAGGCCACCGGAAGCACCGCGCCGATTATAACGCCAGAAATATCTACGGCCGAGACGCAGTCAACAGTACCTACTCAATTGCCCAGTTGGGGAATGCCAAATGAATCATCAGCAACGGACCACCGGGCAGACTCACCGTCCCAAGAATGGACAGATGTACAGTCTGAGCAAGTACCAGAGACAGGTCCATCTACTATTCCAACAAGCTGGGGTAGCAATGCCCAACCTGCAAAGGAAGCAGCGGAAGAAGACAGCATATCTTCCGAATCTGCATCAAAGGGCAAGGCTCGCGCAGCCACAGTGGAAGAGGCAGACGAAAATGGCCCCTAAATCCCTAGATACCATACTCCTCCCACAATTTTGTACTTTTCTTCCCCTCTTATGAGCTCCCAGCTCTAGCCCCCTGGTCGCATTGCCCACTCTCCTTGGATCAGCGTTGCATGGCGTTTTTTGAAGCAAAATATCATACCCGGGTTCTTTTTTCTTTTTCTCCACTTCTCATATGAGGTTTCGGGCTCGGCTCCCTGGACAAAGAATTGTTCGAGATGCCTACTATGTAACCCCGAACTGCACGCTGGCATTTTGACCCTTTGTAACAATGTAGATTTTCTTTGAATGATACACATCTCTCAAACTTTCATCTCGCTATCCTATGCTAGATACTTGCATGAACAACAGGGACGAACAATGTAAAATGATAAGAGTCGAAAGTTCTTTTGGATGATAGTGACAAGATGATGTATAGTACAGTTATTCAAGACAGGAGATTCTATCCACAGTTCCCAGAGCAAAAAAGAAGAAAAACACGAAAAAGCAATAGTATGATGGTCCCACCATATCAAACGCCGTAGATAGAATACATGCAATTAGGTTCGCAACGGCGTATCCAGCCCCGCAGAAAATAGCCAGAGCAAAATCAAGACGATAGAAAAGCCGCTTCTTTCAATAATAGTGTACAATGTGGCAGCCCACATGAGAGGAGAGCGTTATGTTCATTCGGACTTGCCGACAAGTCTCAGGACGAATTCGTAAACGCCCAGAGTGATGATGGCCGAAGGGACGGAGCGGATCATGTGTGGCGTCAGTCCACCGTAGAGACCAGCCATGCCCTCTTCTTTAGCAATGAGTCGGAAGCACTGCACCAGGCCGGTGTATTTGGGGCGGCCGTTTTCGAGAGGAGCCTGGCGAAGACGGGTACGAATGACCTGTAGCAAGAGACCGTTAGAAAAGGAAAAAAATTGACGGAGAAAGTGGCTAGTCTCCTAGCAGAGCTAGTCATTTTACGCACCTCGTGGGGATAAGCAATCAAAGCAGCAGCAAATTTGGCAGAACCAGCCGCACCGGTTGTACTAATCCAGCTAGTGATTTCCCGTTGCGTCGGCGTATCCGTTCCATCAGGCGAGACGAGCGATCGTTGCAAGATACCCTTCAACCGCTCATACAGGACCAAGTGCAAGGCCGTCTCAGCCGCACCGAGGTAACTCGCGCTGAGACCCTTGTACAGACCGCCAAGACCTTCTTGACGAAGGACCTGGCGGATGCAGTCGAGACTGTTCTTGTACCGGCGGTTTCCGGTACTTGTTTGAGCCTTGTCGAGTTGCAAACGAGTCTTCACGAGCCAGATGGGATTTGTTGCGGTGGAGGTGGCAATGCCGGCGGAGATAGCGGCCTGCGCGTGGATGAGTGTTGAATCTTCGCCGCAGCCAAACATGTGGGCGCCGATGCGCTTGCAGTTTCCGTAGACGTAGAATTTAATTGCGGTGGCCGGGACCACGCCAGCGAGACTGGGTCCCAGGCCGCGGAAGAAGGCTCGCCAGCCTTCGGCTCGGTAGATGTTACTGATTATGCGGGATGTGTTGTGGGATGTGTGTTGGGCATTGGAGATTGGGAGGGTCGGGGAAGAGGCGGAAGAGGCGGAGGGTGCAGGGGGTCGTTGGTAGAAGTCGGATTGGAGGCGTGTACGGAGGACATCGAGAGGGGAGGTTGCGATTGCAGTTGCGAACCCACCGCTCCTATATAGACATAAGATAATGAGTTAGTCTGGTGTTGGAGTTTCTTGATGTTTTGTTTCGAAAAAAAAAGTCGCCGCGAAGCGACGGGGAAATCAAAACTTACGCGCCAGCGAGAAGGTGGGCTAAGGGGTCGTGGGATTTCTTGGGGGGGCATGAGAGGCCTTGACGGAGATGGCCTCTTCAGCGGGACGACCTTGAATCTTGGAAGACTGCATCATGACAGCGCATCTGAGGAAGCAAGATGAACGAGAAATTTCCCGTTTGAATGCTGCGGCGCCGCAAGTTTTCGCGTTGTCACGTGAGATAACCAATCGGTGGTCTGATAACTACTGCCTTCTGATTGGTCAGTGAGGAGACAGGCAACTGTGTAGATACATCGTAGATAGTAGAAATCCCGATTTGATATTTCAAAGTAGAGAATAGAGAACGAGTGGTGACCAGCTGCGGAAATACAGGCCAATCATGCGACACATATAGTGATAGATTTTAAGGGACAACCTTCAAGCTGGAAGATGGATATTCATTGACTCCATAATCCGAGTCTCAACCGAAAGACTCGGAGTCGAGATGCTAGTAGTAAAATCAGTGCATAAACCAAGAAGAACCAGTACAAAAGAGACTGGCACTAGCAGTCTTGGTGCCGAGACAAAAAAATTTCAAAAATAATAACTTCTCAACACGCTCGCCGGCAATATCAGGGCCATTTGGCGCTCTATCTACTCTCGAAATTGTTAGAAAGATAATCTGGTTAGGTGAATTGAACACGCTCTCATACTTGAGACCATCTATACCTAGGCGTTTACGAGGGGCTTGGTAACCTCCTATTTCCAACTTGAAGGTTGTCTGGTGGGATCATGATCCCAAACAAATATGGATATTAAGCTACTTCTTTCATAAACGAAGTAACGTATATACTAGTATTGGATGTGTAAGCACAGTGTTGATTCTAGACAAGAACATAGTAGTATTGATCTGTGTTAAACTTCAGTGCTCTTCCTGCTGCCATTCCCATGTAGCTTGGAGGTCCAGGGCTAGGATCGAATCACCCACGGAATTCCTACGACGTATTACCTCTAGAAATTCCTAAGCTTAGAGTCAGCATAATTTAATTTTCCTTTCCAATTAAGTCTACTTACCGGTATACTTGGGATTGTTATTCCCACTATGTACCAACTGCGCCTGTGCCTTCATACGGGCACGCCCTTCTTATTCTTGGCCTTCTTTTTCGCAATCTGGGCCTCGGTGCGGGCCTCATCGTGGGCCTTGTTTTTCTTATGCTGCTTAGCAGTATGGCCCTTGTTGTCGTTAGGGGCAGGGGGCTTTGCCCTAATGTTGAGCATAGCCCCCGATCCTTCTGTCGGATGACGAGACGTAAATCAGGAGGGTGTGGGTGACATGGAGGCAGCTTTTCTCATCAAGTGGACAAGCAAAGCCAGGATCTATTGTGATTTATTTGCCTTTCCCTAGTATCAAATGTAAATCAGTTCAGATTGATGGACTTACAGATCCGGCCATCGTGCTTGTTCGAGTCTCGATGCGGGTTTGAAGGGTTGGGTGGTGCAAGGACATACTCTTCTCTCCTCGATATGGCAGCCCACGTGCGGTCAGCCGTCCTCTCGAGGTCTCGACCTTCGAAAACTAGGCTGCTCTCACCGGAAGACCTTTGGCGTAAAACGATGTCATTAAAAACAATCTTGAGGTGCCCGGTGATCTTCGGAGGTCAACCGGGACGTGGGATTAGCTAGATCCTCTGGCCGGGAAAACGGTATGGGACGAGGCGGTTCCCCCAGATTCTTTCTTATGCATATTTTTGAAGATAATCGCTCGTTCTGGGTCTCGAGTGGCCGTCAGGCTAAGGGCCACTTTCACTGCGCCACCTGATCCTAGCAACCAGAATCCCATCATGATATCCCTATTCGTGTTACTTTGACCGAATCTCCTGTTCATTCGGTAATGTAGAAAGTCAGACTTTCCAAGAACTGCTCTGGTTTCAGTCCATCTAACTTCTACCATAATAAAAGGGCATAGTGTGTTCAACCTGAGGTTCCTTCTACCAGTTGATAGATTTGCAGGCTGCCAAGCACAGTCCGGTTTCTTTGAGCGGTTCCGAGCATGGTTTATGGCCCATATATCAATAAAGGAACGGGTTGAAAAGCTGTAGCGTGGAGATTGGACTCCATGAGCAGAATAATAGAAGGATGATCATGATTCCATGATCTGGAGAGTATATTATAGCAGTATACTTCTAGTACTAGTAGTCCACTGGCAGGAAGTACCGAGATATCTATTCACCGGAGGTGCATTCGTATCCAAAACAACCTTATGTAAACACTGGCAATCATATAAAATCATACACTAGTACTAGTATGTAGTCTGTATATATCGACCTGGTTTGGAAGAAGAACATCCAAGGCCTCGTCATCGGGCAGTGCAGTGGGCGATCCACCGCCGACCACATTTTCCCCCTTCGATTCGCCCCACGGTGACGGTGGACCGTGACAACCCTCCCTGGCTGGATTGGCCGGAGACTCGGACTGACTGGAGCTTATGATCCCCAGGGGTCAGTGCCAGTGCTTTGTTTCCATCTCATCGTCGTCGACCCTTCCATTCTTTACTTCAAGTTCTCCATTCCCGCCCTGCAATGAGGCCACCTTGTTGACTGCAATGATCTACCCCTGATCTACCTGTACGTTCATCGCTGATTGCCTGTGCGCCCTGCCACACATGCCACAGCTTCCGACAGTTGGCATCTTGCCAGGCCTGCTCAGCTAACGTTTGCCCTGTACGACAGATAATTCTCCGCGTCCAACCCATCCCGACAATCCCCTTCGATGGTCCTCTCACGGCGAGCGGTTCTCTTCCTCGGGTTCTGCTTCTTCACCTTCGTCTTTCTCACAGCGCGCACCTTACGACAACCCCACGCATGGGAGTCCGTCCCGCAGGCCATTGGCCTGGGAGAATATCTTCCCTCCAATCCCCATGGCTCCGGGGCCAGTACAAACTGGTCCATGGCATATAATGTTAGCACCGGTCATATAAAACCATCCCCTTGGGTTCCGCGACCAAATTTCGTCACCGGAATTCCCAAACCACACGGCACAAAGTATACAAAACGGCTCGTCGTGCCGCGGACAATGGAGGAAGATGTCGCCTGGATCGCAGAGGAACTTCCGGACTGGGATACAGCGATCTACGTCGCGAATGATCCCTCGGCTCCCCTGCACCCGCCGGTGAACAAGGGCAACGAGGTCATGGTCTATCTGACCTATGTCATTGATTTCTATGACGATCTTCCCGACGTTTCGGTCTTTGTACACGCACACCAGAACGCCTGGCACAATGAAAACCTTTTCGGCGGCGATACTGCGGAGACCGTTAGGCGATTGAATCTAAACCGCGTGATCCGAGAAGGCTATATGAATCTCCGTTGCGGTCTCAGGCCCCGGGTGTCCTGATTGGATGCATCCCGGCGCAATCGAGCCGGACGAGACAAAACAGGAAGAAGTCGTGCTTGCCCGAGCCTGGAGTGAAATTTTCCCCGACGACCCAGTCCCGTCCGTCCTGGCGCAGCCGTGCTGTGCCCAATTCGCTCTATCAAAGGAGCGTATTCGAACAATTCCCCGCTCACGCTTCGTGTTCTACCGTGACTGGCTTCTGCAAACTACCCTGAGTGATTACATAACCGGGCGAATTTGGGAATATCTTTGGCAATACGTTTTCTCCGGCGAGCCGGTCTTGTGCCCGGATGAGAGCGTTTGTCTATGTGATGGCTATGGATTCTGTTTTGGTGGTCTGGACAACTTTAGGGCTTTCCAGGAGGCGCTAGAATTGCGAGATGAGTTACAGCTTGAGGCTGATAACTTCGCTTGGATGTCGGATGATCTTGAGACGACCACGAACTTTGGTGAGCTAGATGAGACTTTGGATTTGAATATCCCTCCTCCTGGCGGCAAGGATCATGAAGAACCGTTGGCCGCTAAAACGCGGGAGGTGGAAGCTCTACTGGAAAATGCCGTCGCCCGAGGGAACGACCCCAGGCTCCGTGCCGAAGAAGTTGGGCGACCTTGGAAAGATGGCGATGGTTTCTAGACCTTCTGCGTGGCGGAACTCCACCTTCGACCTCCGGGGCTCCAAAGCACGAAATCATGATCCCTATGCTACATTTTACAATTTACTTTTTTGGCGTTCAAGATGGGTTTTATATCGGGCAGTTTGCAATTAGATTTCCTAGCTCTTTCATCGTTGCTTTATTTTGCATATGGGGTTCATTTTGCTGCGCTTCCGACCAAGGAAGCTTCCATTTCAATGCTCGTGTATCTATAACTCTGTTCACTTCTTGCGTTCTATTTGGCCAGCTGGATTGGCAAACATCTCAGAATCAATATTCCACAATTTCTTTGGAGACTGACAGCTGGAGACTGTAAATTACTAGTGTTCATACAGTGTCTTGCAAAATGCTTGAAATACCCTTGGAGGTCCTGAGAGCCCAAACGCATCTCTTGCCGATTTCATTGAGGCTCGGAGCCCTATCAGCTTCTACTTGGGTATTTATCTACTGACTAGTTAGTACTAGTAGCAGGTACTAGCAGTTTGAAAGGCAGAGCTTATATCATGATGAATATAGTTGGCATTATGTTCATTTCATACTTAAAATCGAGGTCTGACCAGCTCGCGGTATCTTCAAACTCACGGCCTTATCAGATTAGACTTCTCCTCGTCCAGGTCAAAATCGATCCCGAATGTCTTTCCGTGGCTTTCTTCCCGCTGACCGGCAGATTTCGTGAAACTACCAAGAGTGCTGGAGCTATCTCCAGGATTGGCATACTCGCCATCACTGAGCCCTTCGCGTGACCACCAGCCCATCGTGAAAGTTTGACCCGCAAACACACCACGGCTCTTCAAATCGTTATCATTGCACCATTCAGAGCCTTCGGGAATGAGGTTTGGATCCACCATCTTGGATCCATGTACAAGACTTGCGATGGCGGCAATGCTGGATGGACACTTGGGCAAAACGCGTTTTGTCTGCATAAAGACCAAGGAAACAACGGCACATAGCACCATGGCCGCAATGACTCCATCTAGAATACGAGTTGAGATCTCATTTTGAATGAGGTATTTCCGCTCGTCATAGAAGACAGCTTTAAAGACCGGTGGAGTGCTGGTCATTGGTGATACCGTGTACGACGAATTAAAAGGCTTATCGAAGGGTTGATTGCCAGCGTTGCTCAAAGCCTGTGCGGTGATAACGCCAAATATCTCGTTCACGCGAGAAACCAGCTTTGCTGGGTCCATAAGCTCGTCTGCGGGGACACCATCGACTCCATAAATCAACGCATCCATGACTGGGTTCCCATCTGAGCTTTCTGGATAGCTTCCGGTCAAAGGCTTGATGTCGAATAAATACTTCTCCATATCCTTGAATCCAATGAACGAAGCAAGTCCAGTGTTGTTGAGGATTCTCGAGGAATTGTCAACTACCTTTGGTTCATAATCTGGGTCAAAGGAGAAAGACGGGATCTGAAGACGAATATCCACGTCTACTTCTTCAATTTCCGCAAAGCAGTTCATCACATGGAAATTCGCGGTGTTGTTGTAATATGCATTTTGTGGATCGCATTTGCTAAATATCATAGCATGAGTTGGACAGCCAACAACCCAATCTCTTGTTCCGAAAAAATCATAGGTCTCTTCGCCCGGGCACTCGATGGAATTCACCCAGGATGGACACTTGGTAGTCTGGTGACCTTCCCATGTATTTGGGGTATCTTCCCCATACGTCCAATTAACCCCCTTTGCTTCTTCACAGTGAAGTTGCCCGCGCAAGGCTGGCAACCGGGCATCGATATGACCTTTTGTAGGGAAGTTCTGTGCATCAGCCAGGCTGAAAGAGGGAAAAGCCAGATCCTTATATGTCCATTGCGGATACGACATATTGAGATGGATGATCATGCCGGTCACGACGTCCTTCTTGAAGTTTTTATCATTCCAATAGGCTGTCTCGTCAAGTCCGTCATATGTGGGATCTCCAAGGCTCCACCTTGTATCCTGCACAAGCTGGCAATGCCTATCCGGCTCAGATTGACCCGTTGTATAAAGACCAGAAACAACTATAGGCAAAACAGCCCCCAGGAGCAATGAGAGTGTAGCCGCAGTCAGAGCCCATTGCCCTTTGCGGAATGAGTCCCAAAGTCCATAGAGGGAGATCTTCCGTAGTTGGTTCTCCAATATGCTCGTCTCGGGCGGTGCTGACGCTTGGCGTAGACGGAAGTAGGGTTGAACCATTCGCGCGCCAAATTCAACAGACTGGAAGAAACAACGAATGCCGAATAAGATTATCGCGGGAACATAGACCCAGACATAGTGAGTATAGGGTGAGTCGCCTTCAACCATTGCAATCCCATGATGGCTCTCCGAAATATGATATACGGTTTCGAGGCCCGCTATCACCGCGACAGGGATGATAATCAGAGGAAGCTGGATGTACCAAGATGATGACGCTGGCCTCCACCAAACCACTTGTGTCCTTTCAGACACCGTTCTAGTATCTTGCAGATCGCTAGCATCGCCGCATGGTACTAATGTGAATGCCCCAGTATTAGTTATTTGAGACTGATACCGTCCCTGTCCCAAGGACGAGTGTTCCATCTGTGTTCCTGTCTTGAGATCACAGTTATAGAATTTGTCCATGAACCCTGTGCTTCGTGCGAATACGAGAGAAAGGCCCGCAACCGAGCCAGTGTCCCGAGGGCAAACAGCAACCGGCGTATAGAAGAAGAGCAGAATACCAGCATCGGCGGCAAGAAACGCCATGCAGACAGCCATCAACCAGAATGAAAGTGGCCGAACGAACAAGCGTTGCTCAACAACTCGCTCCGTGCCTTCAATGTTGTGCGGACTTTGCACCAAGAGTGAATCTTTCGCAATCTGTCTCATGATGCAGGTGAAAGAATCTTCAATTGCAACCGCAAATTCATCGAGGTTATTCCATAGCTCTTTACGCGTATGATTGGAAGCGTAGATTGCAGACGCGCCATTGACGTACGCCTCGGTAAATTCACTCGATCCAATTGCCATAGCCTGAGCTGCCGCATATAGAAGCTTCCCACCTGTGACATTTGCTATCCCGTGCGTCGGAGTAAGGGCGTCGGGCTGGATAGAGGTGGAGATGTCATTTTGGCCAGCGTCACGCCAAATCTTGACAGGTCCCCGGGAAAGAGCATACCCTGGCTTGCACATAACAACTTCAATCTTTCTATGCTCCCATCCCGTGACATTTAAATTATTTGCCGCGTCATCCTCTTCGGATAACATTGATGGCGCAATTGCAGCCCACAGGCGCCAGTCAACAGACCATGACACATTCGGCTTATCACCGTACGTATCCTCGAGCATTTCCCCTTTGCATCCTGCAATAAGTGTATCAACTACAATACCAGGGGTGGTTGTCAAGACATTGGGGATTCGATCGATGATTACCGCGCAACCATCTTGGCCAACATAGGAGTCCAATTGGGCAAAAGTGGTTGTGTTATCATGAGACGGCACCAGTTTGACGGTGGCATTTGAACATTCGAGGGTTGGTTCAAAGACATCAAGGTTGGCTTCATACTTGATATTTGCGCTCATCGTGGAATTCGTGTTTTGGTGGGCGCTCTGAAACGGGGGGTAGACGTAAGGGTCATGAATGCCAATTGGTCGAGCCAATTCGTCTTCGATATAGCCCATGCATGCACCGAGGGGCCGGGCATCATTCCAAACGGGGTCCCAATTCGAAGCGTCGAATTCATGTGTCGCAGTAAGATCGATATCCCGGGTAATGGGCGTCGAGTCAAGCTCGAATAAACCAGTAGAGAGCACGGTTACCGCGTTCAGCAACAGTGATCCGGCGACACACAGAGATACTAGGAAGTGACGACTTCGGATGGACTTATACAGCGAGACGACATTCCACTGGGACAGGTAGTCGAGAAATATGCTCTCTGCTGCAGGAGTAGGACCGCGATGCATCAAGACCCAAGGCATCAATTGTAAAGCGCGATATTCCACTTGCGTCCAGCCGGCTGTGACAATGGTGAAAACTAGACAATAAGAGTGGTTCAGAATCACGAATCAAGAGGAAAGAGGGGATATTTCAAGACGATAATGTACCGGCGGTTGGTCCATACGTCCATAGGTAGTAGTATCTCGAACCCGGCGTTTCAATTCCTAAGCTTCGATGCTGACGCTCTGAGTATACAAACAAAGCCACAAGGGAAAGCAGTATGGAAATGAAGATAGTCAAAAATGCACTCATCATTGGCGACCTCAAGAAGAAGGGCGCCCAGAGTTGGTGGCTTTGGGCCGCATTATCAGGTTTCTCTCCGTTCCCAGTGGCCGAATCGTCAGCCCTTGCGACCGGATGATAATGCGCCGATCTCTGGGCCGTAAACGCTGGGTCGGCTTGAGTCGTCATAGTCATTGCTGGAGTTCTTGTGTATCTCGTACGAGAAATCATAGACGCTGCTCCGCAAACATTGTGATGGAACTTGGGCAGACTTGAGCTTGGGAAGAGAGCTGAAAAGGAACTTGAATAAGCACGGGCGATGGCAGTGCATATTTAATAGTGTCAAGCGTGAGAGATTTGGGGGCCAAGAGACATCCAAACCCTGATCCAACCAGGTGGCTTAGATCTTCAGGGTAGTCGGATGGGCACCCCTCCTGTCAGAACGGGTAAGGTGTGGTGGATGTGATACTAGTATGCGACCTGTCTTCAGCACAGCCCTAATCAAATACTCCAGTAGAGTGAAATCCTCGTTATAACCCTGGAAGACCCAATATCCTCTAAATTTAGTCAGAGTTTATAATTTGTCAGCTACTTATTGAGCAGGTTCAACTTGAAGTATACCTAGGTATCCGATACAAAATGACAGCTTAACAGTAGAGTCCTGTACATAGTATGAGATCATACGTTAGTGCTGAAGCCTTGCCTAATATGATTAGAGGGTCTTTTTGCAGAGAACAGGGGTATCCACACCACTAGAACCGTAAATCCTTGTGGCTTGAGCTACGCATTACAGCTACCGGCAGGATGTTCTCGGTAGATGATGTGCTTTGAAATCAATATTCTATTCCATATCCTTCTAGATTCTTAGATAAGGAATTCAATCAGGATTGATGTATCTAACCAAATGAATGAAGGCCAAAGTCAAGCGGGCAGATATCGGTATCACGTGATCATATGACACATGCTACTCACGTGACCAACGACAGGTGACTTGAGAGTTTGCACTGTCTGTCCTCCTTTCAAACCAACCAAACATCCACCGTCGCCAGTCGCGTTCTTATCAGCCCGTCAGAGCTCCGCCGGAGCTACTTGAGTTCAATCCACAGCACGATTGACACCCCCGTTTGGGGCGTGGAGTCGAGAGAATTCCCTCCAATCATCCCCGGCTCACCTACTTCCTCCGTCGCCAATCCAACCGCCTCATCATCCATCGCCCGTTTGACTGGTTAATTTGCGCCGCGCGCTCTATTCGGAGCTTTACTTCCCCGACAACTACAGTCATTTGTGTCTATTGCGCAGGCTACGTGAAATTTCCTGGGAACAGATTCAGTCGCGCGCCTTGGAAGTTCGAAATTGAGATCGCGATTTTTGAACCTCCAAAGAATACCCTCTTCCGGACATTCTTGCTTCCACCTCCAATACCCTTCAATACCCTCTAATACCCGACACCACGCGATGTCCAACTCGGCCTCCGACTTTAAGATCATACCTACTTCCTCGGCTGAGATGTCTACGCAAAATTCCAATTCAAATGTCGACCCCAACAGTGGATATGCGCCCAATGACAACCATTTAGCAGGCTTGGTGGAAGCCGCAACGGCCGCGGCGGACCATGATGTGAACGAGTGGGCAGCGGTAGCACAGGCGGCTGCCACTGCAGACGCAGCATCGAATCAATTAGATGGGTACAGCACAGATATGCACCTCGGCGACGACACCTTCAGTGATGCACACTTTGGCTCTGGAATGGGAGGAGGAAGACATTTACGAGTTCCGAACGACCACTCGCAATCGTCTGGTCTCAGCCGCACCGTCTCAAAGAAGAGGAAGCGAAATGACGACAACCTAGATCCTCAGCTGGCAGGAGCGGGTCTCGGTAGTGCACACCAACACTATCAACCTCAGCCTACCCAACATGGACACTCCGGTGACAGCATGAGCATTAGATCCGTGCCCCCGCAGTCCCTGTCCGACGCGCGCGCTGTCGGTGTACACTCTGCTGCTGCGCTTTTCCGCCAACCATCGACCAACAAAAAGCAGACCCGACCTCCAATGTCGAAGCTCTTCTCATCCCTTGAACTATCGCCGGAAAACTTCCTTCATCTTCAGGCCGCAGCCAAGTCCTACATGCTGGATGATAATCACCCAGAGCGACGCGACTGTGTGGGCCAAAGAGGAAAAGGAGATACTGAGATGGTCAAATTGCGCCTGTGGAATTGCGCAAGAACCTTTTTGGATAGCGAGGGTAATGGAGATCGACTCTTTGGGGAAAATGTTGTCAATGAGGGCATGGGCCCGAGAACATACATATGGCCACGCGATTCTCAGAAGATCATCTCACTGGTCATTCCTTTATTAAGAAGAATGGTCACGAATGAACGACAACGCCAGTACGCCATTGAGACCCGTAAAGGAGGTGGCCCCGATGAACGCCGCCGTCGGAAAACGGATGAAAGCTTCGCTGAGCTAGGCGGCCCACGATATTCTCCCGAGCAACAGCTTCAGATGCACGGCCAGGATCACCGCACAGAGAGCTTGAGTGAATCAATGCCTCCGCCTCCCCCGATCTCAGCACCGCAACCTCCTCCTATTGACCCTGGCCAGCCAGTCGAAATTGGACTGACTGACCTTTTGATGGATGGGTACACTGTTGACTGGAACGAAATCGCCAGAATCTATGACATGTACAACCAAGACTATGAGCTGGATAGTCTTTGGTCTGTCTCTGGCCTCCAACAGCCTGATTGGCGTGGGTTGGTTGCTGCGGTTGATAGCCATTACTATGTCGTTCACAATGGTCACTACGAGTGCCCGTCCATGTGCGAGGACGAAAACATCAATCGCATCATTCACTCAAATACTGCATCGGATCTATCCTGGCGGATTGGCGGAGGTCGCAATCTGCCAGCCCGAGATGAGTTGTAAGTTTCAACATTGAGCCTTTCGTACAAGTTATCATCACTAACACCTTAAACAGTGCAAGCAGTATCACGCGCGATGTATCGAGAATCATCCGAGAGAACCTTGCCTCCCGGGAAGGCGCTCACAACCCTCCGCCAGGGCAAGACCATCACTTCCCCTCGCACACCCAGCCAGCTACCAACACATCATCCGCTCCCACAAATAACCCCTGTACGCAAGCCCAACCCCAAACATACCTCCGAATCAACATGCTCCAACAAGGGAAGCGTATATTACCCCGCCTCGACCTTCCCGCCGGCCAATGTCCAGACGTTGAAGCGTTCAAGCATACCATTCTCCGCCGCTATCCGAGCCTAAATGGAGACAACACCGATCATAACAGCCAACAAGTCAGAGAAACGCACGCTTCGTGGAAAGTCAAAGCATGGCTACCACAGGGCCTACTCCATATCCAAACTGATAAAGAGTGGACCATCGCTCTTCTCACAGCCGAGACTACGGAATGGATGGACGGCGATTTGAAGGTCTTGGTGGAGATCGAGGGCAATGCCCAGCACTAGGGGTGCTCTTGCTCTTGCCACGCGAACCCATTTTTTCTGCCAACGGAGATGGAAAATCTTGGACCTCTGTGATGTCTGCGAACCAATCTATCTACCACTGCTGGCCCAAAACTTCGTGGGCTCTCCAGTGGTAGGGGTACCTTCCCTGCCTGATGGATCCCCTTCCCGGGTCTCGTGTATTGATGGGCCTTGTACCCGGCACCAGCCCCCTTTGAGACGAACGACCTGGTCGAATTAATTCCCCCTCCTCTTCTTGAAACTGTATTATGAACTACTAGTTGCTCCGAGTGATTTACTACTGATACCTCAATTCGATCCATCTACCAATCAGATCTTTAATGACATACTACCTATGCCTATTTCTTGTGCAAAATGTACTTATAAACTTTATACTGGTACCTAGATAGGTATCTGGTAGTATTTAATCAGACTACTAGGTATACCGTAGCCTACTATATACTAATACTAATCATATTTCATGCAAAATGCAACTACTCAAGGCGGGAAAGAAAACCACTGATGGACAATGTCCATGTCTCATAGTACACAACGGCGGTATCAACAATCAACAGAAATGCACATCATGAACGAGTTCCGTCCAATGAAGAAAAGAGATACTCCACGCTTTACGCCGTACAATCCAAAACCAGTTGGATGAGAAGAAGAAAATGAGGCAGGATCCAGCCAAGGCAAGAAGCCCCCCGCACTCATTTGTTATGCAGCAATAGTGTCCGTAATGAGTCCCAGTGATCTGAATCGGCATAGCTAAATCGTGATGTTAGTAACAAAGTAGAAACCGCCGGGAGAAAGGCTCAGGCGCGACATACATGTATACCATACTGCTCCGCAGACTGGAGGCAAGGGTATCCGGGTACCAACGGAAAATATACATGACTGATGCCCAGGTCATACTAGCGAAGACGGGCCAGGCATTATCTGTCATCTTTGTGCGGGCTTCGGGTGTGATGAGGGAGGAGAGTGGGTGCATGTTGGGTTGGATGGCGAGTTTCCCGAGAGAGAGCATCACACGGGCGAAGACGTAGATGACGATCTGGGGGTTTATTAGCAACGCAAATACTACGGAAAGAAAGAGAAAAAAGGGAGAAATTTGCGCAAAAGATGTAAATCCCAGTACGTATTTCGGCAGAGAGATGGCGCGAGAAGGGCCGAGGTTCTTACCTGCTGGCTGATGCTCCCCCGTTGCCGGCCAAAGACCGCATATCCACCCATCAGTCCGGCAAAGAAGCTATCGTAGCGGCCCTCTTTCGCGGCGCCGGAGGTGTCGAGATTTCGCAAGACGATCATGGATAGTTTATAGATGATTGCGAATGTGGCGAGGTTTCGCGCGTGTAGGCGTGTGGCATTCAAGACTAACTTGATCTTTTGTCGGAATCTATAGCGGTTCGGCTTGGTTAGCCCGAGGGAAAGCGGAATGCGATAGGACGGAACGCGGGGAAATAGGGAGGCGAGGGTAATGAGGAATGTGTAATCACGTACGATCCTGATCTAAATAGCAATATCATGCTAGATAGAAAATATAACCCCAGTTAGTCTCATATCCAGTTGTCTGTAGTTGCTTTCCGCGGAACCGACGTACACCAGCGCATGCGGGAACCGCACTTTGGATCCGTAGACGACACCATTGCGCGCGCCTTTCACGAGTGATAAGAGAGGTTGAAACTCAGGCTTCAGGACGAGTTCTTCCAGGCGGGACTGTGATGTAACTTGTATTAACGATGTTCCGCTAGCTTGTTATTTGCATGTGGCTGCACTCTGCGGAATTGCTCACCAAAAGCACATCCATAGCGCTGAGGGACCTCGGTTGGAGGTCGTCGTTGAAAAAAGGGATCTATTAAGGGGTAACAACAAAGTGACTAGTCAGGAAGTTGATGAAGTTCAAGAGAAGAGGTGAAAAGAAGTCGAGAATCATGGCATGGGGGAGGGGAACGGCAGTTTGCGTCGGAACCGCCTGGAGAAAGGACCGAGGCATGTGAGACCTGCCGAGCTACGTCAGGGTCACGTGGACTACCAAAGGTCGTCAACTACTATATCCCAGTTGGGCAGGATTACAGTCCAGTAGTACTAGGATTAGATAGGGCGGGTAATAGTTATTGACATTTCCTAGATAAACAGTTTGGGAAGCAGCGCTTCTATACTTTTCCATGCAGATACATGACATATCCTGCAGACAGGCCTCAAAAAGCACAAAACCCCGGGAGCCGGTCCAAACGCCGTTGAAAATAGATACGCAACAATGCAAGTAGATCCAACTCTTTCTTACTGAATACGGGCCCGCTTGTGGCTCTCCTCATCTTCCGAGACTTCATCCACCGACATCATATCCTCATCCTCGTCCTCGTCTGCCTCCTCCTCATCATCATCCTCGTCCACACCAGCACGACGCTTCAGACCCTTCATCTTACGCGTCTGCAGGCCCGTAAGATCCTGCTTGCCCAGGTGGACACGGCCGACCTTGTCACCGATCGAGTCCACGATGATATTCTTCTTCGTCTTGATCTCAACGTTGGGGCGCTTGCCCTGCTTCATGGCGGTCTTCATAGCGTCGGCGGAAGCGGCGCGCATGCGGCCAATCTTGAAGTCAAACTTGGGACCAATCTCCTGCAATTCCACGCGAGGAAGCTTGTGACCACTGCGCTTGGTGATGACCTTGTACCAGCGCAAGTGAACAATAGGAGCGAGGTCATCACGGGGCTCTTCAGCACCGACCATCAGAACGTACTGTAGACCCTCGACATCGATAGCATTCGCCTCCTCACCCTTAAACATGTCGAGGAAGAAGGTCTTGATCATGGCGTGAGAGGTAGAAGTCGGATCTTCGAACGGGGTTCCAGCGAAAAGCATCATAGGTCGCAGGCCCTGGCCAACGTGCATGCTGAGCTCGCGGATGGGAGGAATATCTTTATCGTCCTTGGCGGGCAGGAGGAGCAATTCGCACATGTCGAGAAGTTGTGAGTTGAAGATTCGGGCCAGAGTGAGGCAGTTAGGACGCTTCTTGTTGCTGCTGCCGAACACGACCAGAGGGCACTCGTTCTTGTTGGCCAGAAACTCCATGCTCTCGAGGTTCTCGAATGGGTGAATGTTTGCATTCTTCTTGTGGAACAGGACGGAGTGAGGCTTTGTGAGGGAGTGGAAGGTCTTCAGCACGGTGTCCAGTGCCTGGGGGCATTTTGTGCCGTGGAGAATTAGCGTTTTCTTCGGGGGCTCGATGAGTTGCGGCTCTCGCGCCTTGAGAATGCGCGCTGTGCGCGGGTTCTTGGCTTTACTGCAGGAAACATGTCAGATGAAGAATATGCAAATGCCAATGGGCTGTGACTCACACTTCGCGCAACATTGTGATGGTGGGGGTTGGTTTTCTTGAGGAGACTCGGAGTAAAAAACGCAGAAAACTTTTGGGCCTGGGAGGTCTTGGCACCGCTTATCGATAAGCGCGGCCGGGGCAAATTTGGCCTGAGGCAGATATATTTTCGATCAAAGTTCCAATTTTACCAAATTCTAGTAAGTAAGGTCAACCCACAATTACTAGTAGTACTCGTACGTGATATGCTACGTGGCCAAAATGTTGAACAAGATAAAGATTGTAAATTGCGTTTTATTTATATTGTTATCCGGGTACAATCCGCCCGCATTTTACTCCAAACGGAGCTTCTCAAATTCCTTAATCTGCTCCTCCAGACGAGCAGCCTCGCTCTCGGCATCGCGAAGACGCTTCTCCTCAGCGGCACGAACCTCAGGCTTGACCTTATCCTTCCAGTTAGGGCCGCCCATGATGCCTTGTGAGCGGCGAACAGCCTCCTGCGCCTTTTCGAGACCGGCCTTGGCCTTCTCCTCCTGCTCAAGGGCTACCTCCTTAGAGACACGCAGGTAGACTGCAGCCTCAGCACCGACAGCGGCGACAACACATCCAGAAGGAGGGGTCTTGTTGTCGGGGCCCAGGTGGGACAGCTCGCCCAGGGTCTTTCCACCCAGAGACTGAATGCTAGTCATCTGCTCGGCAATAGTCTTCTCGCTGGTGGCGTCGTAGGTCTGGATAATGATATCGCCCTTAGTCTTCACATCGTACTGAGCAAGAATGGAACGAATGGCCTTGGAGGTGTTCAGTACAAGCTCGTAGGCGGTCTCGGCGGCAGGGTCGTGGAATTCTTCCTTGAACTCGGGGAATCTGGCAGTCATGATAGAGACAGTCTTGTCGTCGGGGCGACGGGGCAGACGCTGCCACAGGTGCTCGGTGACGAAAGGCATGATGGGGTGAATCAGAGTCAGAGCGCCATCGAGAGCAGTGTACAAGGTCTGCTTGGCAGACTCTCGGCTCTCGGGGGAAGCATCCTCGGCCAAGAGGAACTTGGAGTTCTCGATGAAAACATCGCACAGCTGGCCGTACCAGTACTGGTAGGTGGTAATGGCGACGCTGGAGAACTCACGGGCCTCGAGGGATTCATTGACCTCCTTGGCAGCAGCATTGAGCTTGTGGAGAATCCAGCGCTCAGACAGGGACTCCTTCCCAGTTTTGGTTGCAGTGGCTTGAGGCTTGAAGTCCTCGCCCAGCTTGCCAAGAACGAACTTGGTAGCCTGGTAAATCTTGTTACAGAAGCGACGGTATCCGTGAATGACCTGGATATCGAATGCAATATCACCACCTTTTAAAAATATCGTTAGCGTCATGCTCTGCTAGGAATAGAACGAAGACTACATACCACCAGTGGTGTAAGAGACAAGGGCAAAGCGAAGAGCGTCAGCGCCGCACTCGGGGATACCCTTGGGGAAAGCCTTTTTCTGGTACTTAGTAGCAGCGGCGACCTCCTTGTCGGCAAGGTTACCAAGGAGAAGCTTGTCATGGAGAGTCTGCAATGGAATACCCTCCATGACATCGATGGGATCGACAACATTGCCCAGAGACTTTGACATCTTACGGCCTTCAGAATCACGAATCAAAGAGTGGCAGTAGACCTCCTTGAAGGGAACCTGACCAGTCAGCTTGATACCAAGCATGATCATACGGGCAACCCAGAAGAAGAGAATATCCCAGCCAGTCTCCAGGACAGAAGTGGGGTACAGGTTCTCGAAATCGTGGGTCTTCTGGGGCCATCCCAGGGTGGAGAAAGGCCAGAGGCCGGAAGAGAACCAGGTGTCGAGAACATCGGGATCCTGAACAAGAGTGAAGGTTTTGCCAGGGAACTTGGCCTCGGCCTTAACCCGAGCATCCTCTTCGGTGCGGCCGGTCACCCAGAAGTCACCATCGCTATCGGAGTTGTCTTCGCCATCGATCTTGACGAAGTAGGCGGGAGCCTGGTGGCCCCACCAGAGCTGACGAGATAGACACCAGTCATTGATGTTGTGCATCCAGCGGAAGTAGCTCTTCTCAGCACTCTCGGGGCGAATGATGATATCGCCGTTCTCAACGGCCTTGATGGCAGGTCCAGCAAGGCTTTCCATCTTCATCCACCACTGGGGCTTGAGGATGGGCTCGATAACGTCGTTGGACTTAGCGCATCGAGGGACCTTCATGGGGTTGTGCTCCCACTTGACGTACAAGCCCTTCTCCTTGAGAGCATCAATGACCTTGTAACGGGCATCGAAGCGCTTGAGGCCAGCGAAGGAGCCGGCATTTTTGTTGAAGGTACCATCGTCGTTCATGACGGAGATGAACTCCAGGTTGTGGGCCTTTCCGCGGGTGAAATCGTTGAAATCGTGAGCGGGAGTGATCTTGACGGCACCAGTACCAAACTCGGGATCGACAGCCTCATCGGCCACAATGGGGAGAAGACGGTCAACGAAGGGGTGGCGAGCGTTCTGGCCGATCAAGTGCTTGTAACGAACGTCGGTAGGGTGAACGGCAATACCAGTGTCACCGACCATGGTCTCGGGACGAGTAGTAGCGATCTCGATGCGCTCCTTAGAGCCATCAATTTCATAGCAGAAGTGGGTCAGGACACCGAATTCGACCTTCTTGTCGTAGCCGGGCACGTCGAGGAGAGTACGGCCCTCGATTTCCTTGTTCTCGACTTCGAGGTTAGACAGAGAAGTGTTCAGAGAGACACACCAATTAACAAGACGGTTAGCACGGTAGATGATGCCCTCTTCGTGAAGACGAACGAAGGTCTCGGTAACAGCAGCCGACAGGTTAGCGTCCATGGTGAAAGCCTCGCGAGACCAATCAAAAGAACCACCAACTCTGCGTAGGGCGTTCTTGATGTTGGCGTGGTACATATCCTTCCAGTCCCAGATCAATTTCGTCATGGCGGGGCGTCCAATGTCGTGACGGGTCTTCTTCTCGTTCTTCCACAGCATCTTTTCGACAACGCTCTGGGTAGAGATACCAGCGTGGTCCATACCGGGCAGCCAGAGGGTAGTCTTACCCTTCATACGCTGCCAGCGGATCATCGTGTCTTGCAGGGCGTTGGTGAGGGCATGGCCCATGTGTAGAGAACCGGTGACGTTGGGGGGGAGGGATAGGAATGACGAAGGAGCCCTCGGGCTTGACCTTGCCGTCGGGGCCAAACTCGGGCTTGAAGAGATCGCGCTCCTCCCACCACTCGAGACGACCAGCCTCGATGACCTTGGGGTCGTATGCGTCGGTGGTCTTCTCTTTCTCGACCTTGGGCTTCTTCTCAGCCTTGGGCTTGGGCTCGGCGGCGGGTTGGCTGGCAGCCTTGGCTTTCTTTTCGGCGAATTTCTTCGCCTTCTCGGCCTTCTTGCGCTCACGCTCCACTAGAACGAACCTATATGTCAGAAGATATCCGAGTATATAGATCGAAGGGCTTGTCGAGTGAACAAGACAATTGAGGATTCCGCGGGGTCTGACATACACTCCTTCTCGGTCTTCACCTTGGGAACGGCGGAGGCATCTTGTCCGGCCTCAGTCTGAGGATTCTGGGTCGCAGGGGGGGTTTTGCAACCCGGCTATGAAGCGGCGCATGAGTACGGGAGCACTTCGTGACTTAGGTGAGTCATGGACTTGTGGGGGGTAGGGACTCACTGGGGTCTTGGGAGGCAGAGTTTTGAGCCATCCTTGTAAATGATCGATATTGAGGAGTGAATCTCCAGGGCGTCGATCGCGCCACTAATCTCCGGATAAGTATCTTGGGGAGAGGGAAGATGCGACAAGGAGGGGTGGTTGTGCGAAATGCGGGCAGTTAAATTTCCCACGACGAATGAGAGGGCGGGGCACAAGAGAGGATCGGTGGAGACCGCGGGCGCGCTGGACGTTGTAGTAGCAGCTGCAGGGAAACCGGATGTAGTTCCACCATTGAATTGTGCCTGTTAGTCTGTATTTTTTTTCGTGTCAATTGCCCCTTCGCGATATCTTTAGTCTCGCTGCTCAGGAATATTCTCTCACGTGACGCCGCTGGTGCCAACAGGTGACCCGAGTCGATAAGCAGATTGGATACTAGCACCATAGGTACTATTATTCACCCTTATAGAGGATAAAGAAAATTGGTCCGATTGGGGCACTCTCTGGAAATGCTAATCATCACTGGCAAATACTCATACGGTGAATACGAAGCTCTTGGGAAGGAAAGTAAACTGGGTCAGAACAAGAAATCAAATTCAAAAGGGCCATAACACCGGACCAAGGACTAGCATGGAGGAAAAAGTGGCAGAGACAAGGAAAAGGAGCGCTATACAATTAGAAATGGGAGACAACAACTGCCCCGCCGGCTCTAAGACGTCAACTGGTTTATTGCGCTCACTAACATGCCCCGCAGCCGAGGCGATGCAGGGCTGGATTGCCCAAGAAGATTAGATGTCATGTCTTATCATCAACGTCGTCTCCGTTCGGTTTGGGATTCGGTCACTGATTGCAGCCACATTTCATCAAGGAAGCCTGCGAAACAGCTTCCGTGGTTGCGTCATTCACTCGCCTTCTCGTGTTCTCATTTCGTGCACCGTTCACGTCGGCATGGTTCAAACTCAGACAAAAAAAGGGTCCGGGATGCCGGGGGTGCTGTTTTAATGGCAAATGGAAGGGGTGAGAAAGGAGAGTGGGGATAGTGGAATTGGGGGAATAGAGGGTAGGAATGCCATTGCCATCAACACACCAACTAAGTTCAAGATTGGCTGTTGTTGTTGCGGGCAACATCAGCACGGACGGGATCGAAGTATGCGTGGGCCATGGCTTCTTGGGCGGTCAGACGTTCCTATGAGAAAAGGTCAGTATATGTACTTCTACGCAGTCCAAAGTATGATGGAAATCCACGTACAGCATGATCATAACGAAGTAGCTTGTCAAGGAAGTCAATAGCTTCGTCACTAATAAAGCGCTGGTTTTCGGGAGTGACAAAAGAGTGCCAAGGCTTGCGGGGGAACCTCGACAGAATCTCGTCGTACTGAGGATCTAACTCAATGTCGTACTTGTCCAGATACTCGAACAGCTCCTCAGTCCCAAGGACCTTGGCAATCTTGACCAATTGATCGGAGTTACTGTTGCCGTGGAAAAATGGCTCTTTGCGGAAGATCATGGAGGCAAACATTGCGCCAAGCGACCACATATCGAGGGAGTAGTCATACTCCTGGAAGTCGACGAGCAATTCAGGGCCTTTGAAGTACCGCGACGCAACGCGGACGTTGTACTCGGTACCCTTGTGGTAAAACTCGGCCAGACCCCAGTCAATAAGTCGCAGCTAGAAGAGAGTTAGAGAGAAAAAAAGATCGTCAAGTGAGATAAAAGCCGCAAAGGAAAGCCAACACACCTTGCGCTTCTCATGGTCAATCATAACGTTGTGGGGCTTGACGTCTCGATGCATAATACCCTTGCTGTGGCAGAAGTCCAACGCCTTCAGCAGCTCAAAAACGTAGTAGCGAACATCGTAATCCGTAAAGCGGGGGTACAGAGTCCGGAAATCGGTGTTGTTGACAGCCTCGAAAACCAGACTGGGGGTTTTGCTCTGGTTGTCACGTACCACATCCAGCAGCGCGACAACATTAGGTCCCCCGGCCAGATTCTGGAGGATCTTGATCTCTCGCTTGATCTTCTTCTTCTTAACAGGCTTAAGAACCTTGATGACACATTTCTGATAGTTGACAACGTTGATGCCTTCGAATACCTCCGAGTACTTTCCTCGGCCTAGAGTTCCAAAAAGTTAGCAAATAGTCAGGCAGGCACATCATCTCTATAGTTTAAGGAATGACGGCGAATGGTACCGTCATTCCCGGGAGTTGGGATGGGCTCCAATCAGGCGCGAATTACCTATCTTGCGAACAATTTCATAGTTCTCCAGCACACCCCAAGAGATGTTGACACTGTCATAGTCCCAATAGGACCGAGGCATATGCTCGTTGACATCGGCATAAACACGCGCCATGATGATCGCAGATGGCTTCCGAGCCCGCGCCCACAATCGAGATATGCGGCGGGGTCACGCGGGGTGCGCCCGGGTGACAGAGATAGAGGGGAGGGAGGGGGAGGTCGGAGGAAGTATTGACACAGAAATAGAAGAGACGCAGCGGGCCCAACAACTGACCAGCTCAGACACAGCCGTGCTATCAAACGTCCTAAAGCAATGGGTTAGAGGGGGGTTTAATTCTGATGCGAGCAGATCTGATGTTCCGTTGTCACGGGACTTGGGCTGTGGGGAGCCGGACCAATATGGTTAATCCGCTCGGACTTAGTATTCTTCCGAACTGATTTTCTGTGGGAAAGCGCGATTTCCCTTTTTGGACAGCTCAAGTCACTTGAACCTCGCGCTGTTCTTTTGCTTTTCCTTTTGCTTTTTCTTGTGCCTGGTGGCGTCTTTTAAAGGCCCTCTCTCCCTTCCCATCATGTTCTTTGATTTAAACGTTCCTTATAGTCCAGATGACTCTGACGTTCCTCATACCTTGAATTTCCTGGCAGAACGTAAGTCATTCTGCCGACAACCAGCACAAGATCCAGTGCTAGACCACATGAGGTACTAACCTGACCCTGCAGTTGGTTATACTACTGTCGCCTTGTCTCAAACAATCAATGGGAAGCTCCCTACAAGCATTTCCCCGCCGTCTCTCCCGCCGAATCCGCCTAAATCCCTCCAGCTGCTGACCCGGCTCAACCTGACCTTGTCCGATCCCGCGCAGAACCAGCGTCTGGCTAGTTTGACCCAGGCATACGATCTGGTTGCTCTCCGTCCGACAAATGAAAAGGCTTTACTCAACGCTTGTACAAATCTGGAATGTGATGTGATCTCGCTCGATTTATCAGTTCGTTTGCCGTATCATTTCAAATTCAAGATGCTGTCGGCTGCTATATCACGCGGAGTCCGACTAGAAATATGTTATGGCCCCGGAATCACAGGAAGTGGATTAGACGCTCGCCGGAATCTTATTGGGAATGCTACAGCATTGATCAGAGCCACACGAGGCCGCGGTATCATTGTGTCCAGTGAAGCCCAAAGAGCTCTGAGCTTACGAGCTCCATGGGATGTGATCAACTTGACCTGTGTTTGGGGCCTTTCGCAGGAACGTGGCAAGGAGGCAATCTGCGAGGAATCCAGAAAGGTCACGGCTCTTGCTAAGCTGAAGCGCAGCAGCTGGCGGGGCATTGTCGATATTGTCCATGGCGGCGAGAAGGTTGAGCGCCAGAAACCGGCGCCGAAGCAGAAGGCCTCCACAAAACTCGACACCCCAACCACGCCTCGTAATGCGGCTGATACTTTGAAGCGAAAGGCTTCGCTGGGGTCTGAATCGGTTGAAGAACCCGAAAAGGCAATTTCAAAGAGAGAGATGAAACGCCGGGCCAAGAAGGCCAAGTTTGAGTCACGAGGTGGTGATCCAAGTGACACCTGATTATGAGGTGTTTCCCTTGTCCTATTACCCACACCGCGAGCTTGCTTCTATCTGCCGAGTAAAGAGAATTCGACAGTCAGATGCACATCGCGAAATATCCTCTGATCCAGAGACCCCCGCAGCCGCTCTGCTCGGAAAATTACAGGGGGTCATCCTACTATCTGCACGCCATTTAGTTCGCCAAACAGAGCTCTTTCTAAGTCCGCTTAGAAATTTATTGACCAATATCGACAGTCGCCCGCTGTGACTGTATATGGGTCAAAGAGGGAGGTACTGCATACGTCTGCACTTCAACTACTAGTCTGCTCAAGGTCACACATAAGGTAACTATTACCACCCTGACACCTTTGCATAGTTGTCCACAGTTATCTTTTGTCCTGTATCTAGTCTCACTTGGAGAGGTCTCGAGTGTCTAGAACTCTCTCTGACTGCTTGGATCCCTCGGCAGGCTGCCTGCCAATCGGCAGCCATGGCTGATTATCCGAATCTTCTGTATTCAAGTTGGCCCGCATAGCCTTTCAGGCACCAAGTACATCTCACTGAATAATTGGAGTATCATGAATATTTGATCTACTACTTTAAACAATGTATATGGAATTGCCGCAAACGCTTCATATTTTCTTTTCCAATAACCTTGTCATGCCAGTAGTATTGAAAGGCTCATTGTTTTGAGTTTTGTACAGTATTAAAATCGCATATGCACTCCGCGGTGAAGAGAGTGGATAGGCTCCCAAGGTTTCTGAACGCATCTAGTATCCTCAGTGATATCACAAGCTCTGAGACATTATACATCCAATAACAAAAAAAATAGTTTGTAGCTACTATGACATCGGTACGTCTACGTCATGGACCATCTCCAAGAAAACTACCAAGGGTGCCCAGGTGTGGGGCTATGAATACGTTCCTGAGAAGGCGTAGAAACCTGATTTTATAGATCACCTCTGGATATAACTTGAAATTGATATAAGCCTCCCACCTGGCCAGTTATCTTCTAGCATTCTTTCTATCATTTCACATTATTTCAGCCAAAATTCAGCCAGACTATCGCTCATTCTCGGTATCAGAGTACTTTAATCCAAAATGAGCCCCTTCCTTCGTATTCCGTTGCGACTACGAACTCCAGCCTCAATTCCTCTCGGTCGCAACTCGAGCAACGTCTTCGGCCAGCAAGCATACGTTCACGACACTGCCCAGAAATTTTCAAGTGCAAATGAGCATAACCTAGAAGAGGAATGTGACCGCGGCAACACTCCCAACCACCCGATTCCTTCCAACAAGGCCCACCCCACTCTTCGAGACGGCAGGCAATCCAATCTGGCCGATATAAGCGGCGTAAAACATGAGGATTTACCAGAAGACGTACGGAAGCACAACGAAGAAATTGAGCACCGATATGATCGGTGCTACAACCATATTGGAGATGAGGGGAAAATCGAGAAAGTTTTCGAGGAGAAATGATGGCATTGCCTATTAGAGACTCACCTTTATCAAGGACTCGTGAGTGTGAAATTCAATGTACTGTCTTAGAGATATTTCATGCACAACACCTGGGCAGCCCTAAAGTGCTCATGATATACCTACATAGGTACTATCTGGGCTTCCCAGCGCTCCAGGGCTTCGAATGTATATAAAGCCATCTTTTTACGAAACCACAAGCTGCCCAGTGGTTGAGGGAGAGCCAGAAGATTGAAGAAAAATATAAATCTAGAAGTAGTACCAATTGAGTTGAAATAAACTCAAATAATAGTAGTGAAGGGTGAAAATCATCATGTTTAATCCAATGCATTCAAGGGGAAAACAACCTTAGTATGTTGATATACCGAGCCATTAATTACTACACTATCGATGGCTGATACGTTCTTAGTTGTTAGGTTTTCTTTCAACTATCCAAGACTGGCCACTTCCAAGGTTGCTAACACAATCAACAAATGTTCTTATATCAGTTTTAAATTGAAAAGCTCTTTGATTCATATGATGTATGCCAATGTGGAGGCATCCCATTGGAAGGACGTATATACTATATGTAGGATTTATTTGACCAACAACGAAATATAGACTCCACTCCTTACCACAACTTGAAGGTATCACAACAAAACAAAACATTCCGATGCAGCTAGTCGGGCCTCCACTCGACTTAAAGGGAGTATCCACCTTCAGCCCTACAGTAAACTTCCGACCTCCGAAATCCCAGGTCTATAATTTTCTCATTTGATCCGTCAAGCTATGTGTGGAATCGGATGGTGCTGCGATATCGCGGTGGAGGAGGCTCAAGTTATGTAGTCTACACTCGAATGTTGGGCAGTCATGCGCATCAGATGAAACTTCATGATGCTACCAAGGCATTGTGTGGCAATATCAAACTGGAGTTGCATATTTCACTGTCGATCACTGAGAATAGGCTGGCGGATCTACCGCGTAGCAAACATTGGAATCTGGTGACAAAAAGAGAGGGAAAAAGAAAATGAATCAAGACAAAACACCCCAAAACATCAAATATCCCCATTGCCGAAGACAGGGTAGGAAGAAAAAATTGACAACGCAGAAAGACAGCCCTTGCTAATACGCCAGCGCCTCATACAAAAAGAAAAAGAGGGGCAACACGGGAGATGCGGAGAAGACGGCGCACGTTCATCCTCGGCTTTGAAGTCAGAGCATCCATTGCAGCGGGTCGAAGGGCGAGATTGGAGGAAGCTCTCGTCATCTCTTTCCAACCTCAGAATTCCTAGCAAGGATAGGTCCTTGTCGAGAAATTTCCCCATCCGTTGTAGTCCTCCCCCCGCTGCCGAAGCCTGCATGCATGCACCATTTGATAGGCGCCCCTCGCAAGCATCACATTGAATGCACGTCCAATCCAAGTCAATTCCACAACGCCTTTACCCACTGCTGAAAAGCTCCATTTAGACAGACCCAGTTTCTTGCTAGATATTCGTGCAGCCGTGAGACAAACGTCATAATCTCCTAGCCAGATCGGGTATTGTCGGACTCCCTCCGGATTCCCCATGCGGTTGTGCTAAGAGATCCATTCCCTTAGTTCATCCTTTGGTATCTTATGTCCGGAATTGCCCCCGCGTCGTCTTCTTTTGGCTACTGATTACTTGCCGGTCTTTCCCCTCGCATATCTCTGATTAGCTAGAACTATCAGAAAGAATGCCTGCGAGTCACCTACCCATGCCCCCCATGTATTGGAAGGCTATGTCACCACCACTGCCGTTTGTGCCACTGTGTAATAATAAGCCGTCAGTTATTATGGACTGAGAGACGAAGCGGGAATGCAATGTTGTCAAATACCTCTGTGATGTCCCACCTGAACCTCCCGAGGGGTTTGGGGGAGCTGGCGCGCTCTGTCCACCGTCTTCGGAGGGCATTTTGTGGATTTGTTACTCAGATATTTCGTTTCGGAGAGATGGAGAGATGTAATGAGGGAATCTTAATGACAAGGTCGAAAGAACGAATTCACGGAGGATGAAAGAGCCAGGAAAACGGTGGCATCTTAAGAAACACAGGAATCAACTGGTGCCGTAGGCGATTCCTTTATAAAATTCGACCTTGATCGGAATGCGAAACGTAGCGATGGAGTAGCATATTGGGCACATAGCTTGATCTCCAATAACAAGGCCCGTGTAGCCGACGATGCTTCAACCAAATAGCGGATGGACCAATGGTGAACCCTCTGAGCGCGGCCGCCCCGAGGAGATAAAATTGGGCAGAGGAACTCCGCAGAAAAGAGCCGCATTACAATGTGTTAGAACCAGTCTCCGCGTTATGTTGACGCACTATGTAGATGTACTCTCCGCTGTATGCTGTAGATGCAAGTGTATAAGGATTGATATGATGGTTGCCTTGTGCGAACCAGGTGCGAACCAGGTGCGAACCCCTCTATTCGGGGTCTGGCTCCCACTGGCTCTGAGCAATGAAAGCAACCAGGGAAAGTGGTATCCTGGGCAGGTCATGTCATCTTGGAGGGTGAGGATCCAGGATCCCTCCCCCTCTCTCACATCGTGTTCCGCATCCTCACCCGACCCCGATATTCTGACCAATGAGGTGTGACCCACGGGGACGGTCCAAGCATTCGGTTGTGCGAGTCATAGAGCTTCCTCTTTATTCGTGATAATTAATGGTCTAGCATTCCCAGAATTAGGATAGTTAAGCCTAACGTCAACCTCGGGAGATCTTGTTAGTTGGGCACCGACCCGGAGATGCGTTGGCCCGTTGCATGATATCCACCTTTCATGCGACCTATACAAAGAGACCTCGTACGCTTCTCATGCATATTCGTTCGAGCTTTAATTTATTCTGTTTCACATGCGAGCGCCTTCGTGGAGAGGAGGTGGGGTCGAATGAACGGCACAAGGTGTGGATACATTGGTATTGAGCTCTTTCTTTTGGGAATCCACACAGCTTTCAAGTTGTTCACCCCATGCTCGTAGATAAATAGGGAAACTGCGTCAATTTTAACAGTAAATAAGTTTCATAATTACCTGATTACTTAAACCTGACTATATCAGACCCTCCCGGTCGATAGTAAGCAGACTAAAGACTGTAGATTAGATCATACCACTCCCCGTCCTCAGGCAAAATCCAAATCCTACTGGTATCAAAGTTAGTACTAACTCAGGTTTTCGTGGAGCAGGTTAAACCTAGCATGGAGCCGGCCCTTGAACTTGAAAGTATAATCGAGAATATACTAGTATCATCTGTTACTATCTACGAGTCATCCACGCAGAGCCACTGCTATTCTAAGGTTTCAAGTTGGTCATTGCTTGGCTAAAAGCAAGTTATACACTATACTAGTAGTAATATCTCTTTGGGTCACCTGCCATCCGGTCTATCGCTTCAAGTTTTGATGGCCACTAATAAGTTCAATTCACCACGATTACACCATCCGATTAGATATAAGGTTGATCTGACCAATAACTTTAGAAAGAAATGCTAAGAATTGACGGGTACCTCGAATCCTAAGGCTAGTGCTTCGGATCTCCGGTGAACTTCTCAGGAATGTGGCTTTTATGCATCACATGGTTCCCAGTGGCCGGCTGATGCATTCCGATATCAAGCGGGGAATGGTTAAGGTCAGATCAATTTTTTCCGACCATTTCCAGCATGAGATATCCCGTGATTATCAGCCTGTCTGAATATTCTGTATTTATCAATATTTACTATCCGATAGTCTTCTCCGGGTTCATATACGAACACAGTATGGCTCTGAGGTTCTTTCTAAGGTTCCCCGGACTATCGGCCCCGGCCGCTATCTTATCGACCCCAACTTCAACCGGAGAGCGCCGACATTAACCTCTCCGCTTCCATTGACCCCATAAACCCACCTTCTGCTATTTTCTCTTTCGTTCTCTCCGAAGAGGAAAACACCGACAAAGAAAGGCGATAAATTGACACAAGAGATCGCACCAAAAGCGAGAGAACCGCTCTACAGCCCCGATTCTATCAAGCACCTTCTCCAACCCCCACTACCACCATGGCGCCAACCCTCACCTTCAACCCAGCCCTCACACTGGTCCCCGAGCCTCTGAGCCCGGCCAGCTTCGCCCAATTCGGCACAGCAATTCAATCGCCTCTACCGCGCGACCTCAGTGTTGCCGTTCAACCGACCTCCCTGCCCCCAAACCCGCACACCCCGACGCCCATTCTCGCAAACCAAAATTCCGCTCTCAAGTTCAGCCCTATCTCGCCTATGCTGGACAACTACAAAAATGGACCAAGTGGCACACCCTCGGCAACAAGACTGACCATGTTCTGCTGCTTCCCGCGCAAACTCCGCAGTATCACAGCCACCAATCAACCCGAGAAAGAAGCCTTCGATGTTCGCATTCTAGAGCGCCACCCATACACCCACCAGACTTTCATCCCTACCGATCTATCGAGCCACTCCAAGGTTGGAAATGGCGAGGAAGAGCCCGTTTTCTTGGTCGTTGTTGCGCCCACCCTCAAAGGTGAAACTACTACTGCGAAGGACGAAGCCGGCGAAGTTATTACAATTCGCGATCCGCCCGATCTGCGTAACGCGAAGGCTTTCATTGGACGAGGTGGTCAGGCCGTTACTTACGCTGCTGGCACTTGGCATGCGCCGATGGTCGTGCTTGGCCCGCGCCGTGTGGATTTCGTTGTCGTGCAGCACGTCAATGGCGTTGATGATGAGGATTGTCAAGAGGCGGCCTTCGGCGAAGGTATTAATGTTGATCTTGGTTACAAGGGCCAGTATGGCCGTAAAGAGCTGGCGGGGCCAAGGCTTTGGACAGCAGCGAAGCTTTAGACTATGGTGACTCGAGGTTTAGACAATAGATATTGTATAAAATCATCTCAATTTAAGCGCACATTCAAGCCCTAATCTGCATTCTGGCTCTGATCTACCTAGGTATGCAGGCTCCATTTGCCACGACGATCCATTCTCCCGTCACTATGGCGAGATTAGGTTACGGGTTCATTACCGAAGGTTATTATCAATCGCGGTCGTTCCACTACGCCGGAACGGCCCTCAGATACTAAATATACCCTGGACATGTAGATAGGTCTGTGCGCAACCTTGGAACTTGAAGATGACCTTGGGATCTATCTGTAGGACGCGTGTACTATTAGGGTACTGGCGATTACTAGTATTAGTAGTAGGTCAGTGGTACTATCATAGCATAAACTACCTAGGTAGTGTCTATCGTTCTTGCGGGGATGGTTCGCTAGCGCTGTATCATAGCCTTTTTAGGTACACAGTAGATCTTGGTAAAATGGCTGGGCAAATGAGCCTTTATTGTACATATTTACATAGACGATCTATTTTACATAGGCCCGGAAAGACCTGCGCGCTATCGCAAATCAACCTGTCGTTTGTAAGTCACGAACCGAATGGCATCTTCGGACTTTCAATCGGTAGGACTGGGGAAGCGATCTCCGCTCGCAACTCTTCACGGACACTTCTGGCAAGATCAAGAGATTCTTGAGGAAGACCCGCCAATTGGGCAACCTTCAAAGCATGCGATTCACGGTTAACACCTTTCCGCAGCCGATGCACAAACGAGAAAGCCCCAGAATCCATCTCCTTGACATCCGTGCAATACCTCTCCAGATGCTCAAATTGGCTCGTCATATCCGCCAGCGAGTGGAAATGTGTCGCGAATAGTGTTCGGGATTGGTTATGATAGTGCAGATGGTGCAAACAGGCATAGCTGACAGCTGTCCCGTCCTCGGGTGTAGTGCCTCGCCCAACCTCATCCATGATAACGAACGAGTGAGGGCTGGCTTGTTTCAAGATAGCGGCCGTCTCAAGCATCTCGACCATGAACGTGGATTGGTCACGGAAGAGATCGTCAGCCGCGCCGATGCGACTGAATATCTGGTCCACAATTCCGATTTCGGCGTAAGCGGCAGGCACATACGAGCCCACTTGCGCCAGGATGGTGATCAAAGCGTTCTGCCGCAAGAATGTACTTTTGCCCGCCATGTTTGGACCAGTAATGAGCCAGATTCGTTCCTTTTCGCCGAGGAAGCAGTCGTTACTGACGAAAGATCGACCCTGTTCTTCCAGGCCAAGCTTGACGGTTGGATGCCTGCCGCCCACGATTCGGTGCGAGGTGCCGTCGTTAAGAATCGGGCGTACCATTTGCTGCTCTTGAGCTAGAATTGCGAAGGAACATGCGACGTCTAGTTCATCCATGACTGCTGCATTGCGTCTGATCTTGACCAAGTTGAGGATGACTTCTCGGCGGAGGCGCTCAAATATGGCTTGCTCCTCTTGCCGGATTTTGACTCGAATAGTTTCCATTTTATTTCCTAGCTCGGTCCACGCAGGGAGATAGAACGACCTGGTCGATTTGGTGGAGGAAACGTTGCGCGTGATCCCTAGTTCCTCAAGGGCTTCTTGTGAAACCTTCGGTCCTTTGACGTGGCAAATATGGCCGAGGCCAGGGGTCCATTTGAGAGTCAGCGCGGAGGAACCGACTGAATCACGAAGGTGTTGAGTTAGCGACGCCTTTTCCTCCCACAGGCGCTCGATTTCTGCATGCAGCTTGTTCAAGGAACTGCTGGCGTCGCGTCTCATGATCCACGTATCAACAGAGCCGGATTCTGCATCCGCTGTCGCTGCCCGGTCACTGCTTTTGGTTCTGACCTTCTTAGGTAGCGACTGGAGGTCGCTGGATGTGCCTTCATTGAGTGTGACTTCCTGTGCTAGATTAGCTGCGGCGGCGGCGGTGCTGTCTTCGATACGTTGTTGCTGCAAAAGGCCCTCTTCGTCAATAGCGGCAAGTATCCTTTCTGCAAGAGCTATTGGTCCATCCAGATAAAGACGTGATATCATGGTGTTGAGACTGTGTTTCGCGTCGGACGAAGAAGAGGGTAGGTGTCTCTCGTGATCAGATAGGACCTGTCTAACACCTTTCGATGCCTCAATAGCACGGGAAAGACAGATTAGATCATCGGGGTCTCCTTTGCCAAGTGCAAACTTCTGTACTAGTCGTTGAGCATCATAGCTACGCTTCAACAGCTGGACAACGCTATCACGGAGCTCCTCGCTCGCGATTAGTACCGCAACAAGGTCAAGCCGCTGGTTGATGATGTGTAATGAAGTAGATGGAGAAGCTGGGAGGTATTAGTGGAAGGAATTAGTAAAGTACGCCAACATAAATTACTACCTAGGTAATAATTCTTTTGTTTATAAGAAAAAAACTCACTGAGTCGGTCTCTTAAAAGACGGGCGCCGCTCTTAGTAGATGTTCTGCGGACGGCATGAAGCAAGCTGCCCTTTCCAAATCCATCTCGTGCAGTTTCGAGGATTTCAAGACCTCTCAAACTATTCCGATCAATGTTCATTGATTCATCAAGATGTCTCCGACGTGGGGGCTGTAGTTTGAGATTCGATCCCTGCAACTGCACGCGAATATATTCAAGTAAGCTGAACCCAGCGGCAACCTCCTCCGAGGAGAAAGTTGCATGAGATTCCTCAGGGATTGGAGCCTCAAGCATTGATTCCCATTGTGACATCGGTGCGAATGTTTCGGGAAAGCGGAAGAAAGTGACGAGGCGATGCTCGAAGCCGACCAAAAGTTGCAGCTCCTGCCCGATGAGATCTTGGACTTGCTGATCGACAAGAATCTCCCGAGCTCCGATGCGGGCTATTGCAGATGGAAGCATTTGTAGAGAGGTGAGTTGAGTAAAAAAGTCCCCCGTGGAGAGATCCAACCAGGACAATCCTACACTTTGAGACACAGAAGACAGTATATGTTGAGATGATTGTGCATCGTCCTTTTGTTTCAAGTGTGCTTCTAGTGATGGAACATCAAGGTATATTGATAGCAAAAAATTATGCTCAGATGGGTCAATGAATTTCTCATCGATTAATGTTCCTGGTGTGATAATCCTGGCCACTTTCCTATCGAAGAGCAAGCCCGTATTTGATTTTGCTTTCTCCTCTGCCGCCGGGGTAAATTCCTCACTGATGGCCACATATTTGTTTAGGTCTTGCACTAACATTTTCAGGTACCTATCGAGTTGGAAGAAGGGGAATCCAGCCATGGGAACAGGCCCGGCGCTGGTCCGCTTGGTTGCAAGCTTCATGCCGAGTAAGGGGGCAAATTCCTCAGCTTGTTCGAAGTAAAGCTGAATACAACATATTAGGAGTTATCTTCGACGATGGGAGGAAAAAAAAGAAGCTATACATACCTCATAGAAGCCCCCAACACGCGTGAGAACTACACAATTCTTGAACTTTTGCATGTTATTTCTGTGACCCTGCACGACTGTCGGGTAACGGGGGGCGTCGTCGACGCCATCATCATAGGCCTCAAGCTTCACAACACCTTGTGGAAGATCCTTCAATTTGACAGTAGATTTCGTCTTTGCGCCTCTTTGTTGCTGGACCACTGGGACCAACGGCGTCGCACTATGGATACGCGCGCGAACTGGCGAGTATGGCGAGTATGGCGCATGGTGACAGATCGTTCGATGCACGCGGCAGCGATGGGATGAGATATTCACACCTGTGCTTGGTCTTAGTGGTAATTTCCAGGATGGTCTCCATTGCACCAATGGCCTGCCATTCAAATTCAGGCGCATCATTGCAATGAAGCAACTCGATCGAAGCAGGTAGCAGGGGAGTTCTGCCGGTCTCTCATCAAACTAGAAGCTCCCCTCCGCACTCCGCCTTCCGCCTTCGCCATCCACCGAAATCTTCCCGATTGCTTCTCTCCTTTGAGAGATTACTACTATTTCCAAACCCTGGCCTTCATTTCTCCCCCAACAAGTCAGCTCGCTTGCGACAGGAGAATGAGCCAGGTTTGTGACTCCATTTAATTTCACTCAATCGCTGATACCCCTCCCCGACGTGGACGACTTCGACTTTGGCGCATCAGGCCGATCCAAGTCGCGAAGCTCACTCTTTTTTTCTTCCCTACACCAATTGATCGCTTTGTCGTGAAAACGACACCACCACACCAAGATGGCGGACCAAAATATCTCGCAGTATAAGTACTCGGCGATGTCCAACCTGGTTCTCCAGGCGGACCGTCGTTTCATCAGTCGCGTCAATGACGAACCTACCGGAGACCCTGAGTCCATCGCTGGCCGGATCGGAATCAGAGAGATGGGCTCCCGGATAGCGCGCGACAATGCCCCCAAGTCTAAGAAGAAGCCAGTCGGCCCATCAGATCTCGAACGAGGCGCGATTCGTGAAGGCGAGGATGTATTGATGCGGGAACAAAAGAAACGTCAACGCGGCCAGCCTGCACAACTACGAGGACAGGGTATCCTTTCCGCCGCCGACGCTCTCGTTGAGGGCTTGAAATATCGCCCACGAACCCCCGCCACACGAGCCACTTACGACCTTATTCTCACAATCACCGGAAGTCACCTGGGCGATGTCCCCCACGAAGTCGCCCGAAGTGCCGCCGACGCCGTTCTCGAGCTGCTGAAGGATGAGGAGATGAAGGATTTCGATAAAAAGAAGGAAGTCGACGATCTTCTCGGCAGCGCCATGAATCCCAAGGAATTCAACGAGCTGATGAATCTGGGTAAGAAAATCACCGACTACGACGCTCAGGATGACGACGAGGACATGGATGGTGGTATCGCCGAAGAAGAAGCCGAACTTGATGAACGCCAAGGTGTCGCCGTGGTTTTCGACGAAGACGAGGACAACGATGGTATGGGCACTGTCGATGAGATCCGCGATGAGGATTCCGACGAGGATGAGGAGGATGACCAAGATGAACTCAACAATGATCAAACTGCCCAAGCAACGGGTGAAGACGATGGGATGGTCATTGATGGTGGTCTCGGACAAGATGATAAGGCTGGAGCCAAGACAGGGCTGGGTGTTTCCGCTCGTGAGATAGACGCTTACTGGTTGCAGCGCCAAATCGGTGATATATACGCAGATGCACACATCCAACAGGAAAAGACCCAAGAGGCCCTTGAAGTTCTTGGTGGTCAATCCGAGGATGGATCCGAGCGCCCGCTTCGTGATGTTGAAAACGACCTGATGGACCTGTTCGACTACGATCATCCCGAGCTGGTAGCTAGACTGGTCACCAACCGTGACAAGGTAGTTTGGGTCACTCGCTGGAGGCGCGTCGCTGAAGATGCCGATGCGCGCAACCTTGTGGAAAGCGAGATGGTTGAGGCTGGACACCGGGCTATTCTGGACGAGATTCGCGGCAAGGTCGGCCCCGATGATCTCGCCCCGTCAGGCAATAAGATGAAACTCGATCTTATGGATGTCGATGTTCCCTCAGCCGCTGAGCCCGAGCAGAAGGTCGCTGGTGAGAATGGCCTGGTTGGCGGTTTGCAGCCAAAGAGAACGATCAACCTCGAGAACTTGGTCTTCCACCAAGGAAACCATCTCATGACGAACCCCAATGTCAGACTGCCTCAAGGTTCAACGAAGCGCTCATTCAAGGGATACGAAGAAATCCACGTCCCCCCTCCCAAGGCGACCAAGCTGCCCGGTGAGAAGAATATTCCCGCCACCGAGCTACCTGAGTGGGCTCGTCCCGGTTTTGGAAGCGCCAAGGAGCTCAATCGTATTCAAAGCAGGTGCTATCCCACAGCTTTCCATGACGATGGCAACATGCTTGTCTGTGCTCCTACTGGTTCCGGAAAGACGAACGTTGCTATGCTCACCATCCTCCGCGAGATTGGCAAGAACCGCAACCCCGAAACCGGGGAGATCATGCTGGATGACTTCAAGATCATTTACATTTCTCCCCTGAAAGCCCTGGTCCAGGAACAGGTCGCAAACCTGGGCAAACGTCTGGAGCCCTATGGCATTCGCGTATCAGAACTCACTGGTGATCGTCAGCTCACGAAACAGCAAATTGCCGACACCCAGATTATTGTCACCACTCCTGAGAAGTTCGATGTTATCACACGTAAGGCATCGGAAACCAGCTATACAAACCTTGTTCGCCTGGTGGTCATTGATGAGATTCACTTGCTCCACGATGACCGTGGACCTGTCATCGAGAGTATCGTCAGCCGTACTATTCGCCGCGTCGAGCAGACTGGTGACCCCGTCCGCATTGTTGGTCTCAGTGCTACCCTTCCCAACTACCGTGATGTTGCGAGTTTCCTTCGTGCGGACCCCGAGAAGGGCGTGTTCCACTTTGATGGCTCATATCGACCTTGTCCATTGAAGCAAGAATTCATTGGTGTGACCGACAAGAAAGCCATCAAACAGCTCAAGACTATGAATGATATTTGCTACACCAAGGTCATGGAGCAGGTTGGTCAAAAACGCAACCAGATGCTTATTTTCGTTCACTCGCGAAAAGAGACTGCGAAGACTGCCAAGTATATTCGCGATAAGGCTGTCGAGATGGAGACTATCGGTCAAATTCTACGCAGCGATGCTGCTAGTCGTGCAATTCTTTCCGAAGAGGCGGAGTCCGTTGACGATGCGGGCTTGAAGGACCTTTTACCTTACGGCCTGGGAATTCACCATGCTGGTCTCAGTCTCGCGGATCGTGACTCTGTGCAAGCGCTATTCGCCGACGGTAGTATCCAAGTTCTCGTTTGTACTGCCACCCTGGCTTGGGGTGTCAACCTGCCGGCCCACACTGTCATCATCAAGGGAACTCAAGTCTACTCCCCAGAAAAGGGTAGCTGGGTTGAACTCAGCCCCCAGGATGTTCTGCAAATGCTTGGCCGTGCTGGTCGACCGCAGTATGATACCTTTGGTGAAGGTATTATCATTACGACTCAAGCCGAGATGCAGTACTATCTCTCGCTTCTCAACCAACAGTTACCAATTGAATCCCAATTGATCAGCAAGCTTGCAGACAACATGAACGCTGAGATTGTCCTTGGCAATATTCGCAACCGGGACGAAGGTGTTGAATGGCTCGGCTACACCTATCTCTATGTCCGTATGCTTCGCTCGCCGGGTCTCTACAGCGTGGGTGCCGACTACGACAATGATGATGCTCTGGAACAAAAGCGAGTCGATCTGATCCACTCTGCCGCCAACATCCTCGAAAAAGCGGGTCTTGTCAAGTATGAGAAGCAGACTGGCCGTCTCCAAGCTACTGAGCTGGGTCGAATCGCTTCTCATTATTATATTGGCCACAACTCGATGCTTACCTACGCTCAACATCTCCAGCCTTCAATTACTACCATTGAGCTGTTCCGTATTTTTGCTCTTAGTGATGAGTTCAAGTACATTCCCGTCCGTCAGGATGAGAAGTTGGAGCTGGGCAAGCTCCTGGGCCGAGTCCCCGTGCCTGTCAAGGAGTCCATCGAGGAACCACATGCGAAGATCAATGTTTTGCTCCAGGCCTACATCTCGCGTCTCAAGTTGGATGGTCTTGCACTGATGGCAGATATGGTGTACGTCACCCAATCTGCTGGTCGTATTATTCGTGCTCTTTTCGAGATCTGCTTGAAGAAGGGCTGGTCCTCGGTTGCGAAGACTGCCCTTGACCTTTGCAAAATGGCCGAAAAGCGTATGTGGCCGACAATGTCCCCTCTACGACAATTCCATCATTGCCCGAGGGATATTCTCCAAAAGGCCGAGCGTATCGATGTCCCCTGGGCTAGCTACTTCGACCTCGATCCCCCGCGCATGGGCGAGCTTTTGGGTATGCCCAAGGCTGGACGTGTCGTGTGTGACCTGGTTTCCAAGTTCCCCCGCCTCGAAGTTCAGGCTCAGGTCCAGCCGATCACCCGCTCCATGCTACGCGTCGAGTTGACCATTACCCCGAACTTTGTCTGGGACGACGCTGTTCATGGCAACGCTCAGGATTTCTGGATCTTAGTTGAGGACTGTGACGGTGAAGAAATCCTGCACCATGATCGCTTCCTTTTGCGTGCTGATTTTGCTAAGTCGGAAATGAATGAGCACCTGGTCGAATTCACCGTCCCGATCACTGAGCCCATGCCGCCTAACTACTTCATCTCTTTGGTCTCTGATCGTTGGATGCACTCTGAAACCAAGATTGCCGTTTCTTTCCAAAAGTTGATCCTTCCCGAGCGCTTCCCTCCTCACACTCCTTTGCTTGACATGCAGCGGGCTCCTGTCAAGGCCTTGAAGCGTCCTGAATACCAAAAGCTTTACCCTGAATGGGAGAACTTCAACAAGATTCAGACACAAGTCTTCCAGTCTGTCTACAATTCGAATGACAATGTCTTCATCGGCGCTCCCACCGGAAGCGGCAAGACTGTTTGCGCCGAGCTTGCACTACTCCGCCACTGGTCTAACGAAGAAAGTGGCCGTGCTGTTTACATTGCTCCATTCCAGGAGCTTGTTGATCTGCGCCTTGCGGACTGGCAGAAGCGACTTGGTGGCCTTGCGGGTGGCAAAACCATCATTAAACTCACCGGCGAGACTACGGCTGATTTGAAGCTCCTTGAGCGCGCTGACCTTGTTCTTGCCACTCCTAGCCAATGGGACGTACTCTCCCGTCAGTGGCAGAGACGCAAGAATGTCCAGACTGTGCAGCTTTTCATTGCTGATGAGCTTCACATGTTGGGTGGCTTCGGTGGATATGTTTATGAGGTCGTGGTTTCGCGTATGCACTATATTGCTCTTCAGACCGAGAATGAGATGCGCATTCTTGGCCTGAGTGTACCTCTCTCCAATGCTCGCGATATTGGCGAGTGGATCGGCGCGAACAAGCACACCATCTTCAACTTCAGCCCCCATGCTCGACCGGTACCTCTGGAGTTGCACATCCAGTCATTTACCATCCCTCACTTCCCCTCTTTGATGCTTTCGATGGCCCGCCCCGCCTACCAGTCCATTCTGCAGCTCTCTGCCGATAAGCCTGCCCTGGTCTTCGTCCCCAGCCGTAAGCAAACCCGTGCCACCGCCATGGATCTGCTGGC
This sequence comes from Penicillium manginii, assembly GCF_028828005.1. NCBI lineage: Eukaryota > Fungi > Ascomycota > Eurotiomycetes > Eurotiales > Aspergillaceae > Penicillium > Penicillium manginii. Next base: position 952,727 of record NW_026643110.1, on the reverse strand, counting down.
CGCATGTGCCATGGATGATGACGAGGATCGCTTCCTGAACGCCGATGCTGAAGAGCTCGCTCCTCTTCTCGCACGTGTCCAAGAACAAACTCTGGCCACCTCGCTGACCCATGGTATCGGCTACTACCACGAAGCTCTGAGTGCCACTGACAAGCGCATTGTCTCGCACTTGTTCACCATCGGTGCTATTCAGGTTCTGCTTGCTTCGCGAGAGGTCTGCTGGGAATTGGATCTCACCGCCCACCTGGTCATTGTCATGAACACCCAGTTCTTCGATGGTCGTGAGCACCGTTATATCGACTACCCCATCAGCGAGATTCTCCAGATGTTCGGCAAGGCTTCCCGCCCAGGCCAGGACAAGATTGGCCGAGGTGTTCTGATGGTTCCCGCTGTCAAACGCGAATACTACAAGAAGTTCCTCAACGAGGCACTCCCAGTCGAGAGTCACCTTCAGGTCTACCTCCACGACGCGTTTGTCACCGAAGCCAGCACAAGGACAGTCTCCTCAACCCAGGACGCGGTTGACTGGATGACATACACCTACTTCTACCGCCGTCTTCTGGCAAACCCTAGTTTCTACGGTCTGGCCGACGTTAGCCACGAGGGTCTCAGCACTTTCCTGTCGGAACTTGTTGAGAACACTCTCAAGGAACTATCGGAGGCTAAGATCATTGACCTGGATGAGGAGGATGACACTGTTTCTCCTCTCAACGCTGCTATGATTAGTGCCTACTACAACATCTCGTTCATCACCATGCAGACTTTCCTTCTGTCGCTATCCTCACGGACGAAGCTTAAGGGTATCCTGGAGATTGTCACTTCTGCCACCGAATTCGAGTCTGTCCAGATGCGCCGTCACGAAGATCACATCCTCCGCCGAGTCTACGATCGTGTGCCCGTCAAGATGTCGCAGCCTGCTTTCGATTCCCCGCATTTCAAAGCTTTCGTCTTGCTTCAAGCCCATTTCTCGCGTATGCAACTGCCTCTTGATCTAGCCAAGGACCAGGAAGATATCATCCGCAAAGTTCTCACCCTGCTTAGCGCCTGTGTGGATGTGCTTTCCTCAGAGGGTCACATCAACGCCATGAATGCCATGGAGCTTTCGCAGATGGTGGTTCAAGCCATGTGGGACCGTGATAGCCCCCTGAAGCAGATCCCTCATTTCTCCCCCGAGGTCATTCAGGTTGCCAACGAATACAAGTATGTGTTAATCCCCAAACCCGCTGATAATGAACGGCCAGTTACTAATATCTATACCTGCAGGATCAATGACATTTTTGAATTCATGGAAGCTATGGACCCCTCAGAGAACAAGGACTACGCCACCTTGGTCAAGCGACTTGGTCTTAACAACAAGCAACTGGCCCAGGCCGCTGGCTTCACCAACGAGAAGTACCCCAACATCGAGCTGGACTTTGAGGTTGAGGATCCCGAGAGTATCACTTCCGGCGAGCCTGCCTACCTTAAGGTGAAGATCGAGCGGGAGGTCGAAGAGGACGGGGAACCCGATACCCTTGTTCACGCGCCCTTCTACCCCAGCCAGAAGATGGAGAACTGGTGGTTGGTGGTCGGCGACGAGAAGACCAAGAACCTCCTGGCCATTAAGCGTGTTACTATCGGTCGCAAACTAGAGCTCCGTTTGGAATATGTTGTGCCCACTCCTGGAGAGCACGATCTGACCCTCTACTTGATGAGTGACAGTTATGTCGGTGTGGATCAAGCCCCCACGTTCAGCGTGACCGCGGCCGAAGGAATGGATGAGGACGAGAGTGAAGAGGAAGAGGAAGAGTAGAGGACTGTTTGATTTTCTTATCTTTTTTATGTAAAATAATAGTTTTGGAGCAATCGGAACAAAAAGGTCTTTCCAATCAAGTCCGTACATATTTACAACTAGAACTATAACTATAACCCTGGAACCCTACAGTGGTAAAATGCAAAGATTCCGCGAAGGATCGCCGGTGAGTACTAAAGTGGATCCTTTCCCCGCATGGAGTCACGCCTCAACGAGGGTCACTCTGTTCCTTCTTCCCCCTTGCCCCTGCTGCTCCTCCCCTCTTCTCCTCATCTCTTGCACATACACCTATTGCTTCCCCTCTTCCTCATCACCCTACTCTCTGCCTATATTATACTTGATATCATTGAAACACCCTACAGGGACCTCTCTATAAGCTCCCATTTTCAAGCTCTTAGCTCCGCGCTAGCTCTATCTTATCGCATCACATAGCTTGAGCTACCAAAGAGGAGATGACCATTCGGACAATGAAGTTCACGCCACAGTAAGTTCCTCTATTTGATCCGCTGTCTTTTTTCTTTCTTTCTTTCCCCATGACAATTCGAGTCTTCCTATTGCATAAGCTCATGGCACCTAATTGACGTCATACAGGGTCCTCCTTGGTGCACCCAGGCGGTCCTCGGCCGTTCCAAACGCGGCTGGAACTCTCGCAGTATACACCCAAACATCCTATTCCTTCGAGTCCCATTCCAAGACAAACGAGATCCGTGTTATCGAAATCGATTCTGGTCGATCAGCCCTCATCACCAACGACCCCGGCGCGAGCAATCCGCAGTGGCTGGGTGACGGCGACCGACTCGTCTGGTTGAAGACCAAGGGCAACGGAAACACCAGCTTTATTGTAGGTGATGCTCGCGAGGCCGACAAGACATATACCGCCGGTACTGTCCCTGGTCCTGTCTCGGATCTCAAGGTCACTACCGTTGAGCCGGGCAAGATTGGATTTGCGGTGAGCGGCAAGGCCAATATTGACGGAACCCTATATAACCCTCATGACGCCAAAAAGCCACGATCAACCGGTCGCTTATACACATCACTGTTCGTTCGCCATTGGGATTCTTATGTTGAACCTCAGAAGAATGCTATTTGGTACGGTCTTTTGGAGCAGGCTCCGTTATCACCTGCCCGTCGCCAAGCTGGGAAGTTCAGTGTTTCAGGTCTGACCAATCTGATCTCCGTGGTTGGACTGGCCGGTGTCGAATCACCTATGCCGCCCTTTGGAGGCTCTGGTGATTTCGACATTAGCCCATCGGCCATTGTTTTCATCGCTAGGGATCCGGATGTGAATCCCGCCACCCATACCACTTGCTCCTGTTACTACGCGCCCATGTTCTCATGGACTAGTATGAGCACACAGGATGTAAAGGCATGCAAGATTACCGCTCTGCAAGGAGCAATGGCATCGCCTGTTTTGTCCTCGGACGGTGGTTCCATTGCGCTTTTGGCCATGCAGAAAGATGGATACGAATCCGATAAGAACCGAATTCTATACGTACCGAACCCCTGGGATGGAAATATGATCGAGGTTTTCGAGTCTTCGGATGGAAAGGGTCTTTGGGATTTAAGTCCCTCTGCTATCTCTTTCGCTCAGGGCGATAACTCTTTGCTCATTCAGGCGGAAGAGAAAGGCCGCGGAGTTCTCTATCAACTCCCCCTTCAAGGGATTCGAGAGGCGAAGCCTAACTCATTGCGACGACTGACCCATGCCGGTTATGTTAATGATGTAGCTCCTGCATCAAAGTACAACACCAAGCTGTTTATTTCCAGCAGCAACATGGTGGATAACAGTCTATGGTATATTATCGATCCTGCTCGCCCCAACCCAATTGAATTGGTCTCTTCCAGCGGTCGTGGTGGTGCAGCATTTGGATTAGACCCGTCTCAGATCGACGAGATCTGGTTCCGAGGGGCAGAGGATCATCCAGTCCACGCGTGGGTCATTAAACCATCTAACTTCAAGCCCGGCGAAAAGTACCCTCTAGCGTACCTGATCCATGGTGGACCTCAGGGCGCTTGGAACGACCAATGGAGCACTCGGTGGAACCCAGCTGTTTTTGCAGAGCAGGGATATATCGTGATCACGCCGAATCCAACCGGTAGCACTGGCTACGGGCAGGACTTTACTGACGCGATCCGCGGCCAATGGGGCGGCCGGCCATACGAAGACTTAGTTAAAGGCTTTGAGCACATTGAGCAGAATCTCGATTACGTGGACACCGATCGTGCGGTTGCACTCGGTGCATCCTATGGTGGCTACATGATGAACTGGGTGCAAGGCCATCCGCTAGGTCGCAAGTTCAAAGCCCTCGTTACCCACGATGGCGTGTTTAGCATGACTGGTCAGCTGGCTAGTGAAGAGCAGTACTTCCCATTGCACGATCTTGAAGGTCCCATCTGGAAGGTTCCCGAGAACTGGGCTAAGTGGGATCCATCGCGCTTCACTGAGAACTGGCAGACGCCGCACCTGATCATTCACAACGAACTGGACTATCGTCTGACCATCGCTGAGGGCCTGGCTGCCTTCAATGTACTCCAGATGCGCGGCGTGGAGAGTGCGTTCCTGACATTTCCTGATGAGAACCATTGGGTGCTGAATCCGGAGAACTCTCTGATGTGGCACCGGACCGTGCTTAACTTCATCAACAAGTTCGTTGGTCTTCCTCCTATAGCTGAGGAGGCTGACCTTACCTCGGGCGTCACCAAGATGGCTGTTTAGGCGGTCTTCTACATATTGAACTAATATGTGTTCTAACTTACGATATACATTTCTGATTTGTGTGTTTCTTTGGGACGACATGTATTGATTGAAATCAGGTGTCTGGGTTTGGACTGTCTTTGTTGAAGACCAAAGCATTTTTTGATCTGTTTTCTTTGCTTTTTTGTCCAGCCTTTGCTATTCTTGGAATGTTTCGGCTCTTTGTTCATACCGTCACCATTCTTATGAGACTTCAAATTTCGGAACACATAAGAAGCATTTAAATCTCCTACCATTTTTGCTATCTCCTCGTATTTCAGCGCTACTTCATTGACTCCAGGGCTACATTCTTTGACAACAATCCCCCCTAGACAACTTCTAAGCCGCTTTTTAGCTATTGTCGCACACATCTGCTTTGATTCACTGGGCAAAGCCATTCGCCATGCCATCCACATCCTCCCCCTTTTCGCGAAGTCGAAAGCCTAGCACCTGTTCATGTTCTTCATCAGTCTCAGCTTCAGCCTCCAGCGCCAACTCGCCGAAACCATCAACATCACCATTCCATCCAGATTTCCTGCCACTTCTGAATCACCTCGCCGGACCCCTCATTCAACTAGTCCACTGCACAAGCGGCGCAAAACCCTCAGACTGGCCAAGCAATATACTGAAATATCACCTTCTCTCAACGGCTCAACTAGACAATCTATCTCGCTTTTTCGATCAGACATGGCCACCTGTCCCGGAAACACACTGGTATCCCCGCCAACTAGAGCCTTGGCTAGGAACACCAAACGAGTCAGAAATAGACATAGATACCCGGCGGCGTCGGTTTGGCTACTTTATCGGGCTATATAATTCTGATTCGCCGACGGGGGAGAGTCCTCAGTGAAGAAGCTTGGATGTTCTCTTAAGCTGCTGAAATGCTTTGAGTACCCTGTTTTGGATGAACAGGATAATGGGCGGAAGAAATGCGAGGTCGAACTTGAAGATCCTGATAGTTCCCGGCATGAGGTAGATTCCGAGAGCGCTGAAGAATTGAGGCTTGTTCAGGACATGCTTGATTGGATGGAATGCGAGTGGCAGTTAGCGTTAGTTCATGCACGTGAGGAGCAAAGCGATAGATTCGCGTGGAACCCTAAATAGATTCAAGTCACTGAATATCTTTGTTCTTGTCTTCTTTAGGTTCTTTGGGGAGTTTTGTTAGATGACGCTGTCGGCTTTATGTTTTACTTGTCTTTGATCTGGACATCGGTGCTGGTAGGATAACATTGCTCTTTTTAGTGGATGTAAACAAATCGTCAACTACTAGGTGATATCATTAATAGGTACCATGTAGCTATAGTTTTAAAACAATCAAAAATAAGTCTGTTAATTTGAAATCATCATGCTCGCATATCTCAAAGTGAAAACGTTCCGTAGCAGACAACTGAATGCGGATACCTATTTCAATCGATCACTTCAGTATATTCAAATACCCCCAGCCCGAAATTGACAAGTACAGGTAAGAAATGGTTATCATAGCAGAAGTTGAAAGTAAAGAAAAGCTTGGAATCAATGATTTGTTCGGGCGAACTTGGTCGCTGTTTCGGCACGCTCACGCTCAAGGTCCACTAAATCAGCATATCATCAGCGACCACTAACCCTTTGACGGTCCCATCAAATACAGGCATTCTTACATGTCTCGTCCGACTTTTCTTTCTTGTCCGTGCCTTGACCCCCTTGACTCTGGCCCGTCGGATCCTTCTCTGCAGCTTCGACTACCTTCCTCTTCGTATCGTCATCAACTGGAGGTGGCGGTTCTGTCAAATTCCCAACCGAAAGACCGACTAGACGGCCATTAGCATTGTCCTGGGTGAATGGAAAATCGATAAATATCCGCTGGCAGGTGCTTACTTGGATTATGGGAGGCAGAATCCTGAGCCATTATGTTACTGGTAAGTGATGACGTGGATATTTGAGAAACAATTCACTTCTACGATTCGTACTTGACGAAGTATGGTGGTCTATATACTGCCACGCTACCTTTTTCTTTGGCGGGGACAGCCCTGTGACGCCATTCATAAACCTGATTTGAGCTTAAGCGGGCTCCGGCGGGCACCGTGATGCACTTCTTTCATCCTTCATGTAGAAGGTTGTGCCGATCGGCAACTCCAGCCTTAGAATAATAGATACCTAGGTATCGCCAGTGAATAATCATCTCATTGGAAGATGTTGTTATTGCTTTCGATTTCTTTTTTTCGACCTTTTGCTCAGAAGACTATTTATTTTTCAAACCGCAACCAAGACCCGACCGAAAGCTAAATGTCAGTGGCGAGAGCAACTAATGGCTAAGGACGTGCGCTGTATTACTACTTCCCGTTGAGGAATCCTTCAAAGCCGACTTGCTGCCGATTCAATTACTAATTTGTCGTCGATATTCATACAATGAATCAGCTTCCTTCTGGTTACTTAGATTTGCTTCTGCGATGATGGTAATCATCCAATCTACAACTGCAGAGGTGGTTAGTATTTTGAGAAATTGCCCTGTGTTCTCCAAGTTGCATGGCACTTTCTCTCACAGCCTCAAACGCCGTTCCATGCACTAGCATTATCCAGTATGTTGCCCAATATCATAAGTCACGGTGTTCGTATAAATCTTCTTACCGGCTAGCTAGATGACTCCATGTAAAAGCAAGCACCAGGGTCTAGAGTCACTTTGACTCTAAGATCTATAAGAAAATAGAATCCGGAATCAAACATTCGTCCAAACTCACGCAATTCGATACTTTATGAATTAGCTTGAAACCCTCAAATTCAAATTTGCTTTCACATTGATGTTCTAAGTTTTGCGGATTAAGAAAAAGTATATAACATAATATCCCTTGGACTCATGATTTTATACATGATTATACAAACTGTTGTGGCCGATTATAGTCACTCGATCGATTCTCAACCGTCACCGCAACACCATAGTTAACCATGATATTACCCCTTTCGCTGGGCTGAGCCAACTTCTCTTGACTACTTGCTGGGCTTGACGATCGGTACGCACTCGCAGATTGGTATATATCGTCCGATTTTCCCACGAAGCTATTGAGAGCAATATCCACCCCTCTAGTTCCCGATCGATTTGACGGCATACCGCTCCCTCCACGGCCATGCATGTTATATGAGCCGTAGTCGTAGGAGTGCTTGCTTGGCGAAAGGCCGGTTTTTATGACGCGATAAAGCCCGGGGCAACATCCGATCATGACGGCTAGAGAGTGTTGTCAGCATATTGGAGGATGTGTGAGCGAGGGAAAGAATTGAAAGCATACCAATCGATGCTTCGATCGTGGCCCATAGGGCTAGCCATGACGTTGCTGGGGTGCCGTTTGCCGTGCCTTCTCCAAGCTTTACGACGCGTAGTGTGGAGACGATGATGCAGATCCAGCCGAAGCAAAATAAACCTCCGATGCTCAGCTTTTGTCGTGATTTCATGCGTAGGTTCCAAATGAGACGCAGGGGCAAAGCCATAACTAGTAGTAGGATCGGTTTTAGCTTCTTCCAAGGCTCCAAGGGGTTCTTTTTGGATTTCTTGAGGTGCAGAGAAAGTAAAACGTACTGGCCAAGTCAGTAAGGATATCCACCGCATAGGCGAAGTATAAACTGATCCGAGCGGCGCGATGGTCGCGCGCTGTACTACATTCGCCGGCCGTGAACCAAGCATGAAAACTCTGGCAAGAGAACCAGGATGATAGAATGCAGCCGATGAGGAACTGGGAGAGTGTTTGTTAGCGTCGAAGCGCATACCTAGTAGGTAGATGCCTAGGTAGCCAGGCCTTCATACCAAAATGCAGAGTATCACGATTGCCCACCAAGCCATGAGGTACTGCTTCCCCACCAATAGCCGTTTATACATTGAAAGGAGCGAAAATTTGACCATCCACAAACAAATCCATAATGAAGAGGTGGTGACAAAGAACACGATCTGCAATTTCACCGCATCGTCCGTCACAGTTGGATAGGGAAGGATTTTTCCGGCCGAGAGAGCCGCCAGTCGAAAGATCACCGGCGCAATGTAGATGTAAAGGATACCCAATTCCAAAAAGAAGACATATCCAACGATCAAAAAGTAATCTTCTGCCTTGAGGTCCTTCGGTCGCCGTACGGACCCGATAAATCTAACCAGGACCACAAGCGAAGTGAGTACAATCAATGCAATCCCTGTCGCCTTGATGGTACCAGGACCGATTCCTTCGGAAGTTATACCCATCACCGCTTAGGGGGGCACCAAGGAAGCCTGGCTCAGGGATGCGCAGGACGGTGGATATTCATATTTATTAAAATGCCCGTCGGGTATTCTAAACACATGTTGAGAATCCTTTCGTGTACGGAGTCTCCGTACGGAGTACAGATCTCGCAGAAGCACGTTTCGGCGCCCTGCATCCAGGTGTCTAGTTCTGAGAAAGGGCTTGTGGGATTGGATTTGAATGGCCACTACCACATCTACCGGGATCCTGTAACATAATCCCTGTCAGACTAATATAGTAAAGTTCAAAAGCAGAGGGCGCAGGCCCCATCCTCGGGTCGGGCCAGTTAGGGCCGCGTGCCAACGCCCACGGAGGCCCACGGGGGCCCACGGAGGTCTATGGGGGCCGGAAAGTCGATGGCCAAGCCCCGGCGGGGGTCGAGGTTCACGCCGCCTGCAGGCATGCCCGATGTAACCGTCCAATTGCAGTGAATACCCCCCCCCCCTCAGTTGGAGCACTTTTCAAAGCCCTCTACCTACAAAACTTTTATCACATCAGCATGAACTCAAGGCTTGGGATCGTAGATGAATAAGTACATCTGGGGATTGTTTGCTTTTTAAGTTATATCTCAAGCCCGCCACATCCACTTTGGAAACTCGAACCCCTTAGCGATGGGCCTGGGCGTGGCGCTTTTAGTCCCGGGTTCGCTTAAGAATAGTGAACTCGAAGGTCCCCTTCCCGGTGCAACTCGCAGTCATTACTCCGTAAACATTTCGGGTTTATTTGCACACGGAGGATATCGAATCTAAACTACGGAGTAGAACTACCAGGATTGCATTGTTCTGCGGGATTTTCTCTAAGCGAACTGGAGCCTTGTGAACTACTGGTATAACTCGGTGGCGAGCTGCTTTGAATCCCACGCTACTGATGAAAAGTCGATCGGAATGTATTTTGTTGGGTATTTTGAAATTAGAGCGAGAATAAACCGTGGCACTACATCATCAAAATTAATTCAAGACACGCGGGACATTGAAAGAATAAAGAGACAATAGCAAATTGAACTCACCCCTATAGGAAACTGTGGGCCTAATCATCCCTAAGAGGAAAAAGGAACAGCGGACTTGGTCAATTAACTCGTTAACTCGAGCCAATGGCAAACAAACATGCAAGTTGATTGATCAAACCATCACTCGGCTTACGCTATCGGCCTGCACCGCTTCGCTTAGGGATAGTGTAAATTATCTCACGCGTTTACTCTACACGAGAACGACTCCCTCGGTGACGCTAAAATAGCTTCTCCCCACAGAGACGCGCCGTTCCAATCCGATTCGAGTTCGTTCAAGTTTAAGCAGATCCCGCCCGATCATCTAAGTGCGGCCGAGTGTGTTAAAAGAAGCTCATTCTCGACTTTCTTTTTGATTTCTTTCTCCATCCCCGCGTTCTGTTTTGTTTTGTTTGCTTCTTTTTCCACTCGTTTCGACCACCTGGCATCGAGATCTTGGATCATGTATATTTCGACAGTGCTTGGCGGTTTATCCGTTCTGAGCGGTGCAACACTGGCCTATGCCAGCAGTGCAGTTGAATCATCCAATTTTAATGTCACCGCTGCCCTGGAAGATTTGGGGATCGATGTAGCGGCTATTCCAGCATTGAAGTCCTTCAATGGTGCTCAGGCCCGGTCGACCGATAAGGCTTGTGCAGTTGCGGTAAGGAAAACCTCAAAAGAAAACTAGTTCGAAAGACTGTCATATTCTAACAATTCTATATTAGTGCTCAAGCTTGAGTTTTATCTTCAACTCGAAAGTCTCGGCTCAAAATACCACTGGGTACAGCAACTTCACCGACTCCTTTTGGTCGGTTCAGCAAGAAGAGGTTCAGCCTCATTGTATCTTCCGACCCACCAAAAACACAGACGTTAGCGCTGCAGTTCTTCTGAGTCGATTGACTGGCTGTGAGTTTGCTGCTAGAAGTGGTGGCCATGCAGCCTTTACCGGTGCCTCCAGTAGCCCTGGCGGTATCAGTATCTGGTTCAAGGACATGAATGCTGTCACTCTCAACAACGACAAGTCTGTTGCTTCAATTGAACCAGGAAACAACTGGTTGTCTGTCTACTCCGCTCTCCAGCCTTACGGGCTGGCTACAATCGGAGGCCGCGCCGCCAGTATCGGAGTTGGAGGCTTTGTTTTGGGCGGCGGTATCTCCTATCATTCTAACCTGTACGGATGGAGTTGCGACAATGTTGAGAGCTTCGAGGTGAGTTGAGGTTAATCTGAAACGCTTCATTCTAGCAAATTCTCACATTTACAGGTCGTCGCTGCGAGTGGCTTAATCCTCACTGTCAGCGAGACTTCCTACCCCGACCTTTACTGGGCTCTTCGTGGTGGCGGTAACAACTTCGGCCTCGTCACCAAGTACAATCTCTATACCATTCCTGCCCCAGAGATGTATGGAGGCTCCAGAACATTCATCCAGACCTACTTCCCGCAAGCTATCAATGCTTTCATTAATGTCGCCAATAATGCCTCCGTGGACCCTCACGCCCAGCAATACATTGCTTTCCTCAGGACCCAGGGGACCAACCTTGCCTCGGCGGAGTTAACCTATACCCAGAATGTCTCCAACCCACAGATTTTCAAACAATACCGCAGTATCCCTGCGGTCGCCGATACATCCAGTCCCAAGACTCTGGTTGAATACGTCAAGTACCTGGAAACCGAGAATCCGTTCCACCTCCGCGAGGTGTATTGGCCCGTTGCAGTGAAGCTGGACGAGAAGTTCTCCAACTGGGTTGTGGATACTTTCTACTCAATGATTTCTCAGGTCGAGGATGTCCCCGGTGCCCAGCCCGTGATCATTTTCCAAGCTATCACCGAGCCCATGCTGAAGAAGATGAGCGACTTCGGTGGCAATGCACTGGGCCTCGATGCGTCCAACGGCGCTGTTCAGCTGATGCACATTTCATGCTGGTGGTCTAACGAGTCTGACGACGCGACTATTTATGCGTTCGTCAACAGTTTCTGGGAGACGGTTCTCGCCGAGGCCAAGAGCGAAGGCATCTTCAATGAATTCGTCTACATGAACTACGCCAGCTTGTACCAGGATCCCATCTCCGGCTACGGCGCAACCAACAAGGCTCTTCTGCAGAAGATTGCGAAGAAATACGACCCCCAGGCGGTTTACCAGACTCTTCAGCCAGGATACTTCAAGCTCGATGGCGCGCCTGCTACGCTCTAGTGGAACGGACATGGGACTCCAGGGATTAATATTATACTGTACTTTAAGAATTCATATTGGATTCAAAAGCTCCCTAGATTAATTATATTGGAACATACAGTCAAAGCTCGAGAGATGTGGATTTGTTGCTGGTATTTATCACACTCCACCCCCCTTAGACGTCCTTACTCGTCGATCTTCTCCACTAGACAAGCAGTTCCATACGCACAAATTTGCGAACAAGCCCCAAAACTAGCGACATCAAATCTGACAGCAATGATTGCATTGCCTCCACGACTCATACACTCTCCGACCAGTCGTTCCATAGCCTCTTCTCTTGAGGTATACATGAGATTGGTGAAGAACCGGATTTCGCCACCAACAGCCGATCGTACAACGGCGCCTATGTCTGCACCCCAATTTCGAGTCCGAACGGTGATACCGTAGATGGTGCCTAGAACGGTTCTGATCTTGTAGCCTGGGAGATCGTTCATTGTGGTTGTGACAATTCCGTGGGTATCGGTGAAGCAGGATGGGATGTCTTTCTCCTTTCCCTTTTCTTTTTTTGTCGAGCCGGCCATTTTTGATCAGCGTAACCAAGCAAGCCAGTATTCGTCCATGAAGGGATTACCGTAGCAGCAGAGTCTGAAAGGTAGAATTTCGAACCTTGGAAATTGAGGGGACGTGGTTTTCTGGCCTGATTTTAGTTAAAGCTTGTTGCTCGTATTCGTTTCCTTGTTCGGCATTGGACCCTTAACTAGTGGACCAACAACCTCAGTGAATATGAAAATGAAAGGGTGATGTTGGGGATTCTGCCTACTAAATCCATACAAGATAGAGAATGAATTTGACCAGAATGGCACAGTCTATTCCTTGGAGATTAACTTCTGCAATGCACCAATGCATGCAGGTTCCCGTCTCAAGCATTCAAACAATCAATCAATCGACTAATATGCCAACTGTGGGGCATCCATCATGTACTAGTAATACTCCATAACTACTCCATGATAAATCGCATGTATTGCCAACCTCAGAAGTTCAGCCACATCACGTCATGTCCTAATACAGTAAGAGATGAGTAGCCTACACTGATCATTGATGGCCTCACCCAAAATAGTCTTGAGACCCACGTAATCCAAAGATTAGAGCTGAGGCTGGAGAGGGGAGGCTGTGCAGTCGATCCAAGCCTGAACCGCGTTGGCTCAACCGCGTCGAGGCGGTGCTTTCCATAGTTGCCCCGCAATCATCCGGGTTGAGCCTTCTTATTTAAATTACTTTCCCTTTGCGCTGACGAAGTTCCTCCCATCTTCATATTATCCCCTCTCACTTCGTCTACATCATCCTCAATTCTCTAACCATGTCGCATTACGGTGGTCCTCCCAACCAGCAGTACGGTGGTGATCATTACGGCCAACAGGGTCAGCAGGGCCAGGGCTATCCTCCTCAGCAAGGATATGGCGGTCCTCCACCGCAAGGCTATTATCCCCCAGAGGTAAGAGAAATGCCCTATTCAATCCTGAAAGCTCATACCATACTAACTTTCTATAGCAGCACCAGCAACAAGGCTACGGTCAGCAACAGCAGGGTTATGGACAGCCCCCTCAGTATAACCAGCAGGGTTATCCTCCCCAATACAACGAACAGCCTCAACACGGTCAATATCCCGGTGGTCCCGGATATGGTGGTCCCCCACAAGACCGTGGCCACTCGCCTTATCCCCCACAACAGCAGCAACAGCAATACCCGCCTCAAGGCGCAAGTGCCTCATACTACGGCAACGCACCCCCTCAGGAGCAATATGGAAATGCCCCTGGCCCTGGTGGTCCGGAAGGCGAGAAAGGTCTCGGCTCGACTCTCATGGGTGGCGCCGCGGGTGGCTTCGCCGGCCACAAGCTTGGAGGTGGATTCCTGGGCAGCGCCGCTGGAGCGGCCATTGGCGCTGTTGGTATGAATATGGCAACCCATAAAATGTGAGTTAATTCTTTACCCAGTATCTTGGCTTGGCTTGTCTTTTGTTCTAGTTTTGTGGCTAACGTCATCTTTTTTACGTGCAATAGAAAGGATCACAAGAAGGGAAAGAAGGAAAAGAAGGAAAAGAAGCACAAGCATCACAAGCGCAAGGGCTCCAGCTCGTCTTCGAGTTCGTCCAGTTCGAGCGATTAAGGGCGAGTGGCTGATCGACTTACTTGTTCGATGAAACTTTGATGATTACCCTCCATTTTCGACAACGCATTATTCTTATACCCTGTTTCTGAAATGAATGACCCCTAAGTGAACGTCCGGGATGTTTGCCTCAGATTATCCATGCGTTCGCGATTGTCCAAGATTGATTACAGTCACTGATGGTTGTACTAGTAGTTTGTTTTTTTTGTAGTTCTTTTCTTCAAATTTCGCTATGCACGTAAATTATTTTGTCCCGAGTACTCCAATCAATTGATCCTTGTCCGAACGGAAGGATATAAACAGAAATGTATCGAAAAAAGCGCTATGCTAATGGGTAGTATACACGAAAATGATAAATGCTGGTGGAGTGGTGTACAGGAAGTTTTGAGAATACTTCAGCTTAATTCTGCTGGGTAGTCTTGGGCTTGGGCTTGGGCTTGGGCTTCGGAGTTGGAACAATTTTTTCCCCAAAGATATCATCCAAGTCTGATTCTGCGACGACGGACGAGTTCACTGCCAGCATTGGCTTTGGTGTATCCCAGCTGAAGTATGTTTTATCAGACTGGGGAATGTGGTACATCCGAGGCACCAGTGCAGAAATGCGCCTCCATTGGCGATGCATGAATCTGGGTGTAAAGTTGTGTGGCCGGCCGAGGACATATTCACGGAACGTGTGGCCCTTTTGAGGCCCCTCTACCAAGAAATCCAGGATGGTATTATCAGTGGTGGTGGAGGGGGAAGGGGTGATGGTTGGGAGTACCCTTCGCTTCACCGGTTCCCAGGGTATAGTTCTTGATAATAGACCGTCTAGGATGCCAAGTTCCTTTTCTGGCAAGGGGGGGTAGAGGGAAAAAAGAGTCGACTGATACCATTTTTGGCGGATATTCCTTCGACGCACCTTAGGCACTGGTCGACCCCAGGAATTCTTCTCTGGTATAGGCGGCTCGAGTTTTTGTAGCCGTGGCCGACGACGAATCGTCATCACCACTCCATTCTGCATCTGGGAGTTGGCGAGACTCTTCATTAACGCTGGAGGCTCCCAACCATCTTGAAATTTGGCAGGCTGCTTGATGAGTGCTTTGACCGCAGCTGTATCCTTTGGTATGGCGGGTTTCATGAAGTCGTGTAGCATTTCATGCCGTCGCTTGCCAATACGACCGTATGAGAGGAATAAAACCTTTTCAAGGGGGAGCTGAAACCCCTCATTGGCTCTTCGTAGTATTGACAGTCCCTGGCGGGCTCGTTGGAGCTTTTGGCTTTCTGGTCGGCCGAGTTTGTCAGAAGCGCGGCGATATCGGTCCAGAACATAGTCACGCATGTAAGACCGGGCAACGGGGTCAGGTAAATAGGTGCATTCGCGCAGAGAGGCACGCAAAAGATGGTGCCATGGGATATCAGCAACCCTTGACTTCGGAATGGACGCCATCGAGCAAGTCAAGGCCATAAAATCTAAAGTCGAGTGGCCCAAAACGGCGAAGACGCGAAAATCCTTGGCACTCCCGTGACACGCACGGAACGCGCCCTTCCTCTTCCAACCCCGCGACTTGAAGAAAGCCTGCCTTGCATTGTCCGATCCTCGATCGCAATTCGATTTGACACATTCCGGCCTTTGCTCCTCCCGCATCTTGAGGTTATCTTGAATGGTTCCTGTCTAGGCCAGCTGCGCTTTCCCTTCTGTGGGTGGTAGCCACCACGCGCCTCCTTTTCGCGTTTCACCCGGTAAGCCTCCCCACTCGCCATTCCGACCCTGGTCATATTGGTTCTATGCTGATCCGACTTGGAAAACGCTCAGCAACCCCTACTCACGAGGTAGTACATCGTCTACGAATAGAATCGACTTCTACAACGCCCTCCAAGGCTCACAATCCTTGACACCCCCCCCCCCCCTCGCCCTACTCCCACAGCGCCGCAGTGTTCACAAATGTCCTTCAATATGTCAAACGGTGTCTCTCGCGGTAGCTTTAGAGGATACGACAGTCAGAATGATTACGGGTCGAATATGTCGTACCAGGAGGAATATAAGCCGCAGATCTATCGCGTTCGTCGTTTCGATCAATTATTTTCCTCCCATGTGCCCTCTCAACTGACAGTGTCAAATCTCTAGGCGGTCTACTCCAATGTTTCTGTTTATGAGCTGGAAGTCAATGGAGTTGCGGTTATGAAGCGTCGGTCCGATTCCTGGCTGAATGCCACTCAGATCCTCAAGGTAGCTGGTGTGGCCAAAGCTCGACGAACAAAAACTCTGGAAAAGGAAATTGCGGCCGGCGAGCACGAGAAGGTTCAAGGTGGATATGGAAAATACCAAGGGACATGGGTGAACTACCAAAGGGGTGTGGAGTTATGCCGAGAGTACAACGTCGAAGATATGCTGCGGCCCTTGCTCGAGTACGATATGGGCCCCGACGGCCCCGGCGCCCCTTCACAAGGAACACTAGACACGCCCACCAAAGAACAGGCCATGGCTGCACAGCGGAAACGAATGTATAATGGCGCGGAGAACCGAAGCATGTCGCAGCCACAGCAGGGAACATTCTTCCAGAACATCTCACGCACAGCCGCAACAGCTGTCAACGCGATCAGTAAAGCCCGATTCGATTCTCCAGGCACCAATAGCCGTCGCCCCAGCGTGATTCGCAAGCCTTCGCAATCCCAATCCCAATCACAGTCGCAATCACAGTCGCAGTCGCAGTCACAACAGATGAGCAGTCAAGAGTCCGGTATGGCCTTCAGCAGTCAACAGAGCATGTATATGTCCGATAGCGGATTCAGCAGTCTACAAAATCGTTACCACGCACATGATGACAACGATGACTTCATTGAGCCCCCTCGCAAACGTGTTCGCTCTGAATCGCATCATGGTTTGCAGTCGATCGGCTTACATCGAGAACCATCCAACCTATCCATGCATGAACCCACCCCGACCGAGCCTAATGACTCCTTCTACCAAGACATGGACTTTGCGCCCCCACCGCCCATTGATGATGGCCAGAAGCGTGGTGCCGAATCTATGGCCCCTGCTTCGGATCCGGAAGGCTTCCAGAAGCAAAGGCTGATCATGACTCTTTTCCTTGACAAACGTATCAAGGACTTTTCCAATCACCCTGCCTTGATGCAGCTGAGCGGTGAAGATCTTGAGATCCCACTTGACGAATATCGAAACAATGCTCTTCACTGGGCCGCAATGCTGGCGCGCATGCCACTGGTAAACGCGCTTGTAGCGAAAGGTGCAAGTGTTTCTCGAGTGAATCTGGCGGGTGAAACTGCTTTACAGAAGTCAGTGGGAACTCGCAACAACTTAGATTACCGAAGTTTCCCCCGTTTATTACAAGTACTCGCACCGACAATCGATATGGTCGATTACAGCGGACGAACGATTCTGCACCACATTGCCGTCATGGCGGCGACTGGTGGCGGCGGTCATGTCTCTGCCAAACACTATCTTGAGTCTTTGCTGGAGTTCATAGTTCGGCATGGGGGAATCATCGCACCTACTAATGGTGTACAAAATGGGACTTCTGGCAACGATGTCATTTCTCTGGGCCGGTTTATTTCTGAGATTGTGAATCTCCGCGATGACCAAGGTGATACCGCTTTGAACCTGGCAGGTCGTGCACGCTCCGTATTAGTTCCACAGCTTCTCGAAGTCGGCGCTGATCCTCATATTCCTAATCATACCGGGTTGCGACCTGCAGATTATGGAGTTGGCGTTGATATGGTCGATGGAAACTCACAATCACAAAAGGGAGATACTTTTATTGACCAATTATCCAAATCCAAAAAAGAAATTCTCGAAGGTAAGGTGCTCTCAATACTCAGGATCTTTTTACTCACGGCTAACTTTGATTATTAGCGGCAATGTCACAAATCAGCACAATGGTCGAGGAGGCACTCGGAGGTATTGACCGAGATCTGGCTGCAAGCTTGAGCCAAAAACAAGAGAAGTTCGATCACTGGCACTCCAAGATTCGCGAGTCTGCCAAGGCTCGCCAGATAGAGCAAAAACAACTGGATGGATTGAAACTGAAATCGTCTAACCGGGTGGAAGTCGACCGGCGTATCAAAAACCTGGAGCGGTCTTCCGAGGGCTTGTTGGCTTCGTTGAAGGGTACACAGGGCTTTGACCCTTCACGAATCGTCGTTGTTGGCAACGCCGACAAGGATTGTGGAGTGGATCTTGACGCTTTTGATCAAGTTTTCGCAGATAGCTTTGATGCCTCTTCTGGGTTTTCTAAGGAGCAAATTGCCTTCCTGGCAAATCTCTCATCATCAGATGTACTCGAGCACCGACTGAAATGCTACGGGGGTTTCAACGCTGGGCTCACAGCGGAAGTTGATGGTCTCAAGGCAAAGAATGCTGTCTTGGGCCAGAACTACCGTCGCATGGTGATGGCGTGTACTGGGTGGAGTGCGGAGAAAGTGGATGAAGCGGCGGAGGGATTGACACAATGTGTCAAGGAGTTGAACGACAACCCCGTCCCAGAGGATGAGGCAATTGAGATCCTGATGCGGGATCGCGGACAGGACTGGTAATAAATCGGCCATCTATTTTCCTTTTCTATATTGTCTTCTCTCTCTCTGTGTGTGTGCACCTGAGCGTTCGGGCGGGTTATGAATGGCGTTGATTGCATTTCATTTGTACGATACAAATACCCGGGAGGTCGTCGGCTGTTGTCGATTTGCATCTGTTGTATCTTTCTCTGAATACACATTATTTCTATGTACCATCTGACAGGGACCAGTCCAGTTCTCTGGGTCCTTTGCTAGTAGGACCTATAGGCTAATTATATTGATTTTAACCGGGGTAGCCTACAATACCACTCGATCTACCTGAGTGGGAATGGTGCCTCCACGTCCGACGAGTGCTTGCAACGAGAAGGCTTCAATCGGATTCCGAGGGGGCATGCGCGGGTACTCAGTGAGTGTCGTCTTACTATGTTATTAGAATTGAAAAATATTATGGGGATAATCTAATCATCCACTGTTCTCATCTTTATCCACGTTGGTTATTGCATTAAATGCAACTGAAGATGTTGAAATGGGGTGGATGTGGCAATATACTTTTATACTTCAAATATGTAAGGATAAACCTCAGATCCACGCACTTTCCCCTCTATACACACGCTATCGATAAAGAAAAATCGAAAAAGATCGCGGGGTTTCCATTCGCACTTTCGAGAAGACCCCGCGGAGACCTCAAGTTGTGCCGGATTTCTTTTTCCTCGATCGAACATCTTGGTAACAAAAGTTCGACATGAGCGAGTCCCCCCTCCCCTCCACGCTGAACAGCGTCTTTGACGCACCTCTCAAAGACCAATATGATCCTGTCCACCTTACCTCCGACAACATTGTCCCAATTCTCGAGCTACCGCTAGCAAAGAAGCTCCTGGGCCATGAGACCTCCGATAACGATGCCGTTGCAAAAGTCGCCAGTGACGAAATTTCCTATACCGCATTTGTCGCCGACCAAACCCGCGCCGCTCTTCAATCTCCCGTTGATGGACTCACCTCGGAACAAACAAAATCGCAAATCCTGCATATCGGCCTGGCAGCACTATTCGCCTTCCTCCAGTCCAATGTCACCGGCCCTCCTCTAGAGTTCAGCTCGTCCAATACTGTTTTCCCCGCTGCCCTCCGAGCCGATATCGCTATCACCCGCAGTGTTCGAAGCAAGATCATTCGCGACTGGTCTGTCGATGGAGAAGCAGCCTACAAGTTGACGCCAAACCCGGAGCTCTTCTCAGTCGCCAAGGGATTGCTTGCAGGTGCCGAACTCGATGGGTCCATCGCAGCAAAGACTGCGCGAATGCGCGTCAACTTCCTCCACCAAAAGATGCTTTCCGAGGTTACAAGCACATTGCAGGAGGCCATCTACAAGGACACGGAACAACTCGCCAAGTCTGATTTGAACTCCGAAGAACAGAGTCGTTATCTCTTAGAGCGCGCTATTATTCACACTCACCACGGATCTGATGGCAAGGCACGAGCGGATATTGATGGGGCATCCAAAATCCGGAATTTTGAATTCGCCCTAACTGGACAAATGGGAAAGCGAACCAAGTTCCAAGAGCGCGACACTAGCCAGCTTGTGATTCTGGCAAAGAGTGCCGATGCGACGCCCAATTCTACCAACACCTCTGGTCCCAAGAAGCTGGATCTGGATGATGATACCCTCCTCGAAGCTATCTCCTTCGCTGATAAAAAGTCCGGAACAGTCCAGGAGGACCTTTCTCCTGCTCTCCAATCAGTGGACCCTAATGACCAACCTATTCTCAACCCCGTGGACTCTGCCATTCTGCTTGCTATGGCCTCCGCAATCACCAACACTGCCCCGGAGAACGGATTGACCCGGGAAGAAACCCAGCCATACGCTACCAGAGTGCTGGAAGGCGGAAGCTCCAACTGGCAAATTTATACCGAGGCTTTGCTTCTCCGCAGTAGAGTGGAAGGCTACCGAGCCCGTACTGTTGAGCGAGCTGTTCTACAGATGCAAGCGCTTGTTGATCAAGTCCTCGCGGATACAGCTACTAGTGATTCGGTCGCCCAACAACCGTCATCGGATCCAACAACATTCCTTCCACGTCCTGAAAAGGACGAGTCTGCCCCAGCTGCTAGTCGACTTGAGTATATCTGGATTATGAACTTCTCAACGCGATGGAAGTTGGAGGCTGAGCTTGCTAAACGCTGGGTCGAGCTGGGTGGTCTCCGCACTGCTCTTGAAATTTACGAGAGACTTCAGATGTGGGCCGAAGTAGCCCTTTGTTATGCAGCCACTGAGCGGGAAGAGAAGGGCAAGACTATGGTGCGCCGTCAATTATACGAGGCCAAAGGTGAAGATGAGAATGACGAGAATGAGCTCTTCGAGGGTCCCGAGCGGTCACCTTTACCTGCCGATGCGCCACGCCTTTTCTGTATCCTGGGAGATATCAGCAAGGATGAGAAGATGTATGAGCGCGCTTGGGAAATCTCCAACCAACGCTATTCTCGTGCCCAACGATCCTTGGCTCGCCACTACCTGGCCCTCACACCACCAGCGCTCGAGAAGGCCGAAGAAGCCTACAGTAAGAGTTTGCAAATCAATCGCCTTAACCACAGCTCCTGGTTCGCCTATGGATGTGTTCAACTCGAACTCCAAAAGTGGCAAGATGCCGCAGCCTCCTTCACCCGTTGCGTGCAACTAGACGATACCGACGGAGAGGCCTACAGTAACCTCGCAGCGGCGATCATGCGCCAACCAGAACCGGAGCCAACAACCGAAGTCACAATCGACGAAACCACAGGCGAAGAAATCAAACTCGAAGCTGACCCCTACAAGCGCGCACGTGAGGCCCTAGCCGCTCTTCAACGCGCTGCCCAACTCAAGAACACCGACGCTCGAATCTGGGACAATGTCCTCACAGTAGCAGCCTCAATTCCGCCTCCCTCGACACCATTCCGCGACGTCGTCACCGCGCAAAAGAAAGTAATTGAAATCCTCGGTACCAAGAAGGGCGAAAAGTGTATCGATGGCCCGATCCTGGCTATGCTGGTCGACTTTCTAACCACGGCTTTCGATTACGAATCCCTTCACATTCAATCGGATTCCGGTCCTGTTTTCCGAACTGGTACTATCCCGGGCCAAATCCTCTCTCTTATTGACGATAATGTTGTCCCGCTCATCACCCACTCTGCTTCGCTCTGGCTCCTCGTTTCCCGCGTCGAGATGTTCCGCAATAGACCCAGCCGCGCACTGGATGTTCGCGAGAAGGCTTGGCGCGCTACTGTCGCTACTTGTGCGCAAGGTGCATTCCAGATGGGCGACGAGAAACCATGGTTGGAGGTTGTTCGTGCCACAGAGAAACTTGTTCGCGAGGGATACTCGCGATATGGACCGATGGATCGGGAAGGCCAAGAAGGCGCTGATGGGGAGACTGAGATGGTTGCTCCTGATTGGAGATTCAAGGCGCGGAGTGCTATCAGAGGAATCTTAGGCAAGGGCAAGGACTTCTGGGAAGACTCTGAGGGATGGACAAGGCTGAAGGAGTTGCAGAGCGAAGTCACTGGCAACTAAGTGCGTAGTCGTACGCTACCTGCAAAATTAAATTCAGAAATACATTTGATAGCATTAGAATTTTGATGATTGGTTCCACAAGGCTAGGCTCTGTCCATCCAATTTACTAGTACCTACTAAAGTATTCATGTTTGGTGTTTATGGGTCCATAATAAAAGGTTGGAGATGTAGTATTTCCAAAATTGTAATGGGACGAAATTGTTTTCAACCTATCTTCTCAGCTTCGTGTGGTTTGCTAGATTCTAGCTTCCTTTTCAGCATCCCACAGAAGCTTTCAAACAGCACACTATCCATACCCTGGATCCAGTGTATCACAATCTGTACCTCGTTCTCATTCGAAGAACCCGACTGGTCCCGAACAAGCTTGGCCACGACACGAACGCCCAAAGCAACCTCATCTGGAACAGAATCAACTTTGGAAGAAGAACCGTCTTGTCCGGCCAATTTCATCTGCTTCCGACGCGCTTGTCTTGACCAAACATTCTCAGCCGCAAATCCCACGCCCGCGCTGCGAGATTGGTCCCATTTCCAGAACCAACGAAGTGACTCTAGCTCTTTGTCTATCGATTTTGTCGCATTATCAATGGAGATTTCGCTCGGGAGCGTGAAGTTGTAGTCAGCAGGGAAAGGTAGTAGATGTTTAGGGAATCCAGGTATCCCCCTAGCCACACTCTGCAAATTGTTAGAAGCGAGAACCCGTGAAGTAACCAGTAAAGCAGAAGTGGATGCCATACCATAGAAGGACGACGATCTCCCCAAGACCAAGCCAAAGCCCAACGTTTCGTTTTACTCCCTTGCACGAATTCCGTTACGGCATAATTGTGATTACCATGTTTGATGAGTGCTTCCACGAGAACGGAAACACTGCTCAGTTTTCCAAGCATGGAAGTGTACCATTGGATGCGATCTCGAAGGTTCAGACTCTCATCGATCATTTTGGTGACAAATGCGACTTCTCCGCCCTTTGTGACCATTTCCACGTCGGCGCCTGTGCAGACTGATGAGGGTTGCTGCGATTTACTTTCTGATGACTGGGCCATTTCTTCACGTGATGTGTAGAATGGGGGATTGCACATGGTGAAATCGAGGCTTTGATCTTGTTAGATGATGATGTTTGGATCCATTTAAGATATTCATACCTCTTTTGCTCGAGCTTGTCCAGTGGGAAGAGGTCGTCCTTGGGGTCCGTCTTGATGACTCGAATGCGCGACTCGAGCTGGTTTCTTTTCACATTCTCTTGTGCAGTCCGTGTATTATTCTCATCAATGTCTAAAAATAAAGATTTAGTACTGTATCAATACCAGAGAGAGCGGGTTTAGTACCGGTGGCCAAAAATTCCCAGGAAGATCTGGTTTTGCATCCGAGCAACGGGTAGATGCTGCAACATCCCGTTCCACTTGAGACGATTAGATGAGTCCAAGTTGCGGCTTCGAGTTCAGGTATCAAACATACAGGTCAAGACCTACGACTTTCTTTCCAGTGTCCTCTGCGATATTCGATGTCTTTGATGTCGATTCGACAATATCGTGTAACCAGAGTATGTAATTCAACCTGGGACGTTTAGATCATGTTCGTCTGAGCGAATGGAATTACCCATACCTATTTGGAACCTGCATATATTCTTCGTTGGCTCAATTCCCTAGAATTTCGTGCACATTATACGTACCGGTGGACAGAGTCGATCCTCTGGCAACTTCACATCGAGCCCAAAGTCCTGTTTGAGCAGGCTGATCGTCAATTGTCTGTAGTTTGGTAAGCCTGTGGCTCAAACTAAAAACGTATATCTCAAAGAACCATAATCTTACCTCACTGCATTTGAATCATTGAAGTCCAGTTGGCCATTTGGTTTCAAGCTAAGAGTGATGAGGTTGCATCAGATTGCGTCCGATCTTTGGAAGATAGAATGCTCAAAACTTACTATTGAGCAAAGTCCTTTGATTGCAAGGACAATGCGGCGAAATCGACATCATTTTTATACAAATCTCGGAAAGAGGCCATGGTTGAGATGTCAGGATGTAGTACAAGTACAAGTCCAAGTCTTCTGCTGGAGAAGGCGGCTCCGTGCAACCCGCGCCAAGAGTTACCGCACGGGCCTTCCTCAAACCCGCAACCTTCAACTTTCTTTGCCCGCAACGCGAAGCTGAGCATCGCGACGTGGCTCTACAGGATAGAAGTCGAAACTCCACCTTATTCTGAGGTTTAAGGGAATTGCGATCCAGCAGGTCACTTCCAAAGAAAAGAAAAGACTTGGGCTACCCTGGCTTAAGCGCCGGCAACATGTACAATCCCTACCAACAACGTGAGTACCTCTTCTCAATCATCAACCCCAATCTCGCAAGCCCTGCACTCGCCTAGAGCCTTCAATGCCGACTTTACTCTTAGCTCCTGGTCTATATGGCCGAGCCCCCGAATATGGCGCATACCCTTCTGCACCCCCGGGAATGGGTAAGTTTCAAAAGACCACCTCACGCGCAAAAGCTTCATTGCTGACTGGCTCTAGCACCACCTCCAGGCATGGCCGCGCCCGGTACTGGTGCCCCTCCAGGTATGCAACAATCGAATGTCCAACAACCTGGTCGCCCCGGAGGCTTCCCGGCCAATTTCCAACCGCCCCCGAACATGCCGAACATCAACTTCTCCGCACCAGTCATTCGTTTAGGTACCTCGGGTCCCGCAAAGCCTACAGCGCCAGAGTCTGGTCGTGAGCGTGGACCTGAGGGTCCAGGTCGGCGCGCAGGTCTCGGATCGACAAGTAATGACAACCCGCGCCACCATGGCCGCGACTCCATGATGCAGCTCCAGCCGCCGACCCGGGATGAAATTGTGCGCACATTGTTTGTCGGAGGCATTACGGAGGGTGTTGGTGGTGATGATGGTATTGAACGAATTCTTCAATCGGCGGGTAAGCTGCGCCGTTGGATCCGTGCCACGGATGCCGATGAAAAGCCCTGTCGCTTTGGTTTCGCCGAATTCGAGGATCCCGATAGCCTGGAGATTGCTGTGGAGGTATTGAAGGACATTGAAGTTCCTGTGAAGCGCCAGGATCCTAGCACTGGCGATGACAAGGAGGAGAAGGAGGTTGAAAAGAGCACCCTCTTGGTATGTATACGCTCTTCGGTTTCATTGTTTGAGACTTTTTCTAACACTATCTACTAGGTCGTTGTTGATGAGAGTACTATGACCTATCTAGAGCAGTTCGTTGCTAGCCGTGGTGAGCGGGACCCCCAGGAACTTCAGAAGCGCCTCGATACTGCACGCAGCGACCTGAAGAATGTCTTGTCCGGCCTCTTCCACCCGGCTACTCCGACCCAAAAGGAAGACATCTCGACTCTCGACAGGGAAGGTGACAGCGAAATGAAAGACGCCGAAGGTCCCAAGGATGGCGAGGTCGTCACCATTCCCATCACTGCGGAAGATGAACTGGCTGATATCCCCCCCCGAGATGCGCGAAAATGTCGCCAAGGAGATTGCAGCCTTCCGCGAGCGAAGCAATCGTCGTGATATTGAACGATTGAAGCGCGAGGAAGAAATCGAGGCAATGGAGCGTGCCCGGAACTCGGGCTCGCGGCACAGTCGTCTCGCTTCTCCTCCAGCCTCGGCTCCTAGTGGTCCTGCTGGTGGCGCAAATGGTATCCCCCTGGGTGCACGTGAGCGCGGAATGCCCAACGCCCCAGCAGGCCCGAAGGGATTCGGCGTACAGATTCCGAAGGATTACCAGAAGGGTGTCTCGTTTGTTAACGGCGGCATGAACGGAGGCGGAGCCTATAATGATCGAGAGGACGAGGACACCGACGCCAGTGACGAGGAGCTTGAGCGTCGTCGTCAAGATAAGCGCAAGGCTGAGCAAGAGAAGCAA
Organism: Penicillium manginii; assembly: GCF_028828005.1. NCBI lineage: Eukaryota > Fungi > Ascomycota > Eurotiomycetes > Eurotiales > Aspergillaceae > Penicillium > Penicillium manginii. The sequence continues at coordinate 926,750 of NW_026643110.1, read as the reverse complement.
TTCCTCGATCAGGAGCGCCGCTGGCTCAACCGCGAGCGAAGTCGCACGGCCGCTTTGGAGCGCGAAACGAAGCGAGACAAAGAGGAAGACGGCAAGCTCCAGGCTCTTCATGACGAGGCAGATGAGAGGCTTAAGGAGTGGAATGACGATACGGAGGCCATCCGCAAGGCCACTGAATATTACGCAGATCGCGGCGCGTGGCTTCGTAGTCGGGCTGCGTTCCGTGCTCGTGAGATTAGCATCGATGAAGCTGATCGAGCTGCGGAGGAGCGCGAACTTGCTCGCTCCGCTCAGCAACAAGAGCAGGCCCGTGGAGCCGCCGACGACTTCCTCGCACGCCAGGCACAGGAGCTCGAGGCCCGCGCCCCGGCCCCTCGCGAAGAGCCTCAACGCTTCAAGCTTTCCCTTGGCGCAGCTGCGCAGAAGGCCCAGGCCGCAACCAGCCGTCGCACAGTTGCCGAAGTCGAGGGCTTGCTGGAAGACGAGGAAGAGCCCGCCAACACTGTTCGCCGTCCTCTTATTCCCATCAAGTTCGATTCCGCTGCCGAGGCTGCTGGTCTGTCGGACGAGGAACGAGCCCAGGCTGCGCGCCAACTTGCTGCAGAAATCCCGGCCAACAAGGAGGGTCTTTGGAAGTGGGAGGTGAAGTGGGAATTCGTGGACAATGCCGTGATAAGCGACCAGATCAAGCCTTTCGTGGAGAAAAAGATCGTCGAATATCTTGGCGTGCAGGAGCAAATGCTGGTAGACGTTGTGGAGGAGCACATCCGGCAACGCGGATCTCCACAGGATCTCGTGGAGCAGTTAGAGGAGGTAAGATCATCCACTCTGTTTAATAACCCCCGAGAAATGGCATTGCTAACAACAATTTTGTAGGCATTGGACGAGGAGGCCGAGGTACTTGTGCGCAAACTTTGGCGTATGATCATCTTCTTCTCGGAGAGCGAGAAGCGTGGCTTGTCGGCCTAAGAGCTGCTTCACAGAGCTTCGAGCTGATTAGAAGAGACACTGAGATTTCATATTCCCATAAGGCATTTTTTAAGCAGATCATATTGATAGGAATGCTCTACCTTTCCTTGCAATTAATTACGATGGAGTTTGTATGCCCAGGTGTACATCGATAAATATCCATGAAGTCTAAAGTTCTATCAACCTCATACTACTAGTAGTACTACGATATAAATATCTAATGCCTGGCTCTACTGAGTTCCTACTAGTAGTAATAAGCTTATCTACTGGCAGTCAATCTCACAGACAACCTCCTAATTTAGCCAGACCAAGGTAATGGATATCCGAAGGGATAATTAGTAATTAATGGAAATAGAATATCCGGTCCCCGCGTCCGGAGTTACCCCGATTCCCCAGCCGAGATTGTGATTGGTGGAAAAAGATTCTCCATCAACCAGATACTTCGATTGGACTAAACCCCCATCAAAATGGAGGCAACTGGGGCAAATCGAGGGGTGACGAGGGGAATTGTGGTCGCGCGCGTGGGGTGACAGCACTTTATATACAGGCCACGACTCGCAAATTTCTCCCGGCTCACTTTTTTAATATTTCCATTATACCCCGTCGTTTTCTTGATCATCTTCTGCTTCCAGTTTATTTCTCTGGTCGATTTTTCCCCGGAAATACTCCCCGCATTTCTACTTTCCCCTACATCACTTGCCCTTTTTGGAATTGCAATTGCACAGCAAAGCACTGCCGCGCGCAATTGAGTTCAATCCAGCTATTTTACTTGCTGAATCTCAGTCAAAATGGTCAAGATCACTGGCTTCACCACACGGGATGTGCGGTTCCCCGTAAGTTCTCTCTCGCGCAGATTACTGCCCTTGGAATTTCTTGCCAGGCTTTCGCTGACCACAGTGTACAGACCTCCCTCGACAAGACTGGCTCTGATGCCATGAACGCAGCTGGCGATTACTCTTCCGCCTACTGTATCCTCAACACAGACTCCGACTTCAGCGGACACGGCATGGTACGACCCTCCCAGTTCAAGACCCCACTCAATTTCGGTTTCATCGGAGCAACCCCGCAAAGACACTAGCTAACTCACCCTCCCTACACAGACATTCACCATTGGTCGTGGAAACGAGATCGTCTGCGCCGCCATCTCCCTTGTTACCCCGCTCATCGTTGGCAAGGATCTCGATGAGCTTACTGCTGACTGGGGTAAGACATGGCGCTACCTGGTTTCCGACAGCCAGCTGCGCTGGATCGGCCCTGAGAAGGGTGTCATTCACCTGGCCCTTGGAGCTGTCGTTAACGCTCTTTGGGATCTGTGGGCCAAGACCCTGGGCAAGCCTGTCTGGCGCATTGTTGCCGATATGAGCCCTGAGGAGTTCGTGCGTTGCATTGACTTCCGTTACATCACTGATGCTATCACCCCCGAAGAGGCCATTGCTCTGCTGAAGGAGGTTGAGGGCGGAAAGCAAGACCGTATCCGCGAGGCTGAGGCTAGCCAGGCTGTGCCTGCTTACACTACTAGTGCTGGCTGGTTGGGATACGGCGAGGAGAAGCTGAAGACCCTCTTGGACCAGAGTGTTGCTCAGGGATACAAGCACTTCAAGCTGAAGGTCGGCGCTAGCTTGGAGGATGACAAGAAGCGATTGCGTATCGCTCGTGAGGCTATTGGTTACGACCGTGGCAACATCCTCATGGTCGATGCCAACCAGGTTTGGTCCGTCCCTGAGGCTATCACTTGGATGCAGGAGCTGGCTGAGTTCAAGCCTTGGTTCATTGAGGAGCCTACCTCCCCCGACGACATCCTCGGCCACGCCGCTATTAAGAAGGCTCTTGAGAACACCCCCCACGGCACCATCGGCGTTGCTACCGGAGAGATGTGCCAGAACCGCGTCATCTTCAAGCAGCTTCTGCAAGCCGGTGCTCTCACCGTCTTGCAGGCTGATGCTTGCCGTGTTGGCGGTGTCAACGAGGTGCTGGCAATCCTCCTGCTGGCTCGCAAGTTCGGTGTCCCCATTGTGCCTCACTCTGGTGGTGTCGGTCTCCCTGAATACACTCAGCACTTGAGTACGATCGATTACGTCGTTGTCAGCGGCAAGAAGAGTGTCCTGGAGTATGTGGACCACCTGCACGAGCACTTCGTGCACCCCTCCAGCGTCAAGAACGGTTACTACGTCACTCCCCTGGAGCCCGGCTACAGTGTCGAGATGAAGGCCGAGAGCATGGATGCGTTTGCATTCCCCGGTGAGGAGGGTAAGAGTTGGTGGCGGTCAGCGGAGGCGAAGGACATTCTGGAGGGACCTCGCGTGGTATAGATTAAAATGACTTTTTCTTAATGTCTTTACGTGTATTCATGTCAATAGTTTTTATTTCAAAATATTCAGCTTCAGTCTTTTGCTTCTGGTAGGGTATTTCATTTGTTCGCCTTTAGGTTATTTGGCAGACTGCACCATGGTTGTGGTATATAATATAATACATCAATGAGGCTAGAACCATCGTCTGAGTGGGATTCTCAGGACTCAGCCATAAAAGTACAGAGAGCATCGCTGCGATGACAGGCGCTGGATCACGGACGATACTAAGAAATAGATGTTTACAATCGCATCTTCCCCGTCAATGCTCAATTTTAGCGCCGAGTCATCCGATCATTCATATGGGGAATGAGAGTAGAACAAAGCCGAGAAAATTCAGTATGTATGGCTCAGCGCCATTGGATACCAAAGAGTTTTAGGGAGCTGGCCACACTGGGTCTCTCCGATGCCTTCTCCAAGATAATGCGTGAGTGACCCTTGACATCCAGGGCGAGGAGTTGATATTCCCACTCAGTCTTGTCCAAGTGCTTGATCATGTGTACGACGACGACGCCAGAGTTGAGGGGTCCTTCCACCTAAAGAATACAGTCAGAATAATAGTCTCAGAACGAGAGCTGGAGTCTTAGTTCTCACATGAAAGTTCATACGGAGATGCTCCCGTCCTAATCGATCCTTCTCCTCGGTAGTGCTGTACCAATCTATCAGCGACGGAGTTTCAACATGTATAAGCAGTTCAAGCGACTTACGCAATAGGTCTGTTTCGTTGCCATCGGCTTGACGTATTCTCGCCAAATGCCCTGATTTCTCTCCGATCTCCAAGAAGCTTTGTGCACCGAGAATCTTCCTTGATACGATCGACTGCCTTCTCAAATTGCCAGGTTCGGCTATTTGGCGAGACAATCTCGGTCCAGAAAAGGTAGAAGACACCACCAGTGAGGACCGCACCAGCGATCACAACCATAAAGTTTACGGACTGTTGAGTCGCACGCGACACCTTTTCCCTGCCACTGAGCTCACCCCACTCGTATCTTCCATCGTCCGACAGCACCGTGATGTTCCTCCTCTTCGGTCGAGGTCCAGAGCCTAGATCGCTTTGGGTGGCATAGAGCCGTGTGAGTTCGGTACGGGTTGAGGAGCGCAGAGCGGCAGACACATTGGCCGAGGCCCTTGGGAGGGCACGCAAATATTGAGGATTCATGTTGGACGTGCGTTCAATAGCCAGAGCAAGACCGTAAGGTATGCCCAAGATGCGGCGCAGTCCCAAATGCCGCAGTCGATAACGACCGATAGCGAGGGCTCACGTGCTTGTGAAAGTTACAATACGGTAATTTTGCAAGGCTGGTGTGGCGTAATACTGGCACTCAGTACGCATTCGGCGCCACCGCCAGATTGCAAATTACACCCAGGCACAGAGTCCAGTCCAGTCCAACTCCGACCACGTTCGTCCTTCGCCATTCCTCCCCAAGTCTCGGCTTCTTTTTTTTACACTGCTGGACATCTTCTCCCCTCCCCCTCCAGTTCACTATGAGTGCCTCCAAGGCGCAGTCTCAAAAGATCTTTGAGAAGCTGAAGTTGAAGCCCGCAAACAAGGTGCGCACACCACCCCGCCATCCCCGGTGCGGCCCTCGTGTTATTCGGAGCATTGGTCACTAATATGATCCTGGCGAGTAGGTCTGCTTCGACTGCAACTCTAAGAATCCCACCTGGTCATCAGTCCCACTCGGAATCTATCTGTGCCTCGACTGCTCGGCTCACCATCGCAACCTCGGTGTCCACATCTCCTTTGTTCGTTCGACCAACCTCGACCGTATGTATTTCGTGATCTTCGCCCCCTTCGACCCAGCCGCGCCTCGCCCTCGAAATTGACTAACACATGCGATTCAGAATGGCAATGGGAACAGCTCCGAGTGATGAAAGTTGGCGGAAATGAGTCGGCGACCAAATACTTCCAGTCGCACGGTGGATCTGCGGCGCTGGCGAGCAAGGATCCCAAGGTCAAGTATACCTCCAATGCGGCTGTGAAGTACAAGGAAGAGCTCAAGAGACGCGCTGCGGCGGATGCGCAACAGTCAGTATACCCATTCGAATGAACATTGGACAACCTCGAATCCTGGTGTTGATGGTTATTGTTGATCTAGGTTTCCCAGTGGGGAGGTAGTCATTACCGACTTGCCCGCCGGGACTCCCTCCGATGGCTCAAACACCCCTGCTGAGGCAGATGACGATTTCTTCTCTTCTTGGGATAAGCCCTCCATCAAGCGCCCGAGCAACCCCCCATCCCGCACTGGAACGCCACCTGTCGTGAGCCGAACCGGATCCCCTTTCCTGAACGCCGGCGCAAATGGATCTCGCTCAAAATCCCCCTTGTCCGCGTCCGAAGAGAAGGTTTCCTCTCCCGCTCCGACTGCCATTCGTCCTACCTCCTCTACTCGAAAGATCTCTTCGACAGCCGGTGCTAAGAAGGGTGGCGTTCTGGGAGCCAAGAAGGCGCCCAAGCTCGGAGCGAAGAAGGTGGTCGCTAGTGACATTGATTTCGACGAGGCGGAGCGTAAGGCCAAAGAGGAGGCCGAACGCATCGAGAAGCTTGGTTACGACCCGGAAGCTGAGCAGGCTGAGGCCGATGCGAAGGCCAAAGCTGCTACTGCGGCCGTTCCCATTGCTTCTCCCGCCCCTATCAGCCCAAGCCAAAGCAAGACCCACGAGCGCAACTCTAGTGACGTTGAGCGACTTGGTATGGGTATGAACAGACTTGGATTTGGCCAAGTGTCTAAGCCCGCGGCCCCCAAGAAGCTTGGCTTTGGTGCTGTTGGTGCTGCCAAGTCCCCTATGAACGGTATTTATTTCTTATCCCAACCCTCCCAGTCAGCAGCTAATATTTCCACAGAGGAGGAGCTTGCTGAGACCCGGACACGCTTCGGCACCCAGAAGGGTATCTCCTCCGATGAATACTTCGGTCGCGAGCGCTTCGACCCCAACGCCCAAGCCGAGGCTAAGCAGCGACTGCAAGACTTTGGCGGCGCGACGTCGATTTCCAGCAATGCTTACTTCGGCCGGCCCGAGGATGAGCTCCCTGCGATGGATGACGGTTATGGTGATCTCGAGAACGCGGCCAAGGACTTTGTCCGTCGCTTCGGAATCACTGCTGGCGACGACCTCGAGAACCTGTCTCACATCGTTGGCGAGGGAGCTACCAAGCTTCAAGGTCAGTTTTTCTAGAGTTTTTTTCAGTATATACAGAGTATTCGGAACGTTTGTGCGCTGACCGTGCTGAGCATAGGTGCCATTCGCAACTACCTGAACAACTAAATGCCATGACTACATATTATTGTCATATCAAATACCTACTTAGCAAGCCTACTATTGATCCCCCTTCTTGTGATGTGTGACGTATACTTTTGGCCCTCCCAGCACCTCGCTATCAACCACAGTCTCATTCTTGTCCATTCGCCTAAAAAGACCACCGCCATGGAAATTTAGTTATTGGAGATCCTCTACTCGAGTGATGGTGGATGCTCAAGAACCTTATTTATCATTTCTTTTTCCTGCCTTGTCTCGTTTTCGCCATACCACACGGATGAATGCAAGACCTTATTCCCTTTGTCACTTCCTATGTTTTTTTCTTAGTATGATTTCGAACCAGTCGCAAAATAAACGGATAAGCTTTGCATCTATTTGATTTGGAGCAAGTGGAACCATGTGAAGTGCATGAATCGGAATAACAACTTGAAATTGAGAAAACTTTAGACTACTACCCCGATGCTATTCCCAACCTTGTATGCCAGTGGGAAGTCCAGTAGTATATCCGTCACCTTCTCTAGCAACTTGGCCATCAACCTTGGAATACAAGTAGATATCGCAGCTATAGCCCTCTCAAAAAAGGGATCATCATGTTGTTCACTAAGCCTAAGGCTTCGAGAAGTAAGCGTTCGACATATCCAGCAAATGAGACGGAGTTTTACTCTCAAGCCGACTCCTCATTCCGGATACCAAAATTTTATCTCCTGCCTCTCCATCGGGGATGGTTCAAAGCCTCGAAAGCTAACGCAGCATGAGCACTCCACTGTACAATGGCCTACGCCTCTCTCATAAGATTCCGTAGCACGAAGTGCACAGCAGCCACAGCCACGGCTACAGCACCCATTTCGACCCGCACAGTCTGCAACCAGCTCTTTACGCATGTACCATTTAGGATCCTTGCGGTTGTCTTCATAGTTGCGCTTCAGTGGGTTGGCAGGAAGCATGGATTCTGCTTCGTAGAGCTTGCGTGACAATTCGCTCGCTTCAGGTAGAAGCTTGTAAAGCTCGGAATGAAATTCCTTGACCAGTTTCTCGTTGGGGCTCTTCAAGTTGCCAGTGGTCGTGCAGGAACTCTCGAGTTTTCTTTTGATTCGTTCCTGCCACTGTGAGTGCATACGGAGCTCGTGTTCAGCGATAATGATATCAACAAGTATCCCCCGGGCGTGTTTGTGAGCACAAGGCATGTGGCCATATTGAAGTCGGTACACGTTTGAGACCTTGTAAGGATTAGCGTAGTGACTTACGGTATAGAATCTTCCACGTCAGAAAAACCCATGGTCGTCGAAGAATTCTTTCAGCGTCATTTAGATAAAAGCTGATCGACTGATCGAAGACAGGTAGTGGATTTAAAAAAAAGCGTAACACAAGTGTGACAGATGCAACTGAGATAAAGTCTCTACACAGTTTGGAAGGGGAAAGGTACTACTATTAGAAGTGTCCGAGTCTTGATGAAAAATCATTGGCCCTGCGCGCCGCATCTCAAAATGGAAGCCGCCGTTGGGAATAGTAACAGTCATCCACGGATCAGACAATAATTACGTAGTTAAAGTCATCAATCTCGTAAGTATAAGGAAACTCAAAGTGCATAATTATCAGCTGCTACAATAATAACATAATTTGAAGCATCAAGAATACTAGTTTTCTATTCCCTGGCCTCGTACTCGTATTGAGGCCGAGTCCTTTAACTAGATACCCCATCTCAATTTGGACAAACGTTGTCTCTAACGATGATCAGTCAGTATTAAGCCCATAACACTCACCTGAAACCCTCGATAAATCTTTGACCATACTATACATGAGCATTTAACTGCATGCAATAAGCAGAATTAAACGAACCGCTAATTTCTTGGCATGACGCAGCCCATCTTAGAACGAAGCCTGAGTCGCCAACTATCATGCGGGCGAATCTATACTCACTGAATGTAACTACTCCATAGATAACTTGATGGTGAATTGTAAATCCAAAAAAATTCATCTGATTGGGCTACAAAATTCACTCAACCACGGGTGACAGTGACGCGGGGGCTAAAGTAAGGGGGGAGATATAGAGCCCGTTCTCCTCGGCTCCGCCACAATGCCGAGACTTTTGAACCGCATTAGACCGCAATTTTTCACCACCATATTAGTCGCCATTTTATATGCCATTGCAACCTCCTGAGCCCTCCATCCCATTTCCCAAACAGTACTCCTATTCCATATGGGCCAATCTAGCGTGATTCTCGACTCTCACTTGCAAAATGGGGCTGATGGATGATTTCCGCTTGCGACGGTCCATTCTTGGCACCAATCATGAAGATACTGCCGCCAACGAGAAATCCCATGCCCCATCTTCTGCCCAGGGAGATAGACAATATAGCTTCTTCAGCACTCGGCTGAATTGCGTTGCCCACGCCGACAGTCTCCATTCATTGCAGTCGTTATGTGGCCCCTTTAATCATCTCATGGAAACGGGCGTGCACATCGGGCTTTGGTGGCTTCATGTGACATCACCGTCTAATGAGGATATTGAGGCCCTCTCGCGGTTATTGGACATTCACCCCCTCACGACTGAGGATATCAAAATGCGCGAAGTCCGGGAGAAGATTGAGCTCTTTGGTCCTTATTACTTCGTCTCCTTGCGGCTTCCTCTCGAGCCGGATGCCGTTGCGGGAGACCTGGACGACTCGGATAATTTCTACGGCGTCGTGTTTCAAGATAGCATTTTGAGCTTTACTTTCGATGATACCCCCCCACCCTGCACATGTGTGGAACCGCATCAAGGAACATCAGAGTGACTTGTCGTTGACGAGTGATTGGATTTGCTACGCTCTTATGTACGCACCTACCCTCTACCTACCGTCTCGAATATCCATATTCAAACGACTAGCCTCGTCGGACCCCATGAACTAACTTTCTCTCCAGTGATGATATTGTCGATGGATTCGCACCCCTCATAGACCGAGTCACGACAAGCGTGGAAGTAACTGAAGATACACTGGACATAACCCAGCCCGACGACATCGGCCTGGCCCTGCAGAATATCCACAAATACCGCAAAGAAGTCACTCACATCCGCCACCTGCTCAACGATAAAACAGATGTCGTGAGGTGCTTCGCCCGTCACTGCAGTAGCCTGAGCGCGTCGCCTTCCGATGTCGCCTCATACTTGAGCGATATCCAGGACCACGTCTTGACCATGATGTCCCACCTGACCAACGCAGAGCAGATGCTGTCGCGGTCCCAAACGAAGTTTATGAGCAGAATCGCGTTTGATTCGACTCGTATGCGGAATCAGATTGCAGAAACTCTCAGCCGTCTCACTGCGATTGGATCGATCGTTGTGCTCATGCAGGTTACTACTACTTCTTTTGGTATGAATGTACAGGTGCCTGGTGAGGAGGTGAATAATGTGGCGTGGTGGTGTGGAATCTTGGGATTCGAACTCCTTGTCGCGGTATTGCTTTTGTTCATTCTGAGGAAGGCGAGGATTATATAGATATCTCCGTGACCAAGCTCCGTCTGAGGTCAAAAATAATTTGAATGGAATATAGTACTCATTAGCGCAAAATATACAGAAAGAATAGTATAAATAAATGGCCTGTTGATATACAGTAACAGAAGGAAAATAACTAATGTTTTGTACTCCGAGTTGGACCAGCTGAGCTCCATGATGAATGAAGAAAGCATTCTCAGTCCGCCGTATGCAATGTTGAAACAAAAAGAGAAAGTGATCAGTCCCCCAATCAAGAGGATCTGCTCGCCTTATTATACACGATATATCGCGTCCGCGACTTTAGTCACCTGCCACATCTCATGTACATCATGCACACGAACAACATCAGCCCCACCGGCAACACTAGCCGAGACGGTGGCTGCAGTACCCCAAACTCGCTCACGTGGGGTCTTGACGCCAGTGATGTGACCAATGAATCGTTTCCGACTCGGACCCATCAACCAAGGGAAACAGTCGAGACCCTCCGCCTCTCGTAGCCGAGACAACTCACGTAGAATCTCCAAATCCTCCGGCTGATTCTTCGCGAAGCCCAAACCCGGGTCGAGAATGATGCGCCAACGGCGAATCCCAGCTTCCTCGGCAGCGTCGATGCGCTGGCGCAGCTCAGCCGCAACGCTGGGGATGACACCATCGGGGTAGTCGGTCAATTTGGTCATTGTTTGCGGGGTCCCGCGCATGTGCATCAAGATGATGGACTTGCCGATACGGGCTGCGGTGGGCAACATCTCGGGATCCAGGGTACCGGCCGAGACGTCGTTGATGATGTCCGCGCCAGCAGCACAGGCGGCTTCAGCCACGCTTGCGCGGTAGGTGTCGATGCTGATGGCGATATTGGCGGCTTCGGGGATGGATGTCCGGATGTGTTTGATTGCGGGGACGACGCGGGAGATTTCTTCCTTTGCGCCTACAGGTGTTGAGCCTGGTCGTGTGCTCTCGCCACCGATGTCGATGATGGTTGCTCCGTGGGCAATGAAGTTGCGGACGGTTTCGGTGATGTATTTCATGTCTGATGGGGTGTGCTTTCCGCCGTCAGAAAATGAGTCTGGGGTTAGGTTCATGATTGCCATGACGTGCGTGTTGCGTTTAGGGTCTGTTGCGTGGATTGCGGGGAACTGGGGAGAGATTGGGGTTGTTGAATATGGTGTTGGCTCTGGGGGTGGCAGAGCTTTGAGATAATCTATGTATGTTTTGGAATTCTTGCCAGATTGAGGCGGTCGTTCATGAGGAATGAGTCTGATGATATTAGACTGGTGGGTTCGAGGTTGTAGCATGTATCAGATCATGAGTGACTTACTGGCAGAGAGGACGGAGCACGAAATCACGCTCTAGCATTAGATTATGCGGAACGTTTAAGCGTTCATGGGAGAATATTTCGTGATCATAGAGTAGAATGTCGAGATCGATGGAGCGCGGGCCCTTGTCAATCAGTTTCATTCTGCCTAGTTCATTCTCAATCGACTGAAGGGCATCCAAAAGGTCCATGGGCGCGAGAGTTGTTTCAACCTTGAAGCCGTTAGCTTTATTTCAAGCATAGAGAAGAGAGGTAAATAAAGAGAGAGAGAGAGAAAGAGAAAAGCCTTGCTCTCATCAGGGAAGTCATACCTCACAAACTCCATTAATAAATGTACCTTGATCAAGCACATACATCGGAGTTGTCTCGAAAAGAGAGCTTGTCCGTTTCACAGTGATACCAGCTCGGTCCAACTCAAGACAAGCCTTTTCAATCATTTCCACTCGGTCTCCAACATTACTACCAAGTGCAATGAAAGCCCGATGAGTCTGCCGGCCATCTGGCACACTCATCTTGGCAGGTAGGCGCGGCACTTGCCCGCAAGAAAATCTCCGCGCGTACGTCTTCAAGTACGATAGCGGGGTCATACGCTTTGGCCGGACATTTTCAATGGGCGAGGACAAGACTGTCGGGTCGCGCATAGGAAACTTATCTAGCTAAGTTTAGTTTTGAATCGAAGGTAACAGATGTGCAGTGGAACAAGGGATGTAAAAAATGCATGTCCCGCAATTTTTTTTTTCTGGGGCGATACAGATAAATGATAGATAACGCCATTGCGGCAACATGGAAATTGAAACAGTGGAACTGAGAATTGGGAATTGCGGAGGCAACTTGAACCTACTTGAGCACGCAGAGGAAGTAATACTATAACTATATGTTAGACACAATTCTTGAAAATTACTCCTCGGCGATCAATAATCAGAGACCTGCCTTCTAGTCCAATACCCGTGAAAAGACCGAGCGCCATGCGTCGAATGCGGAGTCCCCGGCTGTAACGGTAACCGTCTAACCGATCTCAATTGCTGTGATGAGGAGAAAATCTCGCGGGCACAAATCCAGGTTGATAGAGCATGACCAGATCCTCGGTACATTGCCCATGAACCCATTCTTGTGGTGGTTCAATCAGGAAGATCCTAGTTTAGTGTTGCTATCGCGGAGGAAGGGGCCGGGTGCACGTGAGGTGACCCGATGCTTCCCCGGGGATCTCTGCCTGAGTGCCTTGTTGCCTTTGGAGTTAGGTGTCAATCCACCCCTCAAAATGGGCCGAGGCTCATGCCATCATCTGTGAAAGCGCCTCGGCTGACTACTTCTTATAGGTGTCCGCCTTCCCCGGATTCTTCGCTCTTTCAGTTTTCACTTCCACACATCACATCCACCATGGCTTCTCCTCGTATGCTCCACACCCATGAGGTATATCTCCAATATCACATCTTGCTGACCATGTCCCAGAGGTCATCCGCACTCCCATCACCGATCTGCTCAAGATCAACCACCCCGTTCTGCTGGCAGGCATGAACGTGGCGGCCGGCCCCAAGCTGGCTGCTGCTGTCACCAACGCCGGTGGTCTGGGTGTCATCGGTGGTGTTGGCTACACCCCGAGATGCTTAAGGAACAGATCGATGAGCTGAAGAGCTACCTGACCGACAAGAAGGCTCCTTTCGGTGTTGACCTGCTACTCCCCCAGGTCGGCGGCAGCGCTCGCAAGACCAAGTGAGTTCCCACTTCCATGTGACACCCGGTGGTATCCACCAACTTACGATTTTCCTTCCTCTAGCTACGACTACACCAAGGGTAAGCTCAACGAGCTTGTCGATATTGTCATCCAGGAAGGTGCCAGCCTCTTTGTCTCCGCCGTCGGTGTCCCCCCCCAAGGCCGTTGTTGACAAGCTGCACGGTGCCGGTATCCTCTGCATGAACATGATCGGTCACCCCAAGCACGTTGCCAAGTGTCTCGCCGTCGGCGTTGATATCATCTGCGCCCAGGGTGGTGAGGGCGGTGGTCACACCGGCGATGTCCCCACTACCATCCTCATTCCCGCTGTCGCCAAGCTCGTCAAGGGCAAGAAGAGCCCTCTGACCGGCCAGCCCGTGCAGGTCATCGCTGCCGGTGGTCTCTACAACGGTAACTCTGTTGCCGCCGCTCTCATGCTCGGCGCTTCCGCCGTCTGGATCGGTACCCGTTTCATCCTGGCTGATGAGGCCGGTGCCCCTAAGGCCCACCAGGAGGCTGTCCGTACCGCTGGCTTCGAGGATAACGTCCGCACTATCATCTTCACTGTACGTGATCACCCTGGTTGAAATTTACATTAACATTATGCAACGCAACTTACTAACAATATCTCTAGGGTCGCCCCATGCGCGTCCGCAAGAACGAGTACATCATGAACTGGGAAGATAACCGCGCCGAGGAGATCAAGCAGCTCACTGCCAAGGGTGTCATCCCCGTCGAGCATGACTTTGAGAACCTGCCCGATGATGTCGATGACGACTATCTTGACAACGCCCGTCCTTATCTGATGGGCAAGGTTTCCGCTGTCGTCGACGAGAAGAAGCCCGCTAAGGCTATCGTTGATGAGCTTGTTCACGACGCTGCTGCTCTGCTGAAGCAGGGTGAAAAGATGGTTGCTAAGCTGTAAATAATTCTCTTTTTTGTTGTCTCATCTAGCATACTCGGTCACAAGTACATAGTTCAATAAGACCACTCTTCTATTATTGGTTATTTACATAGAAGGGGAGATTGTGTGGATGCCAAATATCATATTATTTTTCCTCTATGAGCCAGGTATCTCAGAAGCCCTCCTGGCCCGTAAATTAGCCTCGATATGTACTTTATCCCAAGGTCTAAGATGCTGCATTGGCTTCGAGGCATTGGAGAGGGACAGGGTTCTGGCTCTTACTAGGCCTTGTGTAGTCCTTCACAATTGAAGAAGCCTTAGTTTGAATACCTAGGTATGCGAAGTTCTTCCGAGTCCAGCGTAAAAAAACGTCATTAATTCCAACATACTACTAGTAGTAGTAGATCCCCGCGGAAATTCCCAGGTATAAGACCTCCGATACTGAATTCGGCTATTTGCTCGGCGATGAGTAAACCAACCAATACTTTGAAAATCTGCTGTGTTAGTACAAACGGGCATGGCCTTCCTGACTTCGAGTGCTGTAGGGAATCCCCGTTCGACTCGGGGCCGGCAATTTCTTTTTTTTTCCTTTTCGCTTTCACCACCCAATTTCTAGGGGTTTGGTATATTTTACCAAATCTAATATTTCTCTGGATTTCGCGCGTGTACTCGTAGTATTTTGAGACTGGGGCTGGGCTGGTTTCCCTTTCAGGAACCGACTGTATTTAGTATCACTAGTAGAGAACGGGTCCAGAGCGGTGCTATCTGACCACTCTTGAAAGCCTCGGCTTGGATCAAATCATCACCATGCAGTGCCAACCTTGGAATGAAAGGCTCGCGTTTGTTTGAATCCTTTGTTTGAGATCAATTATAATGGGCTGGGTGCGATTGTACGTAATCCCATTTGACATGGAAAGATAGCGAGTGGAATGCAATAACCCGGCGTTGATTATGGCTAGAGGTGTGCTAATCTAGATGATATTGCGTATCAATCCATTCAAAGATAAATTTGGAATGTGGAGAGATCTATGGGATGAATGGAAATGGGTATCCGGGGCCCTTCTCCTCTTGACGGAACTGGAAGACATGGAAAAAGAAGTAGCGATGGCAGAATGCGAGAGAAAGGGGCAACCTTGGAAGGGGGCATGGTGTCATCTTGCTCGACCAGCCCACCAAGAGCTATGGAATCTCCCGCAGATCGTTCCCTGTCGCCCTCATCCTTGGGCATATTAGCCGTCGGTTCAGATTCTGGAGATCGATCGTCACGAACCGTAATCAAGAAGATCTCAAAACAGAACGTTTCTGGATACGGAGATCAATAGCGATAACCACTGGGGTCGGAGACGACCGAGGGGATCGTAGCGTGCCTATAGGCACCATATAGGGAGAACAAGTGACGATATGCAGCGTATCGAGAGTCAAAAGCAAACCGTAGCTAAGATCATAGCTAGAATATGCAGATCAACGTCAGTCGTGGGCCCTGGGGAAGAGTGCCTGAGAGACCCAAAGTGGAAGCGATAGGAGGAGTCGGACTCGCTGCGCCGCCGATAAGAGCCAATAGCTGGGCTATGATTTGCAGCGAGGAGGATACCCATGACCGGGGATGATGCCAGAAAGGGGCCAGGTAGTGTTGCAGATCCGGGGCTGTCTCCCGATTACACGAATAGATTATGATAACCCTATGGGATGGTCATCTCCGCTATCACGAATCAAACCCCTAGCCCTGCCCAGGATGCGCCTGCTTCTGCACCTGCTCTCTGACGCGAATCCGGGAGATTGATTTTAATGCCGCTGGCAATCGGTCGGCTTAGAGCGAGAAAGTGCATGAGGCACCCTCGTAGCCGGCTCAACCTTCTTGATCCAGGGTTCTCCGCACTATATCCCGTCTGCTTTCGGGATTAAACAGATGATGACTGGACCTCGGGAGGTATGGATGGTGTTGCCACACTGAATTTGAGTTGGGCGATGCAGGGACCCCCCGTGCGGGGAGAACATGTGTTGGATGAGACCCCAGAGCTGGAGGTGGCAGGGATGACCAGTCAAGTCAATTCAAGCTTTCGTGGGGTTCAAATGTGAACGCAGTTCGGCGGCTTCCGTCAATGTGTACTGCATGGGTACAAGATCTGTACAAAGCTTACCTAGGGTAAGGTAGCCTGCAGGGCATGTTATCAGCAGCCATGATATCGGTGGGAAGTGTACTTTGTACTCTGTACTCTGTACATAGAACTAACACAGAACTGTAGGACTATCTCACACGGGTCTTATCGGCGGTCCGACCACCTGCGGCAGCCCTTGGGAAAGTATTCAAGCATTCAGCCAGTGGGAAAACCCCGATGGAGTCCCACTTTAGTCGGAAGCGATGGATGGGACCTCGCGTTTCGCGTCGGCAGCACCATAGGATGGAGCAGTTCCACTCGCGATAAGACGGTGCACCACGGCTGACTGGCTCAAAGTCAGCGCAAGTGGATCCCCATAGCTTGTCATTTGCTTGTGTTCTGGAAAAATTCCCACGAGGGCCCTATCTCGGAACGCAAAGTCTGCCATCGCGAGTGGGGCGACGCGCCCACTGCAGGAATTTTGTGGTTCACTGGCGGTCATTTGCTGGTATATTAAATCCTCCCCTTGCCGTGGAACACAAAAAAAGAAAAAAAAAAGTTCGATATGTGAAGCTGTCTCCCTTCTTCTTTCCAATCCTCCTCCAATTCTCCCTCTTTGGGCTGAGCCTGAGTCCGAGCCTTGAGTCTTAACTCTTAAGCTCTTAAGCTCCTCGCGTGCACTCATTCTCCTTTCGGTCGACTTCCGATCTTGACGTGTAACGTGTAACGTTTGACTTGGACTTGGACTTGGACTTCAACTTCCACGATGCGATCCAAATTCGGTTTTGGGTCTCGTGACGTCGAGAAGGCGCCTCACGTCGACAACACCTATGAAACTCACAGCAATGAGACTAGCGACAATGCCAACGACCACTACCAGGACAATGTCAGCGATGGCGCAGTCCCTGGCGAGAGCTTCGAGTATGGTGACTCCATGTATGCAAAGCTCCAGCGCCTCGCTGGCAAGGTCAATGTCGAGCAGCGTGGTATCGAGCGTGTGCCTGACAACGAGCGCACTGATACCTCATACTTCAACATTGGCAGCATGGTATGTCTTTTTGCTTTACTTGCCACACCTGAGAAAGAACACCCCCCCACTGACTCCAATTCCTCTCTTCTATAGTGGCTAGCGGCAGACATGGTCTCTAGTTCCTTCGCCATCGGTGTTCTCGGAAAATCCCTCTTCGGACTAGGAACGGTTGATGCCTTCCTGGTTTGCCTGTTCTTCAATTTGTTGGGAATCTTGACCGTTTGCTTCTTCTCGTGCTTCGGTCCTGCCTTTGGTCTGCGACAGATGGTGTTGTCGCGTTTCTGGTTCGGCTGGTACCCCGTGAAGATCAGTGAGTATCCCAAGAGCATGCGCATCGTGCACGCGTGAGAGAAACCCAATTCTAATCCGCCGCCTCCTAGTCGCCGTCCTCAACGTCATCGCCTGCATCGGCTGGTCCGCCGCCAACGCCATTGTTGGTGCCCAGCTTCTCAATGCTGTCAATAAAGATGTTCCGGGTTACGCTGGTATCCTCATCATCACCTTCTGCACTCTCTTCGTTACTTTCGCCGGATATAAAGTCGTCCACACCTACGAGAAATGGAGTTGGATTCCTACTTTCATCGTCTTCATGATTGTTCTAGGTCTCTTTGCCCACTCGGGTGATTTCCAGAACATCCCCATGCAGGCCGGCACCTCAGAAATGGGAGCCTGTCTTTCCTTCGGTTCTACCGTCTACGGCTTCGCCACCGGTTGGACGAGCTATGCCGCTGATTATACCGTCTACCAGCCTGCTGATCGCAGCCGCAAAAAGGTCTTTTTCTCAACCTGGCTGGGTCTCATCGTTCCTCTCCTCCTGACCGAATTCCTGGGAATCGCTGTCTACTCTGCCAGTGCCATTAATGGCGGTGACAACAAGTACGCAGCTGGCTACCTTGAGTCTGGTAACGGTGGTCTGATCGGAGCTGTGCTGGACCCGGTCGGCGGATTCGGCAAGTTCTGTCTCGTCATCCTGGCGCTGTCCATCATCGCCAACAACTGTCCCAACATCTACTCCGTCTCCCTGACCCTGCAAGTCCTGCACCGCTACACCCAGCGTGTGCCTCGTTTCGTCTGGACCTTCCTGGCTTCGTGTGTCTCCCTCGCCATCGCTATCCCCGGCTACTCGCACTTCGAGACCGTTCTGGAGAATTTCATGAACCTCATCGCCTACTGGCTGGCCATTTACTCTGGAATCACCATTTCCGACCACTTTATCTTCAAGCGTGGATTCGGCGGCTACCATGCCGAGAACTACGACAAGCCCAATAAGCTCCCCATTGGGATTGCTGCTAGTATCGCCTTCTGCTTCGGTGTTGCGGGCGTGGTCACTGGTATGAGTCAGACTTGGTGGATCGGTCCTATTGCCAAGCATGCCGGCGTGTCTCCCTCTTATGGCGATGTTGGCTTTGAGCTTGCTTTTGCCTTCTCCTTTACGGTCTATTGTGCTTTGCGACCGATCGAGTTACATTACTTCGGTCGTTGATTTGTATTTGTTCTATGGGTGTATATAGCGGTTTGTACTGGATCATAGTACTAGTTTTATTCAGTTTGGCGTGCATAGGCATGGCCTCAATCAATTGCATCAGCATTACTCTTTACATTCATGCCTTGAACGCTTCTGCTAGATTGGCCCCATTATAGGTCACCGGGTGACTGAGATAAATACCTAGTATGGTTGACATTACTGGTCGCTTTAAGGATAATCTTATAGCAATTCAATCCGGCAACACCCTTGGGAGCTAGAAGTTCTTTGGTGGAAAGAACATCCAATGTAAAAGTATTCTTAGGACATTTTGTGGTCAATACCCAGAAATTTTCATGTTTCCAGGTGATTTCTTAGCGCTAGATGAAGTTTGAGAGGAAAATTTGAAAGCATGATCACCAAGGGGACAGGTAGGAAATTATCCGTGAGAATGTATGGAAGTTCTTTTGACCATTGAAAAAAAATGAATGGAAATGAAGACTGACGGAAGAAATATCTCCAAAATCGTAAGAATCGTAGCATTTATTCCTATTCTATCATCGGTACCTTTTAGCGTAGTGACCTCGACATGTGCGATGCAGCAGAGGCTATGATTGCAGATCGGCGAACGTTGAAGGCGAGATCGAGCAAAATTTCCGATATTACAACAAACCTATTGAGGTAACAGAAACACCTCGGCAAGATACTTTTCATGTGGGAGATGAACATGGGGGCTATTATGATCCAATGGGCTCTGGAAATGGCTAGTATTCAGGGACTGTCTGTCTGTTCGTCATGATGTCTGGGATGTAAAGGCTCCAATGGAGCATCCACAGCGTAGTTCATAGCCAAGCGTAGATCACCCAGGAAGAAGCAGCAGATGCAGGCCAGCAGACCAAACGGAGCTGCAATGATGTATACCACTCTTACGCTGTCTGCATATGCCTGCTTAGCAGCGCTGGTTCCCGCCGAGAGAATTCCACTATCAACACCCGAGACACTGCTAAGTGCGGATTCATCTCCAGCCGCGATGGCCTTGATAAAATTCTCAACAGAACTGGGTGGGAGTCCGGCGTCAAGGACAGCCCGAGAAACATATTCAGGAATAAACTTTTGAACCCGAGCATTGAATGCAGCGGCGAAAATGGCAGTGAAAACGGTGGAGGCGATTGCTCGAGAGCAAGTCGTGGCGGCAGTTGCGGTAGCAATCAGATGATGAGGCGTTGATAGCTGCACGGCGGCAATGAGAAGTATAAGAGGAGCACCAAATCCAAGACCCGCGAGACCTGTGAAAGCCAATGCACTTATTTCGTCTTTTGGCTGAACTGTAGCAAGCCCGACAATGCCCGCCGTGAGGAGTAGAAACCCAACGAATAGTGGAGCTCGAATCGACCGGAATCTCGTGCTCAGATATCCATATATCACTGTGCCAATTCCGCCTGCGATCCAGTAAGGCTGTTCACGAGCAGCTAGTAAGAATGCATCTTTGGTGAATAGCTCAGTAGTCCTATATGTGGCAATTAGTACTTATCTTGTACCTTGAGACATGTGAGGCGCCACTTACAGGACGGGATAGAAGATTGTGTATGAGAAAAGCAAGATTCCTTCAATAAAAATGAGTCCAACGCACAGAGCAAATGTGCGTCCTCCAGTTTTACCTCCACGGAACAATTCATGATGGAGGATTCCAGTCGTCGTGGCCTTCCATTCGTAAAATCCAAATGAGAAGAGGCATAAGATACCGATAATAATAGTGGATAGCACGGGAGCTGAAGCCCACGCATATAACCCACCTCCCAGATTCAAACCAGTCAAAAGCAGGGTTATACCAGCAGTAAGAAGCATAAATCCCGGCAAGTCAAGACGTGCGATCTTCTGTGTCAATGATAAATGATCGAAGTCCGTGTGGCGTTTGGGAGGCTTATAGCCAAAAAACAAACATATTGCCGTTAGCCCCCAAAGTCCCATTTGAAGCCACTAGTCAGAATTAGCAAATCATTCCACATGTAATTCTTTAGTCTTACATAAAAGTTTCGCCATCCATTGTGGGCATTTGCTTTAGTGAGGGCCCCGATGATGAGCGGCGCCGAGCATGCGCCCAAAGCTGCAGCGACATTCATTCCCGCTTGGGCCACTATAATAATTTAGCAGTGATACTAATCAGAAGAAGCAATAGTAAGTCAGTTCCTTACTAGGCCGCCATTTTCGAGGAAGAATTTCGCTCGGAACACAATATGCCAGGGGCACAGTAGCGAAGCCAAATCCAATCAGAATCTGAGCGGCGATAAGCCGATAGATGCTAGTAGAGCCAGGGGCAATCGCAGATCCCACGAATGCTATAACTGCAGGTCCAACTAGAAGCTCTTTGCGCGCTTGAAATGTATCCGAGGCGGAGGAGATAAGGGGGGGCCAAGACGGCTTGAACAAGTGAAAGAGAGTTCGGAACCCAAGTGCCGGCCGCCGTATTCTTCAAATCGGCTTCAATGAACGAGAGCTGTGGTGAAATTATGCTTGTCAATAGGGTTCTTGTTGAGGAAAATCTTGAGTTCAATATGAAGACTTACCGCTGCTGGAGGACCCATCAGGCCAAAAATTTGCACAAGATTTAGTAGAAACATAGCCGCCAGTGCAAGGTATGTCGACATATGCAGCTTCGGTTCTTCATTTTCCACGTAGGCCAAGTTTTCCGGGTGTTTTGCGGCCGTATCTGGTGCATTTGCTGCATATTCAACCTCTAGCACTGGTGGGCAGCCCCCAGGGTCTTTCTCTGTCAACGACATTGGCAGAGCATAAGAGATTTCCGTTGATATCAATTACGTGAAGCTAGGAAATTCAATGTTTGGAGAAATTCTGTCCAAAGCGGGAATCTATTTTGCTTTAATCTTGTACTCGCACTAGCAGCGCCTTTAGACTGCAGCATTAGCGCGTCTGGGTATAGATCGGTAATTCCAATAGTTCCCCGCATTCTAGATAGGCCCACTTCCCCCACAACCCCAGATTATCCCCGTTTCTTGAAAATTTACTAGTGCATCATTCTCTTTTTAAAATGCTCAGAATTGGCTGTCCGGGATATTTGCCCTAGTGGGTGATTCCACCACTGCAGTGGGGCTCTACTAAATCATCTATCTGGGGACCACAAAGCTCAAAGCATCGATAGGGAGGTTCTATGTGCTAGACCAATGCACTAATTTACTAGTGCCATCCGAGTCTTTCGATGGCGTCTCAGAGTAATAGTGCATAAATTACTCAACACATTGTGGCAGCACACCAAAGTATATCAATTTTAACTAACAGCTCTAATTTCGGCGTAGAATTGAATCCGCAAGCAAGGCCAGTCTCTATTAATCAAGCTTTCAACCAAGACAAATTTCTAGTCAAAACTTCCGGAACAAGGCGATTATCATCGGGATCAGGTAGGTCTTGCTTTGCCTAGTATCCCTTCTGGCTCAAGCAATATGCTAAAAATTTTATAGCTCTGCCTTGGAAAGTCACCCGCGCCTTTGAAATCTGCGGGACCCGAGAGTGGCAAAACGGGAGATATTTTGTCATTAACGTAAATGACCTCCATACTCAGCATCTTCCACATCTGGCAAAATTGAGCTTTGAACATTTCCAGTCTAGAAAGAAACCGACAATTCGACACAAGTTCATACTTCACTCCGTCCCGAGTGAAGCGGCTGGTGATGCTCCCCGACCGATATGGAGAAGGCCTTCAAGTAGTTGATTGTTATTTCAGCAGGCATTATGTTGTGAATGGCATTGGATCCCTGAACAGAGCCATCGATGTCGCCTTGGTACCTATTCATGCATTAATATCTATTGGCAGAAGGAAAGGTGTAGCTAGAGTTGTGATTCCTACCAAGTGATATCTATGTCCGTTTGGGAGGCATCAGGGTGGTAGCATTGCCTCAGCTTTTCCCACTGACACGAGTCTCGATAGTATCTCTCGCTCACCACAAGAGACAAGCCTCGGCTAAGATCTCTCGATCGCTCATGATTTTATTGATAGGAAGAGTTGATTGCAAAGTGGAGGGGGATGTCGAAATCATGGAACAACTTGAACCTTAGAACTTGAAGACTTAGGTACATTACTACTAGTACAATATCGTGAGCGGTCATCGGGGATGTCTTTTCATCAATTCTTAGGCTGCGGGATCTATATCAAAGTCTATATAGGTACCACTTTTTTAAGATTGAATCTCGTCAAAACTTCAAATTGGGTGATTGGGCGAAGACTCATGTGGGTATTGATTACGGGCCGATGGTCTAGAAATTTGCCAGTGATTATTATTGGTATGATGAATAAAACAGCTGATTAGGCGCCCATGTCCAAGTATAAGAGAGGGTGGCCCCCAAAGCGGTGAACTAGGGTAGCGTGGTTCTATTCGGAGATGGCCGGATTAGGCCCCCCGCCTGTCAGCATCTTCAGCTGGCCTCTTCCAGGAATCCCCAGTCGAGAAAACATCTCTTTTCTCGAATTTTACCAGGAATATATTCTCAACCGATTTGGGGTTTTTTTTTTTTTGGTTTTTTTTACCCTGAGCAGACTGCGCAATATTTTGGTGTTCTCGGATTCGAATTTGCCAGACCCATAGTTAACTAAGTGTTTACGTTTACTATTCTCCCTGTTCTTGGGTATCCGAGCTTCCTCCACCCGTCGGGGAGTCATCGGCAGCACACCCGAGCAAATCTCAATCTCCATTTCGGGGTTTACCACGAATATAGACCCCAATTTGTGAGTTGCTCAGATAATCACTACCCCATCCAAGCACCGTTTCGAGCTAATCCAATGCCCAGGACCTCGGCCAAGCTGATTCGCCAACCTCGTATCCTGGTTGTAAGGGGCGACCGTCTTTCCTTATTTGCCCAGCTCTGTCAAGATACAAGGGCAGCGGCAACCGATCATGGAGGAACTTGATGTCGTAATCATTGGAGCTGGGATTTCTGGAATCAATGCAGCTTACAGGGTCCAAACTGAGCTGCCATCTGCTCGCTATGTGGTACTCGACGCACGAGAAGAGATTGGAGGAACATGGAGTTTCTTCCGGTACCCCGGTCTAAGATCTGACTCTGATCTCTATACTTTTGGTTTTCCTTGGAAACCTTGGAAAGCGGGCAAGCTGATTGCAACAGCTCCACTGATCATGGAATATATCCAAGAGGCTGTTTCTGAAACGGGAATCGATCAGCACATTCGATTTAAGCAGCAAATTACAGCAGCGGATTGGTCGACCAAAGAGCAGAAATGGACACTGTCTGCAATTAACGGCAATGGGGATACAGTCTACTTCAAATCCAAGTTCATCATCATGGGCACTGGGTATTATGACTACGATAAAGCACTCCCAGCACCGATCCCGGAAATCGAGAACTTTGCTGGCCCTGTCATCCATCCTCAATTTTGGCCCGAAGATTTTGATTATTCGCAGAAGAACATCATCATTATCGGAAGTGGCGCAACTGCAATTACTCTTCTACCAACCCTGGCAAAGAAAGCTGCACATGTTACAATGCTGCAACGCAGCCCAAGTTATCTCCTGAAAATCGAAAATACGCCCTCAAAGCTCAGCTTCTTACCTCAGGCTCTCGCAATCCAGCTCACTCGGCTCTTCTTGATTCTTGTTCCCGCCGTTTTCTACTATTTCTGTCGATTCTTTCCGAATTACTCAAGAAATATGCTGCAAAATGGTGCTAAGAAGCAGCTGCCAGAAACCGTTCCCATCGACCCACACTTCACCCCAAGGTATAAACCCTGGGACCAGCGTGTATGCTTCACCCCTGATGGTGACTTCTTCGAGCCCATCCGGGACGGCAAGGCTGATGTGGCCACTGGGACCATCCGTCAAGTGGTGAAGGATGGTGTCATTCTCTACTCTGGTGAAAAGCTGAAAGCCGATGTTATTGTGACTGCAACGGGGCTCAAGATGAAAGTATTGGGAGGCGTACGGATCAGTGTGGACAACGAAAAGATCGCAATCGGCGATAAATATGCCTGGAATAACGCGTTGATCCAAGACGTTCCCAACCTGGTTTTTGTGGTGGGATATGTCAATGCGTCCTGGACCCTGGGGGCTGATACCGCCGCACGGCTGTTTTGTCGTCTGTTCAAATACATGCAGGCTCAAGGTCACAGAAGTGTTGTTCCAGGAGGTGTAGATGCCAAGACGATAGGCTATCGTCCGCTTCTAGCATTGACCTCGACGTACGTTGTACAGGGAGGGAGTGAGCTGCCTAAATGTGGAAACTCGGGCCCTTGGCTCCCACGTGTGCACTATCTTGTTGATCTTTACAAAGCCATGATGGGTGATCTCACCAACGGTCTGACATTTGCTTGATGGAATTGTGTTTTGTTAATATTTTTGTTGAATGATCAGTACACATAGTCATATTATTCGTATATAGCGGTTGATACATGTAAAAGCTTGTCCAACACATCCAATAAGAAATGAGCTGAGTATCATGGAAATTCAAACGACCAAAAACAGCTCGGGTTTTTCCATTTTCCGTTGTTTTGACTCATCATATCTCGTATAGGAAGGCCGAAAGACCGAGTTGAAGATGCCATTCTTTTTGCAGTTGACTCCACCATTTTATCTAGTCATATATAAGGAGAATTATGAGTCAATCCAAATCTATATTATCGGTCAGTCCTTTGAATAACCAATAAAGAATTAATTGCAAGGTTGTGTGAGTCAAATATCTTGACTGGGCGCACTGGGGCAATTGTGAGTCACGTGGGTGCCTGGCACCAGCCACGGGGCTGCGCCACAGCAAAATCGCCGCGCCGCGAATTAAATCCACAACGGATTCACCTTTGAAGAAATCCCAGAAATTCAGCTGTTGCCGCAACACCACATCACAACACACATCATGTCTCGATCCGGGAAGTGAGTATATGCTTTCCATCCAAATTTCAAGTCTCCACTAACCAAGTCTTTTCATTTCTTAACAGCCGCGCCGACTGGGCGGACGACGAAGAATTTGACGACCCCTCCGCTCTCCCCGCGCAACAAGTTATTACCAACAAAGATGGCACCAAGACCGTGATCTCATACCGCTTCAACGACGATAACAAGAAGGTCAAGGTCACCCGCCGCATCAAGACCACCATTGTTCGTGAGAATGTCAACCCCCAGGTCGCTGAGCGCCGATCGTGGCCCAAGTTCGGCAACGAGAAGGGCCACCCCGCCGGTCCTTCTTTCGATACCACCTCCGTCGGTGAGAACATCGTTTTCCGTCCCAGCACCAACTGGAAGGCTCAGGCCAAGGAGGCTGAGAAGGAGGGCGGCGAGAAGGGCAGCATGAAGGATCAGCTCAAGGACAAGAAGGTTAAGTGTCGTATTTGTTCCGGAGAGCATTTCACTGCGCGCTGTCCCTTCAAGGACACCATGGCCCCCGTGGAGGAGCCCACTGCTGGTGGTGCGGCGGATACAGGCGAGGCCGATGCCGGTGGTCTGGGTGCTGGCAAGTCCAGCTACGTTCCCCCTCACATGCGCAATGGCGGTTCTGGTGGCGGCGACAAGATGGGCGGCCGCTTCGAGAAGGACGATCTGGCCACTCTCAGAGTTACAAACGTATGTGTTTCCGTCCCACGCCCAGATATCTCTTTCTTTCGGAGACTCCTACTGACACCTATCTCTTTGTTCGCCTACAGGTCAGCGAGTTGGCAGAGGAGCAAGAGTTGCGGGATCTTTTCGAGCGGTTCGGACGTGTCACCAGAGTTTTCCTTGCCCGGGACCGCGAGACACAGCGGGCCAAGGGCTTTGCTTTCATCAGCTATGCGGATCGCTCCGACGCGGAGAGTGCCTGCGCGAAACTGGACGGCTGTACGTGCAAATCCCCCCCCTGGCGATCATATGGACGAACATGAACTAATCCCCTTCCTTCTACAGTCGGTTACCGCCATCTCATTCTTCGCGTCGAGTTCGCCAAGCGTGCTACTTAGACTCGTTTCTCGCTTTTCTTTCACGACATATCTGGTTGGATTCTCCTTTTTATTTTTACAGGCGGGCCTAACTTTTGGTTGAGGCTCCTCTGCAATCCTTTTCTACTGTATGATTGATTGATAATGATGATTCCTCAAAAGACACCCACTATGTCATTTACTTGCATTCGTCAATCGATACAAAAGCAATGGTTCAGAGATTCATATATCCCCTTCTGGTGGTTTAGACTTGGTAATAGTAGATGTGTCACGGTGCAATCTTTATATACTATCTTTCTCGATCAAAATCCCAGCTTCCAACTTAGATTGAAGTTCTTGAGTGGTGTGCTGGTACTTACTAGTTATATCAGTCTCTTCCAAGGTTCCAATGTAATAGCTGTCGCTTAATACGACTTAGTACCTACCAACTACTAGTAAGTAGTAACTAGTACTAATAGGCATTTCTTTCCAAGGATAGTGCTCATTTCGCCTTGGTAGAAACCTTCCAGAGTTGGAAAGAAGGATTTGCGACGGATCTTTCAGGCACAATTTCCAACTTAAAGGTTCCAGATGGACGCGTCGCCACATAAATTCGAGTGCTTTTGGTAATTCTCGCTCGAGCTAAGTGACAACCATCAGGATACCACTTTGATTTGTCACATCCTTCTCACATCCATCCTATAACTACGACCAGTGCCCAGATCATGTCACTGTTAGTCCTAGGCGCTTGTCTCGGCGTGTCCGAAGTTCTTATCCAATAGCCCGGACAGGATGCTCAAGACCACCTGAATTAACCTCCCCCCCCCTCCCTCTCCCAACGGTGGAGAGTGATAATCAGACCGAAGGACTGAGAAAGTTACGCCCCCAAATGCATGCCTGACATTATTTGCGCGCGCATCACAGATCCTGCACTCAATTGCAACAGTGCAGATCTACCAAGATCTCCTGGATCAGACCATGCGCGCCTAGCCCCGGCCAAAAGTACTCGCTTCTTAATTTCCCGGGCTGGAATTGGGTTGCATCACGTAGCATTGACAACGCCTTTCGGGAAGTGACTTCGGGAGGAAGGAAGCTTACCTGGGATTATTCCCCAACGCGTCGCCCCCACTGTATGAATAATCTGGGGGGGCGCAGAGATACTTCTTTCCCTCTTCACAAACTTCTAGCATCACTAGAGTGCCAGGGTTTAGGCCCGGCCCCGCCACTACGGCATGCAGTATGACAGATATGCACATGTGAAAGGAGTTCGTGATGTTCCGAAGTCCCAGTGACAAGACTGATAGTGTAGAAGACTCCCGGGAGCTGTTTGGGTCAATCTGCCGTGATACGATGTCAAAACAATCGACTAGAAAGGGTAAGTCTTGGGGCCACCCTGTCGGCTTCGTGCCGTTGAGCAAGTTTTGCCTAAGAAGTTTGCCCTCCGTGTTACTCGGGAATGAGTTC
This sequence comes from Penicillium manginii, assembly GCF_028828005.1. Classification (NCBI taxonomy): domain Eukaryota; kingdom Fungi; phylum Ascomycota; class Eurotiomycetes; order Eurotiales; family Aspergillaceae; genus Penicillium; species Penicillium manginii. The sequence continues at coordinate 898,824 of NW_026643110.1, read as the reverse complement.
GGGTTGGCTGGACATGCACCAGGGGCATGGCTAGTAAGAGACATGAGACGGGTTGTCACGCTGTCCGGCAAGGAAGTCCTTTTTTTTTGCCTCTGTTTTCAGTTCAGAGTGTGTCTTTGACTGGTCTGCAGCCCAGCGCCATCCAAAAGTCTGCTGGTCTCCTGACAGGTTTTCTATCAAGACTCATTCAGAAGCGACCCAATCGTATTCGATACTGTTGCCGCCATCCTTGCCGAGTTGATGTGTTTTCGCCCTCCGCTTCATTTTATCCATGTCGTGGGGCGTTTTCTTGGGTCTCGTTTGACCCCTATCCGGAGCCTTTGCAAGGATAGCTTCAACCATGATACAATTGGCGCTTTCCACTGGAGATTCAGGTCGATCAAAGCTTGGGATGACAGCGTTAGCGGGCTACCAATGAAGACCATCCGTCGTGCTCTATAACCTGCCTAGTCGTAGGATCGAAAGGAATGAGGGGATTTGGCGACCCACAAGGCAGCCACAACTTCGGTGAGCTACCGGGAGCCAGGTCGAGAGTCGCCCCATGTAACCCTCGAATCTTTGCGAGACGTGATACGCAATCAAAAAATAAACCATAGAACCTTGTGGCTACGGAGAGGGAAAGAGATGTCTCCCGGTATGGAGCCACCCGAATTGAGTTTCATCTCATCAAAATAATCGGAATAGGCATTCCTCAAAAAGATGATTTCTGTTGCCCGGAGTCGACCAATGTGTGATTCATTTAGAGTCGTACTTTGGGAGTGTACGTTGCTGGTACCTCTCACGTGGTCTGGTCCAACCCTTGTTCAAAGTGCGGCTGCGGGGAATTGACGTGGTAAATGATTGATGACCATAGCCTGGTACTGATGATCTCCCTCTTTCTTTGTCTCAAACTTTAATGTTAGTGAGGGCTCTGGGCACCATGGATCACGCACGGTGGATGTCTTGAAAGTCAACCATTTAGCCTCGCCGAGACTTTCGGCCGTGGGGCGGCCCCAACGGCTGCCCATCCCGGGTCGCAACGAGTCGAAAATCCGGAAGTATCTAGTGCTGACACGGCAAACCTGACCATGACGCCTGTCACCGGCAATAATTTGAGGGCAGCGGCGGTCCGGGATTGGCGGGTTCCACTAGAGATGTAAAGATCCTAGAACAACGGGCATGATGAGCTAGGGTCGCGGAACATGGGGAGAAAGGTAGCCTGATTATGACCGAGTGCTGCGACTTCTCGGGGCTCCATCTTGATAAGCTATGCTGGCCAATGGTCTCAGCTTGCATGCGCCCAAAAGGCAAAATCGTCCATCCCAGGCAATAATGGCAGATCAGTCCCGATTACCCCGATGACAAGCATGCTCCGATTTTTTTCTTTCTTCTGGAAATACCTTCTTTGGGAATTTTCGTCTCGATTGCTGAAAACACTTTCAAGTGGATAATGTCGAATCTTTGTTCTCGACTCTCACTCCCTTCTTTTTCCTCTCCCTTCTCTTTCTCTTCCCTGTCAAGATTCGGCCGGGTGCAGTCTGACATGGACGCTGCGGAATTGACCACGGTCTTTACGCGCCGTGAAAGAGCTAGGTCGTACGAAAAGAGCTTCTCATGCTCAAGACATCCTGCGAAGCAGGATGCCCACGGTCCCCTTAGCCTAGTCTCTAGATTAATTTCTCCTGCAGCACGTGCTCACATCAGCCCTGACTAGCAGGAACTAAGGGAATTGACGTGGAGAAGTCTTAGGAAAAATATGCAACCTCCGTCCAAGCTCTAGACCGGATGATTGACTAGGTCGGAACCTTGGTTGGATTGATGAGTTCATGCAATTGCCGCTACTAGTTCCGCGTAACAAACTCAAATCATGGTATAAAATTAGCACCAATTAGCTTATGGAAAAATTACACTTTGGGGGGAGCAGAGGGGGATGAAGAAAGAAGGAAGATGAGCTCCGGAGTACCTGCAGAAATTGAGACTTCGTAAAGCTAGACCCCACTAGACGGTCGGACAATTTTTCCAGGAGCTCGTTCCCTTTTATGTATCTCACGGGGCAATAGTCAACTGTGATAAATCGGAAAAGGTGGGGACAAGTGGAGATGCGGCACGGGTGCGGTGCGGGAGGATCGATCTCGTCGACGGCCACTACTGCGCTATCTTACCTACTAGTTCCTCCTATCGTCTCCTTCTAACTAGTTCAAAGGATCCAAGCAGTTGGACAACTCTCCGTGAAGAAGAATCTCTTGGGTCGTCAAAGCAGCGCGGAGCAACACACTAAATGTGTCTAAAAGTACCCTTGCACACCCAGAAACCAAGGACGACCCCACTAATACGCAAGCCCCAAGACTACCGAAGAACTCCGTACAGGACTAAGAGCTGCACTAGTATTGACGTACATAGACATCAGCTACACTTTTCTCATCACCAGTCCCTTTATGGGCTTAGTCTGTGTATTTACCGTACAGTCCTCCTCACCGCCCCATACAGAAACGCAATTGATCCCTCCGAGAGTCGAATCAGATTTCACCATTCGCATTGCTTTCATCATACATCCTCAATTGTACGTTCATCCATGTAAAGCTCGGTCACTATCCTCGAAATCGTCCTTTTTTTTTTCCACCCCTGCAACAACGACCCCATTCGGTACAATTCCATGTCTTGTCTCGGGGAGGGGCCAAATGAATGGACCGTGGAGCCGCTGCACAACATACACTCCTTCGATGCCTCTCCCAGTGAATGGTTCCAAAGGAAATTCCTATCGATCAAAGACTCGATCCGCCAATCATTCAAGCGCGGGCGCTTTCCCAGCGTGCTGTACTTTGCCATCACGACCAACTAGCCTCCTGCGGGTTGGCCGATCTTCGAGCCACTAATGCACTTTTCGACTCGATCAGGGCTGGGGTTCCACTCATGGAGACTGGGATCTCTGAATCTATGATACCAAAAATTTATCCCCAGCATGGCCATGTCTCCTTCTTCACTTCTTCAGCCCAAAGGGGTGTTTTAGACGTGCCCGTGGGCCTCTTGAAGTTATTAGTCTGGGTAAAACTGCCGGGTACGGACCGCAGCATGATTCGGTTTTTCCCGTCCTGCTTGAGGAATTCTTTAGTGGGGACGCTGTTCCTAGTTGGGGTACGAGTCCATCGGTCACAACCAGCGGAGTGTCCCAAGCCCCCCCTTCCCCTTCCCCCAGCGGTGGAGCGGAATTGGGCTCTCCTGAGTGTGGTTTATTTCCACAGACCTTTCCTCAAGTTTGTCGGTGAGGACATTTTTAATATGCGCGATACAGCTGGCTAAGTGGGAAATTGCCGATCGCCTGATCTCTTTTCTTTTCGTCATGCAAAAACCACTTTCGTGCCTCGATCTTCAAAAGGAGAGGCTAGAAAGAAAGAGAGAGAAAAAAAAGATGGATGTGACGACTCCGACAGGTGTACCTCAGCAGCATGGACCATTTCTCATGAGTTTCCTTCTTACCGGTATTTGTTAAATATTTCTTTTTCTTTGTTTCTTTTCTTTTTGGGGGGGTTTCCTTGTTGTTTTCCATATACGGGTAGGGCGAAACTGGCCATGACAATAATCATTATTACAGTATAATCATGATAATCATCATAATCATAAAAATATTACCATCATTACTATTTGTTGGTTGGTCGCCACATACATTGGCCTGCAGATCCCCAAAGTCTGATACATCGACCACCGTCATGCGACTGGAGAGGAGGGGGGAAGGGTAGACGAAAGTAGACGAAAAAAGGCGGACTCTGCACGGGTATCCTGGGGGCTGATCATCCTGTCTTCCCTCCTTCTTGACTAGTTTCATCTTATTTGGATTTTTCTGCAGCACCCCGCCCATCGGGTGTTCGCACTAGGACATCTGACTTGATCGGGACTTTGTAATGGAAAATACATCCTACATTTTTGCATCGCTGTCAGAGCATGTCCGTACCGGGCCCTTACCCACCTTGGGATCGGCCAGTGTCCGTGCATGGGCTTCGGGTCCTCCCAGGGCACGTAACATGGAGATTCCGGCCAATGCCATACTCCTTGAACAATCAAACTGTCAAGAGCTCGGGCCAATGATTCGATGCTACAGTTCCTCCCAATAGGCCACCCTATTTGCGTGCTCCATCTGCCAGGACCGGGGTCACGAAAAAGAAAATAAAAAAAGAAAATAAAAAAATTGGGGACCTAATCGAAAATCCTATTTCGAATTTTGGAAATTTCAAAAGGGAAAAGGGCAATAAAAAAAGTGAATCCTAATTTAGAAGATCATCAGAACAAGATACGGTAGTCCTTGGCCCATTATGGTTGGACCCCTATGCAAACTGGCTGCTGCCACCCACTGTAGCCTTGCCGAATACAACGTATTTCACTGTCCCTGGCAGGCCCAGATTCTCACAGGAACTCGTGGCGACTTGGGCTGTGATGGCTTGAGGCTATTTTCTTTCTGCCAGTTTGACCAGGATATGAACTCTGACGAGACGCGTCCCGGACTCTCCCAACGACCAGGAAACAATTAATACTAATTGCGCCCTTCATGAGAGTCTGAGAGACTGCAAACCATATTTTCTTCCTCCATTTATTTCCCTCCAGCCCAGCCACAACAACCCACCCAAAAGAAATTAATCTGATCGCTCAAACCCGCAGCAGAGGCTCCTGCTCTTGCATAGGAATCAGTGTTGCTCGCCTGGGGGACTCGCCAAAAAAAAAAAAGGAATAATTACAACTATAACCCCCTCCCCAACTTAGGGTTGTGAAGTGATTGGGATTATCTTCTATCCTGCACAACCACTCTACAGGATACTTTCCTGCCACTGAAGGCCCGCCGTGCTTGGGATTAATTTGTGGACACAGTCACACCAGATTACATCAGTAAGTTTTTCGTTCCCTCTCCTTCATTTTTGTCAATTCTATTATTTGTTTTATTGCATTTCCCTCGTTTTCTTTTTCTTTTTCCGTTGTCCTGTCCTGCACGACTGCGATTCCTCAAGTCAGGCAGGATCTTCATGATCTATTGCCCGGGGCAAAAGATCAAGATCGTGGGTCGTGGCATTCCACTCAGAATTCAAGTCTATGAACTGCCTGTGAGGGAGTCCCAATGAGGAAGGGCATGCTCATCAACCGGTGACGCATCCGTTTCGTCCACCGAGCGAATCCCATCAGCTACTCGTGCGCGCGGGTCAATACCGGGAACAATAGGCCTCTTCACACGCTTTTTGAGACATGTTCTTATTCTCGTCCATGCCCTCCTCAATGATTTCATCTTTCTTCACTTCTAATCACCCACTTTTGATATTTTCCCTGCCATTCCATTACATTTCATTTCATGACACTCCACTGGCCCATCACAAATACACATACATTGCCCCATTCTTACTTACTTGAAGAACCCCTCCACCCCCAGAGCCACTATCTGAGATATTTGAGGCGTATATCATACCTTACTTCTGGTACGTGACTTAATTCAGCGAGTCTGGAACTCTGATTCGTGTTCTTTTTTCTGTCTGCAAATCCTCGCTCATGCAGCCTTTGATGCGCATGTTGGTCTCGCGGCGGTGGGCAACTTGAACGGCCCATAAGCACCAGATCTAAACCTTGAACCCAGTGGCTAACTTGGAGAATCATGTTCTTGACAGTCTTTCCCCGTCGCCCTCAGAAGTCAAGGGCCAAGTGAGGGCTTAGACGTGTTGCCGGTGTTACCACGGTTACCTATTCTTCAGGGTCTTTGAGGCGCCTAGCATCAGCACGATCAAGATGAACCCCTGTAGGTTTCTTTCCGTTTTCTAATCTGCCTCGCTCGCATTTCCCGCAATAGCCGTTCCAAATTCTCTCACCTTGTGGGGGCCTTTCGTTACCTCGCAGTCTAATCTACTTCTTTTTTTTCGCTCTTGGCTAACTTATTTACCTCAGCTGTACTTCTACCGGACGCCTTCAATATGGAGTGTCCTGTTACTACCGATGGAGACTATATAAACTCTCATGTGACGGGGTTTCCAACCGACGACGACGATAACCAACGAGTCGGAGGTCTTGCCTCTATGCCGGTCACCAACGGTGTGCGGTACCACGCACAGCAGCCTGCTATGCAAGACTTACAGTAAGTTATTCTGCCCTTTTAATTTGGACTGCCCTTGCGCGCCACTCGGCCGGTTCTCTCTACCCCCCCCTTGTCGTTGCGCTTCCTCCTGGTCCGGGCAATTTTGCACTCTAGGCCAGGCTGTTTCGGTACCTTCCATACCGATCCGCTGCGTGCATGCGTTTCTTCCGATGTTTTATCCTTTTTTATCTCAACCTGAGTCTGTATTTTCTCTGCCATTTTTCTCTTGTTCGGGTGGCCTTTAGCTTTTTTTATCTCTTTCTTGTCTATCATGAGATTTTTCCCGGCATTCCTTTGATCCCTTCTGAATCGGTCGCTCAGAGTTAGTCCGTTGTGATGTGACTTACTAAACAGCTTCGTCTCTTATAGCTACCCAGGATCATCTGCACTTGCTATGACTCCTCCAGATTCCTGCTCGGGTTAGTGCTCTCATTTATCGCCGTGAGGTCGTTCTGAACTAATCAATGATCCTCATTAGATTCCTTCTCCCCAACTTCCGGTCCTCTTTTTCCTCATTTATCCCAACATCAACATCAATTTGACAGGATGACAGACTTTCGGCGGGTTCCAGCTCTGTAAGCTTGGCAGAATTGTCTATTTCATCTATTATGCCAGGCTAATAAACTGCTCATATGGCCAGGCAACCACCTGCTGGCATGTCTATCAACATGCAATCACCAAACCACACCGTAAACTCGATTCCAGCCCTGATGGGAAGAGCAAATGCATATTCATCCTCATATGCTCTCCATCGAGGTATTGGCTTGCCCTTGTCTGGAGTAAATGATGCCTCTCGCTCTCATCAATATCCAAGCACCCCTCGAGGAGCCTTGGATGGTTTACTGGACCGGAACCAAGCAGCTGTCTTCCAGCAGCCGATGGTAGAGTCTTCGCAGCGTTCTTCAACCCAGGTCGAGGCACCTCCATTCGAAGACACAACTATCCTCGAGTCAATTGTTGCGGAGTTTGGAGGCACTCAACAGACCGTCAAGCCCGACGTTCAGGCTAAAATTGGGCGAGGCTTTTTCGCATCCGATGGGAAATGGACCTGCTACCGGCGGAATTATTTCGCAGTCAATTGCAGTTTCAGTCTCCATCCTTGGCCATCGACAGTTCCTCTGTTCATTCGTCATTCCGATCAGTCGTTAGAGCCAATCCGGGGATTTAGGATGTGCATCTCCGCCATCGTGAACGGATCCTACAATGAGACGCGGCCTTTAGTGCAGCACACGCCCAAGCGAGACAAGCAATCCGAGCGTACGCCCGGTCCAGTTATTTTACAACCAACACCACCACCATCTCTCACCGCGGGCTCAACCGGAGCTGGTGGCCATGCCGCATTCCCTCTTGGTTCGCAATCCTTAGATTATAACTCTACCTTCGCCGGGGCACCTCAGCCCTGTCAGCCTCCTACTTCGCACCTTTTCGAACGGATCCAATTTCAAAAGGCAACGGCCAACAACGGTAAACGCCGTGCTCAACAGCAATACTATAATCTTGTGGTGGAGCTTTACGCCGAGGTACCTCGGGGTGATGTATCAGACTGGGTACAAGTCGCTCGTCGACATTCTCACCCGATGGTAGTACGAGGTCGTTCTCCCGGTCATTACAAGGACGGGCGTCGCGACAGTACAGCAAGCATGGGTCCTGAGGGTGGAAGTGGAGAAGGCCCTGGAAACGGCCTTCCCCACGGAATGGGCCCAACATCGCGCTCACATATGCTCATGCATGACAATTCTTATCGAAGCAGCCTTCCTTACGGAAGGACAGACTACCGCCAGATGAACAAGCCCGAACATTCGCCTCTGCTCGACAGTCCTCTAGTCTCTTCCTCTTCTTCCTCTGGCTTCGATTACTCCATGATCAACGATACCATGGATCCGATGGATACTCTCAAGACAGAGTCAGCTCTGGATCCCTACCAGGACCCTGTGTTCCCCGATCTTGCACACCATCATCGACCCGGTACAGGCGGCTATGATCCTGTATACTCAACCTACGGCCGCTATGACCCCATTCAGAATCCACATAGTCTGTGCACCTAGATGAGATGCGACCTTTTCTTCTTTCATACTTAACCATGTCTTTCTTCCTTTTTTGGTTCTTGTTTCTGTCTTCTTCTTTCTATTGGATATCATTCATGCTTACTCTGTTCAAGAAAGCCTCTGCAGAATTGGGAAATTGGGTTTAACGGTTACGGATATCGGTGCAAGGAAAGGCGCGGGTGACGATTTCACGGCCTCTTTTTTTGGTCAACTTCTTTTCTTTTTGTGACTTTTTTATACTGAGACCTTCGTACTATTCTTCATTTGTTTTCTTCTTTGTCTCTCAATTGCAATTTCCTTTTGGGTATTACTTTCACCAAGTCCTCCGGAAGGACCGGGGTGTGCATTTGCCAGTTGACATGAGCTGCAGCGTTCTAAACTAGGGACGCTGATACGACTGTTGTCAGATTATCTTTACACCCCCTTGAGATCAACATCCTACTTCAGCTCTCTTTTATTCTATATCATTCCATCCAGAAAAAAGCGAGAAGCGTACCGAATGCCATCCAAGAATGTCATTATAAGAATTGTCTTCTACCTCTAATCTCTATTCACATGTAACAACCAAATCTCCATTTTAATCTCATCGCGTTTGCAAAAAGCACGAGCTCGTGCACCCTTGCTCTAATGTGCAATTCCCCGACTCGTCTTGACCCTGACCGCCAGGAACCGTTATTTGCTGCGGTCCCAGTCCAGCCCTCTATGTTGACCAGGATGTGACAGGGATCTGCCGGTCTCAGTTGAACTGAAACGGGGGCCCTGTCCACTCCCCCATTCTAGTTTTCGATTGGATTATTACCGGGTCCCAGCCCCCTCTAATCACCAAGGCGTTCAACAAGGCGCGCCCAGGTGCAGTGACTCTTCCCAGAGTTCTCCATCGCCCATGACCCATCTACATGGATGAAGAGGCAGGGTTGTAACGAAGGCGGGGTTAAATAGAGTGGGGGAAATCAAGGCAAGCCGAGTGGAGTATTTGTGAAGCATATTGCTTTTTCGTTTCCCTTGCACTGGGTTCGCTGACTTCGCGAGTCTCGCGTCAAACGAAAAATGGGAAGATGCAGCGGCGTCAACAACCAATCAAAATGATCAACCTCACTTGTTGAGCGGCATCCTTGTTTACAGTATGATGTATAATTACGAAGTAGGTAGACTACTCCGTACAGATACTAGAAACCGTGCATTGTCGTCAGCTCTGAAGAAACTGTCTGGCCTGATTAGTTTTTAAGCAGCAAGGGCCATCGGCAGCCGATGACCCGCATAGCCGTACATACACTTACACTGGATAGGATTTTATGGAATGTGCAGATCAGTCCACCGATTGCTCATCGGATCGACGGTGCGTGTGCAGGTGATTTATTGCGTTTCAGCTCAGCCTGGTTTCTGCGGCTATTACAGCACATGCAGGGCACCTTAGGCTCATTGCCCAGCCCGGGGGTCGCAGTGGCCAAAATTCCAAAAGGTAAAATACCAAAATAAGTCTGGATTACTTCTTTGGGATCTTGGATTTAATGTAAATTCCTAATACAGTGGACCAGAACCTTGGAAATGGTGAATAATGAGGGTGGTGGTGGTGGGGTGAGAGATGTGATGGTGGTAATTTAAAGTGCTGTATCACACATAGTTCAACCAACCTGGTCTTAGCATGGACCCCTCTACCATCAACTTTCTCACTTATCCTAGAGGGGGCGAGGGCGAGGGTGAGAGCAGGGCTTTGGGATGATTTGGCGTTTTCGGCGGGCCTCGGTGCTCTCACACCACCCATCTCTTATGTGGGTGCCCCGTTCTAGCGCCGGGATTCTGGTCCGGCACAGTGAGCTAATGAGTTAGTGGGAGCCTCCCCCATGTAGAAGGTAGAAATTTAATTAGGTATCGATCACGAGACCTCGTGCTGGGGGTAGTTGAATGGCGCGTTTCATGAAGATAAGGTTCCCCATTGTGCTCCATCCGGCAGCGATTTGGCCACCTCTAAAGCACGTATCAAAAGTACTGTATACTGTCATCAAAGTTATACTGGTACCTGTACATACTAATTTGGAATATAAAAAACTGTATCAAAGTGGCAATACAGAATCCAATACATAGCAGTCACCCGATATCTGGCGGTCATCGGGAAACACAATTGCCGATGTCCTAGCCACCTACGGAGTGCACGTCGTACAAGGGCCATCGGGCGAAAGGCGAATCCGAATCCAGCTTGAACCTTGGAACATACATCATCTTGTACATTTCGAGAGTGAACATGCCCGCTCAAGCCTCTTTTTTCTCTCTCTCAAAATGTATATCCATCTATCCCAAAAATTCTTGACATATTTCAACATCAAGATCCTGGGAGAATGTATTCGTTGCAACTAGCGGCTCTCGCTCGCGAGGCTGATGCGGAGGATTTCTGAATGTCTCTGTCGCACGGCAGATGGGCTGCGTACAATTATTCCGAGATGTAGATAGACAGGGCATCTGAAGGGCCAAATTAAGTGATTATTTTCGTTGAGGCAGTACATTATGCTCTTGACTATCAATACATCAGCCGATTGAAGTTCCCAAAAATCAATATATTCGTTGATTGAAAGTATCTTCGACTCTGTACCAGTACTTCTGGTGCGACGAGGTCATCCAGCTGGTCATCTCGAAATAGGACCCAGCAGCACCTCATGCCAGACCGGGATTCTCTCCTGTACATGTGCTTTCCCTGTCTTCACTGCTCCATACATAGCCTGGGATTTCAGCAAACGAAACCCCGGCCTGGCTGGAGGCAGATTCTTCAAATTCTTCGCATGTCTTCCAAGCTTCAAGTTCCCGACCCGGTTGGCTATGTTTGGTAGAAACCAGGCTCGGGCGATGCAGATCAAGATTTGAATCTGTCCGAAGCCCCGGTTTGTTCTGTTTTGCAAGGCCGATAGCTGCAAACCAAGCAGTAGAAACGCTAGGCAAGGTTGGGCTCTCAGCGGTTTCACATCAACGGCTTTTGGGCTTGAATTGTCTTACCGCGGAGAATTATTCCTGCTTCCAAGGTTGCCCACGTGAGGGTATTGGGAATTGGGATAAGACTGCGCAGAAGCATTGGCTTCCTTGTGCTTTGATGTTTTCCTTCCAGGCCATTGCCTCTTAGTCTGACGACATTGGCTTACAGAATCACTGCTATCATTTTCCTCTTGACCCAGCATCCATGATCGACAACCTTGGGTGTAGAGAGATATCCATTCAATAAAATATAAATATAAAATATAAAATATGAAAAAGAGTTTTCGCCAACACGCAAGTATTGCACATTACCCAAGGTCGAATTAAGCTCGATGTATATTGTCGATCATATGATATGGCCATTATCGGCGACAACATGGCCCAACCTTACCCTGGCTAGCAACCACATAAGCAGGGAGCGAGCGCAAGACCCAAGACCTAAATCCGACCAAGACATCCTCCGAGGCGCAGCATCAGTTCAGCCCATCCCCCAAGAGAAAAGGAACAAGTGAACGTGACCATCATCTCGATCCTGTCGCCCGCAACGGCATTACCATTTCAACTCCATCAAGTCCGGGAGATAAATCAGTTCGTGATTGGCCTTGCTCTTCCGGGGTCCAGCATCAACTCTCGATCTGGCCTGGGCCACTATCTCTTCTCACGGATACCAGGGTTGTTCCGACGCGCAGGACGCAACCGCAAGCCCGGTGTGAGAAGAGAAGCATTCTCATTCTCCACGGAGATATACGCAAGTTGAAAACAGGGGTGGTCTTTCAAGCATCGGCACAGAGCATGCGGGTTCTTCTCCTCCATTCCCTCTTCCTTTCCTTTCCAACATGGCCCGAGCACGCCTGACGGAATAATCTTTTCGCCCGGTTGAATCAGTCCAGAGAAGAATATGGAAATCCCAGGCAACAAAGGAAAGGGTCCGATGTACTGTGCTCTGACCCCTTCAAAGAGCGCAGCGGGATCTGGAACTTGAACACCGAGCTGCAAAGCGTCCCCTTCTGAATCCAAAGACCGGTCCGAGAAGAGGAGAGAACTGTGTTGTATGCATCCTCACAGCATGGAGCTTATCCTCGCACTGACCCGAATTGTACGATTCATCGAGACTGGCTGCCCTTATTATCGGCCCCTTCAGCCCGGGAGATTCGCACGGCCATCTGTCGATCCAAAGCCTCCTGCTCCTCCTTTGTAGCCTGCATGCCCAGCGCGCTTTCGACCTGCGGGGACGTCCATAATCCAATGCCCGCCCAAGCCATGACGCCGACGCCGAACAAGGCCCGGGTTTTGGGGGTGAGAGATCGGTAGGTACTAGATAATAATTAGCTTGGATTCAATTCAATTTTTCGTATTCTCGGAGCTTGCGACGTACCTCCACAGAGACATTGAGCCTGATATTCTTGTCTTTTGCTGTAAACACCCAGCGCCGAGGTTGGCAGCTTCCCTTTCTGTGATCTTGGGTCACGTGTCTAGTGATACGGGACTAACCGGTTGGGGAAGTCGGGCATGGGTTGTACCTTTTCGCTGCCTCAGGAACTGAGGTCAATTCCGCTAGGTTTCTGTCAGGTACCTGTACCACAGGGACACGTTGATCTGGTCATTTGCTTGGGCGGTGTAACCGTGGCTGCGGTAGCGTGGTGGAAATGGTACTTTTGTCGGTAGGGGCCCCGGGGTATATAAGGTATAGAGTGATCTTAATAACACAATATACTTGAGAACTTACGAGCAAAAGGGAATTGCTTGTGGGGTGCAAAGTGAATTTCAAGGAGTAGGGTTGTTATTCATGAATACCATAGATACCTATGTTGAGATAGCAAGCCCATCGCAATGTAATGTCCGCATTCATCACTCATCTCGTCTACATCGTAGGCAAAGGATAACCACAAGCCATCCACCAAAAAAAGCATATATCAACACAGCTCGGTATCACAAGGAAGAACGCAAACGCGGAAGAGGGTAACAGGGTAGAAAATTAGAACAGACAGATAAATGAAATGGTACGTGATTCAAAACAGAGACTCAGCAACGCGCCGTTCCTCTTTTTTTATTTCTTGCCGTAGGCCTTGTCAACCTGGGCCTGGTACTTGTGAACGATCTTCTTGCGCTGGAGCTTCTGGGCCGCAGTCATGAAGCCGTTCTGGGGAGTCCACTCCTCGTCGGACAACACAACACCACCGATGATCTCGATACCTCGCAGGCCACCAGCACGGCCGGAGCTCTGCAGCTGTTGCAGGACAAGTCGTTGCAACTTCTCGTTGTGCACGAGGTCTTCAAGGTGGTCACCAGCGATACCGTTTTCACTGGCAATCTTCTTCGTAGCAGCCTCCAGAGGCACAATGATGGCGACGGGCTTGTCCTGATCCTCAGCAGCGTAGACACAAATATTTTGAACAACGGGGCATGACCGGTAGACCGACTCGAGCTTCTCAAGAGCAATGTACTCTCCGTTCAGGGTCTTAACCAGGTTCTTCTTGCGGTCAATGATGTTCAGGTGGCCGTTGGAGTCAAACTCTCCAATGTCACCAGTCATAAACCAACCATCCTCGGTCAGAGCAGCCTTGGTCTCCTCCTCGTTGTCGAAGTAGCCAGAAGTCACACTGCCACCCCGAATGAAGATTTCACCTTGAGCAGGGGTGTTCTTTGTGAAGTATCCCGCATCAGGGAAGTCCACCAACTTAACCTCAATTGAAGCAGGGATATCACCCAGAGCGTTGGGGTTCCAAGCCAAGGGATCATTCAGGGCACCCATAGCAGAGGTCTCAGTGAGACCGTAACCACTGATCATGGGAGCAATAGCCATGGACAAGAATCTTTGCGTGTCCTTGGAGATGGGACCACCACCGTTCATCATGATGCGAAGGTGGCCACCGGTAGCCTCCTTCAGCTTCTTGAAGACAACTGCATCCAGAATCGAGCTACCGAAAGTGGCACCGGGGAAACCGTTGGTGAGAAGGAAGTTCTTGGCGGCCATAGCACCCCAGAACATGCCCTTGATGATGAAGCTGTTCTTGTTCAGGTTGTTCAGAACACCCTTCTTGACGGTCTCCCACACCGCGGGAACACCGACCAGGATGGTGGGCTTAAATTCGCGGATATCACCCTTGCAGTTCCGCATCGAGGTATCCGAGAGTGTCCGGGGGTTACCGTATCCCATACATCCACCCCAGAACAGACACAGGTTCTCGAACATGAACTCGAGGATGTGTGCTTGTGGGAGGTAGGTGAGAAGGGAGTCGTTGGGGCCGATATAGGGACCGACAATCTCGTTGACACCGGCAGCTATGCAAATTAGATTGATTAGCATGAGCCCGTCTGGATTTCTAGTCGTCTCCAATTTGACTTACTCGCAGCAATTACGTTGGCCTGGCTCAAAGAAACACCCTTTGGCGGACCAGTTGATCCGGAAGTGTACATAATACAGCAGAGATCCTCGGGCTTGGGAGGAACGGGATCAACCAGGTTCTCTTCACCCTGCTTGCGCAGGTCCTCAATGCTCAGCACGTTGATGTGGCTGAAGTCATTCTTCAGCTTGTCCAGGTCCTCCTGTTTGACATCGTCATCGGTGTTGTAGATGATGTGCTTGATGGACGGAATATCCTTCAGGATGTTGGACAGGGGCTTGATCAAGCCGGGGTCAAGGAAGATGGCAGTGCTAGAGGTTTGGACCAGGGAGTGCTTCAGGCCCTCCTCGCCGAGGGTATCATAGGCAGTGACGATGGTGATGGATTGGGAAGCAGCGCCGTGTGACATGGCCAGCCAGTGTGCACTAATAACAAATACCGGTCAGTTGATTGAGTCTTGATATATGCGGGGTCGGAGCTTTTGAAGCTTACCTTGTCGCGCCGTAGAGGTGAATTCGACCGTCCTTCTCCAGGCCCAGGTTGCGCAGACCCGCGCCGAGCTGGAGGCAGAGTTGCTCGTATTCGAGGAAGGACTTGAAGACGTAGCCACTCTTCTCAAAGTAGGACCAGTTCTTGTCAACCTCTTGTTCCACGCCGTCAATCACCTTCTTAATCTTCTTGTTCTCAACGTGGACCTTGATCAGCTTGCGGGTAGCGACGGCCTTGTTGTTACCGAACAGACGGGCGGAGCGGCGGAAGTTGTCATAGGTGGTCGCAACATCCTCAGAAGGACGCAGGATGAGGCCATCCTTGGCCGCCGGGTGTCGGCGAGGAATGGTCTCTCCCTCGACCGGTTCATAACCGGGGGCCTCGACGGAGAAAGGGCCCTTCTTGACCATGCGCGGCTGAATGTGGAGGTCGCGCTTCGACATGTTGGCGGTTGGACTCGCGGGGGGAGAAATGGGGATGAGAGTGGGAATCGACTGGTCGCGAGTTCAGAGACCAGAGAAAAATCCGCTAGGTCCAAGCAGTGACGTTAGCGGAGTCTGGGGCAACCGGGAAAACACCGGCGGAAGCTGACCCAGGTACGGGACAGTTCAGTCATTTCGAGGAACATACGTTTTCACCAGATGAATTGCGCAGGATCAGATATTGACCGGTGGGTGAGAAAGAGAAGCAGGAAGAGCTTTGGGAGGTGAGAGGGGGGGAAGAAGAGAGAAGGGAAGCTACGGATACCACAAGGGCCCAAGTCCATTCGCGATGTGGCTGGGCTCCCCGGCAGATGACGCACCTCGGATAGGTAGAGAGAAAGAGTCCACTTCACGTTCTTTGGTCCTTGTTTTTTTTTTTTGTTTTATTCTTTTTTAATTTTTAATTTAAATTTAAATGAGCAGTCTGGTCTACTCCATAGTTGCATACACGGGTAAGCATGTCTTGAACTACTAGGCTAGCACTTTGTACTAGGCTACTAGGCGAGCCAAAGCCCCCGGGTTAGCCTCGTCGCTAGTTTATCCGCGGTAGATCAGTTCCCTTTTGCTATTCCGTTGGGGCTTCCCGCCCAACATATTACAATATTGTCATATTCAAGTGGACAAGTGGAGTTGTGCCCGCAACGAATAAGCATTCTAATTGTGGTTCTTAGGAATCATATAGTACAGAGTACATAGTACAGGCCATGTTGATATTGGAGAAATAGGAATATAATTATTTCAAGGTTAGCTGTCTGGAATGGCCTAATTAAACTAGCTAATTTAGTTCCTCTCCTATAAGTTACAATAATTTATTTTGCATACGGTCCCGTGATCCCGCAACATCAGAAAGCTACCGGGTTACTTCGGCGAACTCTGCCATCATGAATAGCCGCCTCAAAAAGCTGCTCGCCAATGGTGAGGAGGTTACCGACGCAGAGGAAGGTAGGCAAGCTCTCAATTATCAGGCTGGTGAGATTGACAACGATCATCAACTGACCTGAACGCCCCAGAGGCCTTTCTCCTCTTCAGCCAAGATATCCCCGCCGGTAACCTGGGCTTCCTCGAGCCACGCGCACCCACCGTCGACGTGACAATCCGTGGCGCTGAATATACGGTTCATCAGTCGCCAACGCTGCTATCATCCTCCCGCGCTGGAGGTACAACAGGAGCTGGTAGGTTCAGGATCTGCATTCCCCCAAACATCCCCCCCCCCGGCTTCATGCACGGACTTCCTTTGTCCCAATTGCACTCCACCCCGCAGTTCGTCTTATCTTCCGAAAGAGTCTAGGGCAACCTTGGGAACGCGGTCTAGGTTGCACTTGTGAGCCTCGGCTTCGGTCTTTTCACATTGGACCCTGACCGGGTGCCTGTGAATCTTAAACATTATGTACTGCATACTACATACATCCTGCATTTGTCTCGCTAGAGACACCACCCCTATCCCATTCAAGTAATAACTAACCCATCACCTATTTCCCTCAACCAGTCCTTTGGAAAATCACCCCTTTCTTCGCCGACTGGATCTCCTCCCCTTCCAACCCTCTCCGGACCCATTCCTTCCTCACCCCGGACTCCGTCGTCGCAGAGCTCGGCTGCGGCATCTCGGCCCTCGTCGCCTTGGCCTTGGCTCCCTCCGTGAATCACTACCTGGCCACAGACCAGGAGTATGTGCGCCGGTTATTCCGCACCAATCTGGAAGAGAACGCCTCCGTGAATAGCACCGCCCTATCCACCAAGCAAAAAGGCACCAAGTCACGCGGCGCTAAGCCCGCCAAGAAGCAGCCTTCTTCCTCTGCCAACAATGGCCGCCGCAATGTGACCTTCACCACTCTGGACTGGGAGCTCGACCAGCCCGAATTGCTGAAGGCATGTATTGGCGCCGAGGCCGGGGGCCAGGACGCTGAAGATGAAGCCGAAGAGGACAAGGGCTTCGACTTGATCTTGTCGTGCGATTGTATCTATAACGACGCCCTCGTCACGCCATTCGTGCGCACCTGTACAGAGATATGCCGGCTACGGCCTGTCTACGAGCCATTTGATGAAAGTGAATCATCGCCATCTGCCCGTCAGCCGACGATCTGTATTGTGGCACAGCAACAGCGCGCACCGGACGTGTTTGAAGCCTGGTTGCGGGAAACACTGCGAGAGTTCCGGGTGTGGAGGCTGAGTGATGACGTTCTTGTTGATGGGCTGAAGAATGGAAGTGGCTACCTTGTGCATCTCTTATTGGCGCGAGAGAAGCATTAATGCGTATGTACGAATATGACTGTTTACGAGATAAAATAATGATAAAACTCTATGCACAACGCGGCTCAGAGCCCCATAGTTCCGGGGTTGATAACGAATTCAATTTCCCATCAAACATCAGTAGCAGCAGCAGAGAGTAGAACCAGCTGCTCATTCCTTGAATGGCCAGAATACGAGGCTATTCTTTTTGTTATCTTCGGAGACCTTTTGGTCAGAGCTTAATGATAACCAGACTTGCTTGCGGAAAACTACAATCATGCTAAGACACCCATATGGGCTTTACTCAATATAATCAAAATTTCCATTTGCCGCGCATTATGGGAGCTCAATAATTGTTGCGTACGAATTCGTTTACATGGCACCTAAAGCAGAAGCTCCTATCTAGGTAGTAGCATCGGTCACGGCCACAAGAACTTGAACTGGAAAGATATGTTAAGTAAAGAAAGAAGTTCTAAGGCACATGGCTTGATTAATCTGATCTGCACTACAGAGTAATCAAGCCATGTTCCTTGAAACTTTTCTCTTTAGTTTGTCAGTGCCCTACCGACACAATTAGTGATAGCGAGGTGATACCACTGAGATGGAAGGGATGAACTGAAGGATGGATGATGATAGGAGAGAGGGGAATCCTCTCATCCCGTACCTATTTATCTAATAGCGTGCAAACGAGGTCCAAACGACCGACGTTGCACGACCAAACGAGATGAAAGCGAAGCTATTCAGGCGTGGGCTGGCAAAGCTTGCAAGCCTGAGGCCCATAGGGCTATGGCCTCAGCAAAGACCCATTATACTTCCAAGGATACCTACCCTACAATGCCATAGGAGATTGATTGGATACCTAGGTATATGAAGATTCAAAACAATTGTCGGGAATATGTATTCTGAATTGATACTATCGACCTCGTGTATCATTAATAATATGCCCAGCATGCGATTAAGTATGGAAAGGGTGAGAGACGTCCTATCTAGCAGGAGCGCGGTAAGAATAAAACATCACACTCAAACGATAGTCGACATAAAGCGATCCACCCAGACAAAGCAAACAAGGGTATTGAGATGAAAAAAAAGAAGCAATGAAAATGTAAAAAGCAATAATCCATGATAAAGAAAGAAAAGAAGGAAGATGACGTCTAGGTCGACAAGACAGAATCCACACAATGCTAAATAAAGAAAATGTAAATGTAAATGTAAATGACAGATGCAAAAAAGTGGTTTTCATATCAGACAAAAGTCGACACCAATATCCCGGGAAATATTCTTTTTGGGGTGGGACGTCTTGGGACAAGACATGGCGCGACTGGAATTAATGAAAGCGAGGCTCTAAATTTTTTTTCCCTTCACTCAACTGTCGATGCTTGGTTAGGCTCGGTGTTTTCCTTCTCCGATGCAGGCGGAGAGAGCTCATATTTGCGCTTCGCAGGGACGGTCGATTCAGGAATAGGCGTAGGGCCTTGCGAGGTCGGCTCAGAGGGAGGCAGGGAAGCGAGAGCCTCACGGGGCTCGGATTCAGGAGTACGGTCGATGATTGAGTGAATCGATTGCTTCGTTGATCCATTGAGCATGTGTTTGGGAATTGGAGAAGGTTCTTCGCGGGCGGGTGTATCCTCCGAGTCGGGCATAGAGCGATCTGTGGCTTCCATCTTGACACGATATTCATCGTGAGATTCGTCCATCTCAGACTCGGATTCCAGATCCGCATCCTCGGGGTCTATATCACGGTCCATTGCGGCGGGACTATCCTCCATTGAACCCCGGTTGGAAGCTGTCACGGGTGGGAGGGGCGCGTTGGGGTCGTAGACGATGCCGCAGAGTTCAAGGGCTCGTGACTGGCTACCCAATGTACGGTCTTTGTGTTTCTTTGTCAAATGGCACATGAAACCGTGGAGTGTGACAAAGTCACTCTTTCCACATCCATCAATTGGACAGGTCAGGTAGACCAAACTGCCATCAGATGGCCGTTTCCAAAGGGCACGACCGGATGGATCGTGTGCGGCGGGTCGACCGTGGCGCTCGCCCCATGCTTCCACGTTCTTGATGGTGTATTTTTGCTTGCGGCGGATTGATCCGGCGTTGAGGGCCTCTTGCAGAACCTGAGGTTGTTGGTGTTGGATGTGGTGTTGATGTTGATGTTGGTGGGATGGTGGAGGAGGGGGGGCGTGGTGAGGATGAGCATGATGATGGGGAGGAGTATGATGAGGATGAGGGTGGGGTTGGGGCTGGTGCATGTGAGTAGGAGGGGGCATAGTAGGAGGAGGAACTGGCGTCTGCGATGCAGATGGCGGAAGAGGAACCTGACGAGGCTCGGGGGGGACTTTGCTGCTTGAAGAAGGCCAAAGTCGTGGCCGCGCTGGTCTCGGAGAGCCGGCGTGGTGGTGTTGGACGCAATGGTGGTGATTCAGCGGCCGCATTAGGCCCTAATCCCATCGATTCTCTCTTAATTTTCTTTCTTTCTCTTCGAAGATCCTAATTCTCTTGTCAGTACTATTTGTGGGGAAAAGAGTAAAATACCTAATGCAAAATGTCGGGTGATGCAAGGATATAGTTCTCAACATACCTCTTCCTCGGCCTCGGCACCTTCAGTTAATCTGCGAAATTCCTCATCCTCCCGTTTGCGAGCTGCGAGAATATGGCTGCGTGTTGCCATCCGATTCATTTCCTCGTGTTCCAACTGTCGCAGACGAGCTTCAATCTGTTCCAGGGAAGTAGGGTTGTGCTGCGGCACCGGTGGGGGTCCCGGCGGACCTTGAGGGCCATGTCCATCATGCATCGCCTGCGGTGGACGGAAGTAACGAAAGTGATGATTTTGTACCATCTGATCTGGAGGCGGCATTTGTGGATGAGGAGGCGGATTAGGATTCATGGCGATGGGATGATAGCGCAAGTGGCCGCCATTGACACCGTCGGGCACGGAGTGAGGCACCGGGGGTGCGGCCGTCATGGCGATTATTATTAATGTATAAGAAAACAAAAAAAAAAAGAGCAGAGAAAGGGACAATGACAGGGACAGATCTCTGTCAGTGGATTCACAGGCTCTTTCTTCAGGCCGAAAGAAGACCGTAACAAGGGGAAAGCTCCAGATGACCAATGTAGAAGTAAACGAAGTAAGAAGGAATAGAGAGAGAAAAAAGAAAGGGCAGACGAAAAGAGTAAAAAAGAAATGTCAGAAAAAGCCCAAAGTAAAAAAAAGCAGGACTAGGGCGGGTGCAAATGAGACAAGAATCGAAAGGAAGAGACCCATTCACCGATCTATGGGCCGACGGTTAGGAAAGGATTGACATCCAGACGTCTCCATCAAACCCCATCGATTATAATAATAGTAAAATTGAAATTCCAATAAAATAAATTCAAATAAGAAATGACAATGTCCACTAGCGCGACCCTTGGGCTGCACCCCCGTTATCTCGAAATTTCCCGTAACGGCCGAGTAAGGGGATCCGCTCTTCAAGTAGGAGGGGTCCTGTATCTGGTACATCCAGGTATGGTATGTATGGAGTATAGTCGGTAAAGTGATCTTAATTAGATCACTTGTTCATCATTGGGATTAGGATTAGGATGGGGGGGGGGAGGGGAGAAGAGAGGGGAGGGTCTAGCCAGGACGTATCATCATACTTTGTGACCCCCCTAGTGGCAGTAGTATGAAGCAAAACCAGTTTGGGGAGGGGAATGCGGTCAGTGGACGAGTGGCCCATTCCATGGATTGGCTCAGCGCTAGTGACCCGATGTAATCAAATCACAACAATCACACTTATTTCTTGGAGATTGATTCACGCAAATCCCTAGTCTACTTTGGCTGCTAGTGGCTTTTACCCCAATACTCTACTTCTCGTATGGAATACTAGGAGTAGGATTGTCGGGAATCGCTTCCTAGGTATTTTATTATTAATCTACCTATTAGTCAAGCCCTTTGATCAAATCTCAGGATTTAATTTGATTCTGGGTCGCCCAGCTCACACTTACCCGCTTTATCGGAGAGCCAACCAGGAAGACTTTTCTGTCTCCACCAGACTCAGGTACACCTGTGGGTGTACTTCATGTACCAAGGAACACACTCAACATCATTCAAGCCTTCAGGAGAGCAGTGGAATCTTAGTGACTTTTAGTGCCTGTAGACAGGGGGGGGGGGGGATCAGAAGCTCATAGGTCAACCGGGATTGGGTCAAAGTGACGAGTCTCAAACCGCCATGTCTGACTACTGTTTTTACTTGACAAACAGACGCACACCGCAGCATGAGATCACTGGAATCATTGACTCCGTAAAATAATTGAGAATCGTCCAGGGGTACTCCATCCTCCCTACTCTTCGAAATAGTTTTATTTCTTTCCACTCTAGGAAAATGTTTGAATAAAATTTTCCCCTAGACCCTTTGAAGACAATGACACAATCATGGAGGAGCTCTCCTTCGGAAACGAGAAATCACGAACCACTGATCCTTCAAGAAATTACCTTTCTGGGGGAAGCAACAGCTCCAGTTGAAATCATCCAGTAAATTGACCTTAATGCTGACTGGCCACACAGCAATGAGCTTCCTGTTAGTTCCGGTCTCAACTGCCAATGGAAACCCACAGATCTACCGTCATTCGCCCAAGGTCTGTCAATGGCGGGAGATCATTAGGTAACGCAGGGGGAAATGGAGAAAAAGGAAAAAGGAAAAAGGAAAAAAAAAGGTGCCTCAGTCGAAGCTGCTGGAATCGTTGAACTAGTCTTCCCACAAGTGGAGCTGCAGAATGATCGTGTCTTCCAGCCTTGGAAGAGTTACACGATTTGTTCTAGTGCACGGAGAAAGTACGGAGTACATCGGTACCGCCTTGCCAGGGCAGACATGGACTCTTTCGGCTACAATTGCAGGAATTGGTACCAAGACGGAGTATTGAACCGAAGTACTCAATACTTTGATCATGTACATATACAATACATTGGTCCCTACATTATCTAGTACATTATTGCCAGGGCGGCATTGGGCTATTGATTGTGTGTGAGCCAAAGTCAAAAAAAAAGTACTCCGTATCGGTCCTTGCTACGGAGTACAATGCTCTCTCTCTCTCTCTCTCTCTCTCTCTCTCTCTCTCTCTCTCTCTTACTCTCTCTCTTCTGCCCCCTTTTACTCCGTACAAGAACGGGTTCCTGACCCAAAGAATCACAATAATTGGACCGGGAAGTAGCAAAGTCTGGCTGGAGAAAGGTGTCCACTTTCGGGAATCCATGGAAAATAAAAAAATATTCAAAAACACAAGGAAAAACAAAAGAAGCCCCATTCTAACATCCTTCACACACTACGGAGTATCACTTGGCCGAATGGACGATGACGATTAGAAATCTATACGGAGTTGGGAAATTGGTTTGCTCCAAGCGTGCCAAGTGGCTCCGCCCTGCCAGTCTGGAAAAGGAAAGAAATCACTCTGGCCCCCCCTCTTTCTGAAGCTCAGGGATCCTAAGATTTATGGAGCCCTTGGGTCATTTGACCTCGAGTAAGCAAGCAACTGGAGCACACAGGGCTTAGTTCGTATGGAGTTGGAAGAATTTTGGGTAAATCATTTGGGGGGGGGGAAGTTTGATTTTTTTTTCTTCCGAGTGGAGACGATGGGAAATAAACCAACACTGCACTAGGGGCGCGCTAAGGCAGACGGTCTCACAAGTCTCAAAGTGATCGACTAATAATCGCAGGGCGTATCCTGTGAGAAATTTCTGTCCACTTCCTTTGTTCTTGAAATCAAGATATTGTACTCTGTTCTCCGTATACTCCACTACCTTGGAAACGGGTGTACATGACATTCCGAAGAGCTCTTTTCAAGGAAGAAGGTGAAAAGGGTACTCCGTAAAAGAAATCAAAAACAGTTCAATTATCATCTCCTATTTCTTTTGGTAGGGAGCCCCTCCTCTCCACCGAAGCCAGCCAGGATCTTGGGCCTCGTAATTCACAAACATCATTATTGCAAAAGACCCACTTAGAAGCCCAACTGGTGTGTAGAACGATGATTTGCTCGTCCAGCGCGCCGTTGCAGGAGGGTCTGCAGGACTGCTTCACTCCGTCACTGGCAGCTCGAGTCCAGATTGGTCCAAGAGTAGGTCCGGTCTGCGCTTCCGCGCAGTGAATAATCTTACTCGACTAAGGAGGGACTTATGATGTGCTCTCGGCACAGGCCATATCTAAACACAAGTGTTGTTGATCATGATAAAGCTCGAGCACTCCTATGTATGCAAGTTGTGGATAGTATCATTCAGAGAGACCCATGATAGAACTGCATACATAAGAGCTTCGAACACCACTCTTGAATGACCTTCGGAATTGTATCCGTACCCTGATAGCACGGCGATTGAAACAGTCGGATATCCACCGAGGATAACAACCATCGCTCTTCTCCGTTTTTCCCGTCTCAAACTTGCGGAATGAAATAATGTAGCTCCGTAACCTACCACTCGTCTAGACCCGCAGCCGCCTTCATGCAAGGAATAGAGGCTCCAGAGGCGATTGGTCCATCTGACTAGTTCACCTTGCAGTGCGCGCGCAACCTTGTCCAGCTTGAAATAGATTGGATTATCGAGCGGCTGGACTCTCTGGAGCCGCGGGCTCCGTGTGTCAGAAATAGGATAATCCGACCTATCATTTCTAGTAGGCCCTGATGGATATTAAACTTCGTGATTCACATTTGCTGCTGACGGGGGCCGAGTGCGATAGATTGATTGAAGGAGGTAGTGAGTGGTTGGATCCCTCTTCCCCAACACTCGTAAAAGTACCAACTTCCAAGGTTAGTGCACACATGCCTGATGTACAGTTACAATTGCGCATCCACGGGCCGTGCAGGATGCAGCCGGGTCTGAGTAGCACGCAGCCGCGACAGCTTATCATTTGTCATCTGCTTGTCTTCCAGGTTTTAGTTAGTGCAGCCACGACGGTGGCTTCTTCTCTTTCTCGATTCCGACTGGGGCAGCCGTTTGACGCAATGAAGTAATCATAAACGCCCCGTGCTCTCAGCGATCTCAAAAGTTCGCATTCAATGCCGGCTGACGCAATAACGGCCCTACAACTACAATTCAAGGTTTGAAGAAGACTGTTTGTTTCCAAATGAGAGGAGAATTGTCCGATTTCTATTGTCACATGCACCAGATAGCCAAAAGCCCGCATCCTTTTTGGTGGCCCCCTTGCCGTAATGTCATTAGATACAATGGTAGACAATCCCGGCGTACACTCTCTGGTCGTCGCCAGAGGGGTACATGGGCAAAAGAAGAAGTAAGAAAAAAAAATAGATAGATCATACAGGTTGGTAATAAAACACCGATACACCAGAACAAGAAGGGGGGATAAAGGGCATTGAGATATGTGTACAGTTAATGCGAAAAGGGAGATGCGAAACAGCCAGGGGAGTCCCCAAACACAAAGAAAATGGAAAACACAAGGAAATAGGGGGTTTTAAAAAAAAATACATGAGCCACTATTCAGTGGCCAGGGTTACAACAGGAGAGAAACTAAGGCAGCATTTACTGCTTGTTCTCACCCTGCTGCTCGCCCTGCTGCTGCTGCTGGGCCTCGTTGTTGGCCTTGTGCATCTTGTCGAACAGAGTCAGGGAAGCAGTCTGGAGCTCATCGGTCTTCTCCTTAAGCTCCTCGGCGGTGGCAGTGCCCTCGCCAGACTGGTTCTTGACGACGAACTCACGGAGAGTGGCGATCTTCTCCTTGATGGTCTCGGCCTCGGCCTTGTCGAGCTTGTCCTCGAAGTCCTTCAGGGCCTTCTCGGTGTCGTTCAGGACGCTGTCGGCGCGGTTGGCAGCCTCGATAGCGAGCTTGCGCTCCTTGTCAGACTCGCCGTACTTCTCGGCCTCGTCAACCATGTTCTGAATCTCAGCATCGGAAAGACCGGAGCCGGAGGCAATGGTGATAGACTGGTCCTTGTTGGTAGACTTGTCCTTGGCGTGGACGTGGACAATGGAGTCGGCGTCAATGTCGAAGGTAACCTCGATCTGGGGAACACCGCGGGAAGCAGGGGGGAGGCCAACAAGCTGGAAGTTTCCGAGCATCTTGTTGTCCTTGACAAGCTCACGCTCACCTTGGAAGACCTTGATCTCGACAGCGGTCTGCATGTCAGCGGCAGTTGAGAAAGTCTGGGACTTCTTGGTGGGGATGGTGGTGTTGCGGTTGATCAGACGGGTGAAGACACCACCCAGGGTCTCGATACCGAGGGACAGGGGGGTGACATCGAGCAGCAGAACGTCAGTGACCTCACCAGCCAGGACAGCACCCTGGACAGCGGCACCGATGGCGACAGCCTCATCGGGGTTGACGGACTTGGAGGGCTCACGGCCGAACATGGACTTGACGGACTCGGTAACCTTGGGCATACGGGTCATACCACCAACCAGGATGATGTCCTGGATGTCGCTGGACTTGAGGTTGGCATCCTTCAGGGCCTTACGGACGGGCTCGGTGGTACGGCTGATGAGAGGGTCAACCAGAGCCTCGAGCTGAGCACGGGTCATCTTCTCCTGGATGTGAAGAGCACCGGAGGCGGAGGCAGTGATGAAAGGAAGGCTGATCTCGGTCTGGAGGGAGGAAGACAGCTCAATCTTGGCCTTCTCGGCGGCCTCACGGATACGCTGGATGGCCATGCGGTCA
Source organism: Penicillium manginii (assembly GCF_028828005.1). Lineage (NCBI taxonomy): Eukaryota > Fungi > Ascomycota > Eurotiomycetes > Eurotiales > Aspergillaceae > Penicillium > Penicillium manginii. The sequence goes on along the minus strand of NW_026643110.1, from coordinate 872,577 downwards.
CCGGACAGGTCAACACCGGACTTCTTCTTGAAGTTCTCAACAATGTTGCGGACCAGAGTGATATCGAAGTCCTCACCACCCAGGTGAGTGTCACCGTTGGTGGACTTGACCTCAAAGACACCCTTCTGGATCTCCAGGCAGGAGATATCGAAAGTACCACCACCAAGATCGTAGACGGCGACAACACGGTCAGTCTCCTTCTCCATACCGTAGGCAAGGGCAGCAGCGGTAGGCTCGTTGACGACACGGAGGACGTTCAGACCAGCGATCTGACCGGCATCCTTGGTGGCCTGGCGCTGAGAGTCGTTGAAGTAGGCGGGGACAGTGACAACAGCGTTCTTAACGGGCTTGTTGAGGTATGCCTCAGCAGTCTCCTTCATCTTGTTCAGGACGAAACCACCGATCTGGGAGGGAGAGTACTTCTGGCCGCGAGCCTCAACCCAGGCGTCGCCGTTGGTGTGCTGGACGATCTTGTAGGGGACCTCCTTGATGTCACGCTGGACCTCAATATCGGTGAACTTGCGACCGATGAGACGCTTGGTAGCGAAGAGAGTGTTCTCGGGGTTAACGACGGCTTGACGCTTGGCGGCAACACCAACGAGACGCTCACCATCCTCGGCGATACCGACGACGGAAGGAGTAGTACGGGCACCTGTCGGCGTATTCAGTCAGCAATTGAATCCATCAAAAACGCGTTTTGTAGGTCGAGTAGCCGCAGTGACCAGAAACGAAAGCTGGTGACTCTGGTTGATCGACAAAAAGAGGCAAAAAAATCTTCACATACCCTCAGCGTTCTCAATAATCTTAGGGGCCTTGCCCTCCATGACAGCAACGGCGGAGTTGGTGGTACCTGTATTGATTCATGTTAGACAAATGTACGACGTATAAAACGAGTAGTTTGGATCGTGTGACTTACCCAGATCAATACCGATGACCTGGCCCTTCACCTTCTCCTCGCCACCTTCCGTGGAGTTCCATCGGCGGAAAGCAGTGCTGGGGATTCTGGAGGAAGGGGCGCGAGTGAAAGCAGCGCGGGGGAGCTATTGCGATTGAAGTTAGATGAGACTGTTTTGCGACGCGTGACCTGATTGCAAGGTTTTCCTCTCCGTCGGGAAAGGGAAATGGAACTTACCGCGCGAGAAATGCGAGAAGCAAACATTGTGTGAGGAATTAAGTAATACAGAAAATAAGAAAGGTGAAGACACTCGACGAGTCAATCGTAGAGTGATGGAGGAGAAGAGGGAAAGGGGACAAAGAAGATGGAGAGATGGAGAGATGATAGAAATAAGAAGGGGAGAAAAAACTGGACGGCGGTTCTCCGGCAACTTGTCGAACTTGGTGGAATCACGGGACTAGCCAATCAACGTGACGGCTACTCCCGGCTTCACCGCCCGATGATGCAGTGAGCTCCAGCTCTACCCGGTCCTCCGATTCCGATTTTTATTTTGTCCATTTTGTTCAATTTGTTCATTTCGTTCGGTGCGGTGAGTCGAGGTGAGGTGAGGTGAAATGAGAGTGAGTCTATTTACTCTTCTATACACTTTATTCCCGTTTGTGTGTCTATTTCTAACACGTCTATCTTGTGCAGTTCCCTGTTGACCCTTGGTGGATCTACACCTCCGCAGTAGCCTCGGCCAACCGGCAGACCTCCCCCGAACGACGCGACTCCGGCCTCCTACGCGATTTTCCTTCCCAGCAATCTGGCTCACGGTGTCTACAAGTTATGTCATAATTTTGGAACTTGGGGAACCGCACTGGGGGAGATTGGGGGATCAGAAGGGTCCACCGGAGCTGGCTGTTGTATGACCCTAAAGTCGTCGGTGCCTCGACTCCATTGCGAAGAGGACGAAGGTTTTGGTTGGGATATCGATGGCTGCGGTATGAATTGGACTCTGACTGGGCGAAGTAGATAGCCGACCCGAGAAAGTTTGGATGATCCAACTATTAGTAGATGTAGAAACTAGTACTAGTAGTGGTAGTAGTAGAAGGCCTGGAGTATACTGGTAGTCAGTTCTACTTGGTAGGCAGTTGGTATATATTCTGTTCCTTCCGTGGGAACCTTGGAAGGCCAATTGGACCGTGGACCTCACTCTCCCCATAAACCTTGAACTACTTCCACTACCCTCACATCTAACCTCAATTCATCACGACCTGAATACCCGGAATACTAAAGTACACGGGACTCAAAGTTATCGCCACTGTCGCTTCCGGCGCAAATCACCGCATTCGTGGCTTTGGTTCTCCCCCGGCTCAAAGCTCCAAGTCTTACGTCATCCGTTAGGAAGCGCATGCGACCTCAGCTCTCGTGAACAACGCACTCTCAAAGATCAGTTTGGGCTGGTTCGTGCTGCATCTCTGCTCTTCAAGGTTTCTCACCCGAGTAGAAATGTGCTCGGATTAGCTACTCAACATGACATCGGACTCGATCCCGTGAGTCCTCCACTGTCACATTCCACCCCCTCCTCTCCTCTCCTCTCTCGCACATCCCCCCGCTCTTCGCGACCGTTCGTATTTACGCCTTTCAAGTTATTAACTGTCTTAGACATCGCCCAACAGAGTCTCTCATCCTCCCCTCTAAACGCCGCTTCTTTCCTTTCAAAATCCCCAACTTGTCGGTATACCCGCTCTCCCGTGGTGACATGCTGATAGCTAACACCATTGAGCGGATAGCCATACACAGCTTCGCCACTATATCAGCACTGCCGATCCTGATCGCATCTATGTCGTCGTCGAACGAATAGTCTATGCGATCCACATTGCTTCACAGAAAAGGGAGGATATCGCTGTCATTCCATTTGAGCCGCGATGCTTAGCGGCCGGCTTTGGGTGGATCGCTGTGGGGGGGCCCTGAGAATGGAGAATGCGCCTTCCTCAAACTTGGAGACAGAGGCCTACAAGCCCACGAGGCCATACCCTCACACCTACCATCGGATGTGGATAGCGCTCTACCGGTCGATCTGGAGCCTGCCTCACGGTTCTTGACACCGGAGAATCCGACCGATGGTCCATCGTCGACTCGGCCCACCACAACACGGTCGTGGTCAGAGTTTGAGCGTCACAAATTCGGAGGGAGTATTGTGAATTCGGTTACCATTCATCAGTTCCCCGGAACAGAGGAAGGTGCTGCACCTGAGGACGTATTGATAATAAGGTAACTATCGAGTTGATAGATCACCGTCCCCTTGCATTTGCATGACTGATCCTCGTGGTTAGCAATAACGACCGTACGGTCACTGTCTATTCGCTCACTCATGCTCTGATCGTCAAGGTCTTTCACCATCCATTTTGCATGAATTATGCAATCGTGTCGCCAGATCATAGCTTGCTTGCTGCCGTCGGTGATGAGAATCGAGCCTACTTCTATACCATCACCCGTGATTGGGAGCTCTCATCCTCCAAAGAGAAAGAAAGCGAAAAGATCATGACTTGGGGGTGGGAGCTAACTCAATGTGTTGAAATGGACATAGGGTCTAAAGTGGATGATGCATGCTGCTTCACGATAGCGTTTTCTCCGTCCAGTCATCTCTGTGCTGTCGGATCCCAATCCGGTGTTATCACCGTCCTGGATGTCAACCTCGTTCACCACTCAGAAAGCGAGACAGCGGTTATCTGCCAGTTCCCGGCTTCTCGAACAGGTCCTGAAGGTGGCGCTGTCCGGTGTATGACTTTCTCGCCTGAGCCCTGGGATCTGTTGGTTTGGCTGGAAGGCCATGGCCGAGCTGGAGTGGCAGATGTTCGCCAAGCATTCCTGCGCAGACAAACTTTGTACTTGGATACAAATGAGCCCTTGTTCCAGAAGGTTCACACGGAAAGATTACTCGTCAGCAACCCTGAAGAGAGCCTTTCAGACGATGATGACTTGGAAATCGAACCCCGAGTGGGAACTGAGGTCGACGAATTGCTAAATGAACGTACCGGGGATGGAAACGGACTTCGCGATTCCCTGATCCAAGATCTTGGGGATCGCGAGAGGCTGATTCTGGATTTCCTCAATGCTGCTCGATGGACAGCGAGGGCAGAAGAGAGTTTCACTGAGCGGCCAGACCGTCCAGAACGACCATCGAGAGCTAGCTTGCACCCTCAAGTAACGGCTCGTACGCGCCATCACGGTTCCACAGAGGGGGCCACCCGCACATCCCGTCCTACTTCGCCTCGACATTCATACGAGACTGCTGACAGTTCTCTGGACAGCCACTTGGACCGGGCAGGGAGTGAGCGCTCCTCCTTTCAGCCTAGACGTCAGGGCTCAGTAATACTCTCACAAGACAGTAGATCCCCAGAAGTTGGATCTTCCAACCAAGAACGACAGTCCAACTCGCTACGATGGACTGCATCACGTTCCGCCGAGCTGACAGCAATCCAAGCCGATGTTTTGCATCGTCTAAGCTCTGATCCCGATGTTCTCTCCGACGATTTCCACTCCCGTGACTTTTTCGATCTCCCACCGCGACCGACTGATGCATCTGGGCCCAGCCTTGAATTCGAATACACGCCCGAAACGCCTCGTCGACGACCCCAGCGATCGAGCTCTATCCCGCGGCGGCCCGAGCGACTATCGAATATTGAATACCTAGCACGGGAGCGAAGATTTGACCCGGCTAGAGTCTCCACATATGAGATCAGAGCCAATGTTGCAGCGGAGCGTCTTCGACGTCAGCGCCGTATGGCAAATGCTGTACACGAGCGTTCTTCTGACCGAGACAATGTGCACTCGTCAGAACGGGAGCATCTGCACCGCCAAATAGCTGGCCTTGAGCAAGCGAATTCTGCATGGGTTAGGAATGTTATTAGCGAGCTGCCCGAGCGAAGCTTGATTCATGGCCCTGGTGCCGAAGAGCCAGATTCCACGGCCGGAGTAGGCTGGGGCGCCGATGGAAGGACACTGTGAGTACTTAAATTCCGAGAGAAATACGGCATCCATCTAACTCCATCTTAGGTACGTCGCGACACTGGAAGGAATTTTTGAGTTCCACGTCAACATCCATGATCGGAAGACCTTCCCTATCTTTTCATGTCGATGATTATTTCTACCAAAGGTCACATCTGTTGTTACCTTGTTTTTTTACGAGTTTGATGGACACACACAAGAATGTAATGGTTCATATGGCATAATGGAGAAACTCTATGGACCTCTTTTTGATTTCGGTAGGATATTATCTATGGGTAATCGAGGTCTTGGATATTGGCGCATCGTGTGTTAACTGCATATCCTTTGGCGCCAGGAGGCGCATAATTCATTCAGTTCTTTGATCATATGTCATATTTCGCACAGACCATCCTCGAATTCGGATGGTTTCGATACAAAAGCTCGTTCGCATAGTATCTTTCAATGTGATGTGTTTTTATTTCTAAGCCGCGCAAGTAGTTCATAACGGCAGGTCACAACTTGACTGCCATCAATTAGGAAGGCTCAGCTATCGTCTTTGAATCTCAACCACCGAATGAATCTTTCATCCCCGCAAACCCCCTGTATAGAAGTTGATAGTGCGTGCTCTCCGAAAGTGCATTTGAACCTCTATAACAAGAAAACTAAAGCTTCGCTTCTCTCTGCTCATTCAACTTCGCAGGTAAAAGCCTTCTCAGAATCTTACCAGTCGCAGTCTTAGGCAGTCCCTGCAGATGGTGAACACCTCCCCTGAGCTTCTTATAACCTGCCAGCTGGCCGTCCATCCAGGTCCTGATTGCATCAAGGACTTTTTGCTTCTCAGGACCCAACAGTTCCACCGTTGCCGGCGAAAGGCTAACATAGGCAAGAGGGACTTCGGTGGCCTGGGAATCGTCGTAGACTGCGCAAACTGCCGCATCAATCACATCTGGATGGCGCAGGAGCATGTCTTCGAGTTCGGAGGGAGCTATTTGGAATCTATAGTTACAGACGTGAGCGGTCGGTCAGTCAGCGATTGAAGGGAGAGAAGAGATCTTCAACACACCCCTTATACTTGATCATCTGAACCTTAGTCATTAGTTAAATGTAGAACTAAATTTGCATAGTAAGATTGGGGGAAGATAGGCATACCTCTTTAAGACGATCAGTAACCCAGAAATTCTGGTTCTCGTCTATCTTCAAGATGTCTCCTGTTCTAATCCATCCCTCCGAGAAGGTTTGGTTTGTCGCTTCGCGATCACTGACATAACCCCTGAAAGCCTGGTTAGCAATCCATTTGGCGGAAAATTCGAATGGGTTAGGCGGGTTCGTACATCATCACAACAGGGCCGCGGACCCAAAGTTCACCTTCTTCGCCGACGGGGACGTCCTTATTCGTTTTCGGATCGACAAGGCGAGCTTCCCTGTAAGAGAATCAGCAGATGAGAACGAATATCGAAGAGTGGGAACAGGCAACATACACTCCTGCGAATAGCTTCCCAACACAACCAAAAGCATTCTCGTCTTCATCAATCTGATGGATAATACCTCCCGAACACTCGGTGAGACCATATCCTTTGAACCGATGTTAGCGAAGCAAATCGAACACCAAGGCGGCAATAACAAACCTTGACAGATGCTCGTATGGGGCAGAACCTTCTTAAGCAGAAGCTGGACGGATTTCTAGAATTCAAATATGATGAGCATTATGTCATGCGTGATCAAGGAGAAGCCACCGACAAACGAACCTTCAGCGGGGCAGCAGAAATGACAATTCTCTTCAAGGAAGACAAGTCATACTTTTGAGCAACCGGAGACGTAGCAAGAAGAAGGGCCACAGGAGGCACAATGTGAAGGTCTGTAACCTCCAGCTCGCTCGATTTCCGGCAGAATGTCTCCAAGTCGAAACCTGGTAGACCGCAATATTGGGCTCCAACCCACATACCAGCCAGCACGACCAGACTCAGGCCATAGATATGGCAGTCTGAAATTAGATCGTTGTCAACGGAGTCATTGGACTGATATTTCGGGTTGCAAACAACTTACAAGGTGCGAAGAAAACTTCACGTACGGCCGAGTTAACCCTGACCGGCATGGAGGCACGCATCGTGATGCTGTTCATGACAAGGTTGTAGTGAGAAAGCTGGACGCCTTTCATCTTTCCGGTTGTTCCGGAGGAAAAGCAAATGGTGCTGACGACGTCCTTGCCGCTTCTACCATCAAGGCCTTGAGGTGATATGGTCTCTGTAGCCCTTTTGCCAACGATGTCGTTTGGGAACTACATAACTGTTAGCACTCGTAAAAGTATTGAGGAAAGAGAAAGAGAGGTACAGACCTGCGGAAGATTCCCCTCTTTAAAATTGACAGTCAAAATTTTGGTGTTCGTCATTGATTGAGAGGCTAAAGCGGCCTGAACCGTGCTAAGCTTCTCTTCAATAGTGGCAACATGCGTTGGCTGGACAAGCTTCAGAATATGCGAAATATCATCACGCGTCGCTGATGTGTTGAGCGGCCTATAAACATAATCAGTGAATTATCCTCGGTCCTTTGTTGTGCTACACCCACGCGAAAACAGCACCTGCCCACCAGGTTGCATGAGCCAGAAGAACGAATGCATTCTACATTTTCAATCAGACCACAGACTGAAAAGTTGCTTAAATGAGGCTCTCACAGAGTTATTGACTAATGCAAGTAGAGTATCACCCGGCTGCAGTCCCAACTTCTTTTGCAGGCCCCAAGCAGCGTGTCCGGCTTGTTCGCGGAGAGAGCCGTATGTGATGGTCTCATCGGAGAAAACATCAGTATGAACAACTTTGGATGCCTGTACTTCATCGGGGTTGTATCTTGTCATAAACTGTGAAATTGACAAGTCCATCGCATCGTGGATCGGAATTACTGGTGAACTGTAAACGGCCATGGTGTGTAGATCCCAAGATGAATAATTGGTTCGGGGTACTCCTCAAACAGTTCGTGAAGTATCAAGTAACCCCTTATCACTTCAAGATGTGCCTCAAATAACTCGGATTGCCGGTCTCTTCCGGAGTCGGAGTATCCTTCTTCATACGTTGCGTATCCGATGCACGAGTTATGAGCTAGTGAGTTAGCTATTAGCTCTTTCGCAACCCATTAGTTAGTTACTCCGTAGGATTCGTGCCGCATCCTTCGATTCCTTCGCCCCACACGATCCAACTCGTCGGGTCGCTTCATACTCATCGGGTCAAGGTTGCCTTTCTAGAATAGGCGAACATGCCCATCGTTATACAAAGGAACGATAAACAAGGATCGAAAATTTCCGATGATTGAATGAGTTTATGATAAATATCCCATTTGATGAATTGCAACAAGCTTATAAGTACGGGGCTACATGTGGAACTTATTGAGTAACGCACAGACCGCACATCTAACCACTAAAGTTCTGACATGGGTTTACTGGCGGAGATTAAAGAGGTGTCAACAAGGTGGTTTCCACAGATTAGTTAACTAGTTATTTAGTACTGCGTACTATGTGTAGAGTACGAAGTGGCGATTCCGAATTGTAGGATACATATTACCCCGTACTTTTAGTGCGTACTTTTAGTGCGAAATCCCTTCCTTGTTTCTCTGATATTTGGCCTTGACCTTTGATACTCATTGACATTATCGTCTCGGCCCCATTTTAGCGTCATGGGGCCGCCAATTCCTTCAGGTCGTTTCTTGGCATACCCCCCCCCCTAAATTAATCTCGATGGCAAACCAATTTCGCCCCATTGTTCATTCGGTTCTATCCGCAAATGGCCGTGTCTGGCCCCGTCAGGATGGCACAATAAACCCAATAAACTTTGACAATGGAAATCCTATGGGCTGATCATGCCTCGGAGGATTTACATGTTCTAGGGAGCAGTCTACTTTACCTAATTTGGCCGAGTAGTAATGCTACGTAGCTGTACGGAGTACTAGTGGTTTCTGATCAAATATCCACAAAAAAGACTTTGAAGTGTGAAGGCAGCAAGGAGCAGAGCGTTGAAATCAGGGACAGAGGCGGGAGGTAGCTCAGGCCGCGAGGAATCATAATAACCTTAATAAAAAATTTCTCTTCTCCCTTGAATTAATTCTTTCCATTTAGTTGTTTCAGTAGTAACAGGACCTTTCTGAAAACCCTGGAGACCTATGTACCGACAATCACATGTGGGTACGCACCCTTCAAGTTCTTCCCTCGAACTCCACGTTTCCCATCCTAATTCTCATAAATACAGTCGACGCCTTGCTTGGTTGAATCCACACCCAGTGCCAGCCCTTCACAGTGACGGCAGCATGCGACCGCTTCGATTTTGGGCTACCTTCTTACCCTTCGCTGTAATACTTTTGGGTGTCTTAACATCCGCTCAACAGTCTCTTCCATCATGCGCTGTACGATTTCAAATCTTCCGCCCGCGCCATGCGATACTGATTGAATTTGCAGACACAATGTCTTACCGATCTTCTTCCTAAGTCAGCGTGTTCTTCCACTGACCAAGCATGCATCTGTACAAATGTGGATCTCAACATGGGATTGAGTAGTTGTGTCTCGGCCAATTGCACCATCAAGGAGGGCCTCAGTTCGTCAAAACTAAATACATACACGCGCTTTGCATTCTAACTGATCTATTAGCCACGCTTAATGTCACCAATACTGAATGTGGAGCTCCGATCAGAGATCGTACTTCTCTAAGTATTGTGATCCCGGCAGTTGGCCTGTGCGTTTTGGTGTTCGTCGCATTGCGAATATACACGCGCCTTGTTATCAAGAAACTAGAAATTGGCTTAGATGACTGGGCAACTATTCTTCTCGGGGTAAGTTGAAAAATCTTCACGAAGATGGCCCGGGCTAACCCAGCGTTATAGTGCATTATGGTACCAGTTAATGTCGGCTCGATACTGCGTAAGTGGCATCATCTCATCTACCAGCAGAAATCAATTAACAGTTGCCTCAGTTGGAAAAGCTGGCCTCGGGAAGGATATGTGGACTCTCGAATTCACTAGCATTACTCGAATTCTCTATGTACGGTTTATTGACCTGCCAAATTACCCGCAATAAAACTGACTCTTCTAGCTTTTCTACATTCAAGAGCTCCTCTACATCACTTGCATCTCGCTCACAAAGATCTGCTTCCTCCTCTTCTACCTCCGAATCTTCCCCTCCGATCGAATGCGTCATGTCATAAAGGCCTCCTGCATAGTGACAGTTTGCTACGGCCTCACTTTCTTGTTCGCCTTCGCATTCCAATGCTCACCAGTTAGTTTCAACTGGAACGGCTGGGCCGGAGAACATGTAGGAAAGTGCGTGCATACAAACCCTCTGGTGGTATCTGCCGCGGCGATCAACATTGTATTGGACGTCTACGTTATCTCCCTGCCTATTCCCAAGGTACTTAAGCTCCAGGCTTCGATCTCGACAAAGATTCAAGTCATATTCATGTTCGGAGTGGGCTTCTTGTAAGTCTTTCCACATTTTCTTTTCTCTATCCAAAAGCGCTTTGAAAACTCGTGAGGCTAATTTTTCATGAATTTGAAAGGATCACTGGCGTCAGCATCTATAGAACCATCATGCTCAAACTCTTCGCCACCAGTACGAATCCAACATGTACGCCTGTCTTATATGTCACCCTTTCTTCCAGCTTGCATGGTAGCTAATCGTTATATTGATAACAGGGGACAATGCCGCCGGCGGCTATTGGTCTGTAATCGAAATCGACGTTGGAGTTTTCTGTCTATGCATGCCAGCCATGCGCTCCTTGCTCGGTCGCCTATTCCCGAAAGTATTTAGGTCCACGAAAGGGACACGGACGAGCAGTTCAGGACAGCCGCTCAGCCACAAGAAAATTCGAATGGCTGACAGTAGCGGCCCGAACACGAGTTTTGTTCAGTTGATTGAGATGGATCATACGGGGAATTTGAAAAGTCATGGGGATGCTTAAAAGATTCTATCGCTGTTTATTTTGAATGGATTATCAGCCTTAGAGGGCATTTTAAAAAGTGCTACTAGTAGTAACCCAACTCAATTCAATGAGAATGATCCTAGCGTAATAGCGGCCAATGATATGCTTCGAATTTGTGGTTGTTTTGGCAGGAAAATTGGACACATCTTGGCCAATCCCGACGTGCGGGTCACCTTGGCAAATGGCAGGTGGAGTAGGAAATAAGCAGCACAAAGTAAAACGCCTATCTTTGCAAGTGTCAGTCAAAAAATAAGGTAACATCCCCATGTTTTGTGTTATCTGGTAAACGTCTCGCTAAAAGAGCCTAGTAGATTCTTTTGCGCTTGGTGCTGAAATTCGCTTATATTCAAGTTTAGTTCACTTTCCTAAATGGGTAAGTACGGCTAACATACCTTGGCCATGAGCTGGACTGAGGCCATTTAATGGGATTTCATGCCCCCGCCTGAAGAGAATGAAGAAATTCTATCAATATAAACCTGTGGGAAAGTTTGACATCTTGTCATTTATTACTCATGGAGAATCAAGTCATTGAGAAGTCCGTCACAGCTAGATGGATGATTATACTGTCCCTGGTGAGTTGAGGTGACCATCTGAACATAAGGCAAATTTACTTACTTGATTCTAGGCTTTGTTGGCATTTGCCACAAAGATCTTTTATAATATTTATTTACATCCTTTGGCGAATTATCCAGGGCCTAGGATATATGCAGCATCATCTTTTCCCGTGGCCTTTGCTCAGTTGAGTGGGAAATACCATCTATTTACTCAAAAGGCGCATGAAGACTACGGGACTGTCGTACGAATCAGTCCAAACGAACTATCCTTCATCTCGGCAGCCGCATGGAATCATATCTATGCCAGGCATCAAGGGAACCCACCTCTTCCCAGAGACAAGACCTTCTTTAATGATATGCTGGTGGATAAGAAAACCTTAACTATGGCCGACACCGAAAATCACGCGCGACTTCGAAAAGCTATGAATCCTGCATTCTCATCCCGTGCGCTGGCATCACAAGAGCCAATATTACAGCAAAACGTGGAGCTATTCCTAGAAAAACTGCACGACCATGCTACCCGTGGTCTGCAGCTAGATCTGAGACTCTGGTACAATTATATCACTTTCGATATGATCGGAGATCTTGCATTCGGCGAATCTTTCGGCTGCTTGGATTCATCCAAATTCCACGCGTGGGTTCAGTTCGTGGTCGATTATTTTTATGTGGCCACTTTACTTCAAGTTGTCCATAGATTTTGTCCTCTCAACAAGCTTCTTGCGGTTTTGATACCTTCTTCGCTGATGGAGCAGAAAGAGCAGCACGCTGGGCTGACCGCCGAAAAGGTCAAGCGACGTATGAAGCGGAGGACAGATCGATTAGATTTTGTCCATCCATTGATTGAAGCAAGGGACAGCGGCGCAATTTCTACCGATGAAATCGAGCAGCAGGCTAGCATCTTGATACTCGCAGGAGGGGAGACAACCTCGATAGCTTTGACATCAGCCACCTTTCTGCTATTGCAGAATCCCGACAAAATGGAGAATTTGACCAAGGAGCTCCAGACTCATTTCCAGCACGAGTCCGAAATCGATGTCTCGTCCATTAAAAAGCTGGTTTATCTTCAAGCCGTGATCCAAGAGACCCTTCGAATGTTTCCCCCGATCACAAACGGGTTTCCTCGGCAGACAATTATCGGTGGGGTCCAAATCGATGGTCATGTTGTACCTGACCAGGTAGGTTTGAACATAAGCACCCGATTGATATCGATATATGCTGATCGTTATAGACTGTTGTGAATATCAGCCACTGGAGTGCCTATCGCAGCGAGCGTAACTTTTCAAGGCCAACCGAGTTCCTTCCGGAACGTTGGCTTGGAGAAGATCCGCAATTTGCTACCGATGTGAAGGATGCATTTCAGCCTTTCTCGGTTGGGCCTCAAAGCTGCATAGGAAAAAAGTAAGTCCCACGAGATATTCAAGGCATCGAAATACTGACATTCCAAAGATTTGCCTATGACAGTATGAAAATTATCCTTGCACGCACCTTGTGGAGGTTCGATATGAAACTGGATTTGATTAGCAAGGAGAAGTATTCGCAACCTCAAGTTTCCTATGTTTCATTCCACCAGTCTCCACTCTTGGTGACTCTGGTAGACAGGGAAACCTAGCAGATGGAACTTGTTAAAGATTGTGACGTATACGGGCAGTATTTCATATTATAGAAAGAACCGACCTTTTTTTTTCAAATATTCTTTGGCTAGGTTTAGAGACGGACGAACCAAATTCCAATGATTGTAGAATCCATGGGCAAAATTTAGATAGTTCATGCTGCTGTGCCCCACACGACGTCAGTCACCAACAGCCCGATACTGCCGCATCATGCCGCCCTGACAGCTCAGCTGCGATCACCCACCATCACCCGAACGAAATATCTCGTCAAGCTTCGTTTCTCAGTGTTTTCTCTCTAGGTGAATTGATACCAAGACTGCAATATATCTTGCATTCCGTATATCATTGGGCCAGTTTGAATACGCTCCTTCCGCACCTTCACCTTCACCCTACCGAAACGCACATCAATGTGGGGTGCACCGCTATCACCAAACTGAACACTTAGACGATTGACGATACCTTCTCTTATCCCACCAATTGAGCGCCATCTATATACAATGGCGGATTCATTGGCTTCCGCGATGCAAAATCTGAGGCTAACAGCCAAAGACCTCGATCCAAATTTAATGCAAACTCAACTTGAGACTCCGATCGCCGAGGGCGAAGGTGCTTCGAGTGGTCCCGGCCCTCGCAAGCAGGCACACCAGAGTGGAAAGGAGCTTTTGGCGGAATTGGAAGCTGAATTTTTGACGCCATCTTCGAAGTTTACCCCTAGCTGGTTGAATCAGCTACAGCAGTAGGTTTCGCATTCAGCCTTTGTCTGCGCGCTTCTTCGTTGCGAAAAAGTTGAACCTGGCTAATCTTTTCTTGAGACGATGGGATGTTCCAACAGAAACGACTGATATCTTTGAGATCGCTCCTACGCAAACGAGAACCGTAACTCGATTCACACGAGAGGGCTTGGAAGGACGGGTGACCGGTTACCACGAGGTGACAGTACCAGCTACAAGCGAGACCGCCAAAAACTCCACTTCTCTACTCCGCCGTCCTGCTGGACGTGCGGACTTTGTTAGAGGTGCAGCGGGATTCTTCCCATTCGCTCCTGGTGGCCTAGAGGGTGTCGAAGCTCTTGCTCAGATGGAGGCGGGTGTTCAGCCTCCAGAGCAAAAGCGTAGCGGAGGACAGCAAACCGGTCTCGACAGAATCATCGATTTCGGATCTGATGGTGGTCTTCTCACAATTCCTCCTGGATTCACCCGTGGCCATGTGTTTGAAGAAGCAAAGTCCAAAGAGTCTGCGGAAGGTGACCAGGAAGTCGAAAATGCTCTACTCCAAGAGGAAAGCCATCTCGAGCTTGATCAAACAGAAGCCGAAACAGAAAACGACATTGCGCAAAACGTCAATGTTGACAACGAGAACGAGCTTAGCGACGAAGATGAGGAAGATATCGATGCTCTTCTGCCAGTTGAGTTTGCCGCTTTGGAACCGCGCAACCCACTTCTTGCTGGCCTTCAGAAGCAGAAGGGTAGAGAATGGGCCCATGTTGTTGATGTGAACAAGGAAATCACTAATTTCAGTGAACTTGTTCCCGACATGGCCAGAGAGTGGCCATTCGAGTTGGATACATTCCAAAAGGAGGCCGTCTACCATCTTGAAAACGGCGACTCCGTCTTTGTTGCTGCGCATACATCGGCTGGAAAGACAGTTGTGGCAGAATACGCTATTGCGCTTGCATCTAAACACATGACCAAAGCCATATACACATCTCCGATTAAAGCTCTCAGCAACCAGAAGTACCGTGACTTCAGGACCGAATTCGAAGATGTTGGAATTCTGACGGGTGATGTCCAGATAAACCCCGAGGCTAGTTGTTTGATTATGACCACCGAGATCCTGCGAAGTATGCTTTACCGAGGTGCTGATCTTATCCGAGATGTGGAGTTTGTCATTTTTGATGAAGTGCACTATGTGAACGATCTTGAGCGTGGAGTTGTCTGGGAAGAAGTCATTATTATGCTTCCGGAGCATGTCACCCTAATCCTGTTATCTGCTACAGTGCCAAATACCCACGAATTCGCCTCTTGGGTTGGTCGCACGAAGAAGAAGGACATTTACGTGATTTCTACCCCTAAACGACCTGTGCCTCTCGAGCATTACCTCTGGGCCGGGAAAGACAAGTACAAGATCGTCGATTCCAACAAGCGGTTCCTCGAGGCTGGCTGGAAAAAGGCGAATGATGCCATGTCTGGCAGAGATGCCAAGGCCAAGAAAGAAGCCGACGCGCTTGCTCAGGCTCAGTCACAGCGAGGAGGCCCACAAGGACAGGGGCGAGGGGGAGGACGTGGCCAGCCTGCTGCCAGAGGCGGTCGAGGCAATGGTCAACGTGGTGGTCCTCCTCAGCGAGGCGGCCGCGGGCAGCCCGGAGGGCGTGGTCAGCCTTCTAACCGGGGAACTGGAAACATTGCCCGTACTGGACGTGGCGGCGGCCGAACATCCGCAGCCCAAGATAGAACCATTTGGGTCTCACTGGTTTCACATCTTCGTAAGGAAGAATTGCTACCGGGTTGCATCTTCGTTTTTTCCAAGAAGCGATGCCAAGAAAATGCAGAGTCTCTTACCAAGCAAGATTTCTGTACTGCTAAGGAAAAGAGCGAGATTCATATGATGATCGAGAAGTCGCTCACCCGGCTGAAGCCTGAAGACCGGACTCTTCCGCAAATCCTCAATCTGCGTGAGCTACTCAGCCGCGGTATTGCCGTACATCATGGTGGCTTGTTGCCCATTATGAAGGAGATTGTTGAGATTCTTTTCGCAAGGTCACTTGTGAAGGTCCTGTTCGCCACTGAAACGTTTGCCATGGGTCTGAACCTGCCAACCCGAACAGTCGTGTTTTCTGGATTCCGCAAGCATGATGGCAAAGCCTTCCGCGATCTGCTTCCCGGTGAGTATACGCAGATGGCTGGACGTGCTGGACGCAGAGGTCTCGACAACGTGGGCTATGTAATTGTTGTTGCCAGTGGCCGCGATGAAGCGCCACCTGCCGCTGGTTTGAAAAAGATGATACTGGGAGACCCGACCAAACTTCGCTCTCAATTCCGACTAACATATAACATGATTCTCAATCTTCTTCGTGTGGAAGCACTCAAAATCGAGGAGATGATTAAAAGAAGTTTCAGCGAAAATGCGACACAGGCTCTTCTACCGGAGCACGAGAAGCAAGTTCAGCTTTCCGAGGCAAGTTTGGCGAAAATCAAGCGGGAGCCTTGTGAAATCTGTGACGTGGACCTTGAGGCTTGCCACACGGCCTCAATTGAATTCAAACGACTCACTAATGAGCTCCACACCAATCTACTATCGTCTCCAGTGGGTAAGCGTCTTTTCAGTATGAAGAGGCTGGTGGTGTATCTAAAGGTATGTCTATGTCCGGATCTTAAGCGGGCCCCAGGTGCATGTTCTTCATACTGATGCTTGGGTAGGACGGATTACGTACGGCTGGTATATTAGTGAAGGAAGGCGTCACATCAGGACCAGCACCATGCATCCAGGTACTCGAAATCGGAACCATAAGCTCGAAGCGACACCCTAGCGACATCCTTCCGTTCCTGCCCAAACTCCGACAATTCTTCCAAGAGCTTCCTCAGAACGGAGCTTCAATGAACCTCAAGGGTGTCAAAGTTCCACTCGCGGATCTCGAATGCGTTACCAACACCCAAGTCAAGGTCGGGGGTCCCATCTGGTACCTGAACATCAAGAAAGGTACTGCCCCTGAATACGTCGTCTTCCCGTTGGAATATTACCACATCCTCCCATCTGGACAATTAAAGCTAATCGGCTATTATGAACTTGAAGAAGCCACGAAGTTCGCAGACAAGGAATTGACCAAGTACACCTCCTCCTGGTTAAAGACGGCATGGGACGAGATCGATTGGTCCCGCATCAAGGAACTTCAGGTCCGAGATATTCTAGATCAACGACAGACCCAGGCCGAGATTGCCCAATCCGGACATTGTTTACAGTGTCCCAATTTCCTGAAACACGTGAGTTCAAGCCACCGTTATTCATTGTTTAACCTGATTCTAATACCTTCGCCTCGATAGTTCGAAATGCAAAACGACGAATGGCAAGTAAAGGAGAACATCTCCCAGCTGAAACAACTGATGTCGGATCAAAACCTTCAACTACTTCCGGACTATGAACAGCGCATTCAAGTGCTCAAGGAGCTGGGCTTCGTGGACGATGTGGGACGGGTGCAATTGAAGGGCAAAGTGGCATGTGAGATTCACTCTGCTGACGAACTGGTATTGACGGAGTTGGTCCTCGAAAACGTTCTCGCTGAATACGAGCCTGAGGAGATCGTGGCTCTTCTTTCCGCCTTTGTGTTCCAGGAGAAGACAGAGAGCGTTCCTAAGCTCACACCACAATTGGAGAAGGGCCAAGAAGCCATTATCCGCATCGCCGAACGGGTCAATAACTTCCAGGTCCTACACCAAGTCATCCAGTCCACGGAGGATTCTAATGACTTTGCCAGCAAGCCACGTTTCGGTCTAGCAGAGGTTGTCTATGAATGGGCCAAGGGAATGTCTTTCAACCGCATTACTGATCTGACTGATGTAATGGAAGGCACGATTGTCCGGACTATCAGTCGGCTTGACGAGACCTGCCGCGAGGTGAAAAATGCGGCCAAGCTTGTCGGTGACCCCTCGCTGTATACGAAGATGCAGCAGGCCCAGGAACTGATCAAGCGTGATGTTATTTTCGCGGCATCGTTGTACATGTGAACGTGCTGGGGTTATTGAATTACTCTCTGCGCGCGCTTATTGGGCTACCCATGCCCTCTATGACCGACCACGAGCACCTTGAGGCAAATTCGCGGCAGTTGATTAGATGGAGATATAGTAGCAACCAAGGGAACCTTTAGGAACCTGCATGTCAATCAGTACACACGAAGAAGAAAAACATAAAAAATTAAGAAATCAAAATTCTTTCAGGCACAAAAACTTACCCAAACCAAAAAAAATAAAGCCGGGGCTCGGAAAGACACGAATGGAGTATAGAAAATCACTGTGCGGCCGCTGATTAGCTGCGGGGCGACCGCCCGCCAAAATCCCAGCAACTTCCTCCGAGTGGACTCCCCCTCTACACTTTTTTAATCCTCATTCTTTCCCCTCTTGGACCCTCGTCCTTGACCCCTTGCTCCTCTCTCCGCTCATCATCGGTACCGACCCGTATCTCTCGGGGGTTCCTTGTTTGGAGTTTTTTCTTTCTGTGATTTTTGGCGCTGGGGTGCCCCCAGGTGTTGCGAAGATGGACGTCACAGCTCTTCGAGACCGCATCCAGTCTACACTGGACCCGAATACGAGTATTCGCCAGCAAGCGGAGCTGGATCTAAAATATGTGCGTCACGTTGTTGAACGAACGTGGGACTGTGAGACTGATAGCGGGGGGGTAACCACCCCCATTTTCTAGGCCGAATCTCAGCCCGGTTTTATCAATGCGCTGTTGGATATTCTTCAGGGCGAGCAGAACAACGCAGTTCAACTCTCTGGTGAGCATCCCTCTCCGTCCTGGTTTTTTCCACAATTCAATCTCTTCGTTACTAACCACTCTCCGCCCCGCCAGCTGGTGTCTACCTCAAGAACCGTATCAACAGAGGTTGGGCGCCTATCGACGACAACCCGCAGCGTGCCCCCGTTCCCGAATCCGAGAAGCCCGCTTTCCGTGAGCGACTGATTCCTGCCCTGGCCTCGACCCCGCCCAATGTCCGCGCCCAGCTCGTTCCTCTTCTCCAGAAGATCCTGCAGAACGATTTCCCTGAGAAGTGGCCCGGATTCCTCGATCTGACCCTTCAGCTCCTCAGTACCAATGACGCGAATACTGTCTATGCTGGATTGCAGTGCCTTCTGGCCATCTGTCGCGTTTATCGCTACAAGGCCGGAGAG
This sequence comes from Penicillium manginii, assembly GCF_028828005.1. Taxonomy (NCBI): domain Eukaryota; kingdom Fungi; phylum Ascomycota; class Eurotiomycetes; order Eurotiales; family Aspergillaceae; genus Penicillium; species Penicillium manginii. Next base: position 853,716 of record NW_026643110.1, on the reverse strand, counting down.
AAGCGGGAGGAGTTCGATAAGATTGTGGAGCACTCGTTCCCACAGTTGCTTAGTATCGGCCAGAGACTAGTTGCTGAGGAGAGTCTGGAGGCGGCCGAGATGCTGCGGATTATCGTCAAGTCCTATAAACATGCTATTTATGTGGGTGACCAAGTCTCTATATCAAAGGACTTGCAGGGAGCTAACTTGCATCGCTTTCTAGTTCGAGCTTTCGCCGGCCCTTCAGACCCACCAGGCCACTGTGGACTGGTGTACATTGTTCCTGCGGATCATCTCCAAGACGCCCCCCCGCAAGCTCCATGGGAGACTCGAAGGAGGAGCGCGAATTGAACCACTGGTGGAAGTGTAAGAAGTGGGCATATGCCAACTTGAACCGTCTCTTCATCAGGTAAGACCTCAGTCCTCTCGGGCTCCATTTCGAGATTCTCCGTTTAACACACAATTTTACCGCTCCAGATACGGCAACCCCTCCACGATGACCAAGTCCTCTACGCCCGATTACACCCAGTATGCGAAGACCTTCATCACCACCTTTGCACCAGAAATTCTCAAGGGATATCTGCAGGAGATCGACAATTGGGTGTCCAAATCCCAATGGCTGAGCAACCCTGCTCTCTCCTACACTTTGATCTTTATGGAGGAGTGTGTCAAGCCTAAAGCGATGTGGGATCACTTGAAGCCGCATATGGATAACCTGATCGCGCACTTCGTCTTCCCCACTCTGTGCCAATCGGACGAGGATATCGAATTGTTCGAGGAGGATCCTTCAGAATACCTTCACCGCAAGCTTAACTACTATGAGGAGGTTTCGGCTCCTGATATCGCTGCGACAAACTTCCTCGTTGCCCTCACCAAGAACCGCAAGAAGCAAACGTTCGCGATCCTTACATTCGTCAACAGCGTTGTCAGCAAGTACGAGGCTGCCCCCGATGACCAGAAGCTTCCCCGGGAGAAGGAGGGTGCTCTGCGCATGATAGGCTCTCTTTCTTCCGTCATTCTCGGCAAGAAGAGCCCTATCGCGGATCAGGTCGAATACTTCTTCGTCAGACACGTTTTCCCCGAATTCCGCAGTCCCCATGGATTCCTACGTGCCCGGGCTTGCGACACCCTCGAGAAGTTTGAACAGCTTGACTTCAAGGACCCCAACAACCTCATGGTCATCTACCGCAACATCCTGGAGTCGATGACTGATTCCGAATTGCCCGTCCGTGTGGAAGCCGCTCTTGCCCTGCAGCCGCTGATCCGCCACGACGTCATCCGTGAATCGATGCAGCAGAATATCCCGCAGATCATGCAGCAGCTTCTTAAGCTGGCCAACGAGGTTGATGTTGATGCTCTGGCCAACGTCATGGAGGACTTTGTCGAGGTCTTCTCCGCAGAATTAACTCCTTTCGCTGTGGCTCTGAGTGAGCAGCTGCGCGACACCTACATGCGCATTGTTGGTGAGGTTCTCGAGCGCAATGCCACCAAGGGTGATGAGGATGGCTATGGTGACTTTTTGGACGATAAGAGCATCACCGCATTGGGTGTTCTACAGACCATCGGAACCCTCATTCTGACCCTTGAGAGCACTCCTGACGTTCTCTTGCACCTCGAGACCATTCTGATGCCCGTCATTAGTATCACCTTGGAGAACAAGCTTTACGATTTGTACAACGAAATCTTTGAGATCATCGATAGCTGCACATTTGCATCCAAAAATATTTCGCCCACCATGTGGCAAGCATTTGAGCTGATCCACAAGACCTTCAAGGGCGGCGCTGAGCTGTACCTAGAGGATATGCTTCCTGCACTCGATAACTATGTTTCATATGGATCCGACATGCTGGTTCAAAACCCAGCCTACCTTGGCGCCCTCGCTGGAATGGTGGAGGATATCTTCCGAAACGAGGGTATCGGTGGTGTTGATCGCATCAGTGCCGCCAAGCTCGCCGAGGCTCTCATGCTCAACCTTCGCGGCAGCATCGACCAGTATATTCCTCTTTTCATCGATCTGTCCATGAGCATCCTTGACCCTGCCGATGTGAAGGCCAAGACCTACCGCATCCACCTGATGGAGATGACCATCAATGCCATCTACTACAACCCCGTTCTCAGTCTCCAGGTCCTGGAGGCCAAGGGCTGGACCAACAAGTTCTTCAGCCTTTGGTTCTCCAACATTGACAACTTCCGTCGTGTTCACGATAAGAAGCTGTCTATTGCCGCCATCAGCTCGCTTCTCACCATGAAGGCGGGTGATGTTCCTGTCAGCGTTCAACAGGGCTGGCCGAGATTGCTGCAGGGTGTGACAAGACTCTTCCAGACTCTGCCTGCTGCTCTCAAGCGTATGTACCTCAAGATCCGCCCGACTTTGTATCTGATTACTAACATTTTATTTTAGAACGCGAGGATGCTACCAAGGAGTCCGACTTTACTCTTGATGACGACCTTGAAGATGATGATGAGGACAATGACTGGGATGGTGAAGTTGAATGGAACGAGGAGGAGGGTGAGGCTGCTGCTGCCCTTGACGGTGATGTTGCGGATGAGAGTGCTGCCTACCTCGAATTCCTCAACCAGGAGGCTCGCAAATTCGGCTCTTTCGCCGATGACGAGTTTGAAGATGAGATGGACGAGGAGAGTCTACTTGAGACTCCATTGGACAAGCTTGAGCCGTATGGCATGTTCAAGAACGTATTCCTGAGTAAGTCGCCTTATGTCCACATGTCTACCATTTTACATTCACTAACGGTCTCTATAGACCTCCAGTCAGAGCAGCCCCAGCTGTATGACAGCCTGATCAAGGTTCTTGGCCCCGAGGAGCAGCAGGTTATCCAGGCCGTCTTCCACGAGGCCGACGCCAAGGCCATGGTCGCTGCTGCCAACGCCGAAGCCGAAGCTGCAGCGGGTATGCAGTCCAACGGCAACCAATAGACCAGCGGTACTATACAGAGTTCAAATACCATGCTGGTCACTGCTTCAATGTCTGGTCTCGTTTAGGATCCCATCTCTTGCATCCTTTCTCACGAGATATATGCCAACTTCATGTCTTCTTCCCACTGTTTAGATCACGTCTTGCTCTCCCGTTTATATGTGTCTATGTTTTCTCTTTTTCCTCCTCTCATGTCCCGCTGATGTGCTCTCAAAAGTCGCTACCCTCCCCCCCTGCCCTTTTTAATCCGCCTCCCTGCACAGATTCCCCCAAGTACAACCCCCTCACGATATAGTACATCAGCTCCATCACAAATACTGAGTTCAAAACTTCTTTCGAAACGTAGATCTTTAGATTCTTTTTTCCTGTGCTACTGGTAGCTTTGGATTGTTTATCTAAACCTGTGTAGATTCACCTCGCGCGTGATGAGTATACAATGATGTCACTCAAAGGTTGATCCAATTGAATTTCCAACCCGACAAGTTGGAAACAGTGGTAAACCAGTACTTCGTTCTCCAGTGAGAACCTGTTGCAATTGCCTTCCCGCGAGCGGCGGTAAGTTGTAACGTCATCATGATGGGAAACGCAGAATGTCTGGTTTGGACTGATTACGTTCGCTGGAGATAAATGGCAACCTAAATAGCTCGATTCCAGATTCCCAACATATTATTTAATTCAATCCAACCGAAAGATTGTATCTACACTATCTGCGCTGAAATCAGAAGAGGTGAGTGGGAGAGTCGATGAATTGAATTGTATCGGGGCTACCTACGGGATACACCGCACCGGACTGGTCGCCTCTCACATTTCTCTGGACACTTCTAACACATCGTCGACACAGAAGCTATACCCAGAATCTAATTCTCCTCGCCTATCATCTACACCATGTCTTCTCAACACCCCGGCCGTCAATCCCCGGAACCAGACACTCTGACTGGTGCCCAACAGCACGACGTCCCAGGCAGCGGCAAGATCAGCTCCACGATGGGCAACGCACAACCATCACCAAAATTTGCCCAGGACAGGTCCGAGGAGACTAAGCAGCACAGTTTGGAGAGTAACCCCGAAAATCCGCTGGAGAAGATTGAGGCGGCAAAATATGCGAAATAAGACAATTCCAAGGTTCTTCCAGGGTTCTTCATCTGAGTGATTTGAGAGGGTGGTCTATTTCGAAATATGTACCTATGGATAACTCTACTTACAAAGAATATATACCGCATGGCACGTTCAAAATACTAGAATTTTTCGCCTACGCACGTACACACCTTGGCATGAGGATTATTCTACACTCTTGGAGTTGATGGAATGTGTGGGAAGTGAAAAAGGGGGTATTCCTATGTTCAACATATTCGCTATTCGCAACAAACGACCATGGAAACACATTGCAATCGTAAACTCGTCCCGGGGAAGAAGCCATTATGAACGAGACGGAAGACAAAGAAGTAAAGTCGATATTAACACGACCCGAAGTAATCACGCCAGTAAAGGTATCACTATCCATCCGTCCGAATAACTCTAAGCCTTGGGTTCAGCAAGGGGAGCCGTGCCAGCAGGCTCAGAAGCAGGAACAACAGCGGGCGCAACGGCAGCAGCCTCAGCAGGCGCCGCAGGAGCGGCAACAGGGGTGTCGGTAGAAGCAGTAGCAGTAGTAGCTTCACCCTCAGCACCACCCTTGCCCAGCTTCAGATCAGCGAGACGACGAGCCTCGTTGTGGATATCACGGACCTGCTTATCGGTCTGAACATAGAAGTCGCGCAGCTTTTGGCCGTGCGGGTGCTCGAGGGCCTTCTCGAAGTAGTGGTTCAGACCGCGCCAGCCCGTGGCCGCCTTATCGGAGATCTTGTAGTTCTCGTCGATATCCTTCGCGCGGCCGGTGGCGTTGAACTTGGTGTCGAAGTTGGACAGGGCGCTCGTGAAGCGGGTAGAGAAGCCGTGCTTTTGGTCCAGGGAGATGGCCTTTTGAATGGCGCCGTCGCTGACAACGTAGCCGTGTGCGAGGTACTCGGCCAGAATGCGCGAGCGGGGCTTGTCCTCTTGTGCGATTTCGTGCTCGTTGTCGGTCTTCTCGTTTGCGCCGGTGGCTTGGGGTCCGGCGAGGTCGGCGATGTTGGAGGTTGCTTCGACGTGGACGGGGGAGCCGCCCAATTGGGTTTGGTCGAGGAGGAGGGCGGTTTTGGCGGCGCTGATATGATTACATTTTGTTAGATTGGGGTTTTTGGGATTGGAATTGGATTTGGAATTGGAGCGGGAGGTGGCGCCATTTGGATGGGATACTGTGAAACGCGGTGCGGGGTAGCTTACGCCTCCTTCTCAAAGGTCACACTGGCGGACTTGAGAGAGTTGGCCTCAGACGAGACCGGAGTGATGGATAGAGTCACGATCTTGCCACTAATTGGAGGAGAGGTTTAGTTAGCAATGTGAAATATAATATGGCGTCTGCCCATTAAGGTGGAGGGGGAGCTGTATATACCAGAAGCTGAAGAAGTCGCGAACATCTTTCTCAGAGGTTGCAGGCGAGATGCCGGAAACCTGAACAGTAGCGTGGGTAGACATGATTATCTTGTATGTAGGAGGTGAAATGGAATGGGAAAGAAGTGCGACAGAGAGGAGGGGCAGGCAAACAGGAACTAAATACTCAGAACGAGAAGCGATGCTGTCACAGGCTAAACTAAGCTACGCCACAGGTGACGTAGCAGTGGGCTGCACCGCCTCAGTGCACTAGTACTGTGCTAGTTAGTACTGTAGTTACTACATAAGTACGGAGTACACAGGCTACAGTGCTTGTGTTGGCACGGGTCCGCTGATTAGTGGTGACTATCTAGATTAGTGGGGACATGGGGACATGAGGTCAGATAAAAATAAAACGCTTCCTTAATTCGTGTCTGCCTGCAGTATCCATGTAATCGAAAGGTGCAAAGCTCCGGGCGATGCAGAAGAAATGAACTAAAAACTAAATCTCCAAGTCCGTTCCAGTCGGTCCCTCAGAATGTCCTTCCTTCAGTCTTTTCAATGTACTCTCCAGCTCCCGCACCCGTCTCCGGAGCATCTCATTCTCTCGTTTAACGATATCAAATTCCGACTTATGGAAAGCAGCCTCCTCGCATCGCGACATGGGTGTACCGGAGTGTCCAAGCTGAGTTTGCGACACCGAGTTCCGGTGGGGATAGATGGTTGGGCTACCGCCGTAGGTTTCGCCATGGGGGTATTGCGCATAAGACGACGATAAGGACCCGACTGACGGTCGCCGAGATGTTAGAGATGCCTCACGGCTGCGAACAGGTCGGGACATGCCAGTTTCGCGAGAGGGAGCAATTCCCGTCACGCTTCCAGTTCGAGGAGCTTGGGCTGACGGAGTGTGGGCGCTGAGACTAGATGAAGATCGCTGTCGACGAGAAGATTGCGAGCGAGTCGAGCTTCCCAGATTTGGCGATGTGTAGAGTCCATCCGTCGAATCATTGAAATTGGAGGTGGAGGAAGCTGTCGATGCTGTGGATGTGGTCTGTTTTCGAAGGAGGGAAAGTTCGCGGGTCAACCGATTCACCTAGACCAGAAGGTTGGATTAGAAATTTGGTAACTTGTCTTTTTAGTTGGAGTTGGAACTCACCATCGCCTCCTGCTCCTTCTCCAATACCATATGGAGATCCGATGGGGTGAGGGGTTTGGGATGCCGTAGTGGCCCTGGTGATCATGGGAACCCTAGTTAGTCTCCAAATATCGATCGATAACAGAAGCAAATGACGGTCAAGCTTACCTTGAGCTGTACTAGTGATACCATACTCGCTAGATCCCAGCGGCGGGCTCCCAGAGTGCTGGATAGGACTGGTGGCATTTGGGCCCTGCCGAGCCGCATAGGAGGGCGTCACCATGGCCGGTAGCACTGAAGTCGCGGCGCGGGGTCGACGGGGAGTGGAATCCAGACCACTGAGATCGGGGGCCATAATGCGATATCTTAGCATATGGCAGGGGCCAGGAGGGGGAATCAATTGTAGGGCTCCTCTGAACCTGCAGAAGGCATAAAGGAACTGAACAAAGAGCAGCGGGCCAGGGAACTATAAACAGCAGTTTTAGCGTCGGGCAGCGAAGGCGTGGCAGAGCTGATCAAAACAGCAACCCCTTGATCGGAATTCCCCAGTGAACTTGAAACATTCCAGAGTGTGGATAATGGTGATCATCTGATGAAGGTGCAGGGAGGTGATTACTTATGGAGAAGTCCGCCCCTCGAATAACAAAGGTCGAAGTTGACCTGGGCAGATCCTGTACATAGCACTAGGTCACGGTGCAGGTGATTAATCAACTGTCATTATTTGTGTACTAGTACTAGTAGTACAATATAGCCCAATGATGCACATACTAGTATCTATCTAGGTAGGTAGGTATACTATGATAGTAGTAATTACATTCCAGTCCAGCCCTGGAGTGTACAAAGTATGGACGGTATATACTTAAGACCTGCTACTACTTTCCTACTACTCGGAAGTATATCACTCTCGGGCTCAGGCCTCTCATGTGAAGTATGCGTGTTATGTGTCTCAACTGGTCGATCGACCACATCTTTGGGCATCACTGCACGTCATTATCTTAACCCAAGTAGTCTCCCAATGTTGAGATATCCAATTGACTCCTCGCTCCAAGACAATAAGCTCCCCGCTTGATCTGCATTACTAAGCATCCCAAAACAGCAAAACAACAACGATAGTCGGCATATCTGTGGTCTCTGGCCTCTGATCTCGGTGGTCTCTGTGGGCTTCCACTAGAAGCTCGAATCAATTTGACTCCATACCTAGGTACCTACTGCCAGTGGCTACTGGATACGAGCTACGCCGATGCAACTCCCTCTGCCAATGACACCATGACCCAACCCAACGATCCCCCTACCCACATTCCACCCTTCGTGAAACCGCTCGCTCCTTACATCAAGCCCCGACAAGAGGCTCTCCGCATTCGACAAGCCCTGACATCGTACCTGCGTTCCTTTATCGTCTACGAAGATGCCGACCCGAATATCGCCCAATCCCACCTCGCTCTCTGCGCGCCGACCGACGCCATCACCGATGTGAAGCGCATCCCTGCTGATCTCCCGGGACTACGGAGGGAATATCTAAAGGCACTGCAGGCCAATGTCGCAGCTAGAAAGGGGTTACAGGCCGTGTCAGAGGATGTCGCCTCGCTGAGACGTCAACGGGCAACCAGGCACCGCCCTGTTGACCCTGTCGATCCCCAGGAACCTGGGGCGGAGCTGCGAGATTATCTCCTGCTGCTGCGCGATCGACGTCGTCATGCCAAACTCAAGGTCTTTGAGCACTATCTTGCTGAGCTCCAAGCGCATGGACCTGCGGATCGGGCAGAGGATCTCGATTCCAGGGAAAGTCCCAGCCAGGACTTGTTACTTTCGGCGGGTCTCGAGGCCGAGGGACTCGATCGTAGCAACTCTCATACAGACCTCGAAGGTCTGGTTCACAACCTTGAACGAGCAGTGGTGCGTGCCCGGGCGCAATTGGATCGGGAGAAGCAGCTCTTCGAGAGAGTCAAGTCGCGACGCGATTCGAGAGCAGGGTCCCTCCCACGCGAACCCACACCCGCCGTCAAACTCCAAGCCTTACGACGTACTCGTGATGAGCTGGTTCAATGGGTTGAGGACCGACTCATTAGCGAGGGAGACCCCGACGAGAGTATGGTACAGGAATTGCCGCCGGAGGAAATCGAAGAGGCCCAGCATCTCATTAGAGAACAAATGGCCAATATCAGCGAGCAATACGCCGCCTATCTGAAAGCTCGACGGGAACTACTCGATGTCGCTTCCAAAGCCTGTCAACCCGTGACCGTGACGTCCAAACCTGCGCCCCGACCAAGCCAACGACCTGACATCCCTACTGAAGAAGTACCAGCACCCGACCCGCTAGACGTGCTGGTCTTCGCGACGGAGAACCTCGTTCCTCTGTCCAAGAGCCAGAAGGCAATGGCACTCCAGAAAACCTATTTAACCGGGCTCCTCGCGAAGGAAAAATCCACGACCCTCCGGGCTCTGCATCGTCTCCGAGACGAAAGTCATCTCCTCCCCGAATACCCCATTCTAGCCCGACAACCACGCTTTAAACACGCCGTTGCCGCTCTCAATTCCCGCAACCCACAACCCCAGAATACTGATAACCAGCCCGATGAGTTGGTCACTCTCGCCGAAGCGTGGTCGTTTGCCTCGAATGCAGCGGGTTCGCAGGAGCGAGAATATGTACAGCAGAAAATCGCATTGGGGACGGAGGTTACGCACGATGCGCGCAAGACACTCGGCGAAGTGTATGATATACTCAATCAGGATCTCGATGAGGTCATGGGTGAGGGTGTGGAGCAGGACTCGGAAGCGTCAGATATATGGACCTCCGAATCTCGCACACGACGAGGGGCAAGTGGGTCTCGACGGGAAAAACGTGCCAAGGGCCCTTGGGGAGGGTTGAATGGGCGAGTCGGAGTTGAATGAGGGGTGCCAGGGAGATGTTAAGTTGGTCGCATTACTTGCAGACGAGGCGGATGGATCGTTTTATGCATGGACTTGACCTCAATTGGGCGAGGTTATAATATACTTGAAATCGACGATATAGAGGGAAAACGATTTGCTATGTAAATGTACCAAGTACCATTTCCCTTGTCATATGTGAGGCTAGCACTGGAGACTACCTCACTAGGTACTAACTAGTACCCTGAGAGACAAATTTTCTCGTAAGATGATAACGAAGGAGTGCCGGCCCGGTCGTCGATGGGAACTTTCCTATTAGTGTCGATCCTACGATAAGAAAGATACCAGTGGCCAGTGGCCCTAGTCCGGCATCGGCCCAGCCCCCAACAGATCCATGCTTGCTGGAATGTTTGATTCAAGGTTATTAGTTATTAGTTATGATAGAGTCTATGGACTGGATTAACCCTTGACTGTCTATACTCTTGGTAGAGAATACTCTGTATGTCCTATCTAGAAATACACCTGAAGGATACTATACCCACTACTAGTAGTCAATAATCAACAGAAACGAGTGACACAGCGTCATAGGGACTGGAGCCCCAGGATGATCCACAGTCGTCAACTATTGACTCATTCAGCCGGAACGCAAAAATGCAGAAAAAATTGTCAATACTGTGCAATTTTCACTGCGTACCCAGGTACTACCAGGCTCTTTAGGCTTTTATTGGATCAATATAATTGCGAAGCACCCATCAATTCACCATTTTTATTATATTTCAAAATTTAACTATTTCTACAACCATTGCCTTTCTTTCAATTGAGTTCCCCGACAATCCCTTTTCGTTGGAAAGGAAAAAAATAAGTGGAGCAGTACGGTGAAGGAGCAGCCAATTAGCGAAGCGGTGGGGGAAAAAAAGACCTCCGCACTGGCAGCGTCGAGGACTCATCCTCTACAACACTTCCCATCTTCGAGCCATTGAACTGCTGTCTCCGACGCTTTCGCGCCGCCATGGTTCTTGCAGCTCGTTGTGGGCAGGCTGCCACCCTGCTGCGCCAGCGATGCCTCGTTGAGGCTCGCCCGGCCTTGTCTCTCCGCACTTTCACCTCTCAGACCTCCGTTCGCTCCACGGCCGCGGCCCTGCGCCTGCAGAAGCTCCCCTCCGCCGCTCGCTCCCAGCAGCTGCGCACCTTCTCCAGCTCGCTCCGTCGTCTGGCTGAGGCCCAGCAGACTCCCACCGCTGAGTCTTACCTCAACAGCGGTGCCGTCAAGACTGGCAGCAACCTTGTTGACGTGAAGAAGGTCCTGGTCATTGGATCCGGTGGTCTGAGCATTGGCCAGGCTGGTGAATTCGATTACTCCGGTATGTTTAATCTGTGAAATGGAATTGGAATGATTTATAAGTGTGAAATCGTGATATCTCCTCACCGGGGTGAATGCTCGTGTGCTCTCCTTCTCTCCCGCGGAGAATCACATGAAGCGTTACTTCGTCATCTCCACAGTTCACCAGCCGTTTCCTATTCACGGCAATAACTAATACTCTGCTTTGCTTCAATTAGGCTCCCAGGCTCTGAAGGCCCTCAAGGAGGCTGGTGTCCAGTCCGTCCTGATCAACCCCAACATCGCCACTATCCAAACCGACCACAAGCTGGCCGATGAGGTCTACTACCTCCCCGTCACTCCCGAATATGTCACCCACGTCATTGAGCGCGAGCGTCCCGATGGTATCCTGCTCACCTTCGGTGGTCAGACCGGTCTGAACCTGGGTGTCCAGATGAACCGCATGGGTATCTTCGAGCGCTACGGCGTCAAGGTCCTGGGAACCAGCATTAAGACTCTGGAGACCAGTGAGGACCGTGAGCTTTTCTCTCAGGCCCTGAACGAGATTAACATCCCCATTGCCGAGTCCGTCGCCGTTGAGACTGTTGATGATGCTCTGAAGGCCGCCGAGCAGGTTGGCTACCCCATTATCGTCCGTTCCGCCTACGCCCTTGGTGGTCTGGGCTCTGGCTTCGCTGCCAACGCCGATGAGCTGCGCGATCTGTCTTCCCGCTCTCTGTCTCTCGCCCCCCAGATTCTGGTTGAGAAGTCCCTGAAGGGCTGGAAGGAGGTCGAGTACGAGGTTGTCCGTGACGCTGCTAACAACTGTATCACTGTTTGCAACATGGAGAACTTCGACCCCCTCGGTGTTCACACTGGTGATTCTATCGTCGTTGCCCCCAGTCAGACTCTGTCCGATGAGGAGTACCACATGCTCCGTACTGCTGCCATCAAGATCGTCCGCCACCTGGGCGTCGTTGGTGAGTGCAACGTGCAGTACGCTCTGCAGCCCGATGGACTTGACTACCGTGTCATTGAGGTTAACGCCCGTCTGTCCCGTTCGTCTGCTCTGGCTTCCAAGGCTACTGGTTACCCTCTGGCCTACACTGCTGCTAAGATTGGTCTCGGCCACACTCTTCCCGAGCTCCCCAATGCAGTCACCAAGACCACCACTGCCAACTTCGAGCCCAGTCTGGACTACATTGTCACCAAGATCCCCCGTTGGGATCTGAGCAAGTTCCAGCACGTCAACCGTGACATCGGCAGTGCTATGAAGTCCGTTGGTGAGGTTATGGCTATTGGCCGTACCTTCGAGGAGTCCCTCCAGAAGGCTATCCGCCAGGTCGACCCTAAGTACCTTGGTCTCCAGGGTGACCACTTCGAGAACCTCGACGATGTTCTCACTAACCCCACTGACCGCCGCTGGTTGGCCGTTGGCCAGGCCATGCTTCACGAGGGCTACACCGTTGACCGGGTTCACGAGCTCAGCAAGATCGACAAGTGGTTCTTGTACAAGATCCAGAACATTGTTGACTGCAACAATGAGCTGAAGGAGATTGGCAGCCTCTTCGGTGTTAAGCCCGAGATGATGATGAAGGCCAAGAAGCTCGGCTTCTCTGACAAGCAGATCTCCCTCCTGGTTGGTGCCTCCGAGGATGATGTTCGTGCTCGCCGTAAGTCCTTCGGTATCACTCCTTGGGTTAAGAAGATTGATACCCTGGCTGCTGAGTTCCCTGCCGACACCAACTACCTGTACACCACCTACAACGCTACCTCCCACGATGTCACCTTCGATGACCATGGAATTATCATCCTGGGTAGCGGTGTTTACCGTATTGGTAGCTCAGTTGAGTTCGATTGGTGCGCTGTTAACGCCACCCTGTCTCTGCGCAACATGGGCAAGAAGACTGTTATGATTAACTACAACCCCGAGACTTACTCCACTGACTTCGATACCGCTGATAAGCTGTACTTCGAGGAGCTGAGCTACGAGCGTGTTATGGATATCTACGAGCTCGAGAACTCCAGTGGTGTCGTTGTGTCTGTCGGTGGTCAGCTTCCTCAGAACATTGCTCTGCGTCTCCAGGAGACTGGTAACGCTACTGTTCTTGGTACGAACCCCGAGGATATTGACAAGGCCGAGGACCGTCACAAGTTCTCCCAGATCCTGGATAGCATTGGTGTCGACCAGCCCGCCTGGAAGGAGCTGAGCTCCGTCTCCGAGGCCGAGAAGTTTGCCGACTCCGTCGGTTACCCCGTCCTGGTCCGTCCCTCGTACGTTCTGTCCGGTGCCGCCATGAACGTCATCTACAGTGTCGATGAGCTCAAGGAGAAGCTCCTTAACGCCGCTGCCGTCTCCCCCGACCACCCCGTTGTTATCACCAAGTTCATCGAGGGTGCTGAGGAGATTGATGTTGACGCCGTCGCCTCCAACGGTAACCTCATCCTTCACGCCGTCAGTGAGCACGTTGAGCCCGCTGGTGTCCACTCCGGTGATGCCACTCTGGTTCTGCCCCCTGCCAACCTCGACGCTTCCATCATGGCCCGTGTCAAGGAGATTGCTGAGAAGGTCGCCAAGGCCTGGAACATCACCGGTCCCTTCAACATGCAGATCATCAAGGCCGATGCCGAGGGTGCTGAGCCCCAGCTGAAGGTCATCGAGTGCAACCTGCGTGCCTCTCGCTCTTTCCCCTTCGTCAGCAAGGTCCTGGGTACCAACTTCATTGACGTCGCCACCAAGGCTCTCGTCGGCCGTGATGTCCCCGAGCCCGTTGACCTGATGGCCGAGAAGCGTGACTACCTCGCCACTAAGGTTCCCCAGTTCTCCTGGACCCGTCTGGCTGGTGCCGACCCCTTCCTGGGCGTCGAGATGTCCTCCACTGGTGAGATTGCCTGCTTCGGTAAGGACCTGGTCGAGGCCTACTGGGCCTCTCTCCAGTCCACCATGAACTTCCGCATGCCCGAGTCTGGCGAGGGTATCCTGCTTGGTGGTGATGTCACCCAGCCCTACCTGGCTAAGATCGTCGACTACCTGAACCCTCTGGGCTACAAGTTCTACGCTGCCAACCCCGAAGTCAAGGCTCACATCGAGAAGACCTGCAAGGACAACGCCTCTGTCCAGGTTATCGAGTTCCCCAAGAAGGACAAGCGTGCTCTCCGCGAGGTCTTCGAGAAGTACGACATCCGTGGTTGCTTCAACCTGGCCAAGACTCGCGGCAAGACCCAGCTGGATGAGGACTACGTGATGCGCCGTAACGCTGTTGACTTCAGTGTTCCCCTCTTCATGGAGCCCAAGGTAAGCTCTTGCACTCCCTATATACGAGCTCTTGTCCCGTTTATACTAACTTTTTTTTCCCCACAGACTGCCCAGCTCTTTGCTCAGTGCATGAACGAGAAGCTGCCCCGCCAGGAGGGTATTCCCTCCGAGGTCCGCAGCTGGTCCGATTTTGTTGGCGGCAAGCTGCTGTAAATTGATAATTTAAACCCTTGCACAAAATGACAGAAAGAGCCCTATTCCCCAAGCGCGCCACAACACAACACAACACAACACAGGCGGGTCTGTCTATAACACACCATTTCCCTGCCTTGTCACGAGAAGGTGTATATAGCAGGCTGGGCTTACAGGGTATCTTGTTGATTTGATAGAAGGCGTGCATCTTTTCCTTTTCTCTCTCTTTTTCCCGCTCTATATTCGGTTTCTTTTTTTGGATGGAACTACTTGAGGGTTTCCCTTTTTTTTCCCTTCATGGCGAAATGAAACGGAATGGGGGTGGGATACAGAGTTACAGTTGGCCCATTTCCCTTCCCCCACCTCCCAAATGATCTGTATCTTGCCTAACGAATTGGGTCTGCTTCTTACCTGTTTTTTTGCCGGGAATTTGTTTGTAGTCGATTGGTTTGTGTTTCAGCGACAAAAGAACTTTTCTATATTTTTCTTCTTCACCTGTAGACATGTAGTATTCCATGTAGTTTCGTACGCCTAGTCTTCATCCCTCCAATACTAGGACAGAAAATGATCTGCTCCTCTTGAACTGTGGACCAAATCTGAGGTTCAAAATACACATGACTAAGCCACATCAGCATCTTCCCGCGTCTATCAGAGAGCAATATTGGCGGTGGAATGGACATCACAAACAACCTGAAAAATGTCTTCTCGGACTCCTCTACCATCTGTCAGTACCAAAACGGAGCCCCGTTCCTCCGGGGGCATGGGAAATGGCCTATTCGCTACCTCGGATATCAAAGTCGGCGAAGATGTGCTGCACGCCAAAGTGCCTTTTGTGGCCGTTCTTGATACGTCGCGCCTGGAAGATACCTGCTCCGGCTGCTTTGGAAAAAGGCAGATGGAAAATAGTGCGGAGCTCAAGGCCTGTACGGGGTGCCGGGTGGTTAAGTACTGCGATCGGGTGAGTTTATACGTATTATTGTTTCATCTTTTGTTATGTGGGCGATTGATTCGTGTGGCGGGACTGCCTGCGTCTGTATATCGATTTCAACTTTGATGATTGATTTGCTCTGAGAGAATCTTCTAATAAATTATTCCAGGTCTGTCAATCCAAAGATTGGAAATTCGCCCACGCGGGGGAATGTCCTATCTATCAGAAGGTGAAGCCTAATGTCCTGCCCAACAACGCGCGCGCTATCATGCGAATGGTTGTTCGGACTGGTCGCGGAAAATACAGTTCTCAGGAGCTGGATACCCTTTCCAAGCTTGAGACGCATATGAATGAGATTCAGGAGCTTCAAGCCAATCTTGACCGCATCATCACGACTTCGAAGGCTGTCAAGAATTATTCCGAGACAGACATGACCGAGAATGTTATCATGACTTACGCAGCTAAGGTAGGAATATCTCGGAAATATTGACACTTTTCAATAATCACAAATCTTGGAGGGCTTTTATTAACAGATATCCTAGCTTGAGCTCAACTCATTCAATCTGACAACCGCCCTTTACGACCGAGTCGGGCTATACATGCATCCCTACGCCGCCCTGATCAACCACAGCTGCGAGTATAACTCGACCGTCGGATTTGACGGAGAAGAACTGTTCGTCAAGGCCATTCGGCCCATCAAGAAGGACGAGGAAATTTTCATATCCTACATCGACACCACAACCCCAAAACAAGTCCGGCGCAAAGAGCTCTCAGAAAGATATTTCTTCACCTGCAAATGTCTTAAATGCACCGACACCGAAGAAGAAAAGCTCAACTTCAAAGAATACTCATCGGTTGAAGAAAAGGCCGAAAAAGCCGCCCTCGACGAAGCCGAGCGGAAAGCCCTCGAACTAATGCAGACGGCCAGTGCATCAAGCACAACGCCGATCGACACGATCAAAAACCTCGAAAAGGCCCTCCATACTCTAAAGGCAACATCCGCCTGGCCCCTGACCCGCCAACCCTACGCTTCTCTCCGCGACGACCTGATCGTCGCCCTCCTCTCGGCCAACAGTTTCAGCAAGGCATTCATCCACGCCGCGATTCGGTACCTGCGTCTCGACCCGGAATTGTACAGCCCCGCCCACCCGGTCCGACAGGTCCACGCCTGGATCCTGGCAAAGCTAGCCATCTTCTTGTCTCAGGGATACGAGCCTGACCCGGCTGATCCGATACAACTGCGTGACTTCGGGATCAACTTTCATTATATACTGTGGTATATCCTGGCTGATTTGGCGAGTAAGCAGGCGGAGAGTTGTACTGTGCCTGGGTTTAAGAAATTGGTTGCGGCCAATTTTCAGCAGGTTCATACGGAGTTTAAGGCTAATGGGATTGATCCGAGTACGGCGAAGCCGCTTGTTAGTGCTGAGTGGGTGAAGCTTGAGAAGTTGGTTCGGTTTGCTTTGGATAAGGAATGATCGTTGGATGAGGAGAACTTGGCATATAGGTAACTAGTACTTTCCCAGGGTTGTTTAGCTACTCCTGCTACTAGTACTAGTATGAGGGAAGGGGTCTGGAGAGACAAGTTCCACGCTGTAAACCTAAGGTTGGATATTTGCCATTCCAACTTCCAAAGCATCGAACTTGAATGCACGACTGGGGGTGTTGATGCGGAATCAATAAATACAAGAAAGAGCCGGAATCCCGGAGAGTAAACATCAAATATGCAAGTGTATATATACAATGTACAGAAGGTCTCCCTTGAGCATGAAAGATAAGAAGTTAGTAGTAGTAATTGATAGCCCAGCTCACATCAGACTCGATCGACCGCCAATTTCATTGGTCGCCTCACCATTTGGCATTTCACCATCGCGGCCATCGACAAACTCACGATAAATACCCTCAAGACGTCTGCGCTCAGTAGAACTGAGAGAGGAACGAGTGCTAGCAAGAGAACGCTCAACGTGCTCCCATCGCACGATGATCTCGTCCCGCATTTCATCTGCAGAGCCATCGGCGCCATTGGTAGCCGGGGCAGCTGCGGGACCATTGCTGGCTGTTCCATTCTCAATCTGGCGCTGACGACGACGCGAGTTCTTAATAGCCTCTAGTTTTGCCGCGACCACAGCCGGCGACGGTAGGGAAGAAGACCCAGTTGCTTCCTCTTGAGAGGAGTAGAGGAATTGGATGAATGACCTGTTGGAAGAGCCGGTAGAGGCATTCTTCGTAGCGCTTGATTTTGCGCCCGGCTTTTCATCTCCGGTGCGATCGCCAAGTGCATCATGGACGGCTTCCAGGTGTGCGTTGTATACAACGGCTTGTAGATCGGCTCCAGAAAGACCCTCGGTTCTGGCAGCGATCTCGTCCAGGCGACCGGCCACCTCCTCGCTCATTTTTAGCTTCTCGCTAACAGCACGAATAATGTCGACGCGGTCAGCCTGGGAAGGCATGTCGCACAAGAGAGACTTGTCGAGACGACCGGGACGTAGAAGAGCGGGGTCAATCAAATCGGGGCGCGATGTGGCGGCCAGAACGTAGACGCCTGAGAGACCTTCAGCACCGTCCATTTGTGTAAGAAGTTGGTTGACAACACGATCAGTGACACCGGTAGAGTCATGGCCACGTTTTGGGGCAATACTGTCAAACTCATCAAAGAAGAGAATGCAGGGTCGTGCGGCCTGGGCTCTTTCAAAGAGATCGCGAACGCTCTTTTCACTAGCACCAATATATTTGTTCAGGATCTCGGGACCCTTCACACTGATGAAGTTCAAGCCACATTCACCCGCTACCGCGCTAGCAAGGAGGGTTTTACCGCAACCAGGGAAGCCGTACAATAGCAGACCAGACCGTAAACGGAGGGGACACTGGGCGAAGATGGGTGCATACTTCGTAGGGTACTGCAATGTCTCAAGTAAGGTCTTGCGAGTTTCAAAGAGACCACCGATTGCTGAGAAGGTGGTTGTCGAAGAGGTGAGAGTGACGTTGCGGAGAGATGCTGGAGTAAATCCCTTCAACGCGCTGTCGAAATCTGCCGAACCAAGAGTAATCATCTTGCTCTCGGATGATAGATCTTGAACGGAGCGAATAAGAGCCTCGTTACGGGCACGAGCAACCAACAGGACAAGATCACCAGGCATGTAACCATCGGTCTTACCCGCCAGCTCAAGGAAATCCACATCACGATCTAAGACGAATCCATCACCACCAGACGAGCTTGGGCGACTTCCAGGGTTAGAAGGATCCAGCCATGAGTCCTGAGTCGAGGAACTTGTGGTACGTGCATGGCCATTGAGGGATTCTGTCGGCTTGTCTTGGCTAGTCAGCTTCTCTAGAACCTTTCGGCGCCCGTCCTTGTCGGGCGCACGCATGTTGATGATCTCGCGGACTACATGGCCTCCGATGATCACGTTGTTCAGGGATTCCTTGTCTTGAGCAGTGGCCATAAGAACAACGGAAGAGTTCATTGAGCAATATTCGCGAACCATTGAACAGATTACTTCACTGTTCTGGCGACTGCGACCATTGTCATTTCCGACTTGCATTTCCGTCTCCGCAGGGCACAGTTTATCAAGATCGTCGAGAATCACTACCGCGCGTCCACCAAGACGAGCACACCACGAAGCAGACATGAATAGGCGGTTTAAAACCTCCTTGATGTTGGAGATTCTGGTCTCGTCCGTGACAAGCTTGCGGCAAGAGAAATATTTCACATTGAACAAATGTTCTTTCCGCAGGCGACTAGCTATGAGATGCGTAAGTGCGGTCTTGCCAGCTCCAAGTCCTCCAGTCAGCAAGATTGACGAGGACTTGGTCATATTGGTGAGTGACTGAGAGATGATCGAATCAATGCCAACCATTAGAGGAATCTCGGCTGGAATAGGATCATCTGAGGGCAATGAAGATGAGTTGAGATCAAGTGGCTTGGCAATTTCAGCCTGTACCTCAAGGTTGAGCTTCGCTTCTGAACCAAGAAGCCACCCAAACATAGTCTTAGTGTCATCGGGACCGCCCTTTAGAGGCGGATCAAATCGAAGTATAGCGCCGTCAAAGGATGATACTGATGGGTGGTTCTCAACCTTTGGAAGAATCATCCCATCCGTCAGAGGCCCCGAAAACAGTCCGACATCCGATCCCGTGCTTCCGTAGATAACTTTCAATCGTTCCGCAAGAGCGTCACGAGAAGCCGCAGTGTCAGCGCCAAACTTCAGCCCGTCCTTCTTCTTCGATGGATCAGCAATGAATGGATATAGCTTGAGCGTCTTGACAGCAGAGCGATGCAGTTGTGGTGGGGCAGCTTCCACTCGAACAATACCCCCAACTAGATTCTCCGCACCCAGGGCCGTGCACAAAAGAGTTGACATCGCAACATGTCTGTTGTCTGGAGCATCCTCCCAAGGAAGTATCTTGGCTACCAGCTTCGTTGTTGGAGCGCCTGCTTCGTTGTTCTTTTGCTCTTGTTGAGCTAGTTGCTGTTGTGGATCCACCGGAGGCTTCAGACCCGAGGGCTGGACAATAGATACGCATGCCCAATTCGCGCCTCGGAGTTCATGGGATACCAAAAGCTCCGGATCAACCCAGACGCGGAAGCCTTCATCTTCGTCCTCTTCAATTTCCGGTTCGAACATCCCAGATGCCGTGAGGCGATCAACGCCTCTCAGGTATAGAGAACCTCTACTGCTGGATTCAGAGCGGCTGCTCTTGGGACGAACAGTGCTACTAGCACTTCGGCCGCCAGCGCTCCTTCTGCTGCTACCAGCCGTACTTCGGCTTTCACCGCGCGGTGATTTGGAGGTCTTTGATCGGACCTTCGGGGCAACTATCACCTCGGCATCGGGTGCGATCTTCGCAAATGGTGAGGTGGTTGACGGAGCTGGAGTCAGTGATGTGACGATAATATTGGCGGTCGATGTGGGGGAAAGATGAAGCGCCAATGGGTGCATGTGTTCCTCTCCTGCGGCGGCGGCATCATAGGAAGGGTTGGGGAGAGCTCTGATTTGCGACAGGAGATTGAGCTCTAGGAAAGTGGCATGAAGTTCAATGACTATATTAGAATAAGGTCAGCGATAGGGCTTGATGATAGCGCCGAATACGCAAACATACTCTCCCAGTCCTCCGGAGTCAATGGCTCAATGTTGATCGTGTGGGCGACGGGTGGGTCAAGGTGTACGAGAAGGCCGACCTGCAAGGAGTTAATTACCCCACACATGAGGTCTAAGTTGGTATGCCGGAGGTAAATACCTTCTGGCCTTCAGTTAGACCCAGGAGTCTTCCGAAGGATGTGTCAATCTCGACCGTGGATATCTCCTGTTCTCGAGAGAACCCGCCATCGCGAGCAACAACCGGTGCAAGCTTCCGCTTGCTCGGCATGCCCGTCCACCCTAGGAAGCATGATCGCTGTGGTGGTGCCCCGGCCCCATTGGCCTTGCCACTGGTGGACTTAAATTGAAATTCAATTATCACATTTTGAGCAGGCTACAATGACGGAGGATTAGCCGGGAATGCGGGATTGACCGACGGATGTAACTAACCGTATTGGCGTTAACCAGCAAGGAGACGAGTGACGGTGGAAGGTTAACGAGACAATTCTTCAGTGGAACAAGGGCAACTTCGGCAGTGGTGGAGGGCTTCTTGGGCGCCATGATCAAGGCGCAAAGCTATTTGTCGCAAACAGAAGAAGGAGAGAGTGAGGAGTAGAACATCCCCCGGACATCCCACTCCACACTCGGTCACTTAGCCTCGGCCCGTGACCATAGATGGTGTCAGGTGACTTATCCACGGCAGACGCCGATCTGAGTCAGCTATGCCTTAGTCAGCCACATTCCAGGACGCGTCCGACGCGTCCTTTTCGCGCGCCTTCCTCACCCACGCGTCTCTGAGGCAAGGTTGCCGCCCGCCCGCTAGGGGCTTGAGAGAGCTGAGGCTTTCTTCTCGGAAACCCACTTTGCACCACTTTGCGTCTTCACTACTCCAACCTGACTTCGGAGCATCCCACCCCCACCATACATCATGGCTTTGCTCCAATACCAGGCGCCGGTCGACTACGCCGCCCAATTGGATGGCTTTAAGGATTTTCTTCAGCATTTCAAGACTCTCCAGTCGTCCTCGGAAGCTGCAGCGACCGAGGCCCTGGAGGATCTGAACATTGACGGAAATCGCACCAGTGATGAATACGATTTTATGGACGACGCTGACGATGGAGAGGGAGCCCAGACCCGTGGTGCGAGGAGGCGTCGTGAGCCGAAGCTCAAGTACATGCAGATTCTGCAGGATATCTCCAACCGCGACGCTTCCAACATTGTGATTGAGCTTGATGATCTGGACATTGTGAGTTCCAGCCCTTCCATCTGTACCTCTACCTGTGTCACTCGGTCAATTAACTCCCAATTCTGTAGTACGAGAAATCCCTCCCCGAGGAGCAGCAGTCATTGAACCTTGTCGGATCAATCCAGAAAAACACTAAGCGTTATGTCGATGTTTTTTCGCAGGCAGTGGACTCGGTCATGCCAAAGGAGACTAAGGATGTCACGTATGCGCATGAGCCGTGGAACTACAATGAAGTGGTGCAGTGAGCTAATTTTCTTTTACAGATTCAAGGATGATGTCTTGGATGTCATCATGTCGCAACGTGATAAGCGCAACGAGACGTTGGAGATGGCACAGGAGGCCGATATGGATGCCGCAGACCCTGCCGCCTTGTTCCCCCCCGAACTCACCCGTCGATACACCCTCAACTTCAAACCTCTTACTCCCTCCGGTTCCAGTGACGATCGGGCTGGCAAGGCCCTCGCTGTCCGTAATGTGCGCGGAGAGCACCTGGGTAGCCTGATCACTGTGCGCGGCATCACTACTCGTGTCTCTGATGTCAAGCCCGCCGTTGAGATCAATGCCTACACCTGTGACCGCTGCGGCTGTGAAGTTTTCCAGCCTGTCAATACGAAGCAGTTCCTTCCTCTCTCTGAGTGCTTGTCCAACGAGTGTAAGACGAACAACTCCAAGGGTCAACTGTTCCTTTCCACCCGAGCTTCCAAGTTTGTTCCCTTCCAGGAGGTCAAGATCCAAGAAATGGCAGACCAAGTGCCTGTTGGTCATATTCCCCGCTCCCTTACTATTCACTGCCACGGTGCCCAGACCCGGCAATTGAACCCTGGTGATGTCGTTGACATTGCTGGAATCTTCCTGCCTACACCCTACACTGGCTTCCGCGCCATTCGTGCCGGTCTTCTGACGGACACCTACTTGGAAGCCCAGCACATCACCCAACACAAGAAGTCTTACAACGACATTGGCATGGACAGCCGGACCTTGCGCAAGATTGACCAGCACATGAAGTCCGGCCAGATGTACGAATATCTGTCGCGATCTATCGCTCCCGAGATTTTCGGACACCTCGACGTCAAGAAAGCTTTGCTATTGCTCTTGATCGGTGGTGTCAGCAAGGAGATGGGTGATGGTATGCACATTCGTGGCGACATTAACATCTGCCTGATGGGTGACCCCGGTGTGGCCAAATCCCAATTGCTCCGTTACATCACGAAGGTCGCTCCTCGCGGCGTGTATACTACTGGTCGTGGTAGCAGTGGTGTCGGTCTCACCGCCGCCGTGATGAGGGACCCTGTCACAGACGAAATGATGCTGGAGGGAGGTGCTCTGGTTCTTGCAGACAACGGTATCTGCTGTATTGATGAATTCGATAAGATGGAGGACTCCGATCGTACCGCCATTCACGAAGTGATGGAACAACAGACCATTTCCATCTCGAAGGCTGGCATAAACACCACCCTAAACGCTCGCACATCGATCCTGGCCGCGGCCAACCCCCTCTATGGCCGTTACAACCCTCGCATCTCGCCTGTTGAGAACATCAACCTCCCCGCTGCTCTCCTCTCTCGTTTCGATGTGATGTTCCTCCTTTTGGACACCCCTACTCCGGAAGGTGACGAAGAGCTTGCCGCCCACGTTACCTATGTCCATATGCACAACAAGCACCCCGAAAACGAAGACGCTGGAGTGATGTTTACCCCCCCCATGAGGTCCGACAGTATATCGCTAAGGCACGCACCTTCCGACCTGTTGTGCCTTCTAACGTCTCTGACTACATGGTCGGCGCATATGTGGCTATGCGCAAGAGACAAAAGAAGGACGAGGCAAACAAGAAGCAATTCTCCCACGTTACCCCTCGTACTCTCTTGGGTATCGTCCGTCTCTCGCAAGCACTCGCTCGTCTTCGCTTCAGCGAGGAGGTTGTCCGCGAGGATGTTGACGAGGCTCTGCGTCTCATCGAGGTCAGCAAGGCCTCTCTGTCCAACGATGGCGAATCCGGTGCCGACTACACCCCCAGCAGCAAGATCTACAAGTTGATCGGTACCCTGCGGGAGAGTGGAGCCGCCGCAATGGGAGATGGTGACGACAGTGAGATGAGTGTCAGACGTATTCGTGAGCGTGTCTTGGCCAAGGGCTTCACCGATGACCAGCTTACCACCACCCTCCAAGAATATGCCGACCTTGGTGTAAGTCTTTGTCCCTTTCTTTCTATGTACCAAAATGTTACTAATTATTCGTTTATAGGTCTGGCTTATTACTGGCGAGGGCTCGCGCCTCATGTTTGTCGAGGGCGACGACGAGATGGTCGCCTAATAAAGATTTCCTTTCACATTATTTTCTTTCTCTCTTCTCCAGTGTTTTATTGCGTGTCCTCAGATGCATCAGTGGAACCGGTTGAGTCTTGGAGTTTGGGTGTTCAGGTGTCTTTGAGGGGTCGGGAACCGGTTTTTGTGCTATGCTTGGTCGATCAAAAGATTATCAAAACCAAATTTAATCTCCTTTATCATTCTTTATTTCGTCTCCTCATCATTCTCGCAAAAAAGATCATAATTGACATAAGGAGTTATGTGCCATCTTCCACTTCACTATGGCTATATCCATCGACTTCACCGGGGCACCCTTTCAAGTACTAATGACTACCAACCATGAATTCAAGGACGGTCCCCAACATGAATCCTATACCGTAGAAATTAAACTTATCCCGCACAACTGCCCCCCTCCCCTCCTAGAACTTCAAGTTTCTGCCCATCTCGACCTAGTTGACCGGAGGCTTAAACCTTGCACTGATTATACAAGTGGACCTCCTTGCACAGGTCTCCTGGAGCGGCGTATGGGTTGTCACACAAAGTGTTACACACAGTGTTCTCAGGAACGAACACCAGGAACTCGTAATTCGGCATCGGCAGGCGGAATTCCGAGTGGATATCGTTGTTCCATTTGGAAGCCTTGTAACCGGCACGGCAGGCACAGTGGAAGGTGGTTCCAGTATTGATGCACGAGGTGGTGACATCGCAGCTGTTCTGGCCGGAAACAGGATTGCAAGTACCACACTTGGGTGGAGGAGGAGTTGGGTTTGCCAATGCCAGAGTGGTCAGGGTGACCAACAGGGTAATAAATGAGAGCTGCATAGCGAATGTGGATTGATGGATTATATCAAGCAAAGGCTGAGATTTTGTTTTGGTTCTGGAAGAAATTGACTGCAAGAATTTGAGGGCTAGTTGCTCCTCTTTATACCCGGAGGTTTACTTCTCCTCTGCCTACCTAGGTACTTACTACCTTAACGGCAGAGTCAAATCGACTCCTCGATTTGCAGGATTCATAGATGCATAGCCTACCCCGTCCGGATGCCGCCAGCATATCACGAGGTCAGCAGCCCTGGTCTCACCGTCAAAGAAAATGCACAGATGCTGTTAGGTAAAATATCTCATACGATATCCTCTCAGCTCCAGATCTATGACTCTTTTTGACGATCGGATAGGTCGGGGATGTCGAGCCACCACAGCCGACATTGGGTGCGGCGCGAATACGAGCTCTGGAACAAGGTCCACCCAAACACCGCCAACGCTTATCGACCGGGGCTGGGGAAATGGCTTGCCAGCGCAGAATCAGGGTCTTCTTGGGTTGAGAGTTTCCCAGCTTGGAGCTGCAGCGACTCGAGTACCTGGTTGTTGTCCGCGGGGCTGCATGTCTTAGTTGGATAGCCCTAATCCGAGTTGGATCGAGGTTTTTACTTTAACCCCGGTCTATGTTTAGCCTAGTATGCGGGGAAATAACTTGACATGTCACCATGGCTATTTGTAGCTATTGAAAGCCTTCCAATTGTTAGGGTTTGGCTTTCGTTTATGGACATCATTTATGGTGTTGTAGGCATACTTCCTTCAATCCATCTGGAATGGGCTTGTCGAATACGAAATATGAGTTCCTATTATAGAAGTTAGCAAAATCGAATCCTTGGATTCAATAAAACTGAATTTACTCATTTAAAGTTCTAGCTGAAGTCAGTCATCTGCAATCTCGTTATGCGTTTCCAGTTCGGGAATGTCTCTTCGTTCGTGTGGTTGGTCTTGTTTTAAATCCATTGAACTCGATGTCTACAAGTCAATGTACGACTGGTGCTCATTATCGTATGACATCAACTTGTTCTTTTATCCGGGATAATCTTCATTCCTATTCGCATACGTCTCGGCCCTCGGCAATACTAGTATGCTGGGCGCCTGACTTTGGGGTTGCCAACACTTACCGAGCTTATGTGGGGAACTAGACTTTCGATTAAAGATGCATCGGTAGCTCATTCAAACGTGAAGTAGAAGCCTCCGAGAGTGCCGCATCTGAATGCATATGTACTTTCTGTCTCTAGGGGGGGCGTCTCACTCGGGCTCTTTTGGTGCCACCGGATAGATCTTCACCTCGACGTCGTTTCAAGGTCTTTAGATCGAAATGATGCCATATGCAGGTACCATTGGTGATAAAATTATTCGAACTAAACACCAAGTAACCTGAAGATGTGGTGATCGGTCAATGGATTTTATCGCTCCCCTCATTTCAGAACATAAGCAGAGGCTGGTAAGACATGGACTCGGACTGAAGTCGTATTTACATACAAAGCAATAAAAACCCACCCAGTCCTACAGGTCGCGCATAGAAGCCTAGAGATGCGTCTTGGAGCCATCGGGCTCTCCAATCAGCCTCAAGAAGCTGCCATGTACCTCGTCGGTCAGGTCGCTGGCTTGCATGCTTCGCCCTTTGGCCTCGAAGGCTTTCCGTGAACATTCGCGGGTGATGCTACTTCCCGCCCAAGCAGCCAGCAGTAAAGTAGTTGCCGGGGACATGCGCTTTTCCTCCGACTCCAGCTCAGCCTGGAAATCTTCCTTATTCTGCGCCTCTTTTTCATTGTCCTTCTCTCCAGAGTCCCACAGCTTATTATGGTAGGCCGCTCGCCAGGCAAGCATGGTACCCAACGATCCCGTCAGGGTATCTCCCTGTCCGCCGCTGCGCTTCAGACCTCCTTCATTATTCGAGATAAGGCTCGTGATCCCGTTAGAAATGACATCGTGGGGTCCTTTCTGGAGGATTGTCACTCCGCCCAGAGCTTTAGAAAGCTGCTCGCAGGCATCTGACTCCTGGGATTTAGCACTCTTCTCGTCCTTTGAGATATCTGCCTGGCTGGCTACCTTGACTCCCAAGGCCTTTGCCAAGCGACCGAACTCAACCACGTTTGGCGTCAAAATACACTCCTTGTAGCCCTTGATGATATTGGGGTCCTCGGTCACGATGAGCAGCCCGTCCGCGTCCAGAACGAATGGGATCGATCGTGATCGGGCCTCCTTGATTACTTCTGCAACCACTTGAAGCGTAACTCCATCACGACCAAGTCCAGGTCCTATGACTAGAGCATGCAGACGGGAGAGCATACTGATAATCGGGCCCGCTAATGCCAGAGCATCGATCGACTTGGGGTCCTTGACTGTATCTGAGCTGGGCAATATGGGATGCACCATAAGATTTGGAGAGTAACTCTTAACAACCTGGAGGCAAGTATGAGTGGTGAGGTCAATTAAGCTGACATGTTGAACATACCGGCGCCGCCGAGCGTTCACACAGAACATGGCTCTAGAGAGTTGTCAGACTTACGAACTCGTGAACTGCAATCAGCCACATACCATATCACATCCTAAATACGGGTCAGCTATGGATCATGGCGAATAAAAGTGCATTTTGTGCATACCTAGCTTTGCAGAGGCAGTAGCTGAGAAGTACGGAGCCCCGGTATAGCTTTCCATCAAGTTAGATCACGGCTCCGAGACAGAAACGACAGACTTACTCAACACAGCCTCCAATGACCGCCACTCGTCCAAGTTGCCCTGTCGAGTGATCAGATATTATCTTCGAAACTCAAAGCGGCGAGGCTTTTGCGCTCTAACTGGATGGCTAGCTGTACAAACCTTTGTGGAACTTCTCTAGCATCGGTGGCACGATCTTGCGCACCTTGCTGAAGAGAATCTTCGACGAAGTAGATATATGATGAACAGACTCCATGATTGAGGTTTGAAGAAGGTTAAAAACAAGACAAGAAAGACGTTCAATGGGGATGTCCAAGAATGACTCGGGCGGGTGATGTCACGCAGAAGGTGGGGCGCGCCGAGACAAAACGAGAGACAACCAGTTTGGCCGTTGTTGCTATTCTCAACGTAGACTGGACCACTCTCAATATCACAACTACAGGTTTATAGAACACTCAATTGTCAGGGACCGAAAGCAAGTACTATATTGGTATTGAAGTATTGAAAACACAACGCCCGCTATGGATGATATTCAAAGAAATACCTTTAGGGGCTTACTTTGAAATCATTGGACTTCCCCTGTCTATCGACACCTGAACAAAGAAAAGAAAGAATGTAGAAAGGAGGAAACAAAGAGGAAGATATAACCAGCCAAAGAAAACTGGGAAGACAAAGCAGAAAACGCTCATAATGCTCAATAAAAACCCCCACCTAACCAACGAATGACAAAAGTAAGACATAGGAAACACAGATATGCAAGTACACCAAATCTATCGTTTGGTTCGAGAGGCGAGCGCTGCCAATTTTTCTCGGCGCTCCAATTTCGCCTTCTTCGCGAGAATCTCCATCCGTAGCTCCTCTTCATCCTCCCGTTGGGCATCCTTTGTAGCACGACTTTCTTCGCGGAAGACATCATCGAATCCAGCCTCCATATCATCAGACGAGTCAGAATAGTAATTGTCGTAGTCATCAGCACCGTAATCGCCCTCCTCTTCTTCTTCATCGGTTCCGAGGTATTCATCCCGGCGGCGTTTGCCATGCGATCGTCGATCGTTGGAGTTTCGATTAGTTGGTAGGTTCGCAGTTCCACGGTATGAAACAGGCTCTGGGGTACGTGAGGGTTTGGCTGTGCCCTTATACGAAGGTGCATCAGACTCGGCCTTTTTCGGGGCAACTTTGCCCCTGGTTGTCGAACTAGGTTCATATCGTTTGCCCTTGCGCTCCGCCTTCTCCTTCTCTTGGGCTTCCTGAAGTCGTCGCTTGCGCTCCACCTTGCTTAACCTCTCTTTGGGCGCTGCTTGGTTTCGGATCACACCCACTTGAGTCGGTGCCTTGCCTTGCGCAGCCTTGGCTGCTTCCATCAGAGCGGCATATGAACCCTTCGGTGGCGCCTTTGCTGGAGCTGCAGGTTTGGTGGCAACAGCCTTGGCGGGAATGACTTTGGCGGGCGCAGCGCGAGCAGGAGCTGGCTTTGTTGGAACTGGCCTACTTGGGCCCGGGGTACCATTCTTGGAGACGGGGTTGGGTGAGGCAGTCTTATCCTTAAGACCGGGGGCCGATGCTGATCTGGGAACGGACGGGGCAGCTTTTGCTGTTCCGGACGAAATCACAGGCCGGACAGCGGGTGATTTAGCGGGAGGTTGAAGATTAGGTCTGGAAGGGCGTGGGAGCTGGTCCTCGGCTTTGCGCTTGGTAGCTCCGTTGAAGTTTCCGCCTGTAGCTTCATTTGATAGTGTTGGCCGAGTTGACGCTGCTCGAGGAAGGTTGGGAAGATTACGGTCGTCCTTTTTCGGAACGGAGGACGAAGCTGGCGACGCAGGTGGCTGAGAGAGCGGGGATTGGGGAGGCCTGGTCGTCGGCCCGAGGGACGAGAGAACAGAGTCGAGGAACTATTCAAGATGTCAGAGAAGATAAGAGAAAAACGGAGGAAGTATATGCATACACTCATCTTGGATCAGGGGAAGGGACGGAAGGAGGTGATCTTGATATTTAAAAGAAACAGTATGATAAAGAGAAACCGTTTACCGTCGATGGTTGGTTCGACCGGACAGCTTCATGACTCCGAACGCGATGTTATATGATGGAGCACACTCCGCAAGGTGGTCGGAGGATGGCTCGAGAGTTGAGGTAAAAGTATGAGTTTGTATAAAGACAGAGAGCCGTCCGCCAGCAGACCTCAACCGGTGAATCGAGACGAGGCAATCACGGCTTTGTTGGGCGGGGATTCATACAAAGGCAGCCTCGACCATTGAAGATTGGCAATATATCACGTGATAGGGAGCATGCGCCACATTTGGGGCAATTCGCTTAGGTTTTCTGCCGGGCGGTGGCACAGCCACAGCGAGCCGCAACGCACTTTTCCCTCGATTTTCGACCGCCCGGCGTGTCTAGTTTCTCAACCAACCCTTCGAACTCGACGTTGCAGTCTCCGCCCAACTTGCGGTTAAATCGATTGTTTCTCAGGTTCAGTATCAGACAAACATAGGTACGTTTTGATTCCTCGACTTTGCATCCTCGCCATTTCAGACGCCGGGTGCGATAGCCATTTGCAAAATTTGAACGTTGGCGCTGACAACCAATTTCTCGACAGTCTATTCAAAATGAAGCACCTCGCAGCCTACCTTCTGCTCGCCCTTGCCGGCAACGAGTCTCCCTCCGCCGCCGACATCAAGGCTGTTCTGTCCTCCGTCGGCATTGACGCTGACTCCGAGCGCCTCGACAAGGTCGTCGCTGAGCTCCAGGGCAAGGACCTCCAGGAGGTTAGTTTTCACTTGCGCGAATGATAGTCTTTTTCTCGATATTTGCAGATGCTAACTCGATAAACAGCTGATCGCTGAGGGTTCCTCCAAGCTGGCTTCCGTTCCCTCCGGTGGTGCCGGTGCCGCCGCTGGTGGTGCTGCCGCCGCTGGTGGTGCCGCTGAGGCCGCCCCCGCTGAGGAGAAGGAGGAGGAGAAGGAGGAGTCCGATGATGACATGGGATTCGGTCTCTTCGACTAAATGCCTTCTCTCCGGAACCCCCAAAAGTGATGATATGGAGGAACAGACATCTGCATGGTACAACCAGTTCGGGAGACATCTTCGCCGGCTGGTTCCTGAAATGTGCATGGTTCAGGCTGTTCTGACGCAGTTACGACTTTCTCATCTATGAGCCGAAAATAGCTCTAGGCAATACAGATTCATCTGTCCTCCACAACCGCTTTCTCCGTAGATTGTAGTTGGTATGCGCGCCTGAACGAATGGTTTCTTTCTTAGCAAATGTCAACCCGTTCGGCCATGGTCTTGACGAGTAATTTAGCAAATTTATTTATAGTCTCTGTATGATTAACTCTTTACGTCAATCTATTCTCTCCAGCGGTATCTTTTGATATCCTAGGATCTTTTGATATCTTATGTCATCGTACTGCCCGCTGTAGAGTCCCATCCATTGATATCATGGATAAGAAGGGCCATTCCAATCCAATGGATGGCTTTTCAATTGGTATTACAGGTACTTGAAATAAATTTCAAGGGACAAGGAATCCACCATATTAAATTGCGGAGAATGCCGTATCTTTGAACTTTATCAAATAGATCGTGACAATACAATACGGTCCTACCTCATTGTTCCTAAAGCAGACTAGCGTGTTAGGGCTAGGGTTTGACCCATCGCTTAGGCGAGCCCACCTAGCCACTTGCGACTGGCGTGCTAGCCGATCCGCCCAGCGACACGACAACTTCCGACAACTAATAACCTTCGCTTTTCGAGGACTGTCGAAAAGCGAGCTCCAAGGAAACCACCGCAAAAATGGCTGACAGCGAATACGTGAGTTCCCCAAACTGATCCTATATCGCTCAACTGTTGATACTAACGATAATTCTTTCCAGAACGCCGAGGAGGCTGCCGGTACGTCTTGAATCCAACCACACTTTCCACATTCTCCCTGCATACACCCCGCCCGCCCGATGAGAGTCAAGCCACTGGAGTTATTCGATATGAGAGTTGGATAGGAGGATGGAATCAAAGGATCGCAAACGACACATTGAAGTGGCTTCGACGAAGGGGGACATGGACGCACACACACCCACACCCACATCGACCGAATGAAAACGCCAGCCCGCTGACAGAATGTCCGTTTTACAGAGATCAAGAAGAGAAGACAGTTCCGCAAGTTTTCTTACCGCGGCATTGACCTCGACCAGTACGTTCACCCATCGACCCCTCCGACCCCTCCGATCTTTCGCAACATTCGACCGTCACCCGTGAGGATCAAAGGAAATCACCGATACAATCTCCACTTGACTGAGGATGTCCTTTGGTCTTCATGGGTTTCTTGTCGTTTTGCTGCTGAGATCCCGGGGTGTTGATTATCCAGCTCGATTCAACCATACTAACTATCGCTACTAGGCTCCTGGACCTTTCCTCCGAGCAGCTCCGTGATGTCGTTCACGCTCGTGCCCGCAGACGTTTCAACCGCGGTCTGAAGCGCAAGCCCATGGGTCTCATTAAGAAGCTCCGCAAGGCTAAGCAGGAGGCCAAGCCTAACGAGAAGCCCGACCTCGTCAAGACCCACCTCCGTGACATGATCGTCGTCCCCGAGATGATCGGTTCCGTCATCGGCATCTACTCCGGAAAGGAGTTCAACAACGTTGAGATCAAGCCTGAGATGGTTGGCCACTACCTGGCCGAGTTCTCGATCTCCTACAAGCCCGTCAAGCACGGTCGTCCCGGTATCGGTGCCACCCACTCTTCCCGTTTCATCCCCCTGAAGTAAACGACCTCAACGATTCCCCTTGGTGGTGGCGCGTGGTGGAGAAAGGTTCTGGGAAACGAAAAATGGAAGCCAGTCCTGTTCTGTTTTGGGTTCCTTATTCAGCTTGTATTTCCAGATCGGATCAGCTGTTTCCATTTCAATAAAGATCTTGTCGGCATGAAAACAAAAAAGTTTATCTGAGCGTTTCCACAGTCGTATGCTTGTAGGCTATCACTCGTTCATCCCCGGTCTCGTACTAGTAGCGCCATATAATTGTGTTTTTCCTGGGGTCGAAGTACGCTAGTGCGTGTATAAGTGGATTGATTTACTATGTACTAGCCTCGTGGTCACCATGGATGCCAAGGCCTTCGCATTCCTTGGACAAGACACCTGGGCGCCATGGTATTACTAGTAGTAACTACAACAATCGTGATCTACTACCTAGGTAGAATATCCACTTGGGAAAGACCCGTGGACGCTACTAGTAGTCACCTTGACCTATGATCGTTATTGGCACCTGACAACAAAGACCCAGCCGTCTTGAACCTTGGGAATAGGTGTAACTTGCAATCCCCTCGTGCCTTCTATCTAGTCACAATGCGACTTTAATTTAAGGAGTGAGACAATCCCCAGGCCTGCCCCGAACTCGATGGATTCCAAGGCTGGTCAATTCAACCCACGCATTTAAACTTCTGCGAGGGCTAATCTTGGATATGCCAGTCCGCGAGGCTACCTACTATTAGTAGTACTCGTTGTCTTATCAAGGTTATCAAGAAAGCAGTGACCGCTCCGGGACGACTGCCCACCGGCAGGTGTTGAAGTTCAACATGGAATAATTTTCTAATAGGGACATGTTGATTGGCTTCCAAGGTTTGAGACTCCGAGTCGGAGCCCTGGAGTCGGGTGTCTGCCAGCCCGCTGGAGTGCCCAGGTGGAGATTGCCCAGGTGGAATATGCTGGACAGCCTAAGGATATATGTTGTTTCTACTGAAAGTCCTCACCGACGACCCACTGGCACTGTTAGTGGTGGGCACTGCAACTACGTACCTATGTAGGTAGTAGTTAATATTATATACTACTAGAGCGATACTGGTGGGGACTTGGAGAACTCAACAAATTCAAAAGGCTTTTTTGGTGAGAACCTTTGAATTCCTTTTTCAATATCATATTTCCCCTAAAATCTGCCAGATTGTTCGTCCCAGCTACCTACTAAGTATTTCAAATTAGTATCGGTGAATTAAACCTTGGAAACGGAGTAATTCGCGTAGTTCATGCACCCCTGCTGATCAACGCTGCGAACGCCGAGAGTGCCGAGAGCTTCATCCAACCTGAACATTCATACCTGATGTTTGAAAGACCTTTCAACCCAATGCCGAAAAGCACCGAGCCAGATTAAAGTATCGAATAATTAGCTCAAAATTTTGTAGAAACTCCACCGAACACTCAAAAATCCGTAAACTCCGGGGCAAGTGGAGGCCGATTCGGGTATTGGTCCCAACGGTAGAGGATGTAATCGATGGACCGAGGCAAGCCGCCCCCCAGTACCGAAACTGCGGAGAAGGAGGTCCTTTTATTCTTTCAAGTTCTCCGCACCTTTTCCTCTCCATATATCTGTCATTTGAATTTGGCGCACCTGACATATACACACACGGCTTGCCGAATCGCTGTCCCCTCCCTCCTCCCTCGCGTCCTTTTGAAAGCTCCCACGAATCGGCGCTTATCCTTCTCTTCCCCGCAATATGCCCGTTGCGTCCTATTACCCCACGGTCGACATTCCCAATGTCGACCTTTGGTCATTCCTGTTTGAGCGCAAGGACAGACCATTCCCAGAAGACAAGAGTGAGTCATTCAGCACTGAATCGCCCAGTCGTCCTATACCGAGATAGCCATTAAACTAACCGCCACCTCCACAGTCCTCTACCAAGATGCCGAGACCCAGCGGCACTACACTTTCGAGACTCTGAAAGAAGCATCTCTGGAATTTGGCAAAGGTTTGAAGGCGACATATGACTGGCACAAGGGCGATGTGCTGGCCCTTTTCACTCCTAACAGCATTGACACCCCAGTGCTAATGTGGGGAACGCTCTGGGCTGGTGGAATCGTGTCTCCCGCCAACCCGGCTTACACCGTCGATGAATTAGCCTTCCAGTTGAAGAACTCCGGGGCCAAGGCTCTCGCGACGCAAACCGCTGTTCTTTCTGTCGCTAAGGCTGCAGCTAAGAAGGTGGGCATCCCGGAGGACCACATCTTTCTCGTTGGCGATGAGCGAGACCCCGCGGCTCGAATTAAGCACTTCACTTCCGTTAGAAATATCTCTCGTGCCACTCGGTATCGAAAGCAGAAAATCACACCCGAGAGTGACCTCGCGTTCTTGGTTTACTCTTCTGGTACAACCGGTGTGCCGAAGGGCGTGATGTTGTCGCACAGGAATATTATCGCGAACATTATGCAGCAGGTCACCGGTGAAGGTGGTAATTTGAAGTGGAATGGCGGTCCTGATGGGAAAGGCGACAAGGTTCTGGCATTCTTGCCATTCTATCACATTTATGGTAAGACTCACTCAACAGACTTTCTTCTTCTTTTCTAACGATGGCGTTTAGGATTGACTTGCCTGATCACCCAGGCTTTATACAAGGGCTATCACCTTATCGTAATGACAAAGTTTGATATCGAGAGATGGTGCGCACACGTACAGAACTACCGCGTAACCTTCAGTTATATTGTACCTCCCGTGGTACTTCTCCTGGGCAAGCACCCAGCGGTCGACAAGTATGACTTGTCCAGCTTGCGCATGATGAATTCCGGAGCTGCGCCACTCACACAAGAGCTAGTCGAAGCTGTGTATTCGCGTATTAAGGTCGGAATCAAGCAGGGCTATGGCTTGAGCGAGACTAGCCCTACCACACACTCGCAACGATGGGAGGACTGGCGGGAGTTCATTGGCTCTGTTGGTCGATTGATGCCAAACATGGAGGCCAAATACA
This sequence comes from Penicillium manginii, assembly GCF_028828005.1. Lineage (NCBI taxonomy): Eukaryota > Fungi > Ascomycota > Eurotiomycetes > Eurotiales > Aspergillaceae > Penicillium > Penicillium manginii. The sequence continues at coordinate 818,848 of NW_026643110.1, read as the reverse complement.
TGACCATGCCTGAGGATGGGTCGGAGTCCACCGAGGTCGCAACTGGCGAGGTTGGCGAGCTGTATCTGCGCGGTCCCAATGTCTTCCTTGGATATCACCAAAATCCAACTGCCACTAGGGAATGTCTCTCCGAGGATGGCTGGTTCCGAACTGGTGATGTTGGTTACCAAGATGCCAAGGGCAACTTTTTCATCACAGATCGTGTGAAGGAGCTTATCAAATATAAGGGATTCCAAGTTCCCCCTGCTGAATTGGAAGGTATCTTGGTCGATAACGACGCTATTGACGACGTCGCTGTGATTGGAATTGAGAGCGAGGCACATGGATCTGAGGTACCCTTGGCGTGCATTGTTCGCAGCGCAAAGAGCAAGTCCTCCGGTGCGAGTGCAGAGGAAGAGGGAGCTAAGATTGTCAAATGGCTGGATAGCAAGGTTGCGCACCACAAGCGCTTGCGAGGTGGCGTGCGTTTTGTTGATGAGATCCCCAAGAACCCAAGCGGCAAGATTTTGCGACGCGTGCTGAAGCAAAAGTTCAAGGGCGAGCTCGCGGGACCCAAGGCCAAACTGTAAACTTCAACTTCCTTCTTATCATAACGAAATAAATAAAGGTTTACATAGACTGCAATATTGAAAAAGTCTCAATGTGTTCATAAAAATGGTCTCCCGAAATAAGTTCAAATCTTCTCGTTAAACATGTGCACTGTCTCTGATGCCGAAATACTTAAGAGAGACGCGGAAGAAGTTGCTTGCTTGCGCTCAAGGAAAGAATCTCTTCACCATACCCTCAACATCCTCACCTTCAACCGCATCAATCTTCTCACTGGCAACCTTCTCAACAGCCTCCTCGACCGGAACATCACCATTGACCAAATCAATCCAGCCCTCGGTATCGTCCCGTGCGAGCAACTGGTCCGCAACGATAGCCACATCTTCGCGAGTAACACTACCACGACCCTTGGGAGTCTTACCAAGCTCGACCTTCCGTGTAGCAGGCTCATCGGTCAGGATTCCAGGGCGCAGATTGATTGCTTGGAAAGCGCCTACGGGGTTCTTCTTGCGGAGTGCTGCCAGGGCAGTCATGTACTCGTCGGCCTCTTGCTTGGCCTTTGCGTAGGTGGGGAGGATCTCGGTGTTGGTGCGCACAATACCGGCCCACTGGTCGTCGGGGATCCAGTGAGGCTGCTTCTTGCGACTGCCCAGGTAAGAGACCATCAGGAATTTTGTGACCTTGGAGGTTGCGAAGGAGGCGGTCATGAAGTGCTTTGCTGCTTCTTGGTCAATGGCAATTGTGCTGGCGGGTCCGCCCTTACCACCGGCGCCTGTTCAATCCATGGTGTTAGCGGATAGTATGGGAAATTCTCCCTACCAAGACAAGCAAAGTAAATCAAGGTGATGGGGGTTGGGATAGAAAGTTGTGTTTGGTACGGGCAATGGGTCCGGCGCGCGAAGTGGGGGAGGGGCAAGAGTGTACCAGCCGACCAGACGACGTAGTCTGGGGTCACAGCATCCAAAATCTTTTGGGCATCCGCTACATTCTTGACATCTTCCAGACTGGAGACCAGCACGTTCAGCTTGCCCTTGCGGCCCTGGCCGAGTGCAAGAATCTCGCTCTCGTGATCGGGGTTGCGCACGACACTGGTGACATTCCAGGCGCGGTTGAGGAGGAGCGGCGTGAGTTTGAGGGCAATCTTGCCATGGCCACCGAGAAGAAGGACTTGCATGATGGAATGAGGAGCTTGGAGGCAGTTGTGGAAAGTGTCGTAGTTGAGGGAATGTACAGCGCGTGTCTCTGTTAATGCGGGGGGGACCTTTGGGAGCTGTGGATGACGTCATTGGTTGCGGCTCATAGGGAAGGCACGACTAGGCAGAAAGGGCAACAACAAACCACGACGAACAAAACAAAAATGGAAAGAACGAAGGAGCCAACGGATCAAAAGAATTGTCCTGGCCTGGCTTTGATCCTTCGACCTTGTGTGACTACGTGACCTGCAAAAAAAAATGAAAAAAAGCAAAAACGGAAACCGAGAGAGCACGGCATTTCAAAGGCCTGGTTACTCGCTTCCCCTGTCCGGTTCTGGGCCAATACCACTAGACCATTCTTGGGCTACGTGACAAGAGAGTCTTCTTTATTGTTCTTAACGAGCCTTTCCCTCAATCCTCACTAATACTAAGGTGTACCTCGCATATCTCTTCGCTGTTTGGTTTGTATAAGAGGAGATGAAGCTGCGATGGAGTGGTTAAGTGGTTACTAGTAGATATTGACAACACAAAGGTAGTCTCCCATGCATATAAGCTGAAATTCATCACTTCTATAAAGTCTGACTTTGACTAGGCTTACTCTTCTGGGAAGAACTACTGAGTACTCGGTACGAGATGGAGTAATGTACAAATCCCTGTAAGGAATTCAGGCATTTGCAGATTCGCAGATCAATATACGAAGATAAGGCAACTTGTGGTAGCAGAAAGAGAAATCAATTAGATCGAGAAGAAGAAGATGAAGAGACAGAAGGAACTACTAGATACAAGTGGTGCCGGAGTGGAGGCCACCAGGTTCGTTACAATCACCCTCAAAGTTGTATTGTCTCTTGTAATAAGATCAATAATTGGTCAAGGTCCGGCCCTCGCCAATCTCTAGCCTTGGAAGCACCTAGCAAGAAGCACCAGAAGGCACATTCTCGCAATCATCGCTGCTCTCACCACCGCTGACACTGACACCCGACCAAGTCCAGTCCGAGCAGCTGCCGTCACCGCACATGATGTAGATGGGGATGGCGTCACTCTCAACAGTACCAGCCACGCGTTGCACAGTAAGGTCAGTGATGGGGATGCCGGTGGTCGGGTTTCCCTTGTCATCGTAGTCCTGCTGAATGACAACGCCGTAGTCGGTGATGCCAGAGAGCTGGATGTTGCTGAAAGTAACGCCGGAAACGGAGCCAGTCTCGCCAGACTTGGCCTTGATGCGGATGCCGTTCTGCGAGTTAGAAACGGTAGAGTGGGAGATAGTTACATTCTTCACGGAGTTGTTATCACGGCCACCGACAGATCCGATGGAAAGACCGTGACCACCGGAGCAGGTACCGCCCGTGAAGACAATGTTCTGAGTTGAATCATTAGCTGGCTGATATAGCAGTTGAATTAAGGGCACTTACAGAGCCAGAGTTGACAGCCAGGCAATCATCCTGGTTCTTCACGGTTGCGCCACGGATAGTGACACCGTTGCTCTCGCCGACGTCAAAAGCATCGGTGTTGTGGCCGCCATTGTCATCGCCATCAGAGTTGTCAATGTTGATGTTGCTGAGGACGATATTGTCGGACTGGACGCTGAAAGCCTGGATGGGAGTGTTCTTGACGTTCAGACCGGTGATAGTTGAATCATCCAGGTCATGGGCATAAAAGAACTTGGGCTTGGTCTTGCCACCGTTGGAACCTTCGCCATCCCACCATCTCTCTCCACCACCGTTGATGGTGTGGTTGGACGTTCCAGAAACGGCAATGTTGGAGCCAGAGACTCGGATAAGCGGGCCGTCCCACTCCTTGTAACCGAAGGTAGTCTCGCCGCTGAAGATAACCTGAGTAGAGAATCAGTCAGTGAGTCATTGAGCCGAGAAGTGAGCTAAGTCTTACCTTGGCGCCGGATTGAAGATCTTCTAGGTCTAAAGTCTCACCAGCAGGAACCGCAATGTTATCCAGAACAATAGTAGAGCACGAAGAGGCACTTGCGCTGGCACTGGCAGCCGAGTTAAAAGTGCAGGATGTCGAAGAAGAGGATGAACGGGTCGCCATGGACCACTTGCCCCTCTTGGCCATTGATGAAGGTGCTGCGGACGCAACAGCGCACAGCGCTAGCGCAGAGATGACGGAAGTGCGCATTTTGTACTAAAAGATAGGAATTGTCTGGTCAACAGACAGAAAAGATTGTAAAATATGGAGACTAGCTCTTGAAGACGAAAAGAAAGACTGGAGAGAAAGACAATAGAGAGAGAGAGACAGAGATGGGCAACCTCACTATAAGTACATAGGTTTCTATAATCTAACAAAGGTCTTGAAACGGTGGAACAACGATGACCGCCCCTCAGTTAAGACCCCCTGTCACTGCCCCTTGAGACTGATCTATGGAAAGGGCACTGATTATCGCCGGTAAGCCAACAGAAGTACCGCGTGGCATCCAGCGATTCTCCACCTTGTCTATCATGGCCTTGTTGGGATTTCAAGACTGGCTCTCCTGTTTGAGAATGTCCTAGGTCTATCCACCTGTCGCCAGTCGGCATTACTACGGCATGGAAATTCTCCGAGCTTAAAAGAACAAGTCATTCCAAGACCTTAGAAGACGCTCGGCGGAAAACTTGATTCGGTCGCGTTCCATACATCAGGAGTGAATTGGGTGAACGACGATCTAAGCCTTGCTTGGCAACCGGAGCCCCTGCCGTGTGGGGCACACTTGTCTCAGTTTGATATTGACTCGCGTTGATATCTATCCAGTTTAATTTACTTGATAATCATGATTACTGAGGACAAACTGGCACGATGCAAGTCTCGAGCTGTTTTTTTTTTTCAATGAATAGTGAATGCATATACCCTTGGAAGGAGTTGAAGTGGCTGTTTGATCGGATGGTATGACCTTCTTAAATGTGCAGGTGGCTTATCAGTGAATGAATAGGCGTTTACTTGCTCTCACATAAGTTTTGGAAAGAGAGCTTCATGAAATTGGAAGGAATAAACTCAAATGATTGTTTCGGTAATAGAGCGAGAGAAACATATGAACTGGGCCTAATTAGAACTTGAAGATCAGGACATCTGCCCTGAAAGAAATTCCATCATATCCCAGGAAATTATGTATCAGTAATAGAATTCTTAACCCTGAACACAATCATAACTCTCTGAAATTTCAGGTCTCGTCAAGTTTTGCAATTTTGCTGTCTTGGGCCAAGGGCAGAGCTTGCGTGTTCGCGACGAACCATCCGGAGGATTCGACGACTGGACCCAAGAGGGGAATGTGTCGTTCTCGACCCACGCCAGAAGTGCTTCATTGATGTGGTATGTTGCCGGTACTGATGGATAGGTCTCAGCTGCGCCACAGTGACCACCACCTAGAGTATTCGCATCAGCAATATCCAGAATTATTGATCAGAACATTAAACTTACCGGGTACCATGTATAGGTTGAAGAAATCCCCAACAGATCCATTCTGGCTAGCTTTCTCAAGCTGTTTGAGGTGCTCAATGGGCCAAGTTGGAGCATTGAACGGATCGGTCCAACCTGTAAAAGTGTTAGCCTTGTGAGGTTGTTCAATGAACTGCGCAGTTCCTCACTTACCTTGAGTCACAATCATCCTTCCCCCACGCATCCGGAAAGCATCGAGATCTGGTGCAATTCCGTCAATAAGAGGGCTTGCCATACTATTGACCCTGGCAACATCCTTGTCAAAGTTGAACGTGTCAACATCATAAGAAAGATTGTGGAAAACCAAGTTTTGTAAGAGTGGTGCAGCAAAGTCTAGATATAGATATGTTTCCTGCAACATCAACTCTCGCTCCGAGCCGAATTCAAATCCAGGATAAATTTTTGCCTTTGTTCTGGAATTCCTTGGGCCGGCATAGATGGCCTTTAGAGACTGGATTTGCTTTGGACTCAGGCATGTCTGGTTAGTCGCACTGGTCGCAGATGGACAAGCTAATGTGTTGAGGTCGAAACTACAGCGGAGTGGGTTTTCGATTAACCCGTCTTTCACGCCATCTATTTCATCGCAAGCGTCTAGTATTTTCTTCGTCGTGGCGTTGAGCGTGGCTTGATCGAGATATGCATCGCCCTATGATTTGATCTTAATCAGCATGCCAATATTTTTTTTTAGCTTCACTCATTGATAATACCATCGTGGACTCCCTGTTCCATAGAAATGATAGCATCAAATGGGAGTACCAGTTACCTGGCGAGCCGGCATATATTCCATCGAAGAGGTGAGGATAGTATTGAGCAAGCGCAAATCCTTGTGCGCCACCCGTCGAGCAACCACTATAATAGCTGTGCTTCGGAGAGCTACCATAGAACTTGGAAGCAATATCTCGTGTTGGCATGGTTATGATGGCGATGGAGTCATGTATCCATGCCTTTGTCTGCTCGACATCATTCAAGAATGGAATATACTGTCCAGACGATGTCGTTCCGTTTCCGTTGTTAGCTTCTAGATGGCCCGAATCCCCTCTGATAAAAATGTCAGTACCATGTAACTTGAAGTAAAAGTGTTAGGGGATTAGTATACCCTGCCACAGCAAAACCTTGTTCCAATTGCTTGCTCATACTGTCCGTATCAATTATTCCGGCAAATCCGCCATTGCCTAACCATCGAATGAATTAATGATCGCAATGAATGATCCTAATGGATATCATATAAAAGCTTACCAACAACCATAAAGCGGTCATTATAAGTCTTCTCTTCAGGCATCCATAGTTCAAACCCCACAGAATTATCACGCTTGCCATATGCCACAGATCCGGAGACTCGACAGTACGCGATTGCACCAGCCGACGTGCTGAGCTGTGTAAGCTCAGCCTTCTTGATTATGGTTCCATCCAAAGCTCGATATGTTAAAAGACTTGAGCAGCTTTTAGCATGGGCATAGTGAACCCAGTTGAGGGCTACTGTGGCGCATAGGGAGAAGTCTTTCATGGCGAAATCTGAACACTTCAGCAGCTATAATTTTTGGGGCGAGTGGTATATTCCTGTCATCTTAAATAGCTGCACAAGAAGAATTAAGGTTACTTCGCCCTTTACTCCGCACAATTCTTGATTCATTGACTACGGTCGTCGGGGCCGTCTGCCGGCGGGGCATACATGGCCTTCTCCACATCTCTACAAACTTTGGTCTGCCTCGGCATCCATGAGAATAGAGAGAAGATTTATAAGTCAATTGGAGTAAAATAGATTGAAAAAAGAATCCATCATCCCTGAGTGTGAATTTTTTGAGTTTACCTTCAGGATGCGCCTACGAACATGAACGAGTACATAATGAGGGGAGCGGACTTTAAGTTGGAGTTAATGTGAGCGATTGAGTTTTACTTCACATCGGTGGTTAAATATTCAATACTTAAGTATGTAATCACTAAGCCTTTGAATTAGTATGCAAGAATTAAAAAAAAATAACGTTTTTATCTCCCATTATTAGCGAACGTGGGCTGCATTAACGGGAACATCATGTACTAATAGCGTGCGTCAGGTCATATCCAGTCCCAGGTTAGGAACCGTCAATTACTAGTAGTACTACCATCCCTGGGCAGATAGCAACGAATAATATCAATTAATTAAGTATGTACAGTATTTATCTTCTCAATAAGCCTAATTCGCACTCGGGGGGGTTCTTCTCTTACCAAAAGATGGGGTCCTTGTTGTCATCCTCGAGACCTGCAAAATTTCCTCGTCGCTACTAATTTGAACTTCAAGTCATTTTTATTTTTGTGAACACTGCAAACTTTCGAGTATACTAGTTGTTTAGACAGCCACAATTGGAATCTAAGACCTGATGCTACTAGTACTAGTATATTCTGGCAGTGCATCACCCAATACATGTGATGTCATTTGGTTACATACTCCCCCGCCTCTCTGTTGTAGTTACCAGTCGTTCCCGAGAGCTACTTGTACTCGTAACTCAATCTCAATTTGTTTATGAATATTGACAAGATAATTGTTGATCATTGAAGAATTTTCAGTTAGAAAATAGGCGGCTTTCAAGAGAATATGATGATTTCTGGGTATACGAAAGTCCTGGCCTCTCAAGTTTCGACTATCTTGTCCACACGCGAGCAGTCACCGAAATAGGACTGCTTGAATAGAGTCGTCCCCGACCAAAAATACAACGAGCCGTTTCGAAAGAAGATAGGGGCATTTCACATGCAGTGTGAATGAACCAATATCTCTCCCATAAACCATATAGCCCAATATTGGTGCAAGATGGTTTTGCAACAAACGTCGCCAGAAAACTTCGTCCTCGATTGAAGGATTGAAGGATGTACCAGCCTAATATTTGGGGGCGGGCCTAAAAAATATATACTAGTAGGTAGATACTGGGCCACTATGGTGTAAAAGAAAAGCTTTTTACGGGGGTTTGAATGGGTTCGTCATGATGGGAAAGGTCCTTCTCCCTGCTCCGATTCAAGACAGTTGAAACCTTGATGTTTTAGTGAGAGATGCTGTGGCGCATTCAGGCTACTATTTGCCGTATTTTCAAGAGGTTTCAGATCGTCCCTTAATTGAGTCAGCCGCGATAAGTTTCAACTAGGCATCACCGCGGTCGGAGATGAGTAGATTATATCCTTTGTCTACTTCGTATGGTATAGAGGCTCGCAGAAGTGGGAAATGATGATCGCAATCTCGCCGAGTATAGAAGAATCACTTTCTGTCCATAGCGGTACAAGCAGAAGCGGTTCGGCCAATCTTTCTCTTCAAGGGCTACGCCAAATTAAATTTAAATTAAATATGACGGGGATGCAATCAATCTACTATTAGGGCGATCTGAAGACCGGCAATGAAGTCATGAATACCGAGACCCAAAAAAAAAATCCCAAGACCTCTCGCCGGTCCAGCCCTGGTGATTATTGTTGGGGATGTTCTAGATTTCACACGATGTGTGAGATAAATTACAAGACACGGGACTTGCAGCGCTCGGGAGAGGCGTAGCCGACTGGATACGTTGGCAGGACCCCCTCCTTCGCTCCTCGCTCCTCGTCCAGCCAAATTAAACAAAATACGAGAGGCGACTGCCGGCCCCAGAGACCGTTGTCGCACATCGATGGCACTCAGAATTTCGCCCACCAATTTTTTAGTGGGATGGACCGTGAGCCTACTAAGCTAAAGTGGAATCGGGCAGAAATCCGACATAAACGGTCGAGAAGCGAAACGATCATTCAAACTCAAAGCCTTCAAACCTAGATAATTTAACGAATGGGGGATGAGGAAAGTTTCCCTCCTAATACCCCACCGAGGAAACTTAATTAACATATACCGACTCAGAGTGGAAGGTCCGGATGCTCGAGCGATCAGCCTTAGAAAATACTTAGGGCTATGCTGAAACAGCGGTCTTGATGATGCGGAGTTCCGAGCTGAGATGGCTGATCCGGGCGAGAGTCCCATGAACAGGGATCATCTTTGGCCCCGAAGATCGTGAGTGTAAAAAGGGCATTCTCGCCCCCCTCTCCCCGATCGAGTCCGGGTCCTCGAGTCGATCCAATGCAAGTGTGGCCGGATCGTGGGTGGGTTACTCTGCTAGTCCGATCTCTACCGTGGTAGTGAAGATGTTAAATGGCCAGGACTTGCATGCCCAGATATTTAGTCATTGGTGGTAATTTAATAGATTAACTGCACACACCAATGTGCCTGGGGGCCGTGATCCAGACGGGGGGCGATAGATCGAAGAGAAGATGGGGCATTTCCAACCGCCATCAGTCACCAGACACCAGACCAAATTTGTTCCTTTGTTAATGAGCTGTCCAGAGGGGGGGTGGATCTGTCCACAGGGGTACCGGCTGCTCCACTTTTCAGGTCGTGGATTTTGTTTATTGTGGTGAAATGAATGCTTTGGGGGACGTCGGAAGTATCTCAAACTTGAAAATATTGAGATACTATTTTGATATACCATCGATATCACGGTGATCACCATTGAAGAATGCACGTAATTAATATATAGGTATCCATACTACTGTAGTATGACTATTGTGTGCCACTACCATTAACTAGTACAAGAATATATTACCAAGCCTGGACCAAATGGCAACGGTCAATACCACTGCAGACTACGCCCGGTTGGGACTAGTCAGGGGCACCAGCTGGCACCTCCAGCCAATTAGAAGCCCCGGGGAACTGATCACGGGTTTTAGGTGGGTTTTATCTCAACACTCCCCCATCCTACCAATTCAACCCACTTCAGTTTTCGTCCAATGGACTCCAGGGCTCTCAAGCGAGGGCCTCGGTTCCAATCGGGGGCCCATTCTTTGCCCGACGGAGCAGGTCGTCCGCCTATCCGCACAAAGAGGCAAAGAGCTAAGAAGTTCTGGGCTCAAGGAAGCTTTGCTGTGCTTTGCCCACACTTGGGGCCGCAGCAACGGCTGTCAAGCCTCACCGGCCAACAACGCGACCCAGAATATGCGCTAGCCCATGTTTGCTTTTCTGTTCTGCTGCTGCCCCCCTTCCCTTCCCCTCGCCCTTTTGGGTCTCGCGTCCGCGCTCTAGTCGATGCCTGCCCAGGATTTCGCAACCTGGAACACGGGTTTTGTAGGTCTGTGCTGTATGATCTCATGGTTCCACATCTTAAGATGAGGATCCGGATTCTCATCTTTGAATGATGCAGCACGCTCGGTCGCTGCGCCTTATAAAATGAACTGCGAACCGTGATGTTCGGTGGGAACTCTAGGACGGGCGCGCTCCGTTCACGATTTTTCTGGTTCTTCGGATAGATCCACTAGGAGCCGACCACAAAAATCGAAACCAATAAAGGTACCAGTAAAAAAAAATAAACAAACAGAGGACAAAGAAACAGAGCACAGAGAAAATCGAGCACCGTCATTGATAATGACTTTCGGATGATTCCCTAAGATAGAAGGTGGAAGGTGGCACGGCATCTCATGTTGATAGCCTCAACCAGACTTCGGCAGATTGTGCCGTATGTACACTGCTGTTCCTGAACCTACACATTCCACCAAGATCAGATCAGATCCGATCGGAACCAGGCCACCTGTGTGTGTATTTACACATGTACTACGTCCCACACCTACATAGATGCTGCACGACGCAGGAGGCCGCCGGAGAAATAGTCATGGCCATTCAATGCATTCAATGCACAGCCGACAGGGTGGCTGAAGAGTGGGCTGCAGTCCGTCGAGCACACGAGCGCGGCTATTGGCAATTCGGCGAATTTGGAAGGAAACATTGCATTGTCCGGGGGCTCTAGCTGCAGTAATCTTGAACTATCGTCTCCTGCACGACGCAGGAGAGGTATTTGTAGCAGCTGGTGCAGTACTGCGGGTTCCCCGTACGCAAGGAGTGACTGGATTTCTAATAACACGCGCCTCAGATCAGATTGGTGTGGCAGTGGCATGGAAGGAATGAGAAGAATCCGAATTAGAAACAGATCGACCAAATCCAGTTCAGGTTTTAAGTGTTCGTGCGAATGGGGGGTTCCCGGGTCCAGACCCTCGGAACGACTAGCGTTCTCTTTGGCAAGCATTCAATTTTTTAGAGAGACACTGGCATATATGGTAGAAATGGTAGATATGGTAGATATGTACGGAGTATGAAAGGCACTAGATACTCCATACATGGTACTGTGATGATTGGGATGCGTCAAGCCCCGCGCTGGCATCTCAATTAACGAGCAGTCCAAAAGATGCAAAGCCTCCGCAGTCGTCGCGGTGGCGTTCAGCCCCGGGTCCCACATCACAGGGAAATTATAGGATGTGATGGATTGCCCCATACTGTAATACTGTAATTTACCTGCAAGGGACCCTACTGTCGGATTTTCTACTTTCTAATTTCTAATTACAGATACCATACCCGCTGTAACAGAAGTACCGATGGGACAGCGGACAGCGGGCAGCGGGCAGCGCCATGGATACATTTGGAGAACTGATTCAAAGTTTGTTTACCAGGTACGGAGTACTGTACAGACCCAGTATAGTATTCTCCGGAGTATATTCTGTACGGAGTATACTCTGGGTATACCTGCAGGGTGGTGTGTACAGTGTAGAATGAAATGACAAAATTACCAAATCATTAATCTCACTATGATCGCCTGAACGGTGGGCTCGATGGGGACGATCCGGATCCAGATCCCTTTTTCTTTTTTTCTCTTTTCTTTTTTCTGTTTTCTTTTTTCTGTTTTCTTTTTTCTTTTTCTTTTTTACTTTTTTTTTTTCCTGAGTAGTGTTTCTAGCCCGATACTTAGTTAGTACGGGAAGTCAGTCCTCCATTATTCAATTACTCCGTACCCGCATGGAACACTTTACCTCTTCCCCCATTCCCATTCTCTCTCATTCCCGCATCGCATTCTTCAACACACTCGCTTTTTCACCCCGTCGCTCTTTTAATCAGCCTTTCGTCGCGTATCCGAATTCAATCCTGCCGCCCTGTCGTACCAGACCCCTCCAATTGATTGCGCCCCATCCAATCTGCCTCGTGTGATCTGTCGAGCAACCTCACCCGCTGCTCGCTTCTGTCTGTGATTGGCGCTCAACCCCTGGACATTCCAGCGACACGATACGCGAATAGTTCAAATCGCGGGGGCCATTCATTACGCGCAACTTTGCCCGCCCCTCAAGAGAGACACATTTCCTCCTACGATCGACACCGTCTTGCGCTCGATGGTCATGCCGTTCTTTTTGTTCTCCACATAATCACTCACCCAGTAAGTGGAGGGAAACTTGCCCGATGGGAGGCGTGCTGTTCCAGAATTGAGGGAATATACGAGACTGACACCCCGGCAAATAGTCATTCGCTCCCTTACTATTACGTCCATACCCCATCACCCGAGGATTCTCCTCGCCGGTAGTTGCCCTCTTACCCAAACAACCCGGAAAGCTTCGAATCCAAAATGAATCGATTCCGCAAGAACAAGAAGGCCAAGGAGGTGAAGGATACTTTGGGTGAACTGGAGGGTGGTTCATCGAGTTCCTCCCCCTTTAGCTTGAAACCGTCGAAGAAGAAGGATACCCCCGAATCGACACTACAACTAGACTTTGGCGCAGCCCTCCCGCCGACAGATGATTTCCGAACCAGTCTTCTAATGCCGAAGCTCTCGGCCCGTTTCAGCATGCTGAGAGAACAGGACGACCCGGACTCTAAGATGGGCAAGGCTAGTGATGACAGCGTTCTGTTCCCAAAGCGTGCCTCTCGACTGAACCTCTTTGGACACAACCCCAATATGCTCACCGATATCGACGAAGTATCCTCCAACGATGGCAGCTGCCGGCCTTCAATCGCCCTGGGTCGCACCGACTCATATGCTTCTGGTGATTTAGGGTATGGCACAGACGATGATCGTTCCCAAAGTGGAAGCATGATGAGCAGAGCTCGACGAGCAGATGGCAACAACCTATTCGGAGGCCGCCAAAAGGTGTACCGGATCCCTGTACGCCCTGGCGGAGCACCGTCACCTGTTTCGCCCAGTGCGGCTAGTGGAATGGGAAAGGCAGTGTACGAGCATGACCTGAACCTGTCCGCTTTCCAAAAGATGAGACTTAAGGAGAAGGAAGAAAGAAGGGCTGCAGAAGAAGCCGCAAGCGACTCCCTCTCCCACGAATTTGAAGACGCCAATTCGATCAGTTCGTCACACAACCGCACAACTTACTCTTCTACGGCGTCTGGACCTACCGTCGATCCTCGTGCATCAACTGCAGCTACCTCGATTGACGAGAGTCAATTTGGGTCATCTCAACCACAGCCACCTTATACAGGAGCGCCAGAATGTTCTCCCGCTATGTCTGCCCCACGAAATGGATCTGTCCGAACCCGTCGTCTCTATGGCCAGGGCTTGACACAGGCTGCACAGAGCCAGCAGAACTCAACCTTGAATCGTCTTGAAAGCCTGAGTCGCCAGCGTTCTGGAACACCAGATTCGACTTTGAATCGTAACTATTCCCGGAGTGCCGTCAACCTACGTGATCGACTGCAGAAACTTGCCATCGTGGAGCCAGCTACTACGTCTCGACCGACCAGCCCGCCTTCTTCTGCTACATCGCCGAAGCAAGCGCCAATTCCCGAGCCGCTCTCCAAGGAACGTATCTCACCTACTGTAGTTACCTTTGGAAACGCCCCTCCATTGAGCCCCCCTTCCAGCGAAACTGGCGATGGTGCTTCTTTATTAGCAGCGGCTCTAAACCCGGAGGACCACGGCAAAGCCACCGCCATGGGTCTCTTCAACAGACCCGCCACTGGCTTCGATGAGCAGGCATTTTCGCGCCGTCAACTCGAGATGCACCAAGGTCGGGCCACTCCTCCACCACGACGACCCTCGCCCCCACGCCAGGCTCCTCGGTATGAAGCCGCAGGTCGCTCGCGAGGCATGTCTAAGTCAAGCTATCGGTCTAGAGCCGAGTCGGCTTCCTCACACTATAGCAGCGATGCTCATCACGGTATGGATCAGTCCCGGGATGCATCGCCTTCGCGACCTGGGGTGAGAACCTTCTACGCCAACTCGACTGCAAGCGAATCTGGAGATGAAGGCGACGAGCGCCCGTCTTATGATGTCTCTTCGGTTACATCGGAATATGGACAATCCCTACACCATTCAAGCATCGCCTCCAAACCACCTACGCCAAATGGTGAGCATCTCGAGACTCTTCCTGAGGTTCGGTATTCGGATCTCGGTGACCTTAAGCCCATTGAAGAGAATTCGATGCTGGAAGCCACGGTATCCGACGGGGATAGCAACAATGCACCCCAAAGACCCGATTCTCCAGTCCTTCAAGCTGGATTCGGTCTGAAAGGAATAAGTTCTCATCTTCGCCAAGAGAGTGATGTATCCTCCATCTACCCTCCCCCCTCCCCTCAGCTGCCACAGTACGAGCAGGACGTCCGGCAAGACACTGTCCGTGAGAAGCAGATCTCCCCTGTCGAAGAGAATGCACAGGAAGAGGCAACTCGCTCATCTACTGAGCAGCCGGAGACATCGAGTCCGCGCGCACTCTCCCGACACTCTTCTGAGACGACCGTGAACCGTTCCAGCGAGGACTCTTCTGATAACGGGGCTTACGAAAAGAATTCCTCGTGGAAGGAAGAGCTTCACCACCACCACCACCGCAGAGAAGGCAGCACCGAAACCCAGAGGGAACGAGAAGAATTTGCCATCGAGCTCGCTGAGCGACGCAAGAAGGTCCAAGAGAAGCTACGCAGCGTAGCCGAGGGCGAGAGTCGCCCTGGAAGTCCTACGACTGGTCGTTCAACTCCGGATCTGAGTGGACCCAAAGCCGGCAATGCCTTCTCTCTTCTGAAGCACAAATCAAACAAGCCGAGCTTCCAGAGACCCGATCAGAATGGATTGTACGGCTTTAACAGTTCCTCTAGTCCTGCGTTGATAGAGGAGACCTGGCGCCACGATGAACGGCCTCAGACGAACTTGCGCAACGCCAGCTCCCCCCCCATGTTCCAACTGAACGATCATTCCGATCCCGCATGCCGACCATGACTCGCAGAAGCCATGAAGAGTCCCGCGAGTCTAGCCGCAGCCGTGGTCCCTCCCCGCAACCTGGTTTTCGATCTCAGCGAGACCGCTCGGGTTCTGAAGGCTCAGGCCGCTCAAAGAGCCGCACCAGACACCGCGACCGCGATGATCTTGAAACTGTCCAAGAAGGAACGGTCATTGCCCACGACAATTTTGTGATGCCGGACAATTTTGAGCCCCCTGTACCCGTCTCGGTCCCTGGTTCGCGACGCCAATCGTCAGAATACAACGAGCCTGTCATGTATGACCGCCCTCCTTCTGCCGCGTCAGGCAGATTTCGCAGCGCAAGCCGTTCTGGTACCCCCAGCTTCCACTACGAGCGACCTTTCCAACTCTCGCAAGCCGCTCACCCCCCTCTCATCATTGGTGCAACTCCACGCCCGTCCCCAGCGACCCCAGCCTATTCGGCCAATGCAACCCCTCCACTGAACAATGTTCCCTCCGACCAGTCTTCGGTATCTCTGGCTGCAGCTGCAGCTGCAGCCAGCAGTGCGAACACCCTGCCTCAGCGTGGTCCCGGTCACGCCATGCTTCAAAAGCGCCCTATCAACAAGAAGCTGATTTCGGAACCGACCTTCGTCTCATCGACATCTAACGTCCCCACCGTCGGTCTCCCGCCAGGTGGTGCTTCTCCACCCAACGGTGCACCCCCTCTCCCTCCAATGAACCCGCGTCGTCGCCGTGGAACCCAAACCATCCTCGGCGCCTTCCGCGCTGATAGGCACGACTCGTCTCGCTCTGGATCCCCAGCTCCGAGCTTCTCAGATGAGCGTAGCTCCTTCGTTGATGATGAGAAGCGCCCCCAATCCCGCAACCGTCTCCGCAAGACATCCAGTGCCGGTGGCAGTCTGAGCGCCCGGGCCCGCCAGGAGGCAATGGCCAGTCCAGCCCCTGCTGTCCCCCAATATCCTCCCCCCGCCATTCCCGTGGACGGCGGGATGTTCTAATTAAGTGACTCTTTTTGAGTAACGTGTGATCTTCTTTCACTACATTGCTTGTCTTTGTTCTGGCGTCTAGCCACATATCCACCCATGGAGACTTTTTTTCCTTTCTCTCTATCTCTCTCACTCCCCCTCCTTTCTTTTTCTTTTCGTTTTCCATTTGCTGTTTTACTCATACTCTTCACGACCATATACCACCTGGGGCATTTTTGAGCGTCTGTCGTCTACTCTACCAAAGATACATTTTCCTTTTTGTTCTCTTTCCTAACTCATTGTTTGGACTGCCAAATAACTTTATACAGCCAATTTCTTTTTTTTTTCCCGAACAAATGTCTTCGAGCAAAGGTGTAGCTGGGTGTATCTTTTTTTTTAAACAAGTCTACCAAAAAGAATACACAATTCTCTCTAAATCTTTCTAAACATTGCAAGTTTGTCTTTAATGTAGCTTGGTGAAGAAGATGCAGGCGGAGTGATCTTTTTGCCAGAAACACGTGATGACATTAGCCCTGAGAAGTTTATGTGAGTTGAAGTATATTTCAGGTATCTACCATGACTAAAATTTTGATTCTCTCTACAAGATGATAGGATTTAACACTTGGATACCATGGAAAGAAGAGGTTTTGCAGTTTGTAGCCTTGCGGTTTGCAGTTCAAAGATGGGTATTGCGTCCACAAACGGCATGGTCGGACCGGACGTGTCTTCCTCAAACTACAAATCACCTGGGCACTTGTTGTACCCTCCAACTCGCACCTCGCACCTCGCACCTTCCAACTTGAAGTTGTTGATCTTTTTTGCTCCTTCCCGTTTGACAGTCTATTGTCAGGCTTCATCATTTTCGGATCATTTGTTAACTCTTCCCATCCTCAACGCAGCGACAGCCATCTACTTCAGGGTTATTACATATCATACGTGTTTCAAAAACAGTCTAGGGCTCCCCAAGATTGCCTAATTTTACCAAAGAGAGCTTCGCAGATTGGCTCCGCCTGCAACAGACTTACCATCACAAAGATTACGGATTTGAAGTCCAAAGAGGACTCCGCACTCCAGCTACTCCGAGAATTGAATCACTTTAGTTCACTCTGCCGTTAACCTCCTGCCTTGCCGCCTGTTTTTTCAATCACCGATTCTCAGAAATGATGTACCCCAAGGAGAAGCCACGATACTCCCGCACTGTTTCCCGCATTGCCGCTGGCGACTATGATGCATATCAGGAGCGATTGTCGGCCGAGACCCTGGAATGCTTACTGTCGGATCCTGCTCAGCAGAGCTTTTCTCATGACCGAATCATGGAAATAAATGCTTGGCAGAGTGTTATGGGGAGAGAGAGGCGTTATTTCGAATTTCGACACAAAAATGTCAGGCATTTTGACTGTGACAATCCTGAAGATAGTGGCACTGAGTATGTGCTTTTCCCCACCAAAATTACGAAGTCTGGAGAGAAGGATTTAACAGTGATTAGCATCAACACTCCTCCATATGGCATTCCATATGACTCGGAACAACCGTTTGGTTCGCCAGAACGCCCCGATGAACAGATACCCTCAGCTCCTACTACGCCTGTTCAGGTTCGCAGATATTCCCACCCTGTCCACAAAGCCGAGTCCAGTATATCGGGAGGTCCACAATTAAACCTGAGTCCTCCCAAGGGGGTCAGTCCCGAGGCCGCTTCCATTGCTGAGCAGCCCCCTGCGGTCGAAACATTCCCGCAGATACCTTCTGTCGATGCCGCGATTCCCAAGAAGAAAAAGAAGAAAGCCAAGCGTAAGAAGAGACACACAGGACCGAAAGCCAAAGCTCGAGTTACCGCCACTGCTGCCGCTGCCGCTGCCGCCGAAGAATCTGCAGAGCACGGCGTGTCGTCCGAAAAAGAGGATGACAATGAGGATACTATTGTTCAAGATGAACATATCTCGGCTCCATCCGATACTGCCAAAGCGGCTTTTCCAGAGAAACAGACTAATTTTACACAAAGTTCATTCTCTGCACCCGATGAAAAATTACTGACATCTCGGCAACCATCGGAGTTTGATTCCTTGGCTGTTGCTAAGCATGACCTAGCTCAGCATGCTATAGTCACCAAATTGACCATAGATGGTGGGGGCGCTGGGAACCGGACGTCGCAGGGTATGAATCAATTTGATACTGCAGCGGTTGTGGAGATTCCTGGAGAATCCTTGGAGCTACAGGAAGCTTGTTTTGCTGATGATGAGCAAACCCCCGAGGTTGTCCATCCTCCTATGTGGGATGTATATCAACCACTTGCTGGAGAACGACCTACAGCGAGCGAAGGAGTATATTTTACGCAGTGGGATTCTTCATACCCCAACATTGTATGTCACACTTACTCCATTTGCGCGTGGCAGCCAGCTTGTAGATTTCACCAGCGCAAGGTAGGCTGCGGTTGTTGGTTTTGCCCACTGCCTCAGCGAAGTTGTTGTTGTGCTCACGCACCGGTGGACTGTTATTACCATATACTGGCGCCAGAAGAGAACCCAAACTACCCCGGGCGTGAATACCAACATGATTGTTCTGGTGTTTGGCGAGGTCCATTCACTTACCAAAAGTGCCGCACCCCGACTTTATTCACTCCATTTGCGACACAACCGGAAGGACCGATCCGATCATCACCTCACCACCCTTCCCTCTCTTCAATCTTCTCCCCTCACCATCCCTCCCCTCCATCTTCTTCTCATAAGCCTTCGCTTTTAAACTCACCTACCTCTCATTTTGTTCACATTCACACCATGGCCAACTCTGCTGCAGAGCAGAAGCTGGCTGGCCGGCCTCAGCCAGCGATTCTTTTGTCGTCCCTAAAAGGTTCATCATCATCATCATCATCTTCTTCTTCTTCTTCTCCGTCACTTTCTAAACCAGCAACACCCGAAAATGAACTCACTCCGTCTGTCTCTGCCCTGAAGGAAATGAGTCGAAAGTCTCGCTCCGGCTCAGGCTCTTCCCACTCTACTTCCGCGGACTCACCGTCTACCCCCGTCGCGGTCGATATTTCCATGTCGACACAGCTCAGTATGATGCCTGTCAAAAAGCACAGACGAGATGAAAACACTCTCATCTCAACCTCCAATACCTCACCAAGTGAGCCCACCGCTAATACCTCGTCGATTCAAACTGCAACTACTTTGAATATCCCAGCCAAATTGATCACCAAGCGCAAGTCATGGGCAGATGTTCTTCGCCTACCAGCCGAACAAGATGTCGCCATCGAAAGCGCCATGGCTTCACCATCTGAATATTTCGATGCTAAACAAAGTCCAAGATCCTCGCCTGAGACATCCGGTCCTTCTAAGGAATCTACACCCACCAACAACAAGAAGCTTGGTTCTATCGAGCTCACTCCAACTCACTCTCACACGGAGCCAGCCACTTCCAGCTCCTCTTCACCGGGTGGCCAAAACGTCCCGAAACATGCGAAGAGTGACATGTCCACTGGCTCGAACTCGTCCGGTAAGTCAGCCAAATCCACCAAGCTCCGCAAAAGCGTCGTGATCAGTCCGTCTGCTGTCAGAAATGCCCCAAGAGGCAAGAAGAACAAGAAAATCTGGAGGAAGCGCCAGGTCACGGATCAGCTTCCCTCAACCGACAGCTCGCGCACCGTTTCGCCCAAAAAGGACGAGAATAACGGCAAGAACGAGAAGGCTGAACAGACTGAGAAGAGCTACAAGACCGAGCAGCCTGAACAGGCCGAGGAGAACGAAAATCTCCCGAACTACCCAAGCGCTGATGTTGAAGCTCTAGATCTCGGCAAGTTTGACGAGCAGCCAGTATTGCCAGTTGAGGCTGATAGCCCTAGCATCGTCGAGAACCTTCGAAGTCAATTCGGCAATCCAGCCTATTCCGACATTCAGATCCTTGTAGGATCCCAAGAATCTCAGCATGTTCCAAACTTCGGGCCTGGCTCAAACTACGAGGTCTTTTATGTACACATGCCCATTTTACATCTCAGCCCCTTCATGCGTCAGATGATCCAGGCAAAAGCATACGGAAGCAATGATGGCCTTCGCTACATTCATGTCATCTGCGGTTCTTCCTTCAATTTGATTCCAGCTTTCAGTATGGCGCTTCAGTACATGTACAGTACACCTCTCATTACAACCGAAACCATATGGGAAGTGGTGTTGAGCAGCGCAAACCACGGCCTAGTCTATGGCAGGACCGTCTCGGAGTTTCAGCCGGGGATCGCTATGGTACATTTTTCACTGTGCTACGCTGTGTCGGGCGTGTTTCTGAATCTGCATGAAGTCACCAAGAGAGGTATGGAGCTTGCACATGGTCTTCTCGCATGGAACACAGTCGAGCTGTTTCTCCGATTTGGCATGGCTTCCTCGGCCTACATGTTAACCTGCCCCGAGCTGTGCGACGAGTTGATCAGTTCTCTGGCTCCCAGTACTAGCAATGCCGAATGGCCACCCAAGGTCAGCATGAGTCACATTACGGAATTCAATGAGAAGTGGCCGGGATTGACCACCAACTTGGCGTTGGAATTCATCGCAAGTGCAATCACAGCCGATTTCGTGGTCTATGAACGAGCCCAGTCCAGGTTCGCGCCCTCTCGCATCCCGGGCCCTCTATGGACTCTTCCAAACTCCCAATGCTCGGACCCAGGACTGGAGAGTATCAAATTCGGAAGCTTCCCCTCATACGCAGAGACTGCCCCGACCGACGAAGCCGTTCTTGTTACATCCGCCATGCTTTTGACTTTGCCGTTTTCGACATTCGCAATGCTCCTCGCCATCCTCAAAAGACGCGGAGCGGCGCGAATGGAGTTGATTTCTGAAGCGGTCCACTTGCGCGAGGCGCGCCGTTTGCAAGCAGTCAGACAATACCAGGATCGAGTCTGGCCCCCTGGCACCCTCTACGAGCCGGGTCTGGAAGAGCTCGCATATCGCGAGGCCGTCGTGTACGAAGACTTGAACGCCACCCCGAACACCGACATTCCACAAGCATCGGTGATGCGTGTCTGGGTAGGGCTATCCCACCCAAAGATGGAGGCGCTCAAGCGAGCCCACGAAGAGGAGACGAAGGAGGAGGAGTAAGAGGTAAAAAGGAAGGAGGAAGAATGAAACGGAGGGGGATGGGGATAGGTATCGATGGCAATTTGTCTGTGTTTTTTTGATGAGAGGTTTGATCGATACCGGGGATTTTCCTGCTACCATTATCATGGTGTTTTCTTTTTCGTTCGTTCTTATTCGACTATCGTCGGATCGGGTTTTGAGTAGTTTCATCCAGTAATGAAATCAAAATATAGGATATGAACCTTTGAAGCTAGCGCGCACCATAGTCATCACTATCGTGATGGGGTGGTAGTCCATTATCGTAATTAGTTCTGTTCAATCTTCTCCTGTTGGAGTTTTTGTCTTTAACCAGGGTTGATTAAATTACCAATATATGTATTGTCTGCAGTGTCATTTTAGAAATTGAAATTTGGATATTCTTCTTTTCCGCAGACCTCGATAGTACCACCAGTATGTACCTAGGTACGAATGGGTTCTCTTAATCTCCCATGCATTCTACTTATCATGACCATATATATACCATGGCCAGGGGCATCTAAGTCAAAGACCCACATTACATCCGACCAACTCCTCTCGATCCACTCAAGGCTCTCTCGTTCATCTCCGAATATTTTCAACCCTGTCGAAAGTGCCCACGACCCAGCATGTCCCTAATCAAATGGCACGACCAATGGCCTGGAGGCATCCCCTCCTCAATTCGCCAACACGAAAAACCGGTCCAAGACGTGGCATTCGCCACTCGTGCATGGAGGTATTTTGTTCGTGAACAGTGGGTCAACGTCGACGGCACTGCCGTAGATCAACAGAGACGAGTCCTGGTCGAGCGGTGGGCAACAGCAGAGCAGGAATTCCGAGACGTAAGTTTTCAGCTGACCCATTTGCAATTCCCATCGGAATGGAACTAATTTTTTTTTATACTGGAATAGAGCTACGAATCACAGGCACCAGATGACGATCCCTGCTTTGAAGATCCTGAAAAGGACGCCTGTCTCGTTGGGAGGTCCAAAGACTGCTCTAGCGATGTCTACATCTGTCTTACCGAATGGACACCGGAAAAGCAAGCCCTACTCGCCAAGATTATTCTGACCCTGTTCAATGGATTAGATGGTAGCTTCAAGTTTGACTTTTTGGCCACTAATATCTCGATGATGCTGCCATTCGAAGATAACCAGGGGGACATTGTCGACAAATTCAAGTTCCTTCAGAGTGTTGCGCGACCGAATTTCTTCGACATACACATGGCGCTGGACGGAACTGTACTCTTTACGGATACAGCGCCCAAGTTGGTTATCGATGACCGGACTCTGGAGACTGGGCTGGCACTTTGGGTCCAGTTCGAATCAAATGGGATGAGGGAGCTGGTGTATCGGCCGCAAATGTTAATGGAAGAGTTTCCATACTTTTATCTTGATATTCATTATAACTCGGAGCGTTTGGATAATGCACTCATATACATGGAGGATAGTATTGAGGAAATGGGTCCAGAGAGCATTCTAGAAGATGAGCCGTGAGTACTGCGTAAAAATTTTTCCTTTCTGTCTTGGCAATGTGCCATAACTATGGGATACTATGCTAATACTAATGCCTACTAAGGGTGGCGATGCGGCGCCCATTTATGGAAATCTATCTTTCGTCGAAAGATATTAGCGATTATGTTGATCTATACGCGCCTGGGTTTCGCGAGGCTGAGAATTCGGGGGGTGGTTTGGCGATTGGGTATGATTTGGAACGAATACTAGTGGGTAAAGGACGGTCCCTGATGATTGTGGAAGATGGTCTATGCCCTCGGCAGAAGTAGTGGCCTAAGGTACCTACGTACCAGATTTCCCATCCAAGGCCTTACAATAGTTGGGTGGAGCCTTGAACAAGACATAACTTCAACAGAGGGACAATGGGCAGAGAAGGTTGAAGAGGGGATCAATTCTAAGAGTGACTAGTAGTCACTTTTCACTGAAAGAAGGAGACCAGCCTGTTGCCACAATAAACAATTTTCCTCTCCTAGAATTCTTCTTTCCTCGCCATCCCATCTTGATACCTCTAATTCCATTCTCACGTAAATTGCATATAGATGAGCTGAAAATATATGTGTATTCTTCCTTTGCATAGGTAGTTGAAGGAATATCTCAAGCCCTGGAGATGCAGTTGTGACCATCGGCTGTTCTTGAAGGAATCGTAAACAAGCAGCTGCCAAGAAGAGAAATGATTTCTCGAGTAATTGCATAAAATACCGTGACTCCAACTTGAACAATTTAGTCGACGTGCTCTGCATAACCTGCACTGCCAGAGATAGCCCCCTTGGCATTCTTCTGTATTTCCTCGTCTTCATGGCAAATGTATTGAACCGGTCTTCTGGTAGAGATGGCATCTGGGTCTCCTGCCACGATAAGAGGTGGATCAGAACGGTAATACGCATCCATATCTTCCAGCGTTCGGTTTGCTAAACATAATTAGTATGTGGAATAACCTTGGAAGATAGTGTGAGTTTTCACGATGAACTGACCTGTCTCTGGGTACAAGAAGTAAATCACCGGCAGAAATACCGCGTTGAGGACAGTCCATACAATCCAGAACTTCCATCCAATACTTTGAATTCCGATAGGAGTGATCTCAACGATAGCAAAGTTGGTGATCCTGCACAATCAAGAAAAATTGCTCGTATTAGCGTTTGTCACGACTTGAATGTGCTCGAAGGACTTACCAATTGGTTGCGGTTGAAACTGCTGCTCCCTTCGTTCTCATCGGCAGGGAGTTGATCTCGGTTGGATACAGCCATGGAACTCCTAGCATGCCCATACCAAAAGCTATATGAAAGAGAAAGAAGAAGGCCACAGATGCAGTTGCATAGACTGTATCTCTCTCGGCCAAGTAAAGCAGGATGGTGATGACCAAAAATGAAATGAGCTGGCCAGATCCAGAAAACATCATTAATCCACGGCGGCCAACCCGCTCAACTATTGCAGCGGCGGCACACGAGAAGACGAAATATGATGTTGCATTGCAAGCTGTTAGTAGCCTAGCCATGCTCTCCGAAAGCCCGACCGATTCCATGAGGACGAATGGCAGGTAATAACTCATGATGTTGATACCTGATCATTTTTGTTGTCAGCAAAGCGCAGCCACGAATGAGACAATAAATTTGTAGGTCGAGGACCAACCTTGAAACTGCTGCATAGCCTGTGTACCAGCACCCAAAAGCAGTCGACGAAGAGTCTTCGTATTGTCGCTTTTGTTTCGGCGTAGTAGATCGCGCCAGGGGACTGCATTTTCCAATTCATATGTGATGCTGAACTTGATTTCATCGCGTTGGGTTATAATGAGTGGGTCGTCAGGGGAAGTGGCCTCGACACAAGCAAGAACTTGCATCGCTTCGGCTTCGCGGCTCTGCGTCATGAGCCACCTAGAGTTCGTCAGATATTTTCCCACTGGCTTATGCAAAATAAATTGAATAGGTCTTACCTAGGAGATTCCGGGAGCCAAGGGATAGTACTTAGCAAAACGACGATGAAAATCAGCTGCAGAGAGATGGGCAACCGCCATGCAATTGCACCCTGGTGGAACGAAAGACCATAGTTGATCCAATTGACAATGCAGTATCCACCAACATTTAAACCAAGATCCAATATGACCAGCTTTCCTCTCCATTTTGCCTGTGCAGTCTCTGTTTGCCAAATAGGCGCCGTTGCAGTATTGATTCCGTTCCCGAGGCTAATCACTCCAGTTATCAGCTTCATTCCTGTTCGATGCGTTGAATCTTCTTACCCTAGCACAATTCTTCCAACAAACATCTGGGGCAGGCTGTAGGATGATGCCTGAAGGATGGTGCCGACGGCCATGATAACAGTACCCAAAAGAATGGACTTCTTGCGACCGAGTCGCTCGCCAACCGTGAAGGCAAGTATGGCTCCGAAGAAACAACCGATATCGTAGATAGCGGCAACTGTTGAGAGAACTGTGGTTTTTGATGGGCCTACCAAGTCGTGGACTTGTAAGAAGTCAGGGGTCACTACGACACCACCTATGAGGAGTGAGGAATTAGCATCTAGGCAGTCTTGAAGAGAGTCAGGACATACTGAAGACGCCTTGGTCATATCCAAATAGCATCATGTCTGTAGCACAGGCTACCTATTCAAGCCATAGTTATTATAATCTGCCAGCGGAAGGCAACGTGAGGTGATGCAGTATACGTACTGTGAGCCAAAAGGTAAGCCATCCCCCAGTGAGCCCGAGATAGGGCTTCTTGGTGAACGCCATTATACGACGAAAGGATGGAGGAAATAAAAAATAAGCTGGGTAAATGTGGAAGGAAAGATAATGAGGCAGTGCTGAAGGAAATATGAAGGGGGGAATCTGGCATGCACCTTTATACTACCTTTTTTACCGAGCAGGCTGGGTCTGGGTCGGTTGTACGTCAGGTATCAGAAGCCCCAGGAACGGTCTGGTCCGACCCCAGACGGAGACGTAATGGAGACAATTAGCGGGGCGTGAAGCTAGATTGTGACTAATAACGATTCTTCCCGAAATTCAACTGGAGATGCCTTCAAAGTATATGGTATCTCCCGTTGTCGGCGTCCCGACACTCGGCATTTCAAGGCTGAACCGCATAACCCCTCGGAATCCCAGATAAGGGCGAGACTCGACATTCGTGCGATGTTGGCCCTGATTTTATGTTAGCATTCCAAAGAAACCCGAGTAACTTGCAGATTTCCATTCTATCTCTATCTTCTCACCAGGACAATTATCAAGCTCGGCCCAAGTATGGATTGTATGGATCCACACGAGGCGAATGGCGCTAGTGACAGATACAGTTTAGCCTAGGTGCCACCATCCAATCATCGCGTCGGCAAGACCGGGGAAATGATGCCGATCGGAGAGGTATGTTTCGCGGGGCTGTTTTCCCTAAAAGAGTGAGCAATGGGTTAGTGAGTCCGCCTGCGGATACAAGGTGGGGGATGGCTGTCGTGGGTTGGTTGATCTGAGGCATTAAGACTAAATTTTCCTCTAGATGCCGAGTCCATGTTTCTTGTTAGACCAAAAAAAATCCATGGAAGAAGCGAGAAGACAAATGATGAAGTGTAGAAATAGGTCGTAGTTCCAGTCCCACCCTCTTCCTGAACCTCCCCCAGGAGTTCAATTTCCCACAAGCAAACAACTTCCCCGCCAATTTCAACGTTCATAACATTCGACGCCGATGTTTGCCGAGATAATCCTGCAGCCAGTGGACTGGGCACCATCTCGTCTAGACCCCGGCCCGATCGAGCTTCCGAACGGCAAGAGGCGATGGAGGCGGAATCAAGTTGCCTGTGATGCATGTCACGCCCGGCGAGTGCGATGCGATATGGTATACTCATCGCCATGCTCTCGCTGTAAACACAAGAATGTGGAATGTGCGATAACGCGTGAGCGAAGGAAGCGCGGGCGGAGGGGAAGAGCTGAACGAGCCAACGCGAAACGAATACACGAGACCTTGGTGCACGATACCCCAACAACCCAGGAAGAGGCGAGACAGAACGAAACATGCTCCGACGATGAATCATTGCCAGCCTCATCCCCGATAGATATGACTGTCACGGATCCGGCCACAAGACCGAATACGCCAGCAACCGATAATATTGAGATTGGGGATAATTCAGACTCGGAGAAGACTGGAACCTGTTCGAATACAAGCAGCTCTCAAATTCTGGAAGAATTGGGCATGGGTCTTACGGAGGACTGTTTACCAACCGCCCATCTTTTCCAGGGCTTCCTCGACTTGAGCGCAGAAAATGACATCTCTCTCCCACCGCTACCAGATATTTTCGCTGCAGACGACATTACTCTCCATGCAGCGAGCGACTTACCTTCCGAGTCCTCGATCCCCTCTCCGCAGACAGTGGATCATCTGCTTTCTCCAAATGATAAACCGAAACCAGTGTGTGATGATAGTATATATGCGGCTGAACTTGAAACAGCTGACTTCTTGCTGGTGGATTTACTGGAGACTGCCACGTACGGAGCTAATATGTCCATGTCTTGCTTTCTGGCGACGAGGATCGAAACTGAGTCATTTTATGGAGAATTGTATTGTTCGGGATAGTATTAAGTCAATAGAAGCATGAAATAATAATAAAAGTCACTAGAAAAATGCCGGTAGAAGAGAGCAAAATGGAGAAAAAATGAATCTTTGCCATATCAAGAAACTTCCATTATTGACTCGGAGTTACGACAAACTTTGTATGCATATGGTAGTAATTATTCAAGACATCATATGCGCAGCAGATGCCCGTGAGATATCCGTAGCGGGTAGTAAATTGTTGCCCGGCTGTTGGACTAGGTATCCGGAGCGGATACTAGTAATCACGGATAACCACGTCAATAGACCCCCACGGTGTACCAGATGACATCATGCCAGTGTTTATGCTAAGTAACAAAGTCGCCAGTAACACCCGGCCATTACCCACTTTCAAATGATCATTTAGTGAAGAAGCACGACCTACGACTACAAAAAACATTCCCTTGCACTGTACTACTTCTTGTATAATTTCTTTTGTTATGTGCAATTCCAACTCAATATAAAAGTAATGAGCTATCTTCATCCCTCATGTCTATCATTTCATCGAAAACAGTTTTCTAGGCCCAGCCCGAGTTTTCCCATCTATGTAGTTCCATTTATTTCAGAATTCAAAGTTGTGGTCGTGCTAGTCAAAGCTTATCGGGGAAACCGAAGTTCTTGCCGAAGGGAGGGAAGACAAAGCGTTGGAGCTTCTTGTTGGCAGTCAAGTCATCAGAGTACTTCTTGATGGTGGCCAGATCCTCGGCGTCCAGGTGGATGAGATCCTTGCGGTTGGCCTCGATGCGAGCGGGGGTGACAGACTTGGCGAGGACGGAGGAGCCACGGGCAACTGGGATTGTTAGTTCATAATTTCTCTCGTTATGATTCTTGGAAGTTGGATCTGGAAAGACTTACTGTGCCAGCTCAGCAGAACTGTGGCAGGGGTGACGCCGCGCTTGTTGGCGACTTCGACGATGGGCGCGGCAGTGAAGAGGGGGCTGCCAGTGCTACCGAGAGGACTGTAGGCAGTGACATGAATGCCCTTTTGCTTGCAGAAGTCAACGATCTCCTGTTGTGGTAGAGAGGGGTGGTTCTCGATCTGGTTGGCGGCAGGGACGGTGGTTGCTTGAGGCAACAGCTCCTCGAGATATTGAACGCTGTAGTTAGAGACACCGATGGCCTTGGCCTTGGCAGAGTTCAGCTTCTCCATGTCCTTCCAGGTAGTGACATGGCTGTGGCTGTGAACGATGTCTCGGCTGCCATCCTCCAGCTTGGGGAAAACATTGTGGTTACCTATTTGGTTTCTTGTTAGCTGTGAACTTTGGATCTCAACATTCGCAGAAATGAAATCTCACCCTTGGAGTTCATGGCCAAGGGCCAGTGCATCAGATAGAGGTCAACATAGTCAAGACCCAGGTTCTTCAGGCTGGTTTCGAGACCCTCCTCAACGCGGTCGTGGTAAGAGCACCACAGCTTGGTGGTGACGAAGAGATCCTCGCGCTTGACGATTCCAGCGTCAATGGCCTTCTTGATGCCTTGGCCAACCTCGTTCTCGTTACCATAGCAGAAAGCACCGTCAATGTGACGGTAACCAGACTGAATAGCGTGGAAGACAGCATTGGCTACCTCACCAGGGGCAGATTGCCAAGTTCCCAGACCAAGGGCAGGGATCTCAGCTCCGGTGTTGAGCTTGAAACGGACGTCTGCGGCAGCCATTGTGTATTAAAGGTGTGATTGAGATTGAGATTGAGATTGAGATTATGTGAATTGAATGAGGTTGAAGAAAGGAAGAGAAGACAAAACAGAAAGGCAAGAAGAAGGTGGCTCGCGGTTCGAAATAAAGATAGCCCGAAGTTCCCCCCACGCGGGGGGGGGGTAGGATGGAAACCCCCGCCATTTCCCATTTTCCGCTTTTCCCCCTCGGATATTCCATCAATCACACGGACTCTCGCCCCGATTCCACTCAGTTCGACGTGGGGTCACTTTCTGTTCCTTCGGAGAGGATTTTTATTGAAGTCTTTGCAGTGTATACTATATACAAACAACTGATGGATTTGTTGGACAAACTGGTCTGTGTCTCTCGGAGGCACTGAAATCCCCCCGCATAATATCGGCAACGGCAGATCTCACTTCTACGATCGGAAATCCTTCGGCGAGAATAGCCAGGAACGGTACAATAAGGGGAAAGAAAAGCCACTTTGGTTCAAGCCAGCCAGTCAGCCACCCAGCGATGAGGAATGGGTCAGCCGGAAACCAGAATCCTCGCGGGTCAGCGTCAGGGCCATCCATGGCATCGCCTGACATCACATCCCCACGAATCCACAAAAGGATCCACCCCGATCTCCAATCATAGCTCGTCCTGATGCTGCCTCCAAAATGTTTATCGCAGCCCGGATTCCAGAATCCGTGATATTTGCTCCACGATGCTTGTTCGCCTCAGCCCTCGCTGCAAATCATGGGCGATCCTACGGGGGAGACAATCACACACAAGGCAATATTCCCCGGACTGTTGCAGTACCATCGGAATTCGGACGCGATTGACGATTCTTTATAAAAATGGATCAACTCCAGGGTCATCTCGATTCTTCACACAACTACCTTGTCAATATTTGAACATACATTCACCAGACTTGACCATTCTATTATCTCACTCGACATCAGGAGTTTTCCATCCTATCTTTCAGCACAGACTTCTTTTGTTCTCTACCCTACCTTGAACATCCCACTACACTCTCAAAATGGCACCCGTCGCCCTTGAGAACTCCCCTGCCCCCGTCGCCCCTAACAAGATGCGGGATGGTCACGCTCTGGAGGAAACCTCCGACGCCGTCGATGAGGTTAATGTTCTGAAGGCCAACATGAAAAAGGAGGCCGAGAGGAAGGAGGCCGAAGAGAAGGGTCTCTATGATGAGTCCGAATTCGACAAGGAGAAGGATAAGACCAACTTCCGCCAGTACGAGGATGCCTGCGACCGCGTGAAGAACTTCTACAAGGAGCAACACTCCAAGCAAACGGTTGCCTTCAACCTGAAAGCCCGCCACAACTTCAACAGCAAGACCCGCGCCGAGATGACTGTCTGGGAGGCCATGGAGAAACTCAACACTCTCATTGACGAGTCTGACCCTGATACCAGCCTTTCTCAGATCGACCATCTACTGCAGTCCGCCGAAGCTATCCGTCGCGATGGTAAGCCCCGCTGGATGCAGCTGACCGGTCTCATCCACGATCTTGGCAAGCTGCTTTTCTTCTACGATGCTGAGGGCCAGTGGGATGTCGTTGGAGATACCTTCCCTGTCGGCATCGGTTTCGACGAGCGTATCATCTATGGCCGTGAGTCCTTCAAGGATAACGAGGATCTCAACCACCCTGTCTACGACACAAAGTTCGGTATCTACAGTCCTGGCTGCGGTCTCGACAAGGTCATGCTGTCCTGGGGTCACGACGAGTACCTTTACCACATTTGCAAGGAGCAATCCACCCTGCCCGCTGAAGCCCTCGCCATGATCCGCTACCACTCCTTCTACCCCTGGCACAGCGCTGGTGC
This sequence comes from Penicillium manginii, assembly GCF_028828005.1. Lineage (NCBI taxonomy): Eukaryota > Fungi > Ascomycota > Eurotiomycetes > Eurotiales > Aspergillaceae > Penicillium > Penicillium manginii. The sequence goes on along the minus strand of NW_026643110.1, from coordinate 788,106 downwards.
CTATGAGGAACTGATGGATGAGCACGACAAGGACATGCTCCGCGCCGTCAAGGCATTCAACCCCTACGATTTGTACAGCAAGAGCGACGGCATTCCTAGTGCTGAGGAGCTGAAGCCTTACTACATGGAGCTGATTAACGAATACTTCCCCACCAAGGTTATCAAATGGTAGACGTGGGATTTGGAAGCACAAAAAGAAGATTTCCGGACATGCGTACATTTTTAGTTCTTGCTACTCTATTTAGATTCCCATATTTTGTCTTTTACTTTACCATTATGAAGCGTTTGAAACCATATTGATGACAACGAATGAACCTTTCTTACCGTCCTTTTTCAGGGCTGGTTACTTCTACGCATATCATTTATCTCTCTTTCCTCCATGTTCCTATAAACAAAGTAATTACAAGAAATTTCTTAAATTAGGATAAATCTTTTCTTAGATACTGTGACTAGTGAGAGAAAGTCACTCACATTCGAATGCCAGATCAATTCTTGCAGCCGGCGGGGCAGGTTCAAGTTCATTAACCGGGACCGCAGTTCTATTCCCGACTCTTCAATCCACTATGACGTCGATTACCTAGCACTTCAAAAATAAAATTATTTCCACCTATCTAATTCCGTAGCAAACTTGAAGGTCCAAAAGGTTCCAAGTTTGATATTGAGAAGACTTTATTGGCCACTAAAATTGGCGATATCAATACTTCAAGTTCCTTTTCAAACTTGAACCAAGACCGAAACAGATGATGCTAAATGAATTAAAAATGTATACGCGACTAATACTATTCATTTCGTTTCTAGTATATGTCTGCAATTGAACAATTCTATCTCCAACTTGAAGCTTATATACCAATATGCAATTAAAGCCGAGAAGCCTCAGTCCGATTCCCCTGCTCATCGAAGAAAATCTTCTGGTTAGAGATCAAGGACTCCTGTAACGCCGCTCCAATCCGCACCGCCTGCACAGCGGCAGTGAGCTCCAAAGGAAGGGGCTTATTATCCAGAACAGCAGCCGTAAACTCATTCGCCTCAGTAACAAACGCATACTCGAACCGATCCCAGTATGTTTGCGGAATCTCGCGACGAATCCCCGTCTCATCGTACAAGTTGACATGGTTCATAGCGGGTTGGGTATTAACAGCGAGTTTGCCCTTTGTACCAATGATCTCGGTTGTATCTTCCTGGCCCGCAGCCATCATCCGCGAAGCATAGAAATACGCAATCTTGCCGTCGTAGAACTCGACCAGTCCGACCGCGTTATCGCGGTCGTTGTGCTTGCGTAGATCGGGCTCGACGGCTGTAATGCCGACTGCTGATACGGACTTGACTTTGCTGGCGGCGCCGAAGAACCATAGCGTCAAGTCGATGTCGTGGATGGAACAGTCGACGAAGATCCCGCCGGAAAATTGCGCGTATGCGACGAAGAAGCCGCTCGGGTCGAGCTTGTCGCAGGTTTGGCTGCGGAGGACGGAGGGGGCGCCGATGGAACCAGCTTGCATTTTGTTGTAGGCGTCGCGGTAGGACTTGTCGAAGCGGCGAGAGAAGCCGCACATTACTTTGAGGTTGGGTTTCTTGTTTGCGGCATCGACGACGGATTGGGACTGGATTGGGGTGGAAGTTAGCGACGAGATATTTCGGATGATTTTTGGGCGTATTGGAATTCGGATATTGGAAGATTAGAGAACTTACCACTTCGACGCTCGTTGATAGAGGCTTCTCGCAGAGAACATGCTTGTCGGCTTCAATTGCTTTGATTGCCTGCTCGGCGTGAACAGCGGTCGCGGATGCAACTACAATAGCTTCTAGCCCCTCGTGCTTCAGCATGTCGTCGTAGTTCTGGTACAGTGTCACGCCAAAGGGCACCAAGTGTGTCTTGGCCCATTCGAGCTCAGCAGGGTCTGGTGAACTGGCAGCGACGAGTTCAGCACGAGGAGTGCGCTCCAAGAAGTTCAGAGCATGACGCTTGCCCATGCGACCTAGACCGGCGCAGCCGATCTTCATTCTTTGGGCGGACATTTGGGAGAATAGATGAAGGATAGAATTGAGCAATATTCGTAGAGATCGTTATATAAATGAAACGGAAAGAAAAGAAGAGCTGAGATGAAAGTTCTGAAAAGAGCGGTCGAAGCTACCCCGGCTTTTTAAGATCGGCGGATGCGGAGGTCGTTCTCCGATTTAATTGTGGGGTCGGAAAGTGACTTCCAGCACAGTAGGAAGTGGATTATACTATGTACAAATTGTTGAACGGGCTAAAGGTATTTGAAATCCGAAATCCATCCGGTCGCATTTATGGGTTCTCGGCTTTCTTTGACTCGCGTCGTGCTGCCCGACGCTTCTCGAGAGCTTCGGGATCGACGAATCCGTCACCTCGCATCCACACCAGCCCCTTGCGTAGACCGCTACCTTGAACAGCTGAAGGATTGGCTTCGAGGATGCAGCCGATCGCCGCCCAAGATGCCACCAAAATCCACATATCCCCGCCCCGACGACCCTTCCATAATCCGCGCTTCACACCGGTCTTCCAGGCCGAGTCAATCGCAGCTCGGAAGAAGTACAGGAAGATGTTGCGATTGCTGCTAAGGAACATGAAGGGCAGTCCACCTAGAGCCCCGCTCAGGAAGAAACGCTTGGTAGATAGTGTCGAACGAGGTAGGGTACTATTCAGCATGCAGGTACTGCCCCAAGCCGCGCCAATCGCAACCGAAAGAACGGCAGTCATCTTGATGATTCGCTTGGAGATGGAGTCAATGGATGAGATAGGCTGAGTAATAATACTCTTGATCTTGGGGATGCTCAATGCTAGTGTGACCGCTGTGAGGAAGCGCGCCAGAAGAGGCACGGAGAGCAGAATGTGATGCAAAAAGGCCGTGCTGCAGCTGGGAACACCTGGATGCAGTAGGGCGCACGATAACTGCGTGATCGATGGGTGCGCGGGTCCTGTAATGGGGGATATGGCCGCCACTGCGGAAGGAAGGGTATTAGGGTCGCCTGGGTGTAAAATAGGGGACACAAACGCCCTTGGTTTTATTAGTTTTCGGCACTTTTGTAGGCGGGCAACATTGAGACTTACGGCCAGCGAAGATCCGCAATAGATGCCAGGGAGTCCACGATCTGCTCCTTCTCCGGCCAGGAAATGTTGCTCGGGAGAGACTCCGGTCGACCGGGGATGTAGCTCGGGGAGAGCCTCATGATGACATTGCCAAACCACTAGGATGTATTAGACCATCTCCAAAGTATCGAAATAGGAAAGGAATGACTTACTTTGGGGGTTGTTTCGCGATCAAACACAAAGGCGTGGAAAAGCTGGGCGCACGACACCGGCATCAGCAGCCAGCTGCCGAACCACCACGGGCGCTTATCAAGCAGCCCTTTGGAGTCCACTGCATTGAATAAAAATTCCAAGCTTCGCACACTCCAGTAGATGGCTCCGGTAAGCCGAAGTTGTTCCTGTGGCATAATACCAACAGCAAGGCCCGCCAGACTTGCGCCGACGGCCGGGGCAAAGCGCGAAGTAAGCGCGCGCGAAATACGCGGATTGCGCTCGCGGAATGGCTCTGCATCGTCGGTGCGCAGGTTTGCTCGTAGTCGGACTAGAAACCGGTATAGGAGACGGTGGAGCAGAAGTAGAAGGGAAAGGGAAAAGGAAAGACGGAGGGTTGGCGATCGGTGAAGCGCTGTGCGAGGCTTTTTTCTAATCGGTCGCAAAGATCCGTTAGTCAAAGGTTGTATGTCAAGAATCAGAAATGGAATGGAAGTAGCTTACTCGGCCGCGCCACCTCGAACCCGACTCATTACAGCTTCAAGCAGCTTCAAGACAAGGCCAGAGCCCACAAACAGACGCAGCGAGGCGCGCAGAGCGGCCTCGCTATGTCGGTTTTTCGACTGAGCCATCACATCAAAACTGGATGGCGATATAAGCTTCGCTTTGACGTTGGGTGCGCGTTTAGCTGCGATGCCGTGAAGGGCCCGGTACTCTTTCGCACTTAGGGTGATGCGCAGGGCATTTTGGAGGATGGGGTGGATAGCTGGAGCCTTCGCGGGGCTATCCCCAGGCACCGCTGGTGTGGCCTCTGAGCTCGACATGGTTTATCTTGATCCAAGATACCCAGGTCAACCTCCCATGGCGGAGTAGGCGTAGGCGTGAGTGTGGGATGTTGGGATGAGAAGGGGGAAATGCGGGAGGAGGTTCTCCGCTCGAGATCGACCTCGGCCAAAGTCACTGGAGAGTCGTCTTGCAAAGAAACCCCCCGATTGTGTTGGGATCGTGGTCGCAAGTGAGCGATAATAAAAAGGTAAAAAAATAAAAAATTCACTTTTGATTTAAGAGGCCCAAAAATGGGGTCAATCATGAATAACCTGGGAATTCCCAAGTCGCGACTGGTAGCTTATACCCCGGATTTCTAGTCACATGCAGAGCAGAGCACTGAGACACGTCATAGGAAGGACCCCAACTACGAAAGAAATCCACGATTTGATTTCCGACGATACTCTCTTACGAGATCAATGGGATATATCTTTCAAAGATTAAAAATTTAAATACAGGAGAATACCCTGGGAATCTTCCTTGCACTCAAAGTTTGCTCAATGTAGAGCATCATACCTTGTCTTCTATTACTACACTACTGATAGTACCGAGACAGTCGTACCTACCTAGGTATACTATTAGTTAATGAGATAGTTAGCACTGGTAGATACCTAGGCACCTACTCAGTTACCTACCCGAAGGTGAGAAAGTAGAATTCTGGCCTCCTACTGTAGTTAGTGGTCATACACATACCTTTTCTACATAGACAGATAGGGTGTTCAGATAGCCAAATGGGGTGTCCACTTAGTAGTGCCCTTTTAATTAAATAAAATACATTTATGGCAATATCGACCAATATATACCTATAGATGATACCTCACATTAAATTTCCGATCGGGCACTAATAAGCCCTGTCAAGAATGTATCTCGATCCTTTTCCGTCTTCTCTATATCGACATGAGATACCCACTCATCTACCTTACCCTTCAAAGTCTCTTTCGCGGTCATTGAACCCATGTCAAATTGATGCTTTTGCATATCGTCTAACCAAGACTTCAAAGCCGGACCCAGGTGGTCCATGAAATGACCAAAGTCACCACCGCCACCAAGCGAGTTGGTCATTACCGGGCCCGAGAACGCCCATCTCAGACCTAAACCAGATGTCATGGTTTTATCTGATCAGGAGATTAGAATCATTTATCTGAGCTTGGCTGAAAGACCAGACTTACCAAGATCCTCAGCAGAAATGATGCCTCTGAAAATAAGACTGTAAGCCTCGGCACAAACAGCGGCCTGAAGACGGTTTGCAATAAAGCCAGGTGTTTCTTTTTTGACAACAACCGGATCTTTTCCCAGGCTGCGATAGAATTCGCAAGCAGCGGTTACATATGCATCGCCTGTTTTGGGATGGGGAACTACCTCCACCAAGGGTATTAAGTGTGGTGGATTGAAGGGATGCCCAATCAATATCCGGGATGCTTTTCTCTCGCAGTCTGTCACAAATTCCGACGATGGAAGACCGGATGAGGAAGATGCAATCAGCACATGTTCTGGTGTATGTGCATCCAAATGAGCGAAGAGGCGACGCTTGAAGTCCAACCTCTCTGGTCCGTTCTGGAGAATATTTGTCAACGTTTGACCAACATCTTTCTCTAATGTCATTTACTCACTTCTTGTATCAAATCAAGCTCTCCCAGGTAAGGGTCGATATCTTTGACAAATGTCAAATTTTTCAAGTACTTTTCTGGTGTGGCTATTTTGTTCGGTATCGCCAAATAGTTCTTCTTCAGGTATTCATGGAGTTTGGATTCAGCTCCTGGTGCTGGATCAGTCACGATCACTCGCAGGCCTTTTGCGAGGAATAGTGCTGTCCAGCTCGCACCAATAATGCCAGTGCCGATCACACCGACTGTTTTGATAGAGGTAGAAGCCATAATTTCGAAATTGCAAATCTGTATGTAAAAAATTATGAGAGTGCAGAAACAGTCTCGGTGTTATAAGTAGGAAATGGGGCAAATGGTGGTAGTCTGCAGCTTGCGGTGCCACCATAGTGAGAGTAAATATCGGAAGCGCATTTTACTTACTCGAATAGGAATGGCTCGGATCGGATCCCGGCTCGTTGATATGACCCTCGTTCTCACCGGCTCAACGTTTTCAGTGCCGACAGTTGCAAGCTTCGGAGATCTCCCGGGATCAGATCGGGAGATTCAAAGCTAAGTTTCTCTTTGATTAAAGTTCCACTCTCTCATTATGTGCTAAAACTGAAGAAGAGCCCATTTAAGCCACTGAACAATTCTATTAGCTGTAGTTAATACTAGTACTGCTTCTTCACAGCCCTCAAATAAAATCATGATATACTATACGGATCAACCTTGATATGTCTTACCTTCAAGTTTCATCCCATGGGATATGTACCATAGAATTGAAGATCTCTGCTGTCATATAATCTACCGGGCCGGGATACGCAATATTACCCCTTTCGGCGATTCCGAATACCTTCCGTTGTCTCGGCTCATCAACTTCCGAGTTGCACAAAATTGAACTCAAAACAAGTGGGGAACATGACGATTGAATGATCAGCGAAGACTCGGTGTGCAACGATATAATAGCCAAGTTTGCCGGTAGGGGATTGAATTTGCTTGGAACTATTATAAGACATCCGGAATCCTTTGACAGCTGTCATGAAAACATCTTCCGAGTCTTCTCACATCCACTCAAGTACATACTACTACCACGTTTATCATGGCTCCCCTGCATGAGACTGTGCCTGCCACAGACATATATGGCCCTGGAACCTTTGTGGATAAGGAATTCCTTCCAGCACCCCAAGATGCAGGGCGTATCTTTGAATACATTGCCAAAGGAACACCTGGATTCACTCAGGATAAAGAGCTTTGGGATACGGTTAAATTCAATGGAAGCCCGATGCCAATAATTCCTGGGCCTACCAAAGCGCCCCTTGTCGCAGCTGCCCTTCATGCTATGTGTGGCGTGGTAGCTCATGAGATCGTCGAAGACCGCGACGGGACACCAGCCAACAGCCAACAAGTTACCGTCAACACCGACCATGCCGCTATCTGGCTTGGGACGATATTTGCAGCCTCCGTGGAGGACAAAGACATGTCGGAGCTGATCAGATCGCAAGAGCTGCCAAATCTCTTCAAACAGGACTTCGAGGGTGACTTTATGTCCAATTTGATGAGAAAGCGAACCACTGCTCTGTACAAGACCAAGACACCCGGGGTGTGGTATCAACTTCATGGCTCACTCGATGCTGCACCAGTCCTCAAGTCGATTGGCGTCGAGCCAAACTACCCCGCCAAAACAGCGGATGAGGCGTACGAACATATCAGCCGACACGTTGAGCAATGGACGGCAGATGAGTTGGAGATGCTTAACGTCAAGAATGGATTCTGTGGTAGTATCTGCTTCACTCCGCAAGGATGGTCAGAGACATTAATGGGAAAGAGACTGGCTGCCCACCCACTGGTTGGTTATTCGAGACAGTCGCATGCGATTCCGACTCCTCCGATCCCGACTCCTAAGATCTCGAATGACAAGCGTCCCTTGGCTGGTATCAAGGTGGTGGAATTAGTTCGAATTATTGCTGGGCCAGTGATCGGTTGCACACTTGCTGCACTTGGCGCCGACGTGATTCGCGTAAATTGCAGTCGTCTGGTAGATCTAAATGTATGTTATAATCCGCTAACAAATTCCAAGGTTTATGCAACTAAAACTGACAAAATATCCTACAGGTCCTGCAGCTTAGCCTGAACACTGGCAAACGAACTATCGACCTTGATCTGACCAAGGAAGAGGATAAGACCCGACTGCGAGAGCTTCTTGGAGGCGCTGACGTGTTCATTCAAGGTTTTCGACCAAATGTCATTGCAAGGAAGGGATTCGGAGTCAACGATCTCCTCGAGATGGCAGGCAACCGAGGCAAAGGAATTGTTTATGTTGAAGAAAACTGCTACGGCCCTGACGGGCCATACCACGAGCGCCCTGGATGGCAGCAGATTGGAGACGCGGCCTCAGGATCGTCCTACATAATGGGCCGCTCTTTGGGCTTCAAGGATGGTACCAGCATTCTCCCTCCGCTTCCGATTTCCGACATGTCTACTGGACTTGTGGGTGCTCTGGGGACTCTGCTCGCACTCCGCGATCGGGCCCGAAAAGGTGGCTCGTACCGAGTAACGAGCTCTTTGGTCAAAGCCGATGCTATTGCCTTGGAGTCAGAAATCGGCCTTTACTCTCCCGAGATCGTACAAAAGAGCAACCAGTTGTTCCAATGGGGTCATATTGGACCTTCTCAGTTCGTAACTGAAATCCTTCTCGTTGTCATGGATGGCTGGAAGAGAGTATTCCCTGAATACTTCATTTCAGGCTCAGAATCCTTTATGACCAGTTTTGAAGATGGACCTTGGGGACGCATGGAGAATTTGAAGCCAGTGGTTCAGTTGAGCGATGAAAGTGTGACGCCTCGTTGGTTGTCATCTGCAGTTCCTAATTGCCATCATCCTCGCTCTATCGACTGGCTTTAATGGTATTGAAAGAGAATTGTAAAGTATCATATGAAGCTATTGAAATGGGCAAATTTTGAGAATTGACATATTAATACCAAATATCAATTTAAACACGATCTCCTATATGAAACGATACTAGTATTCTCATGCTGCGAGCTAGCCCGGATCATGTCGGTAGTTCCCAACCTTCAATCGGACTATTTTCCCCATCCAACTCCGCAAAGAACACTGGCCAATCATTCCAATCAAAGGTATAATTTTCAATCATATCCATGTTACCCGAGAATGGTTGCGGCTGTTGTTCTCTCATAGTTTCATCCTGCATGTACGTGTTCTCATGGACACCTTCTACAGAAGTTGTTCCCATTACCGATCCACGCCGATTGGAACTTTGTTCAATCAGTTTTAGAACAGAGCTGCACCTCGAGGCCAGCGAAGAGTGCTTTTCGTATTCTTCTAATATATCACGGGCCTTTTGTAAAAGCAATTGTAATCGAGGTGCAGAGAAATGCGCTGCGCTGTTTGAAGACCCCTTGGCTGCAAGCAAGATCGTAACTGCCATATATACATCTGTTTATCGTTAGCCCAATGTTATTTTCGTCATACGGTTCCAACTTACACGAAACTGTGTACCAATTTGATGGCAGAATGTATGTCTGTGTCTGCCGGGGCAGGTTGTTGGAAATTAATTCAATCATATCCTCTGCTGCCCGGGTGCAACTTATTTGGCACTGGAAGACAACGTGTGGCAGAAGTTTTTCATCCTGGTATATGCTAGGCTCTGGAGAATTTCGAGTCTCTTGTTGATGCATTTGGGAAAGAAGAGGCCTAAAAAGCAGAAGTCGAACGGACAGATACCTTTAATTTGATAGTAGACTTGTTAGCGATGATTCTGTATTATAAGAAATAGTTTGGACACTAACCGGGCGCGTAAAACATTAGCTTCGCGGGTCACATGCTTCGATGGCGTTGTGTCCAAAGTTTCAGATGGCCTTCTGAAGAAAGGATGAAGATTGGAAGCCCAGTCATTAAGGTCGGACTCGATACTGAGCAATCTTGCAATTTTATCAGACAGTACCAGACTTTGCGCTGAGTTTGTATTGGTTATGACGTTTTTCAAACCACCATTTGAGACATAAAATGTCTCCAGTACTTCGCCAATGATATGGTGAAGCTGGCAAAATGAGGCGTAAAACTTTGCTTTCGAGGGAAGAACATCGTCTGCGGGGTTCATGGTAGCTTCCGTTATGCTGAGAACTAATAGACTTAATCCTTCTTTTGCAATGGCTTGCGGAACTTTGAGCGCACAGCCGAAGGTCATAGCACAGATCCTATGAGAATGGAGAGTCAGTTTATATTCCAGAAAATGAAGAGCAATGGCTTGGTATTTCGTACCTATCCATAAGAACACATCCATTCCAAACACGACGAGCAAGGTCTCTTTCGTGTGAATCGTCCATGGCCTCGGTAGTTTCAGGGATATGCAGTCCCAACTCCTGCGCAATATGAATGGCCATTCCAATATTTCGAAAGCTTTTCTGTGGCGACTTTTGATGTTGGAGATAAACCGCGGTAAGAAGAAGTATTTGGATGATCTCAAAGTTGTAGACATTCATGAGTTCATAGGACATTAGTTCTTGGGCTCTGTCGAAAAAAACGGTCGAGGATTGGTGTCGAGACAGAGGAGTTTGTCCTTGGAAAGCAACGCAAGCGGTGGCGAACATAAGATTGAGGATACAATGCAGCGCTCTCTCATTCATCGATTGCTCTCCATCTTTGATCCACAGGCTTTCGTATGCACGTTCGATCAAGGAGCGATCAAGCCAGGGGTAAGCGCTATCGACATAGTCCCAGTAAAGAGCCAGGAGATTGTCAGCCACTTTCCTTGGAGGAATCGCAAACTGCATATCATATGCTTCTTTGCCCGCTCCTATTTTGTTGTCCAATTTGGGAAGCTGTTTGAGTGCCCTGGGAAGAGCATGAGTTGTGCTTTCTCTTCTGTTCTCAAGCGTACTGGACCGGCCTCTCTCGCTGTCAATCCCATTCAAGATATAAAAGCCACCAGAGGCACCAAATAAACTGTTGCTAGAGATTCCCGGGCGGTTGGAGGTAGTCTCATCCTCATCGTGGCCCCGAGAAGGGTTGTATGAGTGCTCGCCTGCTTGATTTGGCCGTTCCGGGGTGTTGTTTACGGTGGTCCTGTGGTGTATCTTAAGCATTTGGCATTCAATGTGCTATTGGGAGAGGAGTAAAGAGCCAGGCCATCCATGTAACCTGAATAAACCAGGTGGTTGCTTTGTAATTGAAATAAAGTGAACTTGTTCCCCGGAAAAACTTACACTGGTATCAATGACACGTCAGCTTCACGATACATACATGGCTGCGAGGTTCTTTGTCGTTTCCTCTTTGAGCAGGGCCCACAAACTAAACTTTTAGTATCAGCACTCTATAGATTCTCCGGTATCTTTAGCTTGAGCTCCAACGACGATCCCTAACCTGGTCTCACCCCGTCACACTTTGTTTTCCTGGATTTGCACACATTACACGCGATGCCGATCTTGGCACGCTTGGGGCTGGGCTCACTAGAACCCAACTCCTGAGTGGAACCGGCTCGGAACGAGAACATCATCATGCCACTCCGGATACAACGAAGAGACCTAAAAGTGGTTGATAGATTGAGGATGCCGAGATCCTTCCGCTTCCGAGATTTAGCGGGTGATGCTGGATTATGTCATCCCGGATCCGATGTTCATTTTTGGAATAATCCGATACCCGGAAGGCCCAATCGGGTAACTCGGCTCTTCTTGGGCCACCGTCGGTTTATTCGCGCGGACCACAATTAACCTCTAGGGCTGTTGTAAGATTGGATGATCGATATTCATGGCTCGAAATGGTGGGAAGTCCTCGACTCGGCTTGAATGTGCCGAGAAAGCATGGGTACTCAAATACAAAATCCACCTACTGGTAGATTCTGTGTTGAATTGCGTCGACAATACTTAAAGCCTCACTGCCAATGTGAGGTTTATAGCATATTATTCGACTACTCATTTCCGAAATCCTCATCGCCCATTCAATCCACCTAATAAACGTGTCTATTAAATATTTGAACAAGACAAGTTCACTGCAATGGCTCCCCCTCCGCCTCTTGCCCCTGCGCCTCCAGTCGGGCGACTCTACTTCCTCGATGTCGGAATCTCAACCCCCGAACTCAATGGCCGAATCCTTACCTGCAAACCAGACGGCTCGGATTTTCACGAACTTATAACTCAAATCAACACAATGCCCGATGGAATCGCCGTCGATACAGTTCACCAGCATATCTACTGGACCAACATGGGGATACCTTTAGCCAACGACGGATCTATTCAACGCTGCGACTTATCCGGAAAAAAATATCGTGACGATAGTCCCGCGAGGAAAAACGCACACCCCGAAACAATTGATCATTGCGCCAGTCTCTCAAAAACTGTATTGGTCGGATCGAGAAGGAATGAAGGTGATGCGAGCGAATATGGATGGGAGTGACGTCGAGGTGCTCTACCGGGCTAGTACAGTCGATTCCGACAAGCGACTTCAAGGAAACTGGTGCGTTGGCATTTGCGTCGATGAAGAATCAAACAATATCTTCTGGTCACAGAAAGGACCATCGAAAGGAAACAAAGGGCGAATTTTCCGTATGGGTCTCGAGATGATCACCGGAGAATCAGCGGAGCGAAGAACAGACGTCCAGTGCATAGTCGACAATCTTCCTGAACCAATCGACCTTGAATTAGACAGCGTTTCAGGTACACTATACTGGACTGATCGCGGTGATCCACCTTCTGGAAATACTGTGAATTCGGTCACTTTCGCGGACCTGACGGTGGGCAAAGCGCAGCCAAATATCCTGGTTCGCAAGCTCCACGAAGGAATTGGACTGGCTCTGGACCGAGAAGGCAATCGCATGTTTTTTGGGGATCTTGGGGGTTCTCTGTACACCTCGAATCTGGATGGGTCTTGTAAGAGCACTCTACTGCCTGATATAGGAGGTGCGATCACCGGTATAGCCTATATCGACGGCTAAGGAAAATTCATACAGCACTCAAATCATAGACGCAACATGATGTATACTAGTATCTGCAATCAATTTCCAAGTGACGTCTATTCCTACTAGTACTAGTAGCAATACGAAATCAATTTACCGTTGCAATGATTAAATGAAAAGAATGCTGAACATCTCGTGCTCCATTACTGCAATAAATCAAGAAAAATCTAGAGCAACAACCCAGTCCAGACCTCATTATGGACTCTCGGGCCATGCCAGAAGCAGAAAGCAGACACCCTCAAAGAATGGAAAGGCAGATATAGAAACAACAGAAAGAGGGGCTACTGTAGATACAAAAAGAAGAAAGGGAATCGGCGGGACATAGCAAAGAAAAACTCATCATAACACATAAACACGCAAAGAGGCTATGAAAGCAAGCAAAGCATCCAACCGACAAATCCAAAAAGAGATCACCAGAAACTGCACCAACCGATCCAGTGCTGGCAGATGTTTTCCACGCTGGTGGCTTGCGCAAGTAGTTTGTCGACCTGGTCACTAACATTGAGTTCCTCGTAGTGCTTGAAATCGCGCCCGGTCAACTTCTCTTTCACTCGGGCAAGAACTTGAAGAGCGCGGGCGTTCTGGGCTTCACGGGCTTCAGCAGGCACGCCTTCTTGGGTATCCAGAATACCTCCCTCTAGTATGGAAGGACGACGGTGACGAGTGTAAGTATTTGATTGCACGCCGTGCTCAAGGTTGATACCCTCAATGATGGACTGGCGGCGCTCCGCAGTTAGAGACACCCTATCGGGAGACTCTTGAGCACCAAGACGCCAATTGATCAGTGGGTCATGAATGAACTGGAATGTGGGTTAGCTTTGTGCTCAAAAGAAAGATGGGATAAAAGTAGGAAATGGTGGAACTTACGGCCTCCAAAACCGCCATCAGGGAGTCCTTGTTCTCCCGAAGAACACGCATAACAGCCTCGCATGTAATACGGTAGCTTCCCTCGATGTTACTGACCTCCATGGCGAATGTCAACATGCGAGTTAGGCGGAAGGGTACTCGTTCGGGGTACTTCTCGCGATGCATAGCCACCTCAAAGCAATCACCGAAATCAATGTGAACGACACGGCCAGTCATGCGATCCAGCAACAAGTTGGAGGGATGACGATCACCAAGACCCAGAATGTAACCCACCATCGACATAACACCGAGCGACCTGGTGTAGTTTGTCCGTCGTTCAAGCCAGGCCTCTGAGCTCTTACTCTTGAGCCACAAAACCCGATACAAGTCTTTTCCTGTGGTGTTGTCCATAGCATATCCGAAGACCTCAACCTTCTGCATCAAAGTAAGGCTATCGTAGTCTGGTGCCATCTGGAGCATGATGCGGTGCTCGATATTGAGAAGAATACGGCGACTTTCACGGTATTCCTTGATCAATGCATGCAACGTGTCACTGTTACACACCCATCCCAGGAGACCAGAGCTTTGAGACAAGGGGATAGCAGGGAAACGCTGAACTGAAAGATGGCGCTTGAAGCTCTCACTATCATTGTCGAGGAGAGTGTTGCAGAGACCGAATAGTTGCATAACTCGCTCATCTTGACGAATATCTTCGTGGCCCTTGAGTGCATACATGTAAGAGCATCCGTTGTTACCCTTAAGTGTCATTCGTCGAGGTCGCTTCTTGGTTTGAAGAACATGCAAGATGGGATCAAAACTCATAATGCAGATGATCGGACGACCACTCTGGTATGTTCCCGGCACGGCAAGGCCGAGATCCGAGCAGTCCTTGAGGCGTGGAGACACGTATTTGAGATCAAGGATAGACAACTGCGGAAGCTGTCGACTGATTTTGCGGAACACTGTGTAGTAGAGATCCCAAGCTTGGTTCAAATCACCAATTTCTTGGGTCTGGCGATAAAGCATGCAGTAGTGCTTGGCTTCCGCAAGATCACGACCAAACGCTTGCGCGAACGAAACTTCACGGAGCGTTTCAGCGCCCTTGTCAAGCATGTCATGAAGAGGTGCCAGCGTTGCGAACATGCCCTCGACGTTAGAATCGCCGAAGTAGAGGCGGGAAGCTTCTTCCAGACCCTCGTGCCAAAGCTCATGCCACAAGACAGCAACTCGGATCAGTTCATGACTGACAAGATCGGCTTGCTCAACGAGCTTGGCGCTGTGTTGCCTCATGCTTTCCATGATGTTGGTGGCAGACTGGGAACGACGTGTCACGTTTGACTTCATGGCCACCGTCAATGGATAAACTAGGGCTTGAGGATGTGTCTTGCCAACCTCAGCGAGTAATCGATGGACTGAGCCGCGAACCCTGATGTTAGGCTGATTGATTCGAGCAATAAGCTGAGGAGTGACAGCGAGCCAGGTGTCAATGTTGATACTGGTGAAGCCCTCGGTGACCACAGTGTTAACTTCGTGATCGCCGCCATGGGTAAACCACAGGGTAAGCAATCTCAACGTATCTTGCAACGAGGAGGTTGATGACAGTGCAATAGATCGTAGGAAACCACGAATAGCTGGAATGACGTGTTCCGTCACGATATGCGCGGGAACCGGCGTGGGCTTGCTA
The DNA here is from genome assembly GCF_028828005.1 of Penicillium manginii. Classification (NCBI taxonomy): domain Eukaryota; kingdom Fungi; phylum Ascomycota; class Eurotiomycetes; order Eurotiales; family Aspergillaceae; genus Penicillium; species Penicillium manginii. The sequence goes on along the minus strand of NW_026643110.1, from coordinate 772,945 downwards.
TCGCGACTGGCTTGGTTGGAGATTGTCGTCACAACTTCAAAGTTGGCAAGAGCCCAGGAGTGCCATGCCTTGTACGAGTCGCGATTGTATTGAGTAGCGGCCGAATAGGCGCTGAGAACCTCACGGACATACTCCGCTCGCCAGTCGCCCTTTTGGAGGGTAGTCTGCCATTCTCCCAATCTCAGATAGCTCTTGGAAAGCAGCTTTCTGAATTTGGCCACATCGCCAATTCGTTCCCGCAAACCGATGGCTTCGGGATGACTTGGGTCTGCCATACCATTAACACCATTCATTCCGTTGTGCTGGTGCTCATTCTGCGAAACCATTAGAGTGTTGTATTTGGAAAGATCGTCACTCAGGTCTGCAGTGAACTCCTTGAGCATGTCGAGGGCTTCTAATTGATTTCCGTTCGCCCAGCTGAATTTCAATCGGGCGTATGTGACCTCGGGCGGTGATATCGTGCGTGTTCCATTAGCGTCAGAAATAACTGTTTCGAGCGAGGCAAGAGATCTTTCCGCAAGAGCCATGCGATTGGATTTACGGCAAAGGTTGGCGAATTTGATGGACATGTCAAGGTTCTCCCGCGGGGCGGTAACGAGCGCCCTAACCTTGAACATACGTTGCCACACTTCGACGTTTTGCTGGCACCCGAGCAGACGTTTGTTCCAGGTTTGGCGCATGGCATCCTGCTTTTCAGGATCACCGACATTCTGTTTGTATGTGATGATCTCTTCCAGCTCAGCAAGCATTTGGACGCGCACAACCACATTGTAGGCTCGGTTGTAACTCTCCCCAAGGAGCGCAGACAATTCGGTATCGAGTCCATTGCGTGCTTTCTCGATGTACATATTGGCCTCCTCGAATTGATTGCGGTGGATTGCAAGAATGGCGCCGAAGAAGGATCGATCCGGGGACTGCTCCTTCATTACACCGAGATAGGAGTCCATCAGCTCCCACTGTCCACGACCCCAGGCGGCAGCGGCAGCCAGAGGAGCAATCGCTCGACGGTGCTCGAGGGATGCTTGGTTCCATTTCTCTTGAGCCAGATCCGAGAGAACCTTCCACTCTCCCAGAGCGTGCAGACAGCGCATTTTACCCATTGTGATGCCAAAAGAGTCAGGGTCTGTCTTCTCGCGACGCTTGTACGCAGCCAAAGCTTCGTCCCATCGTTGGAGTTTCTCAAACCAAGTTTCCTTGAGCTCCACGTCGCGATATGCTTGTGCTTTGCGCAAAATACCGATGGCAGCGTCTGATTGCTGTAACTGGTTGTTGATAGTAATCAGAGCTTCGACTGCTCCTGAGTTTTGATCTTGCTCGAACTCAAGTTCCTTGTAGTGAAGTGCCTTCGCGAAAGCATGGCATTTCGCAGCATATTTACCCAGTGTGCGGATGTCAATCGGAAGGGCCTTGTCGTCGTGTTCCATGAACTCGGCAAGGTTGAGAAGGACCTGGAGGATCTCCGGGAGATGTTTGGAGATGTTAGAGCTTTCTCGATTGAACGAACCAGCTCTTCTTGATACTGATCATACAGCTCGGTCCAACAAGACACGAAGGCAGCATTGAAGAGATCCCTTGCCAGTGGTTGATATATTCCAGCCAAGCTAGCGCATGCACGCAGCGCAGGAGATGGGGATTCTTTGAGAAGCTCAACACTTAAACGACGAATCCACTCTTGCCAATCCTCGCGGGTGGACTTTTGTGAAGCATCCCAAGCATTCTTAAGATGCTGTTGGTTGACAACAATCTTTTTCTGGCCGATCTCCGCGAAGTTGGTATCATCGGTGGGGTATGCGTAATTCTCCTCCGGGTTGAGGTCTTGAGGAAGAGGGTCTCCCTTTTGAAGTTTTGTGACCAGAATTTGATAATTGACATGCGTAATCTGGTGCTGTTTGAGAACCTTGTTAAGGAGATGGATGTAATGCGTAAAGTCTTGACCAAGCTGGAAAATCAGAGCGCAGATACAATCCAGAGCGGCTTGTCGTAGCACACGATCCCCACTGGTAACTACTCTTGACAGGGCGTGCACCATGAGGGACGCAAAATCGGAGACATTGACTTGACGTGAAAGCTTGGCCAGGCTGTCAATAGCAGACTTGCGAATGCTCTGCGGGTTTTGGGGTCGATCAAAGAGGCGCACAATGGAGGGTATTATCAGGTGCATGTATTCCTCGCCGCTAGAACCAAATATCAGGAAAGCGTGGAGGACCTTCTCCGATGGTGAGCGACGGGGTGTTGTGTCTTTTTCCAGTGTGTCGAGCATGAGGGGGATGAGTCGAGCGAGGAATTTCCGGAATTCTCCTTCAAGAGACCTGGCGATAGCCTCGACCAGCGACAAGATAGTGCCCTGAACTTGATAGGAAGCATCCCAGAACTCGCGGATCACATCGATGATTTCTGGAAGGTATGCGCGGATATGTTGTCGCACGATATTGACGAGAATAGCCATCTGGTTGAAGTAAGATTCCAGGCGGCTGGGCGGAGAATTTCTAATAACCGAGATGAACGCCGGGATGATTTGCCCGAGGAATGGAACACACTTAAGACCGAGGGTCTTGAAGATGGTAACGATAGCATCAATGACGGCAGAGTGGTATTGAACCAAGGAGTTCTCGCGCAAAATGTTTTGCAGCAGAGTATGGATGACCACTGTGGGGTAATACTCTTCGTTGGATGGCGTAAGGCCTTGCATGATGAGAGCAACATCAGAGACATTTTGAATCTCGTTGATATGGTGAACATCGGGCTCAATGTCACTGATCTGTTGGTACTTGTAGGGGTCCAAAGCTCCTAAGACACCAACGAGTTTGATGGTTTCCTTCCGAAGATTTCCTGTTGGCTCAGTTTTGATGATATTGATCAACACATCAAGAAGATGAGGGTATTCAACGTAGGGCTCGATAACATAACCAGAGTTGGCCGCTAATTGTCCCAGAGTCTTGAGTGCAGCTTCACGTTTTGTATGAGAGGAAAGATCCTGAAGCGAGTCTAGAATAATCGGCATCACCTGTGAAAGGTATCGCCTCATCTCTCCGCCACCAACATTCGCAAGTTCACCGACAGCTTTCAGTGTGACCGCGGCGACTCCGGGGTTGGAGTCTGTTGCTTTCGGCAGCAATGCTGTCACCATAGGATCCACGTAAGAGCGAATCAGTTTAGTTGCATTGGATACAAATAGACTGATCAGCTGTGCGGTCTCTTCTTTCTGACGGGCGGTGTTTGCGAACCCCAATCCAGTCAGAAGATTGACAAGTAATTTCCGCAATGGTGGGAAAACGTAGGCGGGGTTCACGCTGGAGAGACGGCCGATTATGCAGATGGCGGCTTCTTTCACATCAAAGACTTCGTCGTTGACAGCTAAAAACAGACATCGGATATTCTCTGGTCGTGCCAGATGTCGATCAAATTTGCGGTCCAGTGACCAGAGGACGGTGCGTCGGATCTCTGGGTCGGGATCACCGATACCGACGGTCAGAAGCTTGTCGATAACTTCACTGACAACTTGAATTGAGTGGCCGCTAGTTTGATTGATGATCGGGTCGTGGACAAACAGCTGGCAGCAAGTAAGGGCTGATGCCTTGCGGATCTCGGGGTTGTCATTCTCGACATAGTTGATCGCAACATCGCGCACAAATTCATTCAAAATGTGGCCCGAGAAATCAAAGCTACCGAGGGTGTGAAGAGCCAAAGCAATTTGGGAGTCGGTATGAGAATCCTGGGCTCCAAAGTCTCTCGCGAATGAGGGCATTGGGGGTAAGCGGTGCTCAGGGCATCCCAGCGGGCGGAAGGGTGTGCCACACAGAATGATACTGAGCATATCAAGGAGTTTCTCTTGAATCGTGGGTTTGATGGGAGGGATGTAGTGGGCCATGTCCACTAAAGCTTGTGTTAATGATTTGCTGAGGCCACAGGCAAAGATAGGATCAAGTAAAGCCTCCATGTATCTGCTGAGAGTTTGTCCAACCGCCAACGACAACATGCTGATACATTCGAACATTGGCGCTTCATTTATACTTGCTCGGCTTCTCGCCTTCATAGCAAGCCCCTCTCGAATGTAGACAATAATCCCATCAAGGTACTGGGCGATAGCGGGACCGACTGCATTTGCAATCTTGCCGATGGCGATGAATGCCGAGTTTCGTTCCTTATCTCTCTTCAGTTGCGCTTGGAGGTAGATCATGAACCTATGTAGGTAGATCTCGGTGAAGTCGGTGGGGGCGTAGGATGCAAGGATAGGGATGGTGAGGACAACTTGAGTACGGATCTTGGGATCTCGGTGGTCCTTGAGGCGGAGGACAATCTCACAGGCATTGCGATAGTGCTCTTTCATGAACATGGTGCCCTTCAGAATCAACTCCTTCAGAATGAGAAGAGATCCGTGAATCCAATCGATATTATGGGACTTCAGACCCAGCAGTGCTTCGTCATAGATCCTGGCAAACCAGGATTGTCGGACTTGGGCATCACGCGCGACGATAATCTCGAAACACTCGCCTACGGCCTCTGCGGCAGTCTCTCGGATCAGAACTTTGGGGTCTCGAAGCGCGACCCAAACGAGCTCGAAGATCTGAGGCACGAAACCGTAGAGGAGTGTTGGGGATCCCTTCGCAAGCTCCCTAATGACGAGCACCGCCGCGAACCGTCGACTTTCCTGGCGCTCTGATTGAAGCCATTCCAGGGCCGACTGAATCTCGCTTTCTACCAGCTCCGCAGTGAGAGCTCCGCCCGGCTTTGCCAGACGTCCCAGCGACCTGGCTGCATAAACCAGCACGACGTTATCATTATTTCGAAGGGCGCTCCGTAGCCAACCTGCAAATCGTGTTGTTTTCTGGGCCGCATCGACACCATCAAAATCGATCAGTCGGTCGAGGGCCAAGAGTCCACCGATTCGCTCATTCGCATCGGCGCCAGTCACCACCAGTCCGGCGATTCGTGTGCTGACAGCGTTGTAATACTCCACAAACTTCTCCGAGGGCCAGTCTATTAGAGCGATAAATTAGCACATTTCCAAGATCATGGGAGGACATAGGGTTTCCTCAATCCTGTCCGTACCTCGTGACACCGAAAGAACGTTGTCATAGAGCTCATAGGCAGCTCTGGCTTTGGTCTCCTCGCTCTTCGACCTCAACTCCGTAAACAATCTCTGAGTGACATCGGTCATAGGGCCTGCTTGCGCCATGATTGCAAGACGCGCCCCCGGGTGGACATTTGAAGCCAACCTATTAGGGAAGCTAGGTTGCAGGTCGCATGGACTTTGGGATGGGGGAGGTCGGGCGTGGAGAGGCTCAGGCTCAGGTTGGAGTACCGCAGTGCACGGACCACCGATGTTCACCGCGCGGCCGGGGGGGTTGCAGTCAACTCTCAGTCGGGCACGACTATAATTTGAGTGGACACTGAGAAAAGCTACGAGAGTTACATAGCAGAAACTTCAGTTTTGATGGACTCGTTCAATTTGACATGTTAATTTCAGATTCATGCTTCTAATCAGCCTGCAGGTGGTTGGGGGGGGGGGAACTAGCAACTAGATAGAAGACCCCTAACCGGAGACATAAGTTCTGCCCAGCTTGCCATTCCCAATATTTGCAACCGGTAATAGGTTAAGACTCCGAGTCAAGTTGGGGTGGCATCATCTATGGAAGTTTGTCCCTACTCAATCAACTTGAAATGACTGATCTGTGGACATGGTTAGAACACTCTAGAGGGTCTAGACCGCGGAAACGAGGGCGGAGACAATGATAGATTGAGAAATATGCGGTCAGTAATAGTAGTAATAGGCATACATGCTCTACTTATGCCAGTGGATACTCCCAGAGCCCCGAGGGTAGGCTTCCAACTTTCTTTCGTAGAACACTAGTACTATGTATGTGCTTCGAAATACTCCAATTAGGCCGGATCCTATTGGATTGCAGTAAGCATCGACGTCATCCTGCTGCAAAGCATGTTCAAGTTGTACATGGGCAGTCAGTCTGCCTACCTAGGTAGTATATCATCTGACTAGACCCGGAAGATTGGTTCCAGTTTACTTTGCTGTAGAGATGTGTAGATAGATGATTGTTGGCGCTAAAGCACAGCTTTCCCATAATTGCCGATGCATGAATTGAACCTGAATGCCGAGATACACCTCGGAACCCTCTCAAAGTGAACTCGGATCATATTTTAAGTTTCAAAATGGCGAGATACCCTCCTTCCGTGCTCCAAGGTTATTTGTAATCGACCCCTCTGTATGCATGGTGGGGAACAATGACGGGATCGAGGGGTACCGGAGCCATAAAAGCCAGGAGAGTCCTCGAATTTACAAAGCTCCTTCAAACTCAACTGATCTTATTGAAATTCCAATTACTCTTCACATTGAATAAACAACATGGTCAAGGTACTTCTTACAGGTCGGTCAGCGAATGAATCTCGATTGGTGTACACGTCATAGATCTAATTGGTCGCAATAGGTGGCAGTGGCTTCATCGCTGCTCATATTGTCGATATTCTTCTGGAACATGGGTGTGTCTATCTTGACAATACTAGTAGTAGCTGACCAAATAATTAACCGCTGTAATTTGCTAGCTTTGACACGGTAGTGACTGTCCGATCGGAAGAAAAAGGGAAACGAATTCTCGAGGCCCATCCCAACACGCCCAAGGACAAACTATCGTACGTGATTGTCAAGGACGTTGCCCAAGAGGGAGCATTCAATGAGGTTAGTATGACAAGATCAGATTTCTTAACAAGCTATAAATACTAACGACTATCATTGGAGTAGGCTGTCAAATCTGATCCTCCCTTTGATTATGTTCTACATACTGCCTCGCCGTTCCATTTCAATGTCCAAGATCCAGTGAAAGACTTCTTGGACCCCGCGATTAAAGGAACTACCGGAATACTCAAAGCCATCAAATCCTACGCCCCATCAGTCAAACGAGTCGTCATCACATCTTCCTTCGCCGCAATTGTAAATGCAAACAAGCATCCAAAGGTATACAGCGAAGAGAATTGGAACCCAGTTACCTGGAGAGGAAGCCACCGACCACTCAAAGGTTTATCGGGCAAGCAAGGTAAATCACTCTTTATCATGAATCTTATGAATTCCCCGCTAACTATTCCTATTTTGAAATAGACCTTTGCCGAGAAGGCCGCATGGGACTTTGTTGCGAAGGAAAAGCCAAACTTCGACATTGCAACCATCAACCCACCCCTGGTACTTGGACCAGTTGTTCATTATTTGAACTCTCTGGAAGCTATCAACACATCTAACCAGCGGGTACGCAATATAATCCAAGGACAAATGAAGGAACAGATTGCTCCATCGGGTACATACCTTTGGGTTGATGTTCGTGATGTTGCACTTGCGCATGTTCGAGCCATCGAAGTCGAGAAGGCAGGCGGCCAGAGATTTTTCGTCACTGCTGGCTATTTCTCCAACAAGGATATCGTCGAAAACATCCGTCAGAGTCACCCTAAGTTGGAGTCAAACCTTCCCCCAAGTGACTCACCTAGTGATCTCCCTGAGAACATCTATAAGATCGACAACACGCGTTCGCAAGAAGTCCTGGGCCTGAAATATCGGCCGTTGAAGGAGACAATATCAGATACCGTTGAATCGCTTCTTACTGTGGGAGTTTAGACTACAAAACTAAGAAAGGGGGACTTTCTCATTTTTCTCGATAATGTTTGAAAGCTATAACATACTACTATGTACTACACTTTAGTACGCGACCAGATATTTAAATTCTACAAATGCGGCTTTCTATCTTACAATGTAAACATTGCCTAACGGCCTGGCTAGCAAAGGTCTGGGAGATGAAGATGATCCAATATTCCACCAATCTTTGACATTCTGCAGGCTTTGATCGTTCGTCGTCCGGACTCCTCCATACGCCGTGTTACTCGTCGTAAGCTACATTAAATTAGTGTTCGTTGCCATCTGGGTTCAGATAGTAATGATTCCATTCTATATTTGACAAAATTCACCCTGAAATATGACAATATCTATCGCACTTTTACCATTCCTTTTTCCATTTATTATTTCCCTTGGGAGGATTTGCATTTCAGGTCATCGTCAAATTTGTATCTTAACTGTGGTTGGTGTGCAAGCGCTTGCACGGCGCATTCTTCTGTCCATTATTTGCGTTTTATCATCAGCACCTCATAGTAGTACCCTTACGTGCTCTTGTTTGCTATTTCTATTTTATTATGTTCGCTTCTTTTCCTCCGCCCGCACCTTCTCTCTCTCAGCTTTCGCTATCCGACTTTTTCCCAAATGAGCTTAAGATTTATTGTGTTAATAGTTTTTGAATCGAAGAGACTCAACGCGCGGTGTCGCCTACTAGTATTTCGAACCGTGATTCCCCTTTACATCCTATTTTTTGCGTTTTTGTCTCCCTTTTTTTATCAATGCATTTTCAACGCGAACCGTAAATGGAATTTTTGCTATCTAGCTTGTAATTTTGCAATTATCAATTCCCTTCCTCTATGCAAGTACTCGAATAAGTCTTTCTCTAATCTCTCTTGGGATGACTAGTAGTCTAAGCCCAAATAGAAAGGCGAAATCCCCGGGAACTGCGTCTTGGGTAGTTGTGGTCCGCTGTACCCACTCTCCGTCAACTTTTCTTGCGCGCATCCATCTAGCTCCTATCCATCGTGAATTGAGCAATGGCGGCCGTTAGGGTATCGCCAACGGCGAATCTTCTGCGGAAGTCTCGACTATTTGCACTCCCTCAGGCTTTGCAAGCCCCTCAAGCCCCGCCATCATCTAGGATTGTGAATGAATCCAGCAGCGCGACACTTCCTCACCCTATCCGGGCATCGATCGTGACGCCGCAGTCTTCGTTGGCTCGGGGCGATTGGGGCCTGAAGCGAGCTCTCCCATCCAAGTCGACATCGGAGAAGTCTTCGAGGCCAGTTGTCCGCATGAACGCCCTCGATACCTACGAACATGTCACCGATTTCGAGTCCGCAGCCGATCATACCATGACCCTGGAGAAGTTCCAAGAACTGCACATGCCCATGTCGCTGCCATCCAAGGTCAATTACGCCACGAGCATGACCCCAAGACACCAAAGTCCCTTCGAATCATTCGTCGACAACACCGAAACCAGCAAGACACTCGGAGAGGCAGGAGCAAAACAATTCCGACACACCGGACCTTGGCTTGCTGGACAGACCGAGGCGGAGTTCGCGGGTTATCTGAAGCAGATTCGCCGCCAAAAGCCTGAACTGCTCCAGAAGATGCGTGAGCGGTTTGATTCCAAGCGCTACGCTGAAGCCCGGAAGCTGGCCCAGGACAACGGCGAGGACCTGGAGAACGTCAAGCCCCCCCAAGATCACCGACGCGGAGTTCAACACATATATCAAGTCTCTCCGTGAAGATCCCTTCGCATTGGGCCCCGTTGTCTTTGAGTTACTGGATCTTCCTTCCGCTCCTACCGTCCCCAGCGAGCGCATCGGCCGCAAGTACTTCCAGTCCCCGGGAACTAAGCTGTCCGCTCCCGAGTATGCTGTGACCGGTCCACCGAAGACACACCCGTCCGCTGGTCTCTCATACGCCCGATCTCACGCCTCGGTTTACAATCACCCCCAAACATGGTCCTCAAGCTTACCAGAAGCCCGTTGAGGCCCGCATCCTGCGCCCCAAGGGTAGATTTAAGGGACGTGTGTCTAAGGCTATTGCTGGTGTTGGTGGTATTGCGGTGGAGGACCTGAACGCCATGACTTTCATCGACCAGGGTACACCTCCTGGTTTGACTGCCTTCGATGCGACCATCCCCGGTGGTGCCAAGTACTGGGTTTCGCCCATCCGAGCCGCTGTCGATTCCGATGGCAGAATTGGCCTTTCTTCCTACCGCGCTGGATCTACCGCCAAGGCTCCGTATGGCATCAAGGATTATAAGAAGCCTAACGCGATTAGCATCACCGAGGCAGCTCGTCAAGGAGCTCACGCGGTCCCGCGAATGGACGGTCACCGTCCCAACAGCCCCCGCTTCAGAGCCGGTGCGGAGAAAGCTCCAAGAAAGACTATGCGGGGAACCGAAGATATCGCTCGCAGCCTGATGGAGAACCTCAATGCGCCCAAGAAAGACTAAAAGTCTGGAGCAGTACGCCATGGTCTGAACATCCTCGGCTTGTGATATTTGCAAAGAATTGTACGATTAGAATTGGTGCTTGTGTAAAGCTACTATCACTCCCATTACCCTTTCAAACATGTTATATAAACCCGCTGCATCAATTTCAATTTCAAGTTACTCTTTCAAGTTCAAGAAAGGATCAAAGTGGCTGGTATTTCAGCATCGCATTACTGCGACAACTAGTACGGAGTAGATTGGCTCTGTAGTAGACAGACCGCCCGGCAGAAATATGACAAAAGCAACACGGCGCGCATCATCTCCAACGCTAGATCACGTGAGAGTCTAGGGCTTGCTTAGGGCAAGGACCCGCAGCGCACAAGCGAGCGCAGGGTGTCAACTCCATCTCAGCCGCCGAATATCGAGGTTTCTCGTCTTGAACATCCGTCCACTTCCAGCCAACACTAAACGCCAAAATGGGTCGCGTCCGTACTAAGACCGTCAAGCGGTCCGCCAAGGTCATCATTGAGCGTAAGGATTCCCTGCCACTGAATTAAAAACCAGCAAACCGAAATATTTGCTAACTTGCGCAAAAGGCTACTACCCCCGCCTCACCCTTGACTTCGACACCAACAAGCGTATCTGCGATGAGATCGCCATCATTGCCTCCAAGCGCCTGCGCAACAAGGTACGAAATCACATCTGTGCCCCCCCGCAAATACTCCAGAACACGAAATCCTGACTTGTCTCCTCTTCATAGATCGCTGGTTACACCACCCACCTGATGAAGCGTATCCAGCGTGGCCCCGTCCGCGGTATCTCCTTCAAGCTTCAGGAGGAGGAGCGTGAGCGCAAGGACCAGTACGTCCCCGAGGTCTCCGCTCTCGATGTCTCCCAGACCGAGTCCGGCCAGCTCGATGTCGACGCCGACACCAAGGACCTCCTCAAGTCCCTCGGCTTCGACAACCTCAAGGTCAACGTCGTCCAGGTCAGCCAGCAGCAGCAGGCCGAGCGTCCCCGCCGCTTCGGACCCCGCTAAATGCAGCAACCCGGATAATCCTCTCGGAATATTCAAAAAAGTTCTTTGTCTACGGCCGACTGTTGGCGTTTCCCACGACGACACTTATTGTGGCTGGCTCTGTTCCCGGCTATTATGGTTTTAGCTTAGATGGACCCTCTCCATGGATGAGGAATGAAAACATGATTCCCGTTGACAAAGGTGTCGCCGATTCCCTGTAATGGGGATGACGCTTGATTGCCAATTTTTTTGTCCTTCGTTTTTTAGCTTGCGAGGCTTCACGCCCCCAGGCTTAATTACGTAAAGGAGATCTTGAACTTTTGGTGAGAGATCCTCCGGTGACCTCGATCGTGGCTACGCATATGTTTTTTTTTGAAACTTGCCGCCGGATCAATTCACATGGTCATTTCGTAAATTCATTTGTAGTATGATATTTTTGCCCTCCGGGGTATTAATTGTAGAACGCCTGCCAAACACCAAACTGCCAAAATGCTAGGACCTTGCGCCCTTATTCATAGCTGATCGAGGATGTCTCTGTCCTTAAGGGTATTGGACGACTCTTCGAGCTGTTCATGAGGAATATATCCTTCAATGGACCCTCCCATTTCATCACCTGGCCCCAGCTGTGGTGCGGTGGGAGTTGCGTGCGATGAAGGCTCCTTCTCTTTGACTTGGATATCAACGCGACCCTTTCGCAGAGATGAGCCAGCGTCGCCGCGCTCCAAAGCAAGCTCCTGGGATCGTTCAGCCTCCCGAATCTTCAAATCCCTCAACCCAGCCGTGATATCAGACTCGCTATTTTGAGGATCTGCCGAGGCCGACTTTGAACTTTCAGCCTTCTGCTTCTGCTTCTGTCTTTGCCGTCTCTCCCGAGATTCCTCCAGAAGCTCGATTCTTATGTCTTCAGTTTCATCCGCCCGTCTCTCCCAAACCGGTTGCTCTGAAAGCTGCACGCGAATGAACAGAGCTCGCTCCGCGCATTCGTCCGAGCACCACTTTTCCAAATTCTCCCTTTGGAACGATATCCACCGCACGACCACGACCGCCTGGGCCACTTCCCTTTGCGCCGTACTTAAAGTGGAACGTTGAGCCTGTTCCGCCGAGCTGTTTGCGATTCTGGCGCGGGCAAAGACCGTATCCGCACAAATCCTCGTAGTTTCGCTCCATGATCAAATTGTCGTAATCGCCCGGCCTGAATAGTTGCAAGGCAGTCTTGAATGATTGGACATCATTCGGGGAAGGGGTGGCAGGTTCGGCGGAGGGGGAGGTCGGAATCTCGAGGAGCTCGATCGTGCGATCTAGAATCATGCCCTCGGCGTCTTTCTGGGCCTGGATTTGTTGCGCATGTTGGAGAGCGATGCCTAAATGGCGTGCGGTCGCACCTGGGCGAGCTGCGAGGTATCTGTCTTGCTCTTCTTGGGTTGGTTGTGCGTAGGAGGATTCTTCGACAACGGAGGCAAAGGCCGTTGGAAGAGAGGTTCTTAATGCGGTGTTTGGGGATGAACCCTGTCGTGTCGACATGTTGTATGTTAGGCGCAATGAAGTCAAAGGTTGAGCTGGATCGGGCGAAGACTGGTGGGTGTAGAAGTTGTGAAGTGACGGGATGTTGGGGAAAGATGGAAATCTCCAAAAAAGTTTTGATCAGGTGGTTTAGAACGTTCAAATCCCGCCGCCAATGAGAAGTCCGACACTTCACCCCTCCGAAGGCTCTGACGTCGCCTTAACTTTGGGCAGATCTTATACTTCCTAAGAAAGAATACTTAGGTATTTACTATTTTTTATCGATTCTATATAATTCAAACCCTGAATTGTACCTGTACCTCTGGAAGTTCTCTTCATTCTGTACCTTACCCAGTACTCTGTACTCCCCCCGTGATACAACTCTGACCCAGTTTAGTTATAGTGCACGGTACTACAGGTGGCTTCAACCCCTTCAGAAGACCAAACACCCAGAGTTTCAAAATTTCTACGCAAAATCTTCTGACTACTCCGTAAGATATTTCCAAGACCAACCATTACACGAGCTTCCCCCAGTTGTGTACCCTGGTTCTTGGTAGCCGCCGATCGTCAGTGTGGAGCCTCCCAAAGAGTTGCCCATCCCGCCAAGTGACGACCACCTCACTGCTTCATCTTCACCCAACTCTCCCCCTCCTAATCTGAGCCCGCAATCCCTGGCTGGATTTCCTTTCCCCCTTTTTCATATCGACCCATTCCTGTCTCCGAATTAGGGCGTTTGGTCTTGTTCTACAGTGTGAGTGCTTCCAATATCCCCTCCGATTTCCCTCCCCCCCTCCTCCCCCCATATCCTGCTCCTAGGCACCACTCATCCACACCATCGTCATCCGAAGCTGACCGACCTTTGTTGCTACCACAGAGATTGTCCCACGCCACTTTCAGTACCCCTGCATGCTGGAGGTATCGAAATCGGTGCTTACCTCTGTACAGTCCTTGACCTGATTGTCGTCACCGCCCTCTTGTATCTTAGCGTTCTCTTTACCTCCCCCCAGTTCCTCTGAACTTGGTCGAATTTCCAGATGTCCAACCCGCCTTTTACGGTTCGAGCGGTCTTCGAGTACGCTTCGGGCCACGATGACGACCTCACCTTTTCGATAGGCCAAGTCATTACCGTCACGGATGTGGAAGATGCCGAGTGGTATAGCGGCGAATACACCGATGGCTCCGGGGGCAAGCAGGAGGGTATGTTCCCTAAGAACTTCGTTGAGCGCTATGAACCTCCGGCCCCTCCGCGCCCAGCGCGCCCGAACAGAGCGAAGAAGGAGCCCGAGCCTGCGCCAGCACCGGCTGAACCAATCGAGACTCAACCGCCCGCGGAACCTGAAGTTGCCGAGCAACTACCGGTGGATGAACCTGAGCCAATTTCCCAACAGCCTCCTGCATTGGCGCCTCAGTCTCCTCCTCAGGTCTCAAGTCCTCCAGTTGAAGAGCCTACCTCGCCCGTCCAGCTTGCACAGCCAATCCCTGCACCTGTCGCACCAGCAGCCGACCCCGCGCCTCCCGTTGTCAAGGCTTCGAAGCCGCCCCCACCAGCTGTTGCTGAGAAGCCCTCCTCGTTCAAGGACCGCATCGCTGCCTTCAACAAGTCCGCTGCGACCCCAATTACTCCTTTCGCACCTGGTGGCCAGAAGCCAGGTTCCTTCGTCAAGAAGCAATTCGTCGCTCCCCCTCCAAGTAAGGACTCCTATGTGGCACCGCCACGAGAGCCTGCTCCCAAGGTATACAAAAGGGAGGAGGATCCGGAGTTGCAAGAGCAGATCGCCCGCGAGCCTCCCGTCTCAGAAAGCCGTCCTCCCCCCCCTCCGCCTCAGACTCTTCCGCAAGAAACCGAAGAGGGGACAGAGGATCAGCCCAAGCCCACCAGCTTGAAAGACAGAATCGCACTCCTTCAGAAACAGCAATTAGAACAGGCAGCGCGCCATGCCGAGGCTGCTCAGAAGAAGGAAAAGCCCAAGCCTCCCAAGAAGCCCGTCGAGCAGCCGGTCGAGGCCACGGAGCCTATTGAAGATATCGATGCTTCGCCAGTTGAAGCAACTGCAACCACTACCGTCCGGGATCCTAGCGTTGATACAGTGCGATCCAAACCCGCACCGCCCCAACCTCCTACTCCATTGGTTCCATCTGAGGAAATACTTAGCGACGCAAACGACGCAGATTATTCTGCAGCTGCTGATTCCGAGGATGCAGGAGAGACCTCAACCAGCAAGGATGATGAAGATGAGCGTCCACGCCAAATGTCGACCCATACCATTGAACCAAAGGCCGAAGAGGCTGCTGAAGTCGAGGAGGGAACAGAGGAGGAAGAGGAGATGGACCCCGAAACCAGACGTCGGATGGAGCTTCGCGAGAGAATGGCGAAGATGAGCGGCGGTATGGGAATGATGGGCCTTTTTGGCCCCCCTGGTGGTATGCCAGGCATGTCTGCTTCTGGACCTCGCAAGCCCAAGACCCCTGGCGAGTCCGAGAAAAGGCTTGGTGAGCCTGAGCCTACCTCTCCGGGCAATGCTCCTCCCGTCCCTATGATTCCTCTGCCTGGAATGAATCTCAACACCAAGCCTGCCCCTCCTGATGTCGAGAAGGAGGACGAGGAACCTTTGGCAACTCCCGTCTCTGAGCAACACCCACCGCGAGAGGTACCGGACGTGGAGGAGGTTGTTCACGAGAGCTCCCTACCACGTCGTTCTACTGACCGGGCTCCTCCCGCCCCACCCGCACATGGTATGTTACCATACTTATCCTGATATGAAAGAGGAAGTCTGTTAAGCTAACCATGCCACGATGTTTAGCTCCTGCACCGCCTCCCAGAGACTCACGTCCCGTTCCTCCTCCCCTGTGACAACAGAAGAGCCCGGCTCGCCTCCACCTGTTCCTGGAGGTAAGAAATAAACCCAAACTGTATCTATAAGTTCTTATGTTGACAATTTCAACCAGGTCGACCAGCTCCTCCCCTTCATAGAGCCTCCGAGGCTGGAAATGAGTCCGATGACGAATTGTCCATCCACACAGGAAAGCTGTCTTTGGACTCGGGTGTCCGAGCCGTCCCACCCCCAATCCCTGCCCCGGCAATTCCTGACAATATCGATTCTCGTCGTTCCTCAACATACGACTCGACACCTTCAACCCCAGCAGCCGAAAAGAGAGCAAGCCGCGTTCCTCCACCAGTCCCATCGAACCCGCCTGTGCCACCGACACAGAGCCGGGCTCCCCCTCCCCCTCCCCCCAACGCGCCCCGTCGGCGCTCTACCGCTGACAGCCGTACCAGTGCTGTCTCTCCTCCCCGACAGGCTGGAGAGGACGTCGAGGGCGAAGTTACCGAATATGATGGAGATTATGATACTGACATTGCGTCGGGGGCTAAATTCAAGGATGCTCTGCGGTCTCATGAACGTGATTCCAGCTTCGACGAGGGCACCATAACTGATGATATTCCTCCTCAATCCCCACGCAGCCAGCCCCCGCCAATCCCCCCCAACCGCTGCACCACGGGCGGTTCCACCTCCCCCGCCTAATCAACCTCCTCGAAACGCCCGTGCTTCAATTGATACACCTCGAGGACCTCCTCCGCCACCGCCTGGCAAGGAGCCACCGCCCGGTGGAGATGATGAAGAGTACGACCCATTTAACTACTCTGCTCCATCTCATGGTCTGCCCCCAATTCCCGCCAGTGGGCGCCCTGAGGCTCCTCCACCCCCTCCTCCGCAGCCAGTGACCGAGTACGACGATATGTATGACGCTTCTCCTGTTGAGAGCCACGCTCCCGACGCCTATCCTACAGCTCAACATGAGAAGCGACCTTCTCTTGCGCCGCCACCGCCACCTAGCCAAGCCCCTTCACTCCCATCTCCATCCGTTGGCCGAAGTGGACGGGCCTCCATGGATATGCTGAGAAACCAACCTAACGTCCGTCGGTCCATGGATGTTTCTCGCCCATCTGTCGACCAAGGATATATCGCGACCGAAATTGATCTGGCAGAGAGTTCTATTTGGTGGGCCCAGCCTAACACTACGCCTCCTGTCTTCCAAGGCCGCAAGGACATTCTCTTCGAGGTTGAAGAATCGTCTTCGTCGAAGCGTGGTGGCAAAACAACCATCTCGAAGGATATTTACGTCTTGTTTATGGATTACTCCCAAACCGTTGTGACTGTCCAATTCAACGCGAAGAACCCAGCAGATGCTATACTCGAGCAGCGCCACGAAGGGACCCCACTCCTGCCCCGACAAGACCAGTTGGAACAGGCGCACCTGCAGCTGGGAACCCGCATTTCCGAAGCGGTGAACTCCGTTCAGAACTCAACGGTTGGTGACGGTACTCCGTTCGGATTGGTCCAACACCTTCTGAATCCGCTGGCTGATGCGCTGCTTCCTGTTGGTACTCGAGCCTACGGTGCACTCGTCTACTCAAACCTGGCCAATGCCTCAGTCTCGCAGAACGACGAGATCAGGGCCGGTGACATCGTAAGCTTCCGAAACGCTCGCTTCCAGGGTCACCGTGGCACCATGCACCAGAAGTATAGCGCAGAGGTCGGCAAGCCCGATCATGTGGGTGTTGTTGTCGATTGGGACGGCACAAAGAAGAAGATCCGCGCCTGGGAGCAAGGTCGCGAGAGTAAAAAAGTGAAGATGGAGAGCTTCAAGCTGAATGACTTGCGCAGTGGGGAATGCAAGGTCTGGCGGGTGATGCCGCGCAGCTGGGTTGGCTGGGAGTCCTCGAAATAATGGATGGACGACGTAACAACTCTGCCTTGATGTGATGGAATGATGATTTCTTTTTTTTCTCTTGTCTAGATTGGCGGGCTCGTGTATGATCCATATGTCGACTCTTTCCTGTCCTCCCACCCCCCCTCCCCTGCCCTATATCTTGTCCTTCTTTTTTTTCTTTCTACTGATCATCATGCTTATGTGGTAATGAGACAGCCTGGATGATTGTTTTTGATGGAGAATTGAGCGAGCGTTGCACAACCTATGCCTTCTTTTCTTATGGTAAATTTTGCATGATGAATCGCTTCGCCATGTTTTTCCATATTCTCCATTACCTGTATCTATTTGCAATGCATCCATTTCAATTCCGAATACAAAGTTTTTCTACACTTGTTGAAGTTAGTTCTAGTAGTTTCAGCAAATTCCTCATATAGAGGGTTTCAAATTCATGACACACTTCTGTACACTGCCAGTAGCGTTTGGATTTTGTCTCTCCAGACCTACGCCTTTAAGGGATATTGGCAGTGAAACTAAATGTCTACTTCAAAATACTCGATATCTTACTAGTACCCTTGTTGACAATGATAAATGTCAGGAATATTCAATAGTAACTTCAAATTCATTCCCCCACCCCTTTCAACGGTGCCTACTTACTCAGAGTACTAGTATATTCCACCGCCCTCTGCCCAGGTGTATTCTACTTGTCGAATACTTCCAAGGTTTTTCCTCTCAACTTGAAACAGGTATGGCTCTTCAGCAATGTGACTTGAGAGAGTGCCAGAATCCGGCAGAGAGAACTTTTGGAAGCTGCATGCTTTGTTCAAAACATCTTTGTGCTGAGCACTGCACCCCACCACATCACAAGTGCCCCTCGTCGGTGAGTGACTACCAGAGATACCTAACTGAAGATAAACTACAGTATGTTCATTAACAGTTCGAAGGAGTCAGACCCCCAGGCATATTATACCACATATGACACCGCCAAACAGACTCACCTCGATTCTTTGCTGGCCAAAATCAACTTCGACGCTCTAACGTCCGTGGCTAGTAAAGCCAAGAGCGGTATTCGTTGTCGCATTCCAACACTCTATCTTGGCCTGAAACAGGCCGTATTGAGCCAGATTGGGGGCCAGAACTGCCAGCTTGACTTGGAATTCGACGACGGTGTCACATGGATTGTGAGACTACGTCTCTGTGACCCCCTACTTCCTCCACGGCCCTTTCAGGACTACATCTTCTTGAGTGAAGTTGCTACACTGAAATTTCTTGCAGAGACAGCAGTGCCCTCTCCAAAAGTCGTTATCTTTACCAGCTCGAATCACCTGGAAACGAAGTCGGCTCTTCATTTGTTCTTATGGAGAAGATTCCCGGAACGGCCTTGCAGTGGAATGATGCCAGTTCAGAGCAGCGTACTAAAATCATACAGCAGTTAGTGGACATGTTTTCGGAGCTCGAAAAACATCCACTCAAGCAGACCGGGTCACTTGTTCCAGCAGAAGTACGTGACAAGGTTGGTTGATTTGCCCAAGTACCGTTATTCGAAACGCCAAGAAAGACCCTTGATCCCTTTTCAAAGTTCGAGACTGCCTATAAAGCCATGATCACAGGGCAAATGAACGCCATTGGCAAGAAAGAGATCACAAGTCTCCCTGTCGATAACTGTATTGCATTTTGCTGGCGCCTCTCCGCACTCCCCGCTCTCACTTCATCCGAAACGAATGAAGGGCCTTTTTATCTCAAGCACTACGACGATAAAGGTGACCATATTCTCGTGGATGATGACTACAATATCACGGGAATTCTTGACTGGGAATTCGCTTCAGCAGAAGCGAAGGACCTAGCTTTTAGTTCGCCTTGCATGATGTGGCCACTTGGAGATTACTACGATGGGTTGAATAACCTCTCCGAAGATGAGATTGAATTCGCATGTATTTTCGAAATCCGTGGACGTAAGGATATATCTGAGATTGTCCTGGGCGGCAGGCGATGGCAACGGTTTTTGTTTTTCCTCGGTGGAGGGGTGGAAGAAGATGAATCAACATTCGAGTCGTTGTTCCAAGGTCTTCGAAAGTCTTTTGCTACTGATGTTGAACAAAGCGTCTCTTCATACAAGGATTGGAAAGTTGAAGCCATCAATCAGTATTAAAAGCAAGACTCCATCCTGCAGCGCTTGTTATTGGAGGACCGGACGAAGAACAGAAATTAGCAGAAAGATTAAGCTTGTTTTTGAGTAGCTTTGACTGGTGCAGCCGGACAATGCCAATTTGCCAAATGGCCCTAGCCACGCACGTAGTTTCTTCTTCGCGTGATTTCTCAGGGTACTAGGGTATTTACAATAAGTCAACTATCTGAGGTCTGGATAATCAGGCACCGAATAACTGAAGTCAGTTAACTCGCATTACCAGTATCCTACTGGATATGTATGTAGGCATGTGGGGTATCGGTCACGTGGCTACATATGCCTTAGGCGGAGAGTGGCCATTTCCTTATCGGGCCTGCCAACTCCAACCTCTCGTCTTCTTTCTCACCTCCCAGCTCTTCTCATAGTCGCCAACATGGGTGGCGGTGATCTGAACTTGAAGAAGTAAGCAAAAATCCCCATTTATCCCGTTGATCCGTTTGCTCTCCAAGCCAATTTTAGACTACAAAATGCTAACCATCACCCAGATCATGGCATCCGTCATTAGTCAAGAACCAAGAGCGCGTATGGCAGCAGGAAAAGCGCGCGCTGGACGAGCGCAAACGCATCGACCAAGTGAAACGCGAGCGTGAAGAAGAACGACAAATCCAAGAGCTCCAGCGCCTCCAAGAAGCTTCCGGCAAGCCTAAGCAACTTAATCGAGTCGATTGGATGTACCAAGCGCCCTCCAGCGCCACCGGCCACTACTCTGAGGAGATGGAGGGATATCTCCTGGGAAAGCGACGAATTGACGGTATCCTGCTCAAGAACGACACCGATAACCAGAAACTGGAGAAGGGCGCGGATGTGGTTGGGGCGCATGCTGCCGCGGCGGCGGGTCCGTCTATCGGGTCGCAGCGTGATACCATGTCAAAGGTCATGGCGGACCCGTTGTTGGAAATTAGGAAGAGAGAGCAGGCGGCTCAGGAGGCTGCTATGAAGGAGGCGATTCGGCGCAAGGAGAGGGAAGAGAAGCGTGGGGCTCGCGATGGTGATCGGGACCGAGACCGAGACCGTCGCCATCGTAATCGTGATCATGACTCTAAGCGTCGGAGGTATAGTGATGATGCGGAGGATGACCGACGGTATCGGAGTCATAGAAGTTCTCGTCGTCACCGGTCTAGATCGCCGTACTCACCTGAGCGATCTTCTCATCGACACCGCAGTGAACGAGACCGTGACGATGATCGCGAGCGCCGACACGACGACAGCAGATCGCGCAACGATGACCGCACTCGTGACCGCAGCCGGGATCGTCATGATCGCGAGAAGGATTCTCGCGGTGATCGCCGCAGAGATAGAGACGACAGACGTGATCGGGACCGAGACCATGATCGTTCCTCGGGCCGGCCTCGTGAGCGTGAACGCGAGCGAGACAGATCTCCACGACGATCATCTGGCCAACAAACCTCCTCAGAAGACCGCAACGGCCGTGCTCCTCGAGAGAACAACCGCGGCGAACGCAACTTCAACAATCAACGAAATGGCACATATGGTAGAGACCGAGCTCCTCCATCTCGCCCAGCGCAGAACCAACCCGACCCCAAGGAGTTAGAGGAAGAGCGCCGACGTAAGCTCGCCGAGATGCAGTCCAACGCCAACGATCTGGAATCGGATCGGCGCCATCGCATCACGGAAATTGATGCGCAGGAGGAAGAGCAACGGGAAGCTGATGACAAGCAACGCTCAGACCGTGGTCGATTTATGTCTCAAGTGCACAAACGTGTTGGGGAGGACAGCTTGGATGAACGTATTCGGCGCAGCCGTGGTGGGCTTTCCAAGATGGATGAGGAATGAACGGGCTAGGTCTACGGTCGTGTATACCATCTCCTACCCTGTGGGCAGTCATGAGACCCATTCTCCATGTATTTTTTTATCTCTTGATTTCAGCGATGATTCCCAACGTTCCCCAAATCATATCAATCACATCTAGTTGCGGGAAACTTTGTCATACTCTTGATGAAGTCTAGCCTTCACGTATTCTCGTATATAGATCCACGGCGGATGGCCGAGGCCCATATGTAGAAAAAGAGATGAATACTGTTTGAACCAGCCAGAGTTCCAAGATATCACACGAAGTATGTCTAAGTGAACTTTGAGGCAATCAAGAAGAGCAGCGAGGGATACCTAGGTAACGTTTTAATCGTCGGTGCATCTAGATTCTAGTTCGTATTCCAGTTCATCTCAAACTTGAAGTACTAGATTACTAAAATACAGGGCAAGTCAAACCGATGCCCATACTAGTATACGATATTGAAGGCTGTCAATCTAAGTTACCTACTAGGTACTGATCTATCCAGGTGATTGATCATTTAAGGTTGCTGCTTCTTCAAGGGGTTCTTTTTCTCAGTTCTATGCTTTTAACCTGTTGAAATCATCAACTACCCTGTAACTACCCTACGGCGACGCCATGCTTCCCCACTGGATTTGACCCCACTTCCCCACCAATAACATTTAACCTTACTCCTTAACATCCAATCACAGTGTTCAGCTAGACTACTGTAGTTATTTAATTAATCTAACAGCTACTGATTATGTTCAAAGTGTTTTTCAGTACTTCATCTGCCCGGATGGTCTAGTGGTATGATTCGCGCTTTGGGAAACTAAATTGTGCGAGGTCTCCGGTTCAATCCCGGATTCGGGCCTTTTTTTGCGTCTGGCGGCCCTATCTCAATACTTTTTGCTTCCCATGTACTAACTAGTATACACCATTGCCAAGTTATGCGAAGAGCCTTGGAATGGTGCCAGTTTGTCCTTACCTGCGCACTGGCTTTCAGTTAGTATTCACCTAGTAACTACTACGGAGTAGTACTAGTAGGAGTACGATGTACTACCTAGGTAGGTACCTAGGTAGATAGTACTATCCATAGATTTAGCCAATTCTTTCTTTTGTTAATTCAATCTTTGATTACTTTCGCCTTTTTATCTCCATAGATAAACCAACCAGGAGCCAGTATCTCGCTTGCAGATATAGACAGGGATGGCCGATCCGTATCGAGGTGTTTTCTTAAATTTTCTATGTACAATCGATCTATGTACTAGTAGAGAAATAAAATCGCTGCTGTACACTCATAGGTTGAACCAGATATGCGGATACGGGTCATGTGGCGAAGCATGTATGGTTCCTGTTTTCCACTGCAGTCATACTAATTACACGCGGAAGTTAATTGGTCTAGGGTATATTCTCAACCACAACGATAACGTCACTAATCATGGCAAACAAACAACGAAGCTCTAGACCACATAGGGCTCACATCAATAACATGCCATCAAATCCATGTATAAAACCTCGAAAGGCTACCAAACCTGTGGTACTCTTACCTCATCCCATCAAAGAGCAACGACCAACATCGTGACTTTCTCCCAAATGAAAACGAAAACTTCCAACATTCAAGAAAAACGTCCTTTGGAAGACATCGAGGCTTGGATTCTGGGTAGTGGGACCTCATCCCTGGCATCGGCATACTTTCTGATCAAGCAGGCCAGATTACCACCGGAGAAGGTGCATGTTCTAGAGTCATGCGATTCGATCCAGCAAGTTATTCATCTTAGTGGCGATGCTTATAGCGGGTACGATCAGCTTGCCGGGTGCTTACCTGCCCCAATCGGTGAACCTTTAAAAGAGATCCTCGCCGATATCCCGTCCTCAATTCTAACTCCTGACCGGGCGCAGAGCTTTCTGCATGATATCGAGTCAGCCGAAGTAAGAAGAAGCCTCAGGAAGCAAAGCAGCGGTATTAGCATCCTGATTGAAAAGAATCACCTGCTGAAGAAGATTGCAACCACGTCGTTGAACTTGAGTTTGAAGCACCGATTGAATCTAATCCGGTTTATCTCCAAGCGGGAGAAACGACTAGGGAGAAGTCAGATCAAGGACTTTTTGCCTGAAAGCTTTTTCCAAACTTCCTTTTGGGCTATCTGGTCTGCCCAGTAAGTATATACTTTTTACATGCTGCTAAAAATTTCGAATCTTGCTCTGACAAAACCTGCGCTTCTCCTCAGATTCGGTCTCCAGCCCTGGCATAGCGCAACCGAATTTAGGCGTGCTCTCCGCCAGTACCTTGGGGGGTTCCACAGTCTATCTATTTTGAGTTGTCTTGATATTACAGGCCACTACCAATACGAATCCATATTTCTTCCCATCTTCCTTTTCCTACAAAGCCTACATGTTGATTTCCAGTTCGATACCAAAGTTACAGGCATTGTAACCACGTCTGACAATGATATTCGAAAGGTTTCCAGGCTTGACGTGATTCAAGATGGATTCAAACGCCGCAAAGACATCGGACCGCACGATGTCGTGATAGCAACATTAGGGTCAACTATGTCTGGAACCGCAATAGGATCAAATGACGAAGAGCCAGTTATCCTATCACACTACCCGAACGAGGAACTCGATGAAAACTGGTCAATATGGCTCGCGCTTTCTTCAAAGGACAAGGAATTCGGTAACCCCTATAGCTTCTGCACCCGCCGGTCTCAATCGATGCTAGAGTCCTTTACCATCACGACAGAAGAACTCACCTTATTTAACTACCTGACATCGGTATCATTATCCACTTCGACAACAGGGGCCCTCATCGTCCTCCAAGAAAGTCAGTGGAAGCTCAATCTCTGTATACCTGCGCAGCCAGTGTTCCATGACCAGCCTCCAAACGTACGCGTTCTCTGGGGATTTGCACTTTTCCCAGAGTGTAAGGGGAACTATGTCAAGAAACCGATGATTCAATGCTCGGGTGCGGAGATTCTAGCGGAGGTTCTGAAACATGTGCGCTTCCCAACTGAATTGCTTTTCCGACATACGGTGACTATTCCACGTGTTATGCCGCGGATGAGTTCCCTCCTACTTGCTCACTCTTGTGATGAACGCCCGGCGCCTACTCTTCACAACACCTCTAATATCGGGCTGGTTGGGCAATTCGTTGAAATTCCGGAATATAGTTGTCTTGACATGAGTTATGGTGTTCGTGCGGCGCAAATAGCGGTGTCCCAGCTGCTGGATCTCGCTGTGCCTGCAGTTAAAATGAGGAGGTCACAGGCTAAAGTTTTCCTTAGAATCCTGCTATGGAAATGACTCACGGTGGGATGGGATTGTGTAGAAAGCCCGGGCGCTACTAGTTTTAGGGGAATAAGAGAAGTTATTTTCAAAATGTAAAATAGTATCCATTCCCATGCTTATTGGACAGATATCAACGCTTTCTATCTACAATTACAACCAAAGAATAAACAACTCATAGAAGCAGCAACTCTCCCGTAGCAGCACCACCGGCATATTGCGGCTGGTACCCTTGTTGTTGGTTTTGCGTCACAACAAACTGCGTCTGCGGTGCACCCCCACCGCCCGCGCCGCCATCGCTGCGACCTCCCAGATCCAACGAGGCCATTTGTTGCGATCCTATTCCATTAAAGTACGAATCTGCTGCACTGATTGCGTCGCTGGACGTGTTCGAGGCGGTGGCGGAACCTTGGGCAGGGTTGGAGCTAACAGGGAAATTGGGCGGGGGAGGAGCATTGATCGGACTGATTGGGTTGCCTGTCGTGATGATGGTGGCTAGACCGCTGTTACTTGTCGAAGATGCGGCAGCATTGGCGCTGGGAGGGTTGTATTCCAGCATACTGGCGGTGCCATCTTCAACCCGTGGCCTTTGCAGGGCTGGACTTTGTTGAAGACGACGAGGACGTGCCGCTCGGAAAACCTGATGAATAGGCTTCAGGTAGACAGTGGCTAATGTGCCGACATTAAGACAGAGTTCCTCGAGGGTTCGGGGGTCCAGCTTCTCGCTCTCGGCAGTGATGGGTGGCTTCTGGCCCATGACGACTTGCTTGGCTGTCGCCGGGTCGGTTGACAGTAAACGCCAGTACATGTAACCACGGTCTCTGAGATCAGGATCGTCGGTCTCTTCAGTGCACCATTTCAGCACCTGTGGGACAAGCTGTTGACCCTTGGTGGGCCGTTGAATAAAGAGCTTCACAGTAGCTGTGAGCAGGGCCAGCTGCACCTCAACTGTTTCATCATGGAAAGTTGCCAGATAGTCCTGCAAGAGTCCATCTGAATTATCGATACGGTCTGCGTACTGACCAATGATCCAAATGATAGCTGCCTTGGCTTCTGGCTCGTCAAGGTCATCGATATTGCGGATCACGTGGCTGATGATACTCTCGTACTTGTTGGGGTACTTGCGGAAGATGTTGCGAATCACCACTGTCGCTTCTTGAATAATGTAGGGAATCTTGGCATCAACGAGCTCCAAAAGGGTTTCGATGCATTGCTTCGCAGCGGATTCAATCTTGATGGCCAACTTTCCAATGGCGCGAACCGCCTTGCGTACAAAATGGACATCAATTTCAGTTGCATACCTATAAAATGTTAGTGAAAATGGAGAATAATAGCCAGGCGAAAGACACTTACTCTCGAAGTTCTGCCAAAACCACAGAGATATTATCCTTCGTGGTCAACATGAACATCAACTCTAACTTTGTCACTTTGACATAGATCGGGTCGTTATAGTTGCAGAAAAACACGCGGATATCATTGCGCAAGACCTCCGGCCGTTTCTGTAAAATCAAGATAGCATTTCGCAATGCCAAATATTGTATCTCGGGTGGTTTGGAGAGCAAGGTAACCAGAGGGGGTGAAAGCTTGCGGCATAGTGAGGTGATGTGCTTTTCCTCGGCGATATAGTTCATGAGATAGAGGATGACTCGACAAGATGTGAGGACCACGGCCGCGTTCGAGTGAGATAGTCGCGGGGCAATTCGCTCTGCCAGCAGAAGCGCCTCGGCTGTGTCCTGCGGCACATAGGACATCAAAGCTTCGAGAATGTAAGACTGGCCCCATCTATAAAAGAGTTAGCTGGCGTAATCGAAATAATTTTGGATTAGAATGTCTCACTCGGAGCAGTCGGGTAGAATTGAGACCAGCTTTGAGGCGCTGACATAGTCAATGGTTAAGGAAATCGATTCACTGCGACCCCAGATGTCCACCAGTGAAGCCAAAACACTGGAGACAACGGTCGGGTTCTCATCCTTCAACATTCGGTTGAGGCGATCGATCAAATCCGAGTTCTCTACCGTCTTCTTGTCATGCTCATATAATTTCGCAACGCAAAAGGCAGCCGTCTTTCGCACATAGGGGTCGTTGTCTTGCATGAGCCGTTTGAGGGGTTGGAAGGTCGCCTCGACGAACTCGCGCACATGAACGTATGAAATGGTTCGCAAAGCAAGTGCGCGTACAAGTGGGTTGGTATCTTCCATATCCTAACCCGCAGTCAGGATGCGCGCTCAACATTACATTTCGGGGGAACAGGGTGAGAACATACATCGACCAAAATTGGCAGCGCTTTCAGCGCAACTTCTGGCTTCATTCGGGAATAATTGACCAAGAACAGGAAGCACCTGGGGCGTATATTAGTAAATTTGAGGATGCGGCCTTGCACTAATCGGTTTACGGCACATACATCTTCTTGATCTCCAAGCTGGGCAGGTTCATGCAGTCGATGACATCGGGGAACAGCGCAACCATGTCATTATTGCTCATGGTCATGTTGGCGACGATTTTCTTCAAGGCGATCTTTTTGGCGGAGTAGTTCTTGTCTTTCTTGCCGCCGGAGTTAAGCTCCTGTCGCAACTCGGCGACCTTGCCCTGTCGAGTTCGCGAAAATGGTGAGCTATGTGGCGAAGCATAGGGGGGCGAAACCGATAAACATGAGGGGTATATGGCAAAAGAGACAACGCGATAAAAAGCACAGTGTAGAGAAGCGACCTGCGAAAGCCGCCGAGCCATCTCGTAAGAAGAGGAATGCAGAAGGACAAGGTGCGGGGAAGGGGTGACAGCCACTATGGGTAGATCAGACGACCAGATACAAAGACTTACCCTAGCGAAGAGCTTTGCGTCGCCGCCGGAACTCATGGCTACGGCGTGGACGAATCGCAAGGGTTTCTAAAGCGCGACTTCTTCTCTTAAGCTATTCCGGGCGACTTTTGTTGGCCGAGGAATCCGATCCACATGCGATAATGGTATTTGAGGTCCTCAGCGGGTAGAGGATATAGAAAGAGAGGTGATAAGATAGGTGCTTGGCGCTGCAAAAGACCGAAAGCTCCGAATCTGGCGGTTCTGGAGGGGAGAAGGGTCGGTGGAGAAAAGGGCGAGTAGGTTGCTGTACTGCGCCGCGACTGTGGCCCGGTCGGGGGAATCGAAGATAGTCGAGATTATTGACTGAACATATTCAATTGTAGCGTAATTCCGGATCGAAGGAGGAATGGGAAAGGGAAAGGGAGGAAAGTGAAGGCGCGTGAAGGGAAAGGAGAGTGTTGGAAGGGTCGAGGGCGGAGAGTGGAGGGTGGAGTGGAGTGGGCAGCTGCGGAGGGAAACCTCCTGTTCTCTCTTTCTGCTTCTGCTTTACTCTCATCTCCCACCTTTTCCCCGTCTGACCCACGCCACCCCCTCGACATTCATCCCCCCTTTTATGTGATAATGTCGGCCCTTCCACCTCCACCTCCCCCGCAATGGGTTGTCGCGCTCAACTCCCCCATGCCTCGTCCGTCTAAGGCGGCCAACAGCATCCCGGATCCACCTGGCTTCACGAGCTCAAATGCCCGCGGAGGAAAGCAGGTGAGCTTGCATAACCCCACATGGATGCCTCGTGATTTTGAACATGTTACTGACATGCATCAGCGTCAGCAACAGGATAAACAACCAGCCACGATGCGACCCGAAGAGACCGACACCCTCAAGCTGAAGAAGGCCTGGGAAATCGCCATGGCGCCATCTAAGCAATTGCCCATGCAAGCAATCATGATGTATATGTCCGGCAACAGTCTCCAGATTTTCAGTATCATGATGGTTCTTATGCTATTCAAGGGTCCTATTCAGGGCTTGATCAACACCAACGCGGCCTTTGCTAAATACGAGACCCCGTCAACAAAGGCCCGTCTAGTTGGAGTGAAGGCTGTCTATGTGTTGATGCAGCTTCTGCTATTTGCCCTTGGAGTTTGGAAAGTAAATGGAATGGGACTATTGCCGTATGTGCCGATAAGCAAACGCTCGTCTTACTTATTTATACTAACCCATTCGACAGAACTACAAGATCAGATTGGCTCGCCTGGGAATCGGAGCGCCAGCCTTTGGAACGAGCCTTCTTCGCATTCAAGTGATGCCCGCAACGCTAAATTTATTGTAATATGAAATACAATTTTTGTACTAAAGGATAAATGGTTGTTTTACGCTATATCTGATGTCATACCTTGTCTATCGCTTCTCTTCATTATGCAAGGGTATCAGTATAATTCCGTGCGTACAGAATCTCAAAATTGTAGCCATGCAGGTGGGACAATGGGCCTGCCATGTTTCGCAAACGTTGGAACTCCATCAATTCTTCTCAATCTCGCTCTCAGCACGCACTTCTCCTTCGAGCTTCTGGGCCTCTTGTTTCTGTCGACGGGCTTCGCGCCATGCAGGACCCCGATTGATCTCCCACAAAAGTAGCGGGGAGGTAGCCATCATCACAAAGGCAATGAAGGTGAAACACCAGCCGCGACCCATAGCTGAAAGCATGGGATCAATGAGGGCCGTCGCGCCAGCACCGAGCAAGCACCGCACAAAGTTGTTGGCCG
The DNA here is from genome assembly GCF_028828005.1 of Penicillium manginii. NCBI lineage: Eukaryota > Fungi > Ascomycota > Eurotiomycetes > Eurotiales > Aspergillaceae > Penicillium > Penicillium manginii. The sequence goes on along the minus strand of NW_026643110.1, from coordinate 743,874 downwards.
CGGTGGCCTTCGCCGCCTGTGTTGGGTACAGATCCACTAGAAGTGTACTGACAGTGTTAAAGGCGCCTGTCAGAGTGAGGCCCATGAAGAACAAGATGGTCGTCGGTGCGGCAAGATGGACGCCATAGTTGAGGCACCAGCCAAATGCCAGGACGCAAAGACTGCCGATAAACAGCATCGGAAGGGCTATCTGTAGACGGGCTTTCTCGATGGGAAAGTTTCTCAGATCTGTATGTCGATTCTTGACCAAGGGAAAATTCATGCTCACAGCAATGCGGCGATAATTGCGGTCTATGAATTGCCCATTTAGGATTGACGCTATACTTGCGCCAACACCGAAAGGAATGTAGCACAATCCAACCTGGAGGTCATCTAGACCGTATAAGCTGTTGAAGATCGATGGAATCGTTGCGCTGACGTCATAAAAGCCGGCAAAAAGGACGGCATTGCAGAAGAGAATGATACTGGTGTCCTTCTGGAAGACAATGGCGAGTGTCTCGAATGGGTTAGGAAACTTGAGCTTCTGCTTCGGTGGGTTTGGCAGGGATTCACCCGCCTCGTGGAGTTTTCGCGATCTCAAGTAGTTGATGAGAGGAATGTTCCATTTTTGAGGAGGCAACGACCCATCACCAACAACACCTCGAGCTGTCTCAGGGAAGAAGACGAGAAATGGAATCATAAATGCCCCAGAGAAGATAACAAGGAACCAAAATATCGCTCTCCATCCGAGATACTGGGACAACAGACCGCCAATGACCGGGCCTATCGAAGGACCCAAGAGAGAACCGGCAGTGACAAATCCCATATAAGATCCCCTCTCAGATGCAGTGGCCACATCAGACACTACTCCCGATGAAAGAGCAATCGTAGTACTGCTTCCTGCGCTCTGGAGGCATCGAAGAACGAAAAGTGCTGCATATTTATTTTGCAAGGCGAGTCCGATATTGGCGGCAATGTATATCGCGAAACAGACAATGTAAGCCGGTCTTCTTCCAGCTTTATCTGCAAAATCACCGATAAACATGGGCGAGAGGCCTTGAAAGATCTAGCATTTCCAACTCATCAGTGAGACTCTCCAGTCAAGTTGAAGAATACTAGTAGCTTTCACACTTACCATATAACTCGTGAGAGTCAAATTCATCAGAGAGTTCGAGACATGAAGATCCTGACCCAAAGTAATCAACGCTGGGAAGTAGATTTGCGATGAGACCGGCGAGAAGAATCCTGCCCATGAGGCCATAAAGACGATAAATCGTCGCTGGCTGATTGTGAAGATAGAGTAGTCAACATCTGCAGGATCCCCACTTTGATTCCCCGCAGTGCCATTCTCTTGGACGTTTGTATTTGGAGCAGCCTCTAAGTCTGTTGTAAGGGTTACCGGTGGGTTCGATTTTTCCATGTCTGCTTGGGCATATGGGATATGGCCGTTTCAGACGAGGTTAAAAATCGTCCAGCGCAATGGCCGTGGTTTTCAAGCAGACTCGGAGAAATATGCGGATCGAGGGAAGCAATCTTGCATACTATGGCGTCTTCCAAGGTTTTTTTCAGTGTTCAGTCCACATCTAGGGTGATACTTGAGCCAATTATGAGTGGAGAAAATCAGTAGGGTGCCGAGATGCCGAATGCTTTTTGGTCAAAGCCCTGGTGCTTGTTATCGGCGGTTAACTCCGCTGTTGCCGAACTTCGGTATCTTTTGTGGAACGCCGAATTGAACTTGAGTGAGTCCCTCGCTTACAACTTCCAGGATCAAAATGATTGTTATTGTTCTTCGGATTCAATCTTTCGAAATTTAACGATATGTATATGAATAAAGCCTCTACTCCCATTGGTTGATCCTAGATATCGTAGAAAGGAGCAAAGTGAAAAAGAAGATATTGGTACTAACTACTACAAAGTCAGCTATTCATTGAATATAGTACAACATCTATTTCGAGTCGCTATTAAGTTATTGACATTTGACGGCCTTCTGACACGCCTCAATGAATATCTGACAGAACTGCCACACTTCAGTGTATGTGTTGTACAACGGTGCAGGCGCTACACGGATAACATCTGGCTTTCGCTCGTCAATCACCACGCCGTTTTCTTCTAAGTGGTGGAGAACTTTGTCCAACAGTCCGGGCTTGAGCCTCAAACTCAATTGAGCACCTCTCTCAGCCGGATTTGATGGCGTGATGAGCGTGAAGGGATTGTCTTCTGGAGAACCATTTGGTGGGCATGCTAGGAGTAGATGCTCCAAATAGCCTGTAATGCTGAGAGACTTTTTCCGGATTTCCTCCATAGTCGCTTGGTTAAAGATCTCGAGGGAGGCGATGACTGCATTCATATCCAGAACAGATGGGTTTGAAAGCTGGAAGCCAGCAGCACCGGGCTGAGGAACGAATTCTAGACTGGGTCAGTAGGGTTTTGATACGTCGTTCAGGGCTGCATACTGTTGTCCATGTTGAATCGTGTTTTGATATCTCCACCCCACCACCCAGAGAAGCGAGGACGGAAAGTCTCTTCACTCCCACGCTGCTTTTCATCGACACGGCCATGACGTTCGTGAACGAACAAGCCTGCCATGCCACCGGGTCCACTGTTGATATACTTGTATGTGCACCAGGCTGCAAAATCAACATTCCAGTCATGCAAACGAAGGTCCACATTTCCAGCCGCGTGTGCACAGTCCCAGCCAATTACAATGCCCTTGGAATGGGCATGTGCGGTGATCCGTTCGATATCAAAATATTGTCCGGTATAGAACTGGATCGCTGAGAGAAGGATCAATGCAGTGCTGGACGCATTGTCATCAATCACTTTCAGGATCTGCTCTGTGCTCAAGATGGGGCGGGTCACATCCTCGGGCTCAATCAGGACCATGGCGTCTTGAATGTTCAAGTTATGGTGTCGGATTTGAGACTCGATGGCATACTACACTTTGTCAGCACTTATGATCTCCAAATAATGACGGCTGGGGCGGCGTACGTGATCACTGGGGAAGGCTTTGCCTTCTAGAATTATCTTGTATTTCTCTTTGGTTGGTTGATAGAAGCTCGCCATTAGAAGATGCAAATTGGCAGTTAATGTGCCCATGACAGCTACCTCACTTTGCAATGCCCCCACAACTGGTGCCATGAGCTTAGCGCCAGCTGTATCTACGTCGACGAAGGGGGGAAGCAACTCGTCGTCGTGAGGAACAAAATGGCCGGTCACGCCTTTTGTTGCCCAAGTTCGTAGATACTGCTCGATATAATGTCGAGTCTTCCGAGGTTGAACACCCAGAGAATTGCCACAGAAGTAAATACATCGGGCATCGGAACTTTCATCGTGGCCTGCATGAACCTGTCAGTGACACCTATCCAGGCTGATTTCTAAATATATAAGGTTGTACATACCTTGTGCGACTGCGAGTTTTTTCCTCTGTAGATCCTTTACAGAAGGAATAATGAATTCATCTCGGAAATTCCGTAGAGGATCCTGGACGTCCAGAGCCTGGGCATACTCCAGTTTGGAGGCTTCGATATCATCCGTGTATAGTAGCGGGGGCCCAATTTTCAGGTCACGGGGATGCTGTTGCGACCCCATTGTAGCAATTTGGGATGAAAGTCCACAAGAATTGGGTCAAAGGAACCAAGTTTCCAATTGAGAGATGACTTCCCTAGAATTCCAGCTTCATCAAGAAAGGCAACTCTCCCACCTTCACCCCGCCAATGCTGGAGCTTTTTATTCTGCCACCGCCCTCCGGTCATCGCTGACCAATCGTGCTACTGCCGAATCTGACTAACACGATATCATCGGATGGGTAGATGCGACAGGCCTTAACCTTTGCTGCTTCGTTCCTCCACTTCCGCAGTCCAGAAACCTGAATACATATCTTCAAAGATGACTCGGTCACTCTTTCCCCCTGCAACTGTCCGCCGGCTTACACAGCAAAACTCCCGCCTCTTCTCGACATCTCGACCCATCTTGCGCATCTCCGCATCCTCCGTCGGCGAAGTCGCTACTTATCGGCAAACCACTACATCTACCCCGGTCACTCCTCTCTACAAAACTACCATTCCACGATCTATATATCTATCGCCATTCCGCCAACATGCTGCTTCTTTCTCCTCCTCATCCGCCCGCCCGGCTAGCAAGGTTATACAAAACCCGAGGACTGGAGATGATGGCGAGACGCTTATGATCGGGATTTCGCCTCGAGCTGTCGAAGTACGTCCTCCAATATCTTTTTGATTTATTTTGGTTTCCCGCACCATCTATGCAAAGAACAATCGCTCGTGTCGGTGACAGTGGACGGGAATTGCTCTGGGCTTCACGGGGATGGGCCGGCATGGCAGGCTACTATTGGTACTTTCAGTCAACTGAGAGAGAACATACAAACCGTGACGAGCTTGGTCTGTTCTGGTGGTACAATTGGCACATACGACCATAGGGTGTGGAGAACAGGGCTTCCCGTCCGCTCAGCCGTACTTAAGCCACACGCCGGCAGGTTAGTAGTATGGTGGGTGACCACATGCGAATCCCTGCTGTTGTATGTTTTGCTTTTGCTTTTGGCTTCTCTTTTTAATCTTTTTTGGCCTGCTTCATTTTATGTCTAGTTCTGCAGTTTTTCCTTTGCTGCATTCCTATGGCCATTAGCTAATAAGCACAGCGTCTTCGAGAAATTACCGACCCAACTACTTCCCCGTCAGCCACCAAAGAGGAGAACCCATATCACCATCTTCGCATTACCGTAACAAGTGGAGGCTGCCATGGCTTCCAGTACATGATGTCTCTCGAGTCGGAATCGAAAATTGACGCTGAGGAGGATACAATCTTTGAAGGCGACGCCGACCCTTCCGAACTATCAGCCGATGCAAATGGCCAAGCAAAGGTTGTGATGGACGAGCCCTCACTGGAGCTTTTGTCCGGGAGCACTGTGGATTATACGACCGAGCTGATTGGCAGTCAATTCAAGATCGTGGATAACCCGCGAGCGACAAGTAACTGTGGATGTGGAACTAGCTTTGATGTGATGTGATTTTTTATCCTGAAGGGGACGCACAGGGAGGAGGAAAGTGATTTGTTGTTTGTATTTCTTCAACATGAAGGAAGTCAAAGAATAAACCGAGGTTATGTGTGCCTACAGATACTATGGAAGTTCGCACATTGAACTTGAAAGATTAGATTGATTTGCATTTATTATACCCCTCTTCTCTCATCTCCTTATACTGTGCAGAGTAAGGTTTCCTCTTTTAGGTGCTGTATATGCATCATGATGAATGCAAGTCTACTACAAGTATTGTTTTCTACAGGATTGGTAGAATCAAATAACCCTACGAGGGCTGTGTTTAACAGTATCGTTGGTCTATGCATTTCATCAAGTCTCTTTTTTTCTTCTACTTCACACTATACACTCTTGTAGAGTGAATCACCTGCCAAAAGGCAGAAACAGCAGACCGGGCAAATGTGAGAATCGTACGCCCTCCAGAGATATCGCGATAACCCGACTTGATTTTGGGTCCCTTTGCAGTCCGCATATTGGGGACCGGGACCTAAAAAACCAGAAAGATGGAAAAGGAAAATAGGGGCAGAAAAAAAGCGAATAAAAAGCAGCGAGGAATGGGGGCAATGTTATGAAAATGGAAATGAAAAACACAAGGGGGAAGCGGGATAAGAATGTGAAAGAAAAAAATCATCTCGAGTCATGTCCGTTCTTTTCTTGCATGTAAAAGCCAATGCTTTACTTTTTGTCCCTCTCCGAGCACCCGCAAAGCATGCCGTGGCGCAACGTTCATACCACGGGTATCATGCATTTCGTGCTATCTAGTAGACACGAGCAAGGTTGCGCAGATACCAGTCCACCAGGCGGCGGCCAGCCTTGGTCTCGCTAACGTGGATCAGGTCGTCCTCGAGAGCGTAGTCGAGGTCGTTGGCGATGGCGGAATCACCCTCAAGCAGGCCACCCTCGACCCAGCGGATCTGGCGGGAACGCTGCTTGTTGACGAGCAACCAGGAGCGGAGCTGCTCGGGCTCAACCTCGAGGAAACCAGCCAGCTTCTTGAGATCCATAGTGGTGTAAAGCTTCAGGTAAGAGCGGATAGTGGGGTTGAACAGGGTGTTCTTGACCTCATCCATGAAGATGGCGGTGTGGTGGTCGACGGGGTCGACGTTGACGGCGGGGTTGTCGAAGTCGGGGGGAGTGGGGCTGATGAACTTGGGGCAGGAGGAGCGGAACAGCTCCTCGAAGACGGGGAGGGCCTCGGGGCCGCCACGCTGCATACGGTAGAACTGCTCGCCGTACTTCTCGCGGACGGCAGAGTGGATGGTGTCGTCCAGGCGGGTGGGGTGGAGAGCGACACAGATGGCGATCAGGGCTAACATCTGATCGTTCTTCTTGGCAATGGCGTCGTAGCCGTTGCCGCCCTTCTGGAAGTTCTTTGTCCGGGAGACGTAGACCAGAATGTGGCTGAACATGCGGATGGCATCGCCGTAGCGGCGCATCATCATGTAGGAGAAACCCACGTAGTAGTAGGTGGTGAAGTGGGCGGCCATAACCCTGGCGAACATGGCCTTCTTGTTGAGCTCAATGTCGTCAAGGGTCTTGAGGGCCAAGCTGAAGTCACCGAGCAGGCAGTGAACGCGGAGCAGACCGATGATGGAGAAATAACCCAGCATCTTGTACAGCGGGCGGTTGCCGTACTCGCCAGCGAAGGCGATGGGGTCCTCACCCCGCTTCATGGCACCCAGTTGCTCGGTGATCTGAGATCGCTGGATGAGGGAGTAGAGGACGTTGAGCACGGAGTAGCAGCCCCAGGTGTTGGGGTTCTCACGAAGGAGCTGAGCCTCCTCCTCGTTGGATCCAGTGCGAGCAATACGGTTGCGGTAGCGGCAGAATGACTCAAATTGGTAGATGAACTCGTCAATGACATCCCAGGCCCAGTAGTACTATATGTATTGAAAAAGCAAATCATTAGTTCCCTAGTTCTTCATATGTTCGCGATGAACTTGATCGAATCCCGATGAGTGCCCAGCCACATATATCTCTTTCATCGGAACCTTCATCATCTTGGGTCGACGGGGCGAATTGGGAAACCTACCGAGGGGGCCTCCAGATCCACGGGGCCTTCGGAGTTCAGGATGTAGTGGAAGAGACTGCAGTAGTTGTCGTAGCTGGCGAACTTGGTCTCGAGGGTCGCTTGGTATTCCAGCGGGGTAGCAGCGGCGGTAAGCTGTGCCTGAAGGTCCTGGGCCTGCGAGCCACCGAGGGATGTTGTGCGATCCAGCTCACTCATGCCGTCCTCGAAGTTGACCTGCTCACGGTAGTCGTTGACCAGAGCCTCCTCCTCAACATCGGACTCATCGTTCAGGTTGGGGCGCGCATTGGCGCGGTCCTCGTACGACATTGTAGGCGAACGAGGTGAAATGAGGTATGAGTCGACACGGGTTGGAAATTTCCTCAAGGGACCGGGTTGGTTGGGGTGGGAAGGCGGAAGGAAGAGGGTGGGGGCGTCCGGCGTTCGGCGTGTGGGATTTGCCAAAGAAGTCGAATTTTGAGGGTTTTCGCTTGAGTGTTGTGCTTATCTTATCGCATAACTGAGCCTGCTGACTAAGGGCTGTGCTCCTTGTGGTATATGCCAGGGCTTGGGACCTCGCATACCAAACTACTGATATTTCATAACTGATGGCAGGTTCAACTATCTTCAAATATACTAGAGGTCCGCGGATAAAATATGAAGTCTACAGGATCAGCGGCGTGGGTGGGTTACCGATGTCTCCGAATATGAAATGTCCTACTCATACTAGCTGTATATCGCATACTACCAGTAGGAATCAGCTTCTGGGAGCTTCCAAGAATTATCAAGGAACACTGAATATCCATCGATTTTTCAGCAATTTTTCATGGGAGCTTACCAGATCTGAATGACCACGATCATGCTGGTATGTAGTGTTCAATGCTACAGGATACAAGGTGCCACGGAAAATTAGAATCAAAAGTGGTCACAAGGACCAGCATTTGCGTACAGTAAGCTAGGCCTTTCATGGGGTGTGATATATCATGATGATTGATGATTTGGATTGTTGTACAGAGTAGTATAAAATGCCGTCATGGATGCTCACCCCAAGTAATCAGAACGATGAGTGTTGGGGTGAGGAGTAGAAACTTGAACTATACCGACCAGTTCAAGGAACATCTCCGAGTCGTTTAGAACCGAGTCCCGGGCAAGCAAAATATTCGAATGACTTGGGAACTTAAATATAAACGCAGATGTTCGTATCCACAGTCGTACTTTGTCCAAGCTGCATTCTCCAGCTTTGTTAGCTCGTTGCTTGAGAGGCCCAGGAGGGACCGGAGTTATTTCCCGGCCAGCCTCGCAAAGAACTAAGGCTGTTGGGTGTTGCCTAGGCGGCTCCTAACACCATCCACACCTCACCCTTGCACTTGTCTCCTGCGGCTACCACATGGTAGAACCGATTTATAGTTCTGAACGCCAGCCCTGTTATAAAATACCCCGCAAGACCAAGCCCGGTCTATCCGCACCGGCCGTCTTTGACTATCAGCCTATCGACGGAATCTTGATGGCTATGCTCAGTCTGCTCCGAAACCTTCCTTTCAATCCCTGGCCAAACCTTGGACTGAAATATCGGCCTTCAAGCATCGGCACACTTCCTAGGACATAGTTATCTGCCAGTATGGAGCAGGTTCCCACGCCATCAATTGCTGGGACTCATTCCGAACCGTCTAGGATCGCGATGGCTTGTCTCGGCAACACCACTGACCCTTGGCTTGATAGGGATTGGACAGTCTGAATAGTTTCCGCAGTTGACCTGAATTTCTGGCTCATGGCAACCCCAAAACGACACAGCTCAATAAATGCCTGCTTTGCTTCACCCAAATCTTCTAGGCGATGTACTAGAACTCGAAGAGCCGCCTGGACAGCATCGGCCAGCTGACTGGGAATATGCTTGATTCCATAGCACTGGCGATGGATACGAAGGCATTGTGCCATTTCTTCCACCTGAGCAAACCAATTCTTTTGTAATTGAGCAGTCTTGCTCGATTGATAGTCCCGCTCGACCAGCATTTCTATGAGGTGCATGATCAGATGGATGCATTTGATGCTTCGAACATGAAAGGGTCAGCCAAAAGAATGGTGCAACCTCAAAAAAAAAAACAGTCTTATAAGATGTCTTTTACTCACCGTAAGACTAGAATCTGTGAAATTGGCTCTTTCCTGATCTGCAACGTACTCGGCCAAGCTGCTAGCCACTCTTGCAGCTGTTGATATGGTACCTCTGCTTTCGCCATCAAAAGATTGAAGTTCGAACTCAGCTCTTTGTCATACCGAAGCCTTTCGATATGCAGCATGATGTCGGTTAATTCAGCAAGACCCTGTCTGACTTCAGGCAAGTGTGCTCGTTTTGTGGGATAGGTGATATGGTTCGACCGCGGATAGGGTGTCCAGTCCAAATCATGATCGCCGTTGGTGTCAATTCTAGTTGCTGGCTGTGACAGGGTTGCCACCTTTTTCAACTTCATTGACATTTGCCTGACCAAGTTAGTTACTTGCTTCTTTTCTATGTGCGCTATATTAGCATCACTGACCCATTCAGACTAGAAATTCCCCACGCTGTGATAGAGCGAACGTGTTCCATATCTGGCGTTATATCATATTTGAACATATGTTTTGAATTTGGAGCCTCGGGGAGTATGAGCAAGTCCATATCACGCGCTAACTGGACTGCCTGCTGTAGCATCAACCAACCTAGGTTTGCTTTGCCTTGACATGAAAGCCTGTGAAAAAGGTCAGTCTGGTCAAAGCAGGAAAAAGGCCCGAGGTCATTTGAGCCTAGATAGTCTCATGGAAAACATACACAGAGCACATCAGAAGGAGGGCTTGAATATTTGGCAACGATGGACGGCCCTCCTGGGCTTTCCACAACTTCTCTGCCTCCGCGAAAAAGGCTTCTCCGCGAAAATATTCATTGTCCATATATGAATAACGATGAGGGGGGTCACATTGGGCCTTCAAGGTGTTAATTGACAGAAAGAAATATGGGAACGATATAACTCATACGCTTGCCATTGCAAGAAGGCTGTTGACAAGAAGGGGAGTGCAAAATTCCGATTCAACGTCTTTGCTCTTCATGTGTTCGATGAATATTTCTTGGTCCAAGAATTGTGCACATGGATGATCCCATGTGAAATAGAGAGATACCAGAACTGACACAAGGTCGTCATCGTCTGTTACCTCTGTCCACGGGTTTGCTGGTACTTGATACAGCGGGATATTGCAGAGACTTTCCAATGAGATCCGTGCATAAGGGTCAAATGTGGCTCCTGGTGCCTCGATATGATGCTCTCTTTCCGGTGAGGTCGATACCACGGAGATTTCTGATGGTCGCCGAACCTTGGTCACAAAACCCTCGCCCGTCGGGGATTCTAACACTTGCTCGCCATCTTCTGAGTTTGATAGCTGGCTTGCACTTGATAGAGTTGTTGAGTCCGCAAAATTTGTGACTGTGCAACCAACGGAAAACGCAATATCACGCATGGAGCCATTGTTTTTTATAATATCAACAATCTCTCCGATCTTTTCTGGGGTTGCGAACCGAACCGTCGACAGCAATGATTCCAAAAGATCCCGAATTTCGGAGAGCTCCTGGATGGTTCGCTTCACGGCAACCTTACGCCTCAAATCCCGGCTTGGGTCGAAGTGGCAATCATTCTCGGAGCCAGCGCCTATGCAGGCCTTGCACGGGGACGGGGGTCCAGAGCACTATATCGAGAGACGGCAACCATTAGCAATGGACATTTAAGTTATGCTACCACTCAACACTTGGATTACCTTTCTCTTTGCTGTCTTGCATGCTAGGCAGGCTGTGGAGTTCTTCTTTGGCCGGTTGACGGCCATCGATGCCTGTATGGGGAGTATACGCGGCGGCCCTGGGGCCAGGGGAGCAAATGGTTTGCCCTTGTCGTTGTGCATCTTCGAATTTGGCAAGTAACATCGATCATGGATCGAGGGATTCAAAGACAAGCGTTTCCTTGCAAATTTGAGGTATTTGGCGCCAGAGCCTCGGCGTCCTAGACCAATGCAGGCGGAAAACCAACAGCGTGCCCCAGTCGCCCGCGAAAGCAGAAAAGGATCAGACCAACTTTCCACAACTCTGCACCCTACTATGATCTCCGGTGATGCTCAGATATCCAACGACACAACTCTTTTGGTGTACCGCCGCTTGAATGCTCGTTAGAGTAGGAAGATGGTCATTTCGTGGGATAGTACTAGGTCGTACGGGTCGCGTGGGTCGTCGGTCGTCTCGGCTCTTCCGCTAACTAGGGTGATTTTTGGGGTTCGAAGTTTGGGGATCTATCGGGGTAATCGTGGCCTAGAGGATGTTAGAATGAAGAAATTCAGCAGTCGAGGAATTGGGGGACTCGCACTTCCAGCAAACAAGCAACCATCTGCAACCGTCGGTAGCTGTCACACAGCCAGGGTGGCCTGGTAGTCCAGGATTGAACCTCAATGTGATTGGAAGGATGAAAAAGCCAGCGCCACGCAGTTCTGGCACCGTTGACGACTTGCAGATATGGCCTGGATAGGTAGGACCAGGGCCCATCAAGATGAGACTAGCCCGAAATCCGGTCAGCGTAAGATTCGTTGTCAAGAACCCGAAACATCATGCGGAACGTGACGCCAAAAAGATGTGGAGAGACCGCAAACACAGCTACACAAGGGCCGTGAGATCTTCAACAGAGAAAGAAATGGCCCGGGCTCGTTCTGGTGGGATGGACCCACGCGGAAGTTCTTTCACTTTCAATACTGCGCCCCGCGAATACGTATCGATCTACTCCGTACCTAATCATCGAAAAACTTCCTCCAATTTCTATTTGATGGCTGAACTCAGACCAATGGGGTCTCGCTATCGTTATGGACCGCAAAAAGTGCGAGGAGGCCACCTGAACCATGCCATATCTTCATAGATGCATCTGTTGTCTACAAGGTTCATGTTTGCCTTTCAACCTAACACACTATTGACCTGGCTTGTACGGGTAGGATCGGGATTTGCAGCATCGGGATTTGCAGCGTCGTATATCTTTGAATCCACCCCAATCCATCTGGCCTGCTATTATTCAGCGCTCATCATTCGACCTACCCTCAGATATGACCCAGGCCGCCATAAAATCACCAGGTTTTACCCAGTTTTGATGTGAGGACTCTGACATCACGTCTTTATTGATTGGAATAAAACCATGGCTCATTCTCAAATCGCTCAGCTGGAGATTGATACGGCCACCTGCTATTGCATCATCTTCCATATTACCCCAGAGTCCCAAATCCGGGAATTCAAGCGCCTTACCCATTACGAGCAAAGATCTACTATACAAAGGTACTTCGCTGTCCTCCCATTGGATCTCGGAATCATTTTCAGTGATCACGTTGGAGTGGCCAATATTCCCGGCGACTTGGTTGACGGGAACCGACCACGAGTCGCAACGCTATATCAAGGTAGCACATATGATAAAAAATGTGTACATGGTATCAAGTTGACGGTATGACTCTAGCATCTGGATTGAAGTGTACCTAGGTAAAGGGATTGAGGCCTGGTCCCATAGTACTCTTCTCCTGGGCAATTCGCCTCATCTATCAAATACGTATGTAGTCTTGGCCCCCAAAGCCCTGACCAGCCAGGGCTTGCAGGTCCGATTGACTCCCCGCAGCCACTCTTTTGCTATTTCTTCGGATCACACCTGGTTTCCCCCCCTCCCCCCCCTTGAAACTTGGCATGAGTTGTGTCTGTTCCGCTTCAGTCCTTTCCCATTGGGTGGCTAATTTCCGCCCAATGAGATGTTCGCATGACTCGCGCTTCTCCGTCTCCTTCTAACTTATCTTTCTCTTTTGCACAATTTACTTTATTCTGTTTCTTTCAAACATGAGCATCCATAACTTTGTGGCGAAATTTCCCGGAAACCTACCCAACGGCTGATATGGCGTTCGGCATGCTCGGCACCTTAGCGGCTCACCTTGCTGTTGGGTCTTAAGCCTAGCTGTACAGAGTACCCGGCTGCATTCGGTGCATCCTACTACTGTAGTCTACTCCTTAGCGCACTTGGCAATCAACACCGGCTCCTGCCCTTTGTAGAATATGAGGATCAGCCGTTTAATGACAGTGGGGGGTGCGCTACTGTAATGTAATATGCCGGAATTGTGACCCGTCGGTCCAGTGCCTTGGTGGATATGTTTAAACCGGATATTCGATGAGTGATGCCGACCGGGGGACCTGGGTGGATCTTGTGTGCTCCGTATGCAGTGTCCTAGGGTCGTAGCCAATAAGTGGGAACTACTATGGACACGAATGCCCTGGTGGTCAGTTTAGATTCTTTCAGTCATTTCTCAAATTGAGACGACTCCCTAGTTCATCTGAAGCACGGAAATAGTAGCCGGCAAACCAGCGGTCTGCTTATTGGACCCGTTGCCACTTCGCCTGCCAACCTACTATATTTTGGCGACATGCATATACTTACGTATTTAAAATTATTTCCATCGTACTTCTGTTTCTCGGGATATCTTATTGGATGGAGAAGATCTCACTCGATTCTCTTGTCTTTGAGTTCTTGGTTCGTTACGCCAGTCGACAGTAAACAGCTGGCCCGCCAGATGCTGCGCAAAGACCTATTCTCAATCTTAGCGTGCTACCTAATCTTTAAGTTAACAACGACACATTGACCATGCATTATGCGAAAAGTCATTGAGCGCCGCTGGTATATGGCCCCCCGAGACATACCATTGAAACCCGCAGGGCCAAATTCGTATCGTAGGGAGTCATGTACTCCGTACATCTACATAGGTACGGATGCTGAGCAGCTGTACTAGCACTAGTGCGGCGAGCTAATGCCACTAACACAAGCTATCACACAAAGGCCTGGATATGGCACCAATTTGGGTATTGACTTGGGACCATTTCCCGCGCTGTCATCAATCCCTAGGTATGAACATATTAGTGTGGACAAACATACATAAACCACCTTGCTCCGTACAGACTCAAGAAGTACATAGTACCAAAGCCTCTTTGAGCGACCTACATAGCTCTAATGCGGATAACACTACTCCGTACTAGCTGATCGTCCCTTTCTAGTTGGAATTGAGCCCAATACAGAGCCAGGCAGGAATCAAGTAGCAAGTTGCCAAAAATAGAGACAGATCGTGTCAACTCCGCGAATACCTTCCCCTCGCATCCTATTTCCGTTCCGAGATTTCGGATAGGACGGTCCATTTACTGTAAATGAGTTGATCCCGCCCATATTCAAATATTATCATTGGTGGATGAAGAACTTACTTTGGTGGCTGGTCTGGTTCGCAGGGACGCCGCTAGGAAATCTAATCCTGTGAACGTTATCTCGGTACAGTCTTGCGCCCGGCCAAATTCGGCATCGACTGTTGGCTGATTCCTGGGGCACGAAAATTATTTGCTTTTTTCTTTGTCTCGCTGTTTGTAATCGGCATTTGGGTACTCCGTACGGAGTACGGATTTCGGTGGGACTCCAAGTATGTATGCACATACGAAGCACAGTGCATGAAGTACTTTTACCAGATACCAGAAACAATCCTACTTTGGATTTCCAGCCTCGCAATTTACTTCTGCCCTCGTCACCGTGCTGCCCAGGTGTCTAACCACTTACCTACATGAGATGTGAAACCAATTACTGGTGTAGATATAACACTAGTATGCATCACCAAATATTGGCGCCAGCGCTTGAGTTCAAGATACTGAACCTAAAAAACCTTTATGATCGCTAAGATCGCTAACCAAATCTCGTGGACTGAGCTGAGCACAAACATATGTCTCATACTCTTCTGTATTGGAGATTCGGCAGGAGGATAGTAGTTTTCAATTTGAAGAATTTGCAACAATAATGTAGATAAATGGATTACATCAATAAGCGAGTTTCCCGAGTACACAGAGTTGCCAAAAGAACGCCGAACAGAAACCAAAACCCAAACCCAAACCCGTCTAGTGATTCCAAAAGCGTCTTCACTAGTACACTTCCAAAATGCAAAGGCATATACTCTCAGCCAGCCACGCTGATACCGTAGGAAATGACAGCGTTGGGGCTGTATGCACTTTTAGAACCGTGGGAAATGCAGCGATTGTAGGCATTGCCAGCTCGACTGTGAGCATTGCTGCCTCGACTGTGGACATAGCTACGTCCACTTTGAACATTACTACCTCGACTGTGAATATGGCTACCTTGACTGTGGGCGTGGCTTTGACTGCTGACATTGCTTTAGCTGCCGGCTTTGCTTTGACTATGTGCATTGTACCAACTATCCCCTGCGCTTCTTGTAACCTCTCCATCCGGATAAACATGGCAAGTTGTCGAATGGTATTTTGCATGAATTGTGACACTCACGATTTGAGCTGGATCTTGAGGGTTGTATCTAGATCGATGAACCGGATTTCCCTCTCTGTGGCTGATATCAGTTAGCGATACGCTGACCAATAACCACAATTCTAAGCCTATGTTCGAACTAACTTTATGTAATATCGGTTACCAAATAACTGGCCAAATTCCTAAATCAAAATCCTTTGTTAGAGGATCATGACTTGTAAAATATAGCGCGATGCTTGAACTTGAAAAAATACCTTTTCAGCCTTTCCGCCTTCCTCGGGGACCTCCTCAATAAGTAGACCTTTGCGATAAATAGTTCGTGGTCGAGATAACTGTCCACGAGACCGAGTTGTCGTGCTGTCGTCATATCTAGGGCTTTTGCGCCTCGGATCTGTCCCACGGTCTTCGGAAACCGGTAAAAAACCTTCAGAGGTGCCAGTATCGTCGTATTGAATCGAATTTGAATTCAGACTTGATAATGATGGTATTGTCTCCTCATTTTCTTCCTTAAGGTTGTTCAGAGAAACACCAAATGACCTTTTTTCGGACCCTGAGGAGGTGAGAATGAGGAGTTCAAACTTGAAGCTGTGTCTCTCGAACTTGACCCAAAATCTCATGTGGACTTAAACTTCGAAGGGGTCCCCTTGGCATGCTTGTTTTCAACTGGGACAGAGGTCTGGGTGTCTAATATAAGAGGCACCGCTCCGTTGCTTGCAGCGGTTCCTCCAACAATATCCGCATAGCTAAGCGCTTGACCCAAGGGACTTGGCTTCGAAACCTTCACTGCTTTTGAGTAACTTATGACATTGAAACTAGGTCGCCGTAAAATATCCTGTCAATTCATAGTGGACATTAATCAACTAAACTGCATAAAAGTATTCTGGCAATGCTTGAAAGTTTTGTTCTTGGATCATTTGATATGGAGTAGTCCTTATATAGAATCTCATCCTGAAATTCCATGATGTCTGATTTCATTTTTTGAAACGCGCGCGGGTTTCTGATACAACAGAGTTCTCTCTATGATAGACTAACTAATTATAGTTTTTGGTTAGAGCTAGACTGGTAGGAACTTGAAACAAATGACGCTATAGTTAATTCGTCAGGTGTATGAAAGTAGAAGTCGGACGAAAGAAATTGTGGCTTCCTCTGTTTTTCTCTCCTTGGAAACAACACATCGACCCTTTAAACTTACTATTTATATCACAAAGGACCTGAGACGTGGAGATGCGCCACTTTAGTCTGGGTAACCATCAGACGCCCTATTAATTTTCTTCTTTGTTTCTTTGAGACATACATCAGTTGGTGGTCTGACATAGGCTTGGGTTCGATAGCCCTTTTGTCTCATAAAAGGCAGCGAGAAGAACTTCTCAAACTATTTATCAAAACAATGGCAAGTGAATGGCGTATCGACTCGTTATAATTTTGGTTTTTTTATATTATTATTAAAGCAGATCTGCCACTATTTCCAGTGCGTAGGTTAGCCGCCACTTGAAACAGCGCCGTGGAAGGTTTCCACCCTCAATCTTCCTTTCATCAAAATTGTAAACTTCATCAGTCTTTTTTGGTAATCCGAGAATGAGACTACGAAAAAATGACTGTTGAACTCCTCCCGCTGGCTAATGCATCCTGCTGGTTAATGGAAAACTCGATTATTTTGCGCGAAGTTCTGCTGATGAGTAAAACGATCAGGCGCTGGCAGTTCAGGCAAATTAAAATTCTCAAGTAAGTGAATGGATCTTTTTTTTTCAACGTAAGAGTGCTAACAGATGGAATTGACTACAGTCGCAATCTTTTTTGATGCCTTCAGGATTTTGTTGCATATCAAGACTGCAGAGGATACCCATCTCGGCAGTGAAAGTGCTTAGCTGGGGCTTAAGTCGTCTCGCATGTCACTGTCTCTCTTGATCAATTTTGCTGATAACTGCGACAAAATTGATCAGCAACTATGTGCGGATTTTCTTTTGATCTGTTCTTCTGCCCAAAATGAGATTGAAGAGAGATGTGGGAGCAAAGAAACTTTGAAGATCTTGAAAGAGCACATGAATTTCATACTTAATCTTACAAAGGGTATCTTAGACCTGCAAGACAAACATGCCTCCTCTCTCCATCGGATGGAGGCAATAGACCTTTCAATCTATCTAAGAGTGATTCCCGGTGATGTTCGTATACCATCTCCAATGCAAGATCCAGGATTTGGTAGTCGTGTTGTGATGCTTGGATATTCTGTTCGCATATACACAGGAAGTGTGACAGATGCTAATGCTAGTTTTCATGACATAAGTATTTAGCAAGTACCAGGCTGGGAATCACCTCTTACCAAGCTAGAATGGTTGATGGTAGGCCCATATCATCCAGGTCTAACACGAAACAGTGCTGAACTAAAAGAAAGCCCAAAGGGTGAGCCCCAAATGGGCTGGCCACAAGGTATAGTTGAAATAAGCCTGCGCTGGCGCATGCGACTGGGTTAAAAGCAAGTAGGCCAAGGATAAATTTCCCGCAACAAGCCCGAAAATAAGGGACTGGTTTCTTGTGTGAATTGACAACATAGCAAGATTTTCGCTCCATTGAAGCAAACCAATAGCCCAAATGATAAATAAGGCAGTGCAACTAAGGTTACGTCCGACCATAGCGTCGGTTTCCTGCTGGGGCGTAGTATATAGTGGTGGATTCAGGGTGGGCTTAAGACGACATGGTTGATGAGAGTAACAAGACACATAACGCCGAGACTGATGATAGCATAACTGCGGGCATTGAGTTGTTCAGACGAAAGGGCTGTCATTCTTGAGAAAATGGTGAAAATAGAAGCATATGTGCAAGCAGATAAAATTTTTCGGTGCCCGAGCTTGAATCAGCCCCATCCGCCAAGTACCGACAGCCTATTGGCCTGAGTTTTGCCATTATCGACAACGTATCGGAATAGATTGATCCTATTTATTTATTTTCTTCTTTAGTTTATGGCGTATACCCACCCATTTTCTAATGGACCTTTGTCACATTAGAGAAAATATATTGATTTTGCATATTTAGCAGTCCGTCTTTGGTCCTCTACATGAAGAGCCACATTTATCTAGGGCTGATGAGTGAACCATTTTACAACTCTACCTCATTTACTATTATTTTTTCAGGTACTGGAAAAACTTCATTTATCGCCCTTTAAGACCCCATCCATAACATTCGGAATTACTTGTGTAATGTACAAGTATCCGCACAGCCATCCCCATCATCATTTCTCGCCTAGCGAAGCTCAGTAAACATCCGCAACAATCGTGACTAGCTAGTGACTCGCTGGCGACTCTCTGAATGAGATTTTAAGCTCTATTCTATCCTGTGCTTTTTGCACTAGTGTCCGGTAGGGCAATTTTCGAAGACACAAGCCATAACTTATTATGCTTTGTCGACCTAGTCACCCATCTCACATTCATCCTTTTTTTTTTAAGAAGACACGGGATCCATGTCGTAGCACGTGCTCAGAACACTTGAAATGTCATCATGTGCTAGTTCCCAAATATTATCATCGTCAGCGACCACCCAGGCACTTTGGAACACTGGACCACCGCCATCATTGACATCAAGACAGCTCAGCTCGGCATTTTGATTCACGATATAGGCCCCATAGTCTTCAGCTACCCACTCATTGTCTGAAGAGTCCCACTAATCCCAGCTATAGAGGTTTTGAAATCAGCATGAAGCACATCAAAAGTATGCAGATCCGAAATGATACGATAAAGGTAAAACCTACGTTGTCTGATCGTCCTCGACCCAATAAATGCTAGCAATGATGTTATTCTCCTTGGCAAAGCTTGTGAGCAGGTAGACATCGTCCTCCCTCTTGTTGATGCTAGAGCTGGTAGATGCCGAATCGGTGGTCTGTTCAATGCGAAGGGCTCGAATGGAGCCACTCTGCCAGAACGATGCTTTATGAGGGACATCACGTGCGGTGACATTGGCAAAGTGCGTCCACTTGGCTTCCGGAGTGTTAGCCTTCAACGTGCAATAGGTATCGCAGCTTTGTGTGCCACTATCGCCAGTGATCCTTTCCATTGCTTCCATAGGTGGATGAAACAACCCTCGCCTTCAAAGCTTCTCCGACGTATTTATTTCCAGTGATCTTCAGTAGACTGAAGATCGTGACAATTCCTGCAGCGGCCAGTGCTGTATAGCACGCTACACCAGCAGTGGCAATAGCAGCTACAACACAGGTTCCCAGTGCCAGGTTGAAAGATGAAGTGATCAAAGTGCTTAGAACAGTCGCTGCCTGTTCAGAGCGCACGGCCAAGTCGGTAGTGATATTGTCTTGATCGAAGGGTGCAACGCTTCGTGTGACATGAGTCACTTTGAGGTTTTCTCGGAGCAGGAGCGTTGACCGGGAGCCTTCTTGGGAGACTGGTGCAGGATATGGGAGAAGGGCATTGACAGCTGACAGAGCTGAAGCCAGCAATATAAGATGTTTCAACAACATGACTAATAAACAAATCACAAGACAGTGCTATGGGAAATAGAGGGGATAAAAAGTGGGTGAAAATCATAACCCTTGGGATCAATTAATGACTGGGTAGTCCTTTTTATATGATCAATTGTCAAGCTGTTGAGAACGGGAGGCAAGCTGACCTCCTCCATACGGGTAATCTGATATGTCTTTGGTAAAATTCGGAGTAAAGATTAGGTAAAATAAAACGAAATACTACAAAAACAAAAAAAAGACAAAATGTAAACAAGCTACTCAATAAAAACTTTCGGTTGAGATTACAGAGTGAGAGCCAGAGAACCTCAACCGGCAGGGGAATCATCCACGTTCCGTTCTAGCCGTTGTTTCAGAATGGACATTTCTAACATAACTTCTTTATGTACGGATAGAGATGTGAAAATTTCTCTTTTCCAATCTTTCTGTTGGGTAATTTGTTCAATAAACCTGCTTTAATTGTGCGAGACCTTTCTTGTATCAGTAACCCAGTAACCAAACAAGTTACTTCTATAAATTACTCAAACCACTCCATTGCTTAGGCACTGGTGGTATTCGGGATCTCCCGGGATGTGAGAAACGCCCATATCATAAAGCATGATATAGAGAATTTTGCAAAGGACACTTCAGCAACAGTACCTAGTAGGTAGTGTCAATCATATCTTGGTCAAGAACATTATAAGCGGCTCCACTACGACTGACAGGCTTTTCTGGCTACAAGTGGCTACTATTAGTCTTAATTCTCCATAAAAAGCTACCATCCATGGAATAGTATGTTCCCAATTTGATGTTCCGGTTCAGACACAAACTTCCTGGCATCAACTAAGGCACTATCTGATTCGCTCGTTGTAGGAGGAAAGACTGCGAGCCCTCCGAAGCAACAAATATTAGCCTATAGACTCAGAGTGAGTTTAATTAACATTGGGATATTGCTTTGGGTATAGCCCGCTTAGGACTCAGGATATTGAAAGTATTGCCAGTGAAGAGAGACGGATTCGAGGTCCTATTTTGTTCAGGTTGTGCTACCCAAGCCGCCACAACCTTGGAAATTCTGCTCGGAAGTTCTGCTGAAATAGCTAGCATGCATATTTTATGATGAGCCCAGGAGTCAAGGGATGGATTCTTTCCCCGTGTATGGTCGGGGCTGCAGATCTATTATAGCATGTGTTGGACCCAATGTATCTTTGTAGCACAAACTACGTCGACCAACCTTGGAACTCTTGCTGCCAGTAGAAAACCAGATTGTCGGGACTATTAACCCACAGTCACTAATTCTTTATGCAGTATAGTGCCCCAATAAACTTTTGTCAACTTCGTCATGTTGACCGTAGCATGCATGCCATGCCCTTGATCTTCGCTTTATACTTCGGCAGTGAAAAACGTGACCAACAAAGTTAGTTACGATTTGCCGATATCCTCTACCATCATCGAATTTACCCACGAGTTCCTCCCTTGTATGGAATCCCCATACACCACATCACCGTATCTCCCACCTCTTTGGGAACAGACTCGCTCATTTTGGCAACCCCATCTGCACGGCTACCGTCGGGGCAATAACCAGAAAAGTGGACCCGCTTGATAAAGACGATTAGCCCCTCCATTTGATCCCGCCCCTTGGCTGTCATTCGCAGGGCGTAAGGCGTGCGGCACAACAAAGCCGCCGCACCCTAGCGTTCGTTGTACAAGAAGACGTGAGTGCTATCGCTACACCTAGTGTAACATGCGGCTATCTCTATCTGTAGTTCAAAAATGGGGAATTCCCGTTCCGCTTTATGTCATTGGTTCAATTGGTTTTTCGATGGCGAAGTTCCAAACTCCATCCCGCTCGGCGAAAAAAATCTTCTTCGGACCGGTCTGATAGCAGCCAGAGCCGGGGCAAACCGCTAGCCATATAATACTTCCTTTGTGCCGGCAGGTTCAAGTCCAATTTTTTTTTTATTCTTTTAAATCCTATTACTTCCCTTTCAATTACATTATTATTTCACTGTGCTCCAATTGACTCCAATTTGGGAAATTGATTGACCCGCAGAGTGACTCACATTGGAACGAATAATCTAAATCTTCTCAAATCGGATATTATCTACTCTTCTTTCACAAAAAACGACACAGCAGCTATCGATCAAAATCAACCATGGGCTCCGTTGCACCCCACGTCGCCGAGCTTGACGGCTCCAAGTTCAATATCACTCGCTCCACAAACCTGCGAGATGTTCCCCTGCCTGGTTCTCCCGAGGAGTTGAGCCACTCCTACTGCACTGACCACATGGTCTCTGTGCGATGGACTGCTGCTAATGGTTGGGAGACACCTGAGGTGAAGCCTTACGGAAACCTCAGCATTCCTCCCACTGCCTCCGTTCTCCACTATGCCACCGAGTGCTTTGAGGGCATGAAGGTCTACCGTGGCTACGATGGCAAGATGCGTCTGTTCCGCCCTGACTGCAATGGCGAGCGTCTCAACACCAGTGCCCAGCGCTCCTCTCTGCCTGGCTTCAAGTATGATGAGCTCAAGAAGCTGGTTGCCAAGCTAATGCAGATCGATGGCCCTCGTACGTGCCAACCCCCCCCCCCCTCATTCAATATCTATGAAATTGTTACTAACTTCCAACAGGCTGGTTGCCCAAGGAGCGACCTGGTTCTTTCCTTTATCTCCGCCCTACCGTCATTGGTAACGGTCCTCACCTGGGTGTCCAGGTCCCCAAGGAGGCTCTCCTCTTCATCATTGCCGTCCCCTGGCCCGACGTTAGCAAGCTGAAGAAGGAAGGCCAAACCGAGCCCTCCAAGGGATTGAAGCTTTTCGGCTCCAGCCCCGACACCATCCGCGCCTGGCCCGGTGGTTTCGGCTGGGCCAAGCTCGGTGCTAACTACGGTCCTTCTCTGCAGGCCCACGGCAAGTCCCAGGCCATGGGCTTCGACCAGATCCTTTGGCTATTTGGTGAGGACCGTCAGGTCACTGAGGCCGGTGCCAGCAACTTCTTCATTATCTGGCACAATGGCGACACCGGCAAGCTGGAGCTTGTCACCGCTCCTCTCGATAGCCAGCTGATTCTGCCTGGTGTGACTCGCCGCAGTGTCCTCGAGCTTGTCCGTGATCGTCTTTCCAAGAACTCTGTCGGTAACCTAGCACCTCTCGAGGCTGTTGAGCGTACCATCACCATTGCCGAGGTTGAGAAGGCCGCAAACGAGGGCCGCATTGTTGAGTCCTTTGTGTCTGGAACCGCATACTTCATCACCCCTGTTGCTATGATCCGCAACAACGACACCGACATCAGCACCCTCGGCCCCAAGGGCGAACCTGCCGGCTACACTGCCCAGATCAAGTCGTGGCTCGAGGTCATCATGTTCGGCAAGGAGGAGCACGAGTGGTCCTACGTTATCGAGGACGAGGAGAAATAGACGACAACTTCTTTTTTAGAGATGCATAAGCAGTTGCGTTCTGATGGGTTTTATCAGAGAATCTGCATCTTCATGATTTACGGGATTATTTGATGTACATAGAACAAATCCAACCTCTGGGGATTTTTGGAAGAATCAACCAAAGATATTCAATTTAAGATTATTCACGTAGCCGATTCCATATGCATTGTCGCAATTAAGAATGATCTGAGGGGAGAAAAGATTTAGACGGGTATTTTTCAATATCTCATGTCCTCTAGATCTGACATCTCTCCATCATCAGAAAGGACATCAGATACAGCACTGCTTTCGTCCAAATCAACGATTACAGGAGCATATTCGCCCGTTTCCTCGTATTCGTCATTGTCCTCCATTTCCACCTCGATTTCCTCACCATCTTCCAGTTGTATCGTACCCCGTTTCAAAATGTCCTCGTGGGTCAGTTCCCAGTCATATTCTTCCTTGACCCAGGCTTCCAATTTCTCCAGCTCTGTCTTAACCTTTGATTGTGTTCCTTTCTCAACAACTTGATCCACAGCACGTCTGAGTTTCTTGAGCAGGTCTAGCAAGAACTTTCCACCTTCATCTCCATCAATCTCAAAAAGGCCACCCTCAACATCATCACATCGCTGGAGCTGACACAACAATAACCGGACAACGTCGCTCATAAAGGTTTCGCGATCAACGATTGCTTGTTGACAAGTTAATATAAGCCCCAGCAATCGCTTCCACTGCTGGAGACACGAGAAATTCATCATGGTAATCACCATAATGAATGTGAATTGCAATTCTCCGAGCAACTGGATCTCTCCAGTTCGTTCGTCAACAGTGATTTCACCGGATACCGAAGCCGAATTTCGAATAATCAAATCACCCAATGCCCAGGACCGATCTTGAGCGGCGTCTGTTCTCTCCCGGCCAATGGCGCCTTCTCGCCATGTTTGCTTGAGGTCGATGGGAAGAAACCCAAGTTCTTTCTCCTCTTCAGCGCGGTTTTCTGGGGTTTCTGGGTCTTCGCTTGGCTTCTCCTTGAGCTTATCAAGCCCGGGAATATGATCCGCATCACGATCAGCTGTACCGGCAGATGTCAAGTCCCACCGTGGGTGATCATCCACGTCTATTTCAGGGCTGCCAATAATGCGCGTGAGCAGACTGGGCGATATCCAGTCGGTAAGCTGTTGCCAGTCTCTGCGGCCACTTTCCTCGGTTTCCTCGTCTTCTTCCGCCTGTGGCGCCTGTGGCGGATTTGGTGTCGATTCCAGGGTCGAGCCTGGTTGGTTCGAAAGCATAGCTGGTGACACCCGGCTTCGATATCGAAATAGTCCCCCAGTCTGCCAGATGCCTCCCAGATTCGCCTTGAAGCGCATGGCCTCTTGTCGATCGGAGTCGTGATCATTTCGGAGCGATGAGAGCGATTCTGTATCCGTGTTCCATTTCCAGATGAAGATCTCTGGCCCGGTATTTTGATCTCGTACCACGATCGCGGAGTCATTCTGTCCATGGCCTGCTGTGCTGATGTCACCCACGTAGAACCATGCGCCGCACCGGAGAGAAAGACTCTCCGTGGTTCCGGTGTACAGGAAGTGCCATCCTCTCGGTAGATCGCGAATTCCGTGGAACTTGGGCGTTGACGTGAAGGTGATTAGATCGATACCGACAAGGGTCTTGGGAGGGAGGTGGGGGAGGAGGATGGTTGGTGACGGTTGCAGCGAGGAAGACATCGCGGCGGTTCGGATTTATGGTGGTTTGGAACTTGTGGAGGAATCGTTATTGGGTCTGATCAGGTCATTCGCGTGCTGGCCTTGTCCAACTTGAAAAAAAAAAGATTGTTCGATGTTGGGATCCTGGAAAACAGGGAACTGCCATCAGTTCCTGGCAGAAAATACGGTCTCAGACTGGTGACATGTTCCAGCGCATATGGCAGAAAAACTTTATGTAGATCTCCAATAGTGTGTAGGTCGCTGGACTTCGGTGGTTGTCGTGTGTTGAGTTGAAGGTTGCGTTGGTGAAGCTCGCCTTTTTATCGGCCCCGCGATAACGTGAAGCTCCCCGCGGTGAGCGGGCCACTCTACGTAAAGATGACCAGCACATGATGGGAGCCATGGGAACAACTGCTCAGTCGGACCCCACTACAAAAAAATACACTACACTTTAGATTTACAATTTTGGATTTACGAGAAAGACCAAGGTAACTCAAACCAGTTCAATTGATTCAGTAGTCTTATCAGACTACCTAACTCAACAGCGACAGCTGAGTTCGAACTTTTAGGGCGTGATAGAAGGTGAAGACCAGGCGACATAGGCCGTTCCTCGCGTTTATTCCATCCACAATTGCAGGTAGGGCCTGCAGGTTGTTCCCAATCCAACAACGCAAAGACGTAGTAGGATATGAAAAACACTCCTGCATACCTCTAAAGACGGCGACCACGGCGACCACCCTTGCGACGAGTGCTGTCGGAGGGGGTGGGGGTGACATCCTCGATACGGCCAATGCGCATACCAGCACGGGCAAGAGCACGGAGGGCAGACTGAGCACCAGGACCGGGGGTCTTGGTGCCGTTACCACCAGTGGCACGGATCTTGATGTGCAGGGCGTTGATGCCGAGCTCCTTGCAGCGGGCGGCGACGTCCTGGGCAGCAAGCATGGCAGCGTAGGGGGAGGACTCGTCACGATCAGCCTTGACCTTCATACCACCAGTGACACGGACGATGGTTTCACGGCCGCTGTAGAACAGAAATGTGTCAGCTAACGTAATCCAGCATTCTTGAAGAGGGATATGCGGCAATTCCTTCCAGCGGAAATTATGAGGGAGAAACGTACGAAAGATCGGTGACGTGAACGAAGGTGTCGTTGAAGCTGGCGAAGATGCGGGCAACACCGAAAACGAGCTTTCCTGTTCCATGCGAAAATCGAGTCAGCAATCTCGCGTTAAAAAGGATATCAGAGTAAAATTGGGTTTCACGTACCGTCGCCGGAAAGGGGGCCGAGGGAGACGTTCTCCTTAGCCTTGGGGGCAGTCTTGGGGGCCATTGTGGATGGGATTTGTCGTGGATGGAATATGGAGGGAAAGAAAAGAAGAAGCGGGAGATTGAGATTGAGGAGGATGAGATTGCCAAAAAGTGGGTGTGTGCCCTAGCAAATTTACCACTTCTGATTGGTCCTCAAACTCTGCTGGTCCCGGCTCAAGCGACTACTAGTCACGTGTCTCACCGGTCGTGCAGTCGGCCCGGCGGGCGGTGAGTCACCCGAGCTGAGCTTGCCTATTTAAATTTTCTTTCTCTTCCGCAAGACATGACATTTCTTCTGCATTCCAATTGACATCGCGAACTCGTCTGACCCGGTGGAAAAACCGGTGCTTCGATTCAAGCGCTACAAATCACTGTTTTACTAACCACAGACGTTACAATACCACATCTATCTGCAGAATCAGTCAAGTGTGACTCGTTGCCAGAATGGGACGAACCATGGAGGATGCCTCTATTGGCATCATCGGCATGGGTGACATGGGTAAAATGTATGCCCAGCGTCTCAGTGCCGCCGGATGGAGGTAATTTTTCTCCGCCTTGTTTTTTTCCTGGTTGTTCGCAATCCAAGCATCCAGCAATACTTGAATGGTAAGCTCATCCTGATCTCTCCTACTCTACTTCCACTTCCCTATCCCCCAATCCAATGATGACTTGAGTGCATTTGGCTCGAGCATGACTCGGTGATAGCCGGCAAACCATTCTGGTCCCGGTCAATTGCTGAGTCGTCGATGATGTAAAATACTCGCTACCTTAATTTTTCTTGTCTGAGAAGCTTCTTGAAGCTGCCTTGTTCTTTCGATTCACTCCTACTATTTCTCATCACACGATGCTAACAGAATGTTTCGAATAGATTTCTAAAACAGATTGCGTCTTCCTTCTCTTGCGCGTTACCTGGTTACAAGAATCTTAATACTAACATGGACTTGATATTTTTCATTAAAAGGATAAACGCTTGTGATAGACCTGAGAATTATGAATCTTTGACCCAAGAGTTCGCTTCTCAAGTACGTCCCCCGCCGGGCCAATACGCCCAGAGGCTCATCGTATATAGCAAAGAATCACCATTTTCCCGAATGGACATCTCGTTTCGAGACTTAGCGATTTCATTCTTTACAGCGTAGAGGCTGGTGTCATCGACCGAGTCGTGGCACAGTACGGGCCCTGTATGTCCCCAATTGATTTTTGAACCAATGCCCCCCCCTGCATGGATCAATCCATCTGACTCAAGGCTTCTACTTCAAGCAACCAAGGTCGGGGCGATTGTTGGTGGTCAGACCTCATGCAAGGCCCCGGAGCTTGCAGCCTTTGAAAAGCACCTACCGTCCGATGTAGAGATCGTATCATGCCACTCGCTGCATGGACCCAAAGTCAATCCGAAGGGTCAGCCTCTGGTAGGGCATCGCACCAATGTCTAATTTAATTCCAGCCTGGTTCAACATGAACTAATGTCCACCCCCTCGTCTAGGTTCTAATCCAACATCGAGCCTCGGACGAAAGTCTTCAATTCGTCGATCACATCCTGTCCTCCTTTGGATCCAAACATGTTTACATCACCGGCGAGATGCATGATCGAATTACCGCCGATACCCAGGCCGTTACCCATGCCGCCTTCCTGAGCATGGGGACCGCATGGCAGGCCAACAACCAATTCCCTTGGGAAATCAACCGATGGGTGGGTGGTATCGAGAACGTGAAGATCAACATCACACTGCGCATCTATGCAAACAAGTGGCATGTTTACGCCGGTCTCGCTATCCTCAACCCGGCTGCGAAGCAGCAGATTCGCCAGTATGCCGAGTCAGTCACGGAGCTCTATAAACTCATGCTTGGTGGACATCGCGAGGAGCTCAAGCAACGAGTTAAGGCGGCCGGAGCTGCTGTGTTCAAGGAGGGCCAGGAGGCACAAGACCTCTTGTTGAAGGACGAAGTCCTAGACCGGTTCTCTCTTTCCAACCGGTCTCGGGAGAAATCACCTCCCAACAGCCATCTCAGTCTCCTCGCCATCGTTGACTGTTGGTCCAAACTCGGCATTGTTCCCTATGATCATATGATTTGCTCGACCCCGGTATGTCTCAGTTGATAGGAGTTGGTCGCCGTCAAATCTTCAATATGCTAATCTCTCCCCAGCTCTTCCGTCTATGGCTTGGCGTTACTGAGTACCTGTTCCGCAACCCCGAACTTCTTGAGGAAGCTCTAGACACTGCGATTGATGACAATACATTCCGTTCAGATGATCTGGAATTCACATTTGCGGCCCGGGTCAGTAATGCCAATCGCATGATAACACTATCTCATTTCCTTCTTTGGGCTAATCATGATTCTTTTTTTTCCTACAGGCTTGGTCAGACTGTGTGTCTTTCGGAGATTTTGAATCCTACCGTGATCGCTTTGAGCGGATTGCCTCGTACTTTGCCCCTCGGTTCCCCGAGGCTTCACAGCTTGGTAACGAGATGATGAAAACGATCCTGGAGAAGACAACCAGCAATCCTTGAGAAATGATTTGCCAATATGACAAGAATACGCGGTCTTTCGGTCTAATATGTGCTATGCCTTGTATGATAACAGGCGGGGACTAGGGCATTTCGTGGGGCGTTTCGAGGGACTTGGGTGTCTAGTAAGGCAACTAGTCCCGTGTATCATTCAACTTTGTTTATTTATGACTGTAGTGTGGATTTTGATACGAATAATACCCCCTCTTCTAAAGAATCACTGCAGTAAAGTACTGCAGTAAAGTTCTACGGCAGATTGCCTGTTCGGCGATGGCTGAAAAGAGTAGTATGTATACAAAGTTCACTAATGGGCTGTAAGTGGTTCTTCCAATTGTGTAGCAGTACTCTCATCCTCCTGGAATATCTAACCGAACAGTACTTAGGTATATCTTAAAATACCAACAGATGATTGCTTCGACTATATAGGTAGTCTTGTTTTACGCTACAACATACCTATCTGGAAGCTGATTGTCCATGGGGGCGATGCCTTAGTCATCCGTTGTTGGTTGCGATCAGGCTCCCCCAAAGGTCAACCGAGTGGGACAATCGCCTACCCGTGCAGATCGCTTCTCTGCATGCCGCTCTTTCGCTAAACCCCAGTCTTGCCCAGTCGTGGTGGCAGCTGCTGCTCTTAGATCATCCAGCCTGTAACCCGTGCCCGTGACTGCGGAGTTGCCCACCCCCTCCGCCCCTGCGCTTCCCCATACTCGAGCCCTTGCTCCGCGACGTGACCTTTACTCTCCCCGGACCCCAATGCGGCCCTTCGGCACTCCGAATACCTGCGACTGGTCATAGACAGCCTCCGTGGCTAGATGGAGCTCCATGGCTTCCGGACACCAATCAGCGTTCTCTGCGTCCACCCAGCACCGCGCCTTGGGTGACGGGCGGTCTTCTATGAGCCACGATGCCGGTTCAGAGAACGGCAGCTGGAATGATGCAGTCCCCAGGTCGGGGCGGAATGGACGGTCTGGATCAGGTGGTAGCGCTACTACCGGAACCCGAGGGCCTTCGTCGCTGGCCCCGTCGTTTGGCGGACCCGGTAGCTTCAGCGCGGAGCTCAAGAGCATGACCTCACGGAGTACGACACCACGAGCCGATGGAACCTATACACGACGAGCCAGTAAATCGATAGGCGAGGAAGACCTCAATACTACAGAAGAGCGCGTGGCTTTTCTTCGAGGAAAGATCGCCAAGGAAACAAAGATCAAGACCGGAACAGAGAATATGCTCGAGGCACTGCTGGCAAAGCCTCCGAAGCAAACGAAAGAACAGCGCCTAAAGGTAGAATCCGAGCTGAGCACATCGAATCGCAAACTGGCCGAGTTACAACACGAGCTTGAAGAAGAGCTGCTGCGCGCGCAGGCGCCGGCCACAACTCCCCCACGCAGTCGACTTTCCAGCCTTTTTCGAGGGAGTCCCATGCGCTCACCCTCCCGCAATCATGCCGGTGGAGGATCACTGGACGGATACCAAGAAGCTGACGAAGATGGAAACATGGAATCCCCGACATATGTGCTGTCCGAGACACTTCAGGCATTAGAGATCGAGGGGATGTCGCCCGACTTCTATGTGGAGCGCGCGAACAATCTGGTCGAGTTATTTAAACGGCATCCGGCCCTCAAGTATGACCTTGCATGGCCTGTATTTGGCTTGCGTGTTCAGATCATGCTCCTCAGTGACAGCAAAGAAGTGGTTGCCGCGGGCTACCGGCTGACTCGCTATGCCATAGCAGATCGGAAGTCCATTCAAACCATTCGTGCGCTGCACACAGATGAACTTGTCATCTTATCTCTCGTCAAAGAGAGCAAATCCAGCATTGAAAGAGAACAGGCTCTGAAGTTCGTGCGAGCCTTCCTTGATGTCAAAGATGGTGTGAAGGAGATATCGCGTGCTGTGGTTCGCACAATCGTCTCCGTGGCGGAGCACAATGAGGATCGGCTACGGAACATATCCATTATGACCCTAGCGGAAATGTTGATCAAAGATCCAGAACTCGTTGCCTCTTCCGGTGGCTTCTCTGCTTTGCACGATGCCTTGGCAGAAGGCACATTTGGTGCCTCGGAGAGTTTGATCTCTAGCTTTTTGCATATCCTCGACACCCCACGCAGCCGGAAATATCTGCAAGGAGGCGAACTAGAAGCTGTTTTGACGCCTTTCACCGATTCTTTAGCAGACTCTCTTCGCAACGGCCGGTTAAAATCTGCTGCTCGCGCGATCTCCGCCATGCTCAAGACGTGGCCCGGCCTTGTGATTCTCGCTAGGAACAATGCCAAACCATTGCATTCCCTCTTAGAGTCATTGCATTATCCTGACCCTCAGGCCCGTGATCTTATCATGGAACTGTTATTCGATGCGCTGCGAATAAAACCCCCGTCGTGGTCGTCCTCTTTTCTCGCTGGCAGGCGACTCACAACATATGGCAGGGTTTCCAATCTACGTTCTGATACCGAATCGAGACACACGCCTTCATTCACCGAGAATACCAGCAACAAATTCGATCTGACGGCGCATTTTTCAACCCTTATCCTGGCGGCTTTGATCGAGGCTGGTCTGCCCAAAGTAGGAACACTCTTGTGACGGAAGCCACAGAAGATGCTAACTCGGTATAGGCCCTTTCGGATCTGATCGAAGATGAGACAGATCCCTCGCTCCGACGGAAAGCCACTCTTCTCCTGACTGAAGTGCTAAAACTTGCTCATCACTCCCTACCATCGGCAACCAGTGCCAAACTCCAAGTCCTTCCAAACCTGATTCCCCCCGCAATCCAATTCGACACCGACAACCATGACGTTTCAACGTCGACTATTTTCCAGATTGAAAGTATCAATCGGACGTTGGCTCGCTCCGGGGCCTATTCAGGCTCAGGTCGTTACAATATGGACGTTGATTTCACGGCCTCTTTGCTGCCGGGTGAGCAATCAAAGGACAAGTTGAGCCCGACGATGGATGAACAAACATTCCGAAATGCCATTATGGAAACTCACGTGTTAAACACTTCCAATTACATCAAATGGAAGTGGGATCTTATTCACCGTCTCGTCGAGGGTCCGCTCACGAACCCTAAGCGCATGGATGAGGCCATCAAAGGCTCTAAATTTATGAAGCGACTCATTGGGTTCTACAGACCATTCAAATACCGCTTCGCTCTTGTCCCAAACACAAAACCAAATCAGCGCTACGTTCGGACAGGTTGCGCCTTGATGCGAACCCTTGTTCAGACTTCCGAGGGCACGAAGTACCTCGCCGAGAACAAGTTTCTCCGGCAGGTTGCCGAATGCTTGGCACAATTGGATCGAATGAGTGGGTTGACTTCTGCGTCGCCACTCTTCTCGCGAGAGCAAATGACCAACACAATGAGTGGAGGTTATTTTGCAATGCTAGGGACGTTGAGTGGTGACGTGAAGGGGCTTCTCATGATGGAGAGATGGCATATGCTCAATATGTTCTATCACATTATCGAGTTGCAAGGACGCAATGATCTCATCCAAACCCTTCTAGGCAACATGGACTACAGCCGAGATAGTCACCTGCGCGTCATGCTTTCCAAAGCCCTCACAATTGGATCCAAAGAAATCCGCATATTTGCAACCAAGCTTCTTCGCAAGTATGCCGTCGGCGGTGATAATGTGCCAA
Source organism: Penicillium manginii (assembly GCF_028828005.1). Classification (NCBI taxonomy): domain Eukaryota; kingdom Fungi; phylum Ascomycota; class Eurotiomycetes; order Eurotiales; family Aspergillaceae; genus Penicillium; species Penicillium manginii. The sequence continues at coordinate 711,518 of NW_026643110.1, read as the reverse complement.
CGCACGTGGCAATTGGAAATGCGGAATGGGTTGTTAAGCTTCTTGTGACTCAGCTATACGACCCGGACGTCACTGTTTGCCAGATTGCTGTGAAGATCCTCGAAGAAGCGTGCAACCAGCGTGATTATCTCGAGTACGTGGTCAAGTGTCGACCTTCTCTTGACCATTTGGGTGAGATTGGTGCGCCACTGCTCCTACGCTTCTTGTCAACTTCGGTTGGCTACCATTATCTGGACGGTCTGGACTACATCACGCAAGAAATGGATGACTGGTTCCTCGGTCGAAACGACTCATATGTGGCCCTCGTGGAAGCAGCATTGTCAAGGGCCTACGTTGATCAACCACGACGCAGTAGCTATGCACCCGAAGACCTGGTTGACATGCAAGATGTGGGTGTCGTGCCTCCACACTTTTACCGAGAGCTTGCCCGAACTGCTGAAGGCTGCAAGCTTCTCGAGCAATCTGGCCATTTTAGCGAATTCGCATGGACAATCCGAGATTTCAGACTCGAGGAAGAGGATTACGAAGTACTCCTTAAGGTTAAGGGATGTCTCTGGGCCGTAGGCAATGTCGGGTCAATGGAGCTTGGCGCTCCGTTCCTTGAACCAGAGATTGTACAACGCATTGTAACGATAGCTGAGAGCGCAGGTGTTTTGACGATGCGAGGCACTGCTTTCTTCGTCTTAGGGCTCATCTCCCGCAGCAAGCACGGGTTACAGGTATTGCGAGGTTTTGGATGGGACTCTGCCATTGACCAAAATGGGCAATATCTAGGCTTTTGCCTACCGACAGACCATCGCAAACTATTCCTAGTAAGTCCACTTCTATCTACTAATATGGTTCAATGACTAATTAAGATAGATCTCGTTCCCCGGTTATAATTCGGATGCCGCCAAACGTACATCCCAAAACAAACTCAAGGAGGCAACGACAGACCCGGACGTAACCAACCAAAAGATTCTGAAGTTGATTGTCGATATGGGTAACACGGTGCTTTCGAAGCGAGCAGCCACAGACCTGCATAGGTATCGTCTCTCCCCTTCATGCCTCTGCAAGTAACTACTAATCATACATGGTCAATAGCATCAAATCCAAACAACCTGAAAGATTCCATCAGGTTCATCTTTTCCGCAAAACCCTCTGTATCCTCGAGAGTCATCATTTCCGACTCCCAGCTCGGCGGTTTGCGATTGATTTGTTCGACAAGACCGTCATGCGCCGAATCGTTCTTGACGAAGATTCTTCTGGAACGGATTCTGATTCGTCTTCATAGAGATCGAGGACATTATTCAGATGATAGATCAATTTTATATCCGCCCACCCCCCAATCCACATTGCAAAACTACCTTCCAAGGTTGCTACCCTTTCGGAATACTCCTGCACTGCAAAACTGCTCGCGGCCACCATACCGCATAGCCTTTGATCGATTCGGAAATATATGGTCGTCTGAAGAGGCTTGAATCTGCTGTGTTATAAGCAAATGATAACGCGCTGGGATCTGTTTCTATTCTTTTGTTTCACTGTTCTGTGCATCTACTTTACTGGCATGGCGGTGAATTTGGCCTTGGATGAGACACACGAAATGATATCAACTGCATGTTCTGCGTAATCTTAATTCCAACACTTAGCAACAATATGTGGTAGTTTGTGTAGCTCATCGTCTTCGCTATTGTGTTTATCCAAATAATTTCCTATTAATAGTCACCGTAGGCGGCATGCGGAGATGCCCTACACCGAAGGCTGACCTACCCCCCTGGGTCAGCCGGACGTCAATGCACTTTGCTTGTCGGCGCAACTTCTTTTTCATTATCTTCAACCAGTACCACTATCACAATGCCTGGTTAATATCAAGTAATTGCGGCAGATATACAGACTGTTTACTTAGTGGTCATCGAGTATTTCCTAATCAGCAATGGCCGAAGAGCTGAACGCAACTACAAAGGACCCAATAGCCACTAGAATCATAAGTGGAGGCACCCAACTCACAATTAGACTACATTCCATCGGTCCCAAGTTTTAAATAATGCTGGACCACGTATCTTATCCCTTCATATCTTCTTCCATCACCTTCTGCCCTAATAAAGTTCCTGGTGGTTGTATGTTCTCCAAACCCGTTCCATGGTCGAGAACGGTCAAATTTTCTTAGCCATGTGATTCGAGCAAGACTTCAATTGTGTCCGGGAAACACATCCGGCCTATTAAAATTAATTATGAATTAAGCCACTTACTAAACAACCGCTTTGATCAAAAACAAGAGTGCTGAAGATAACAAATATATTGCATCATGATGAATTCTCATTTAAAACCTCCTTCTGCCTAATAGCTGGTTACTGGCACTCATTATCACAATGTTATTATTATGCCCAGGTGCCTGTTAAATTGCTAGGCCAATTATTCCATTAGCCAAAGCACCAAATCATGGCATCCAGTACTACAAGCGGAGACAGAGATTCAACCGCCTCCAGGCAAATCTCGCCCGCCCCATATCTCAACTTCAACCAAATAATATCCGGGAATGCCGCGGAACCGTTTACCCTCGAGTCCTTCGTCGACTATCTGTCCCAGAACCATTGCATTGAATTATTGGACTTCCTTTCGGACACGAAGAACTATATTGACGCCTATCGTGCTTCAGCCCCTGATCTTTGCCCCACGAAGATGACATCGGACTCGCGGCGTTTGGGGAAGCAATGGAAGATTTTAATGAGCACATACATCATGTCGGGAGCTCCGGATGAGCTCAATATCCCAGAGCACATCCGTATCAGGCTGCTTGATCATGTTAACGTTATGGTCTCACCACCCAGTCCAACCGTATTAGACCCTGCTATAAGCTACGCTCATCAGCTACTCACAGACAGCGCACTGTTGCCATTTATTCAGAGCGTACGCTCGACTGGGGATCGAAACATCCGGAACGGAGGAAACGGTCGAAATGGAGGAAACGGTCGAAATGGAGGAAACGGTCGAAATGGAGGAAACGGTCGAAATGGAGGAAATGGTCGAAATGGAGGAAACGGTCGAAATGGAGGAAATGGTCGAAATGGAGGCAACGGTCGAAATGGAGGCAACGGTCGAAATGGAGGCAACGGTCGAAATGGAGGCAACGGTCGAAACAATCATGGCACTGGTGGAAACTCACTGTCTTCATTACCAGAGACACATGACGATAGCCAAAGAAATCTTCATACTGCTTCTGGAGCTTTGACAAACCAGGATATACGGTACGTACACGATACACGTTCACGAAGATCTCAGCGGGCACTTAACGTTTTTCAAGACAGGCTAATGAGCCCAGCCAAGTCGTAAGGCCCATTCACATTATTGCTGAGTCGAGCATTCAGGAGGAACATTCTTCAGGTGTCACGGGACCTCGAAAACGATGGCGGACACCTTTTTTGCGACTGGGGACAGGTTTTTGGGACAAATTAGTGTCTCGTTTTAGTCCAAAATCCTCAGTCGGTCGTAGTTAGTTAAAGAAAGTACAAACGAATACAACCCCTACATGCGCGTAAGAAACAATACCTCTGTGCCAAGGCAGGGCGCTAGGGGCGTGTAGAACTCGACATTATACTCCTACCTCACGGGGGTCTTGAGGAAGTATATACCTGATATTGTACAATTATCTATATTTTCACTCGTTTCCCCTTATTGACTATGTGGTCCACTCAAATGTGAGTTTCAAGTTCGGAATCTAACGGGGCAGTAGATTATCTAAAGTTGACCCGCCGATCGCCGATCAACCCACCGGGGAGCTTTCTCCCGATGTCATCCAACACCTGGGGCGCCACCTCCCCACCATTTTCCTTTCTTCGACTCAGCAACCTTCCATTCAGCAGCCCTGGATTCGGCCATGGATCACACTGAAGCCGTGTCTATAGGGCCCTCGCAGCCTGCCAATGCTGATATTCCGACCGTGGAGAGCTCAGATGTCTCCGGGTCTGAACCGCGTCCGCCTCGTGAAGTAGACCTCGCCCACCTCGCGGTCCGATTGATACAATGCCAGCATTGTTCGCGCCCGTTGAATACACCCTTGCGACTGCCATGCGGCAACTCCATATGCCGATCATGTCTCCCGCCAGCCAGACCCAGGACGGGCATCACTTACCCGGTGGCGGAGGGTCGCGAGGAAGAATTTACCTGCTACTGGGAAGGAACGAGCAAATGTTCCGGAGACCACTGCGTCGGAGATTGTGGTACTGATGTGATCTTATCCAATATCGCTATCTTGTTCCAAGAAGAGCTCGCGTTCCCAAGCACGGAAGATGCCGAGGTCCAGGAGGAGAACAATCAAGGCCGGGCTATTCGTTGGGTGGTTGATCGCAGAGAGGACGCAAAACCAGAGACTCACACAGCACACGTGGGAAGGCTTCCGTGGCTACAAGGGATCTATTTACTAGCCTGGGAAGGCCGATTTCCCTATCATGTATCCCAAGTGACCTACGAGGAGCGGACTGGGCAAGACTATAGCCCGCAAGATATCTCTCATATCCAGAAGCTGAGAGACCGGCTTCGCGGGGAACTTGACTGCCAAGTATGCTATTCTCTCATCCTGGACCCTCTAACGACACCCTGCGGTCACACCTTCTGCCGGAAATGTGTTGCGCGAGTATTGGACCATACCGATTTGTGCCCTGTTTGCCGGCGTAAGGTCGGTATGCCGTCAACTATTCAATCCGAGCCATTGAATAGCACCCTGCTTCATTTGATCGATCATTTTTTCCCGGATCAGGTCGCTTCTCGGCGAGAAGCCCTTGCTCAGGATGAAATTGGAACCGACCAGGAAAAAAATCTGCCGCTATTTGTCTGCACTATGTCATTTCCAACGATGCCGACGTTCTTGCATATATTTGAACCTCGATATCGTCTCATGATTCGACGAGTCGTCGAGAATGGAGATGGTAAGTTCGGTATGGTCATGTACAACCGGCGCGGCCGACCACAAGGAGAAGAGCTCGGGAGTGTGCCATTTATGCAGTATGGAACGCTGCTGATGGTTGAGCGATATGAACTTCTTCCAGACGGACGCAGCCTTGTGATTGCAACCGGTATATCCCGCTTTAGGGTACTCGAGGCGGGTGAATTGGATGGTTACCATATCGCTCGTACGGAGCGTGTTGATGATCTAAATCTAGCAGATGAAGAAAGACTCGAAGCAACCGAAACAGCGGCAGCTGCGATTCCAGATCCATCTCTAGGGCCAAATGCGGAGCCACCCTTGGACTCCCTGTCAACTCAGGAGCTCCTTGCCCTAGCACGGGATTTTATTCGCAAGCAGCGCCAAGCAGGTGCGCCTTGGCTCCACCCACGGGTCATGCTAGCATATGGGCCTGTGCCAACAGATGCAGTTCGATTTCCGTGGTGGTTTGCCAGTATCCTGCCCATCTCCGAGGAGGAGAAGTACCCTATACTATCTGCTAGGAGTGTTAGGGAGCGACTAAAGATCTCAGCACGTTGGGCAAGAGAGCTGGAGGCTCGTGACTGGTACGTCCAACCTACTAAGACGTCAAGATTCATCTAACAACCAGCATTAGGTCCGCCCGCTCGTCACTCAATTCTGTCTTATGACTAGCCGTCCCTCTCCTCGTATTTTGCATCATCCCCCTGGCCCTGTCATTCAAGCCTTTCTACAGTATCTTGACTTCATTGGCTCCAAACGTTCTAACGTCCTTCACGCCATTCTCGTTCTCAATATCGGTTTCATTCGGCGGTGCGCAACCTACTTTCCGAGATAGCAACCACCAGCTCCCCAGCCATCATGATCAACCCCCCCAGTCACGTGGAAGAAAGCAGGGAGACCTATATACCCCAGACTTTGGTCATAGGGACGTTCTTGGCGATTTTCCTCGCCCACGTGGGCGTGAATTTCCTCCAGGTCGTGCGGAGGGGACGCCGACGGAGACGAGCGCTCGAGTTGCAATTTCCTCAGCCTTTGCCCCAGCGTGATCGCGGTTTAAATGGAGAGCAATGATGGATCTGTAGATGATGATTCTTAAAATACAGGAGAGGGCACCCGGTTGTGTTGGATTGTGGGATCCAAAGCATTCAAATTCCGGGTGATATTTACCTCAATCACCACACCCCTTCTACATAACGACATACGTTTGATTTGATTCCCTACAAGCGACTCTATCTGTTTATTTTATTCTAATGTTGAAAATACTTGTCCCTTGGGAGGTCAAGGTTACTGTCCCGGCGGGTCTGCAAATATCGCCGCCTATTTTACCTAAATCTCCGAATTTTAGTTCCGTTGCCAGGTGTCTTGCATGAGGAGTGTGTATCACTATGACAAAGCCATATCCGATACACAGGTGGCACAACGCCACCGATTGTTTTCCACTTTTCCTCTTCGGTATGGTGGAAATCTGGCGGTGTGGGCTTTACTACACTACATAACGAGGACTCGGTTCCAAAGCGTGCTTCGTAAACAAGTCAACTTTTTTTCCGCACCAATTCCCATGGCTTCAAGTTTGGAGATGGAAGAGGAAAGAGGAAAGCAACTTGGAAAATGTTCGAGATAATATCATGGGTCAAATCCCGAAGACTATAAGTTCCTTGCTCGAAACGGCTGGTTCAGGAGCGATACGAATACTCGGAGACACCTCCAATAGCGTTCTCACCACCGACGATAAATTGGTTGCATAAGCCAGTTCGCACTTGAACTCGAAAGTTCAGTCCATACGAGTAGTCTCAGTGCTCAAACTCATTTTCTTGCTGTGAACATATACCCTCCAGCTAAGATGAAGCACTCTTACTTTGTGGTAAACCTCAACAATATTCATTATGTCTAGGCGACGGCACATAGCGACATGAGACCAATACCTGTTTATGTTCTGCGCTTCTCGAAGAGGGAAGTCAGCATTTTCAGACAAGAGGGGTTGGATGCCACCATTGCTGAAACCCTTGCATCGATGCACAACGGGCACGAGAATGAGCCTTTGCCTTTGGTAGACGATTATACCGGAAAAGTCCAATACAATCATCCGCGCAGCTTACTATCTAGCTAGGTATTACATGATCCGTGCATAAGCAACGTGCATCGGGGCTACTTTGGTCATGTCAATTAGTCTACGCAAATATAGGAAGAAAGCTCGAACACAGCAAACGTGATTTGAATGTGGTCAACTGTAATGTCTTCAGAGCCTAGTACGCAATCCGTTGTCTAGTATACCTTGACCCCCTTGAATCCATCCTTACTATACATCTTCGGCATCATGACTTCAACGCGTCAACCGCAACCTATACATGTAAGTGACCCCTATTTCCCAGCCTTGACCCGGAGTGATACGATTTGCTGACACAACCCAGGTCAGGTCTCTACATGGTCACTCCAATCTCATCGCTGCAAAGAAGCCTTAGGAAGTTAGCGGCAGTTTCAATTTGAATATGGGATAAGTATGTTATCTCATACTGTTGCAACAAGCTTAGAATAGTTGTCAGTTTGCTGATCTTATTAAAATCTTTGTGAGTTATAAGGAACTTGATAAGCTAGTGCGCAGTGAGATTAATAACTTGATATAGTGGTTTGCTTGGTTGAATTTTAATATAGAGTATGGGTAGTCTACTAGTAGGTAATTGTGCATGCGAGCGTGCGGGTAATGGGAAGGGGTCAATACCCTCCGCCCGCTAATAACGCCCAGAGCTGTATTTATATGGAACATTTCCAGAAAATTAAGGCACGCGACATCAATAGCTTTCTCAAGTAATCAATTTGTCTAATGAAGGAATTGGTCAGATTAAATGTATAGACTCCACAGGCTACCCCCTCGTAATCGTGTTCCTCATCTTGAGTTCTACGGGATTTGGTTAGCTTGGCCAGTTCATAAGTACTAGTCGCCAACTAGTCGCTTGAAGGACCCTGTTATGTACCCACGGAAGTTTTGCGACCAGCCTTGCACGTCCTGAGTTCGAATATTATTGCCAAACAATTTCTCTACTGCTCACGTTTCATGATTTCATAAAAAGAGGACTCCCGATGGACTCGTGAAGGATGTTTGCAAGCACTGCGGGTTGAGTCCCAATGCGGGACCGGGGCACACGAGCAACGAAATCTGCGGGAAACTGCCGATAAAAATGCTCTTCCAAAGTCGGGGCGCTTCAAGTTGGGGCAGTACAGTGGAGTTTGGGCCCACCAATGGGACCAATAAAAGGGGCGGTTCATATATTCGTCACTTTATGTAGATCTCTACGTCAGTCACCAACCAATACAGGGGTTCAAGGGTTGAACATGAACATTTGTTGATATACCTCAAGATGATTCTAGAATGCACCTAAAAAGCCGGCAAGTCTTCCGTTGGTCTTAGTTTGAGCTGTCAATGCTTCAACAAGCTGATACTGTTTTGCAATCTCCGTCCAAGGAGTAAGAATGAGTCTTGTTTTAGAGATGTGGGTCTTCAAATATGTCAGACATCCACCTTGTTGAGTTTGGAGTTTCGACTATTTCGTGGCCTTTCCCCTGAGTGGAAAGGGCGTAATCATGATCATTGGTCTGATTTTCACTGGAGTTTCACCTTTATGGCAATGGGATAAATCAGGAGGAGACAGGGCAACAACAGCATTTAAGCCGCCAACATTAAGATCGACACGTTCAGCCTGTTTGGGATGCAAGGGCTTCGCCTTACATTCTTTGCTTATTCATATGTGTCACGCTGTGCCCACCTTGTTGTTGATGTGCCCTGCTCAAATGCTCTGACTCGCGACGTCGAATCCAACACCACCCACCCAACGGAGTCCAGTCCGATGAGCCTCTAACCACACGTTGCAAGATGTCAAAACCACCCTTCTGGGCATTTCCCCTTGTCTCGGCATCCACGTGGCTAGGTACACAGTCTTTGCTTGATATTGAGCCCGTAAGAAACTTACTAATTGTTCCCCAGTGACGCTCGTCGGGCTACTGGGCCATTGGTTCCTGGTCGGCCAACCAAGATATGGCCGAATGGAGTTTGACCAAGCCGTTCCGTAAGTTCTTCTTTGACAGAGCGAACTATAATATAGGAAGATCTTCAAGTCATTGACAATGGATTGCCAGATTCATTTCTGATCTAGCAGCACAAAAACTATGGCCGTTTTTCCTGACCGGCTGTTTCATCACAACATTGTTCTTTAATATGTCCTTCTATCAATTCGTTCGAAGGAAGGAACACCACAGCAATATCTGCATCTACTTCTCTTTCATTATCACTATCATTGGAGGTCTCTCATTACTCATGATAGGCGTCTTCGACAATATTGATTTCAAACATCTTCATGATGTTTTTGTCACTGTATTCATGTGAGATCTCTTTCGATGGGGTAATATTGCCGTCATTAACGATTATCAGAGTTGGGTACTTGATCGGTGCGGCTACAATCTGCATAGATTATTTCTACTTAATGACCCTGTATGGGGCCGAACGGCGCATATTGTTCGCCAGCTTCTTCATCAAAATTTCCTTCATTATCATCGAGCTCGCTTTCATCTTACCATTTCGCATTATGGCGGGGATGCACCACGCAGAAAAGAATGCAGCCGCGATTCTCGAATGGAGTATGCCATCACTAAATCTGCTTATGTCTTGACTCGGCTAACTGGATACCAGCCACTGCTTTTATATTTACGGGATACATTCTATCATTCGCTGTTGACCTGATGGATGATGAGGATGATTATTACCATTCTTCACACAAGTACCATCAACTCGAAATGAGCACTGCATTTTAGGATCTGAGACCCTCTGGAAGGGCATTGTATATAGACTGATCTTGATTACGATTTCAACTCAAATATCTTCCCCGTCATATCGACGATTCATTCCAGTGGGTGTGTTGTGGGTACATATATCAGCTTTTCTTAAAATATTTACAGTGCGAAGACACTGCCCAGGTAGCAGAACTCGCGCCAGATCCTTGCGATGAACATTCATCTATGTTTCAGCGGCCGAAGTTGCATTTGCGATTGAGAATCCCCAACAATGGGCAGCTCCAGCACTTCAAATTATTAAAGTTGTTGATAATCGATTTATGTCAAAAATCAAATAATCCAGATAGATGAGAAGGATAAGAAAAGACAGTTAAGTCTTTGATTCGTCCTTAATGGATGTGAGGCTAATTTCGATGTATCCCTTTTTAGGCAAGAGTGCACCGCTTAGTAATAACCGCGTCCAGACGCGACGAGACGCGGTGACGAACCAAACCAGCAGGAGTGTTCCAATATCTCCAGTACCTTTCGTGGGACATATTGCATCGGCAATGACGAGCTTAACGTTATCCTTGGGCCCACCGGCTCTGGTCAAACTCCACGATGCCCTCACATGCCTTTCCAAGTTTAGCGACACCGTTGCCATCGAGGCAGAGCATAGTGTGGTATGTTTGGAACAATCTCCGAATTAACGAATGGCTTACTGACATATAGCGGCATTTTGAAGCTTCGACTCAGTGTTTTGAACAGTACGAAAACGGCATTTGCATCGTTTGTCTGTGAGAAGGATTCTTTCTTTGAGAGCTACTCGTTTCAGACGCGCGTAGATGGACGGGGACCGTATCAGACTCAAAGTCAGGGTCCGGAGCGGTTCTTTTGCCAGATTTTAATCAGGGTGAGTTAGTGAGACACATCCAGGCTGGCTATTCCGCACCGATACTCATCCCGGTACAGGCACTTCTTTCTATCTTCCGTGGCCGGGTCGATCGAAATAAGGACACGGCCGTTGAGCGCTGTGAGATGGAAATTCACGAAGATTCTAATCAAGCAGAGTGCAGATTGACTGTGAAGATGATCTGCGGCTTGGGTGAGCTCTCCCAGACCTCTCGAGTCCAACGAAAACTAAATATTTTAGGCGTAATAAAATCATATAAGCTCACCTACGAGCCGGCGGCGATTCAACACGCCGTGTTTGACAGAAGCAAGACAACAAATCAATGGACTGCCGATCCCCGATTCTTGAAGCAAATCATCGACCACTTCAGCATGTCAGCTGAGCAACTGGATATCTGCGCCGAAGCCGGTAAAGCCACATTCACAAGTTTTACAACGAAGATCACGGAAGGCAAAGGTACGGCAAGCGTTCGCTAAGTGATACCGGGGAGTATATTCGTTCTATCAAGAGCTAATAACATCACAGAGGTTCTCAAATATCCCGTCCACACATCAGTAGCCTGCGACAGAAAAGATTTCGAGGAATTCCTCATCGAAGAGAACATGCACATTGCCATAAACCTCAAAGATTTTAAAGCAGTTGTCGCGCACGCTGAAACGGCCAATGCTACCGTCACAGCACGCTACACCCTCCCTTGCAAGCCAATGCAACTCGCATATGAGTTCGAGGGCATCCGTGCTGAATTCACGGTCATGACTCGCGGCGAAGTTGACGGGGAGGAAGTATCGTCAGCGAGGGCGGTCATTCCGCAATTGTCACAGCGTCCAGCGACGGCACAAGCGGCCACGCCAGCGCCAATTTCTCTCAGAAGGAATGAGACGCCGCGGGTAGCGCCGAGTACTGAAATGCCCCCTCCGCCTGCGCGGGCGCGGTCCATTCGTCCGTTGAAGGGGGGCTCGACGCAGGAAAATCTTACGCCTAGGTCGACGATGGATCGGCCGTTGGCTTCTGCGTCGATGGACTTTGACAGTCTTTTCGTGCCGCAGGATGATGATAGGCAGTGGGATGAGATGAATGACGAGGATGAAGAGGAACCTCAAGACATCCTTGGGTGGGATGCATCAGGCCAGGAGACGTTTGAGCCTGTGTTGCGAGATATCGAGCCCGATTTCTCGAAGCCGGCTGCTTCCCGTAAGGAAAGTCGTAATAATAATGATGAAATGGGTCTCCCGCCGACACAGCGCATGTCCCAGGTATGGTTCGATTCCGTGTTTGGTTTCAGCCTCGTGCTAATGCAGAATAGGTCCGCGGCTTTGGTCTCTTCGACTGAAGGACAGTGTTGGTGGACACAAGCAAGTTATCCAAAATATGCCCTGTGCGCTGCGGCTTGCAGATGAAATCACTCCACGATCACCCAACTTGTCGCACATCCAGCACCAACCCCAACAACTCTCGCACCTGACACATCACCAGGAAGAGGGATCAAGTTATACTTCCCCGCGACATTCCCTCGGGCATCTGTGTCTGGTCCACAATTCCCATGCTCGCCCCAGCCAAACGTAGCCACATCACCATTCTCCAAGAGCGCAAGAACATGCTCACTACCAACGCCAATCTCACTCAGAGGCGGCAAATCTGGCGGAGGAAGTTGGCCACGATCATTGCGGCCCCAAGCAATAAGGGAACCCGCAGCGCGGGCATTCAGCGAATCGAACCCAATATCAGAATCAGAATGGCTGGAGGAAGCATGTACATAAATATCATGCCAGCTAGCCCCGATATCAATATACTCACTCCAGCCACCTCCACTCCCCTCAGCAGCAAAGCGTAAAGACTCAGGAATCCGCATAATCCCCCACCGATTCCCCTCATCACCAAGAATAACAAACTCACCCGCACTTCTCCGCCCAAGAATAACAGTAAATTCGCGCCCACAAACAGCACCCGTAGCGAGGAACGGAATGCCCTCGACCTTAGCAGGCCTCCAAACAATCTTCTCCTTCTTCAGCGACTCGCCCAATTGCCCCTTCCTTGATCCGCCCCAGCCATAAACCTCGCCACTCGAAAGGATAGCCACAGTATGACCCATCCCACTCGCTACCGAGACAACCGTCGTACGGGAAGGGGGGAAATCCGGAATCGAGAGCCCCGGTTCAACAAAGATCTGGGTCGGGCTCGGATTCGTTGCGACAAGATCGTTGCCTAATCCCAATTCACCCTTTGGCGTCGAGCCCAGGACAAAAACTTTATCTCCCGCGGATGAAACGAGGATACTTCCCTCCCACGTTGTGGAGATACATTTGAATGTATCGACATTCTCGGTAGTAACAGGGTCCGTGAGAATCAGCCGGCGAAAACGGAGGATGTTTTCTTCGATTTGCGATTCGCGCGCGTCTTGATCTTGATCTTTATCCTTATCCTGTGGGTTTTGGATCTGGGATGGTCCGCATCTTTTGTCCGTGTTGCATCCTGTAGCATGGACATGTCCTGAGTCCGTGAGGAGGAGAGTATGATTTCCCCCCGCGGCGATCTTTGTGATTTTGTCGGTTGGTGCGGGGGAGGTGAAGAGACATTCTGTTGGTGCGGAGACGTCTTCGGTGTGGCCGATGGCTAATTGGCCTGATCCGTTGGATCCAAAGGCGAATACTCTCATCTTCACTTCTGGGACCGCTTTGCTTGGAATGCGTACTGTATGTACTTGTTCGTGTTTGATATCGATGGCGGTGATAGTTTGGCCGGATCTATTTGACCGCCTTGGTGGCCGCCTTGGTCACTTGTGCTCTGCTGCCCAAGTGTACTGCGTTCAGGTTCTGTCTACAATTTAAAGAGAGGAACAGGTAAAATCTTAAGCGATAATTATCAAGCCAAAGCAATGATCATTCAGCCATGAATATGTAGGTATCAACATCTAATTACAAGCAGGCGACGACGGCCCGCATCATCATGCAATCCATGCAATGTCCAAAACGGAACAGCGACAACGCTCGGTCACTGGGGATATCCCAAAAATTTTGCAAGTCTCAAAAGAGAGCAAAGACCCAAACCCATAAGAAACAAAACGCCATGCAAATATATCAGCCCATTTATTGTGGGGCAGATTTCTCATTCGAGCTGGAGAAGTGCTCCTCCGTCCGCTCGCTGGTATCCATCCTTCCACCAGAGAGATTGTGCTCTCGCTCCTCGTCCGATTCCGCAGCCGGGGGCAGAACGAAGTTGTCGTGCTTAGCCGACTTCTCCATACCCTTAAACATGGGGCTAGTGCGGTGGAAATATGTGTGGACATGGCCCTCGAGCAGAGAGTCATCAGTGTCATCGAAGTTGGCCCCGTCATTCTTCTCGTTCTCGGTAACCTTCTGGGCCATAGCAGCCTCCCACTCAGCTCGGTATTCCTCGACCTTTTGCTGGTAGTCCAGCTCGGCGTCGTAGAAACGGCCCTTGCGCAAAATGAAGCGCTCGTACCAGGATAGATGCTTGGGGTGCACAGCCGCCCCGTGGTAGTCCTCTTCGCGACCTTGACGGAGGAATTGCCAGCGGCGTTCTTGCTCCTTGAGATCCAGACCAGTGGTATCAGGCAGGAAAGCCAGAGTCAGAACAACACCGGCCAGACCGAACCAGGGAACGACGTAGAACTTGGTCTGAGTGTCGATGTAGTTGTAGAGCACGGAGGCCAGGAGGGCGCCGCTCTTACCGGCCGCAGCGGAGAGACCGTGGGCGGTGGCACGAATAGGAGTCGGGAAGACCTCGGCGGCAACCAGGAACGACACGCAGTTGGGGCCAAACTGGTTGAAAAAGGAGCTGAGGAAGTACATAGCCTGGAAAGACTTGATGTTCTCAGGGCGAGTGTAGTACTCGTAGTGGAAGCCAGGAACAACGAAGAGAATGAAACACATCAAGAAACCAACAGTTTGCATCCACTTACGGCCGTACAGCTTGTTGTCAATGAAGAAGGAAGCCATATAATAGCCAACCAGAGAAACACCAACATTGACCAAATTCCACAACCAAGTGGGCATCACGGAGCTAGAGCCAGGGCTAAGAACTCCGATAAACTCACTCTGGAAGAGCTTGTTTCCGTAGAAGAAGACATCGTTGGCGAACCAACCACCGGCAGTGGCGATAAGACGAGGACCGAAGTACTTGAAAGTGAGACGCAGAGAGTCGACATCGTATCCAGTAACAGATGCCTTCTTCTTAGCAGCAGCAAGTTGCTTGCTAGCGGCCTTCATGTGGTAGGCACGGTAGTAAACAAGCCACAGGGTTCCGACGGCGGGGAGAGCAAAGGAGATACGGTAGGTCCACTGGGTGGAAACGGCCGAATAAGGGTTGTTGCCACTGCCGTGGTGGAAGCAAAGCAACAGGATAATCAGAAGGACCTGGTTGAAGAATTGGCCCCAGCCCTGCATGAGGAAAGCACTGGTAACCTTGCGGCCACGATGGAGGCGATCATCCTTGGTTGAGATCTTTCCAGAGCCAACAGCGTTTTCCATACCGCTGGTGGCAGTCATGGGGTACTCGCCGCCTATGTAATGTTAACTTCGCAGCTCGCCATGTGGCTACCTTCTGGAAGGTTGGGAAAGAATAGAACGTACCAACGCCGACACTGTAGAAGAAGAGGGACCAGGCATAGCAAATTACCCAGCCGTTCTGGGTGACACCCCAGGCGGCGGTCAACATGATCAAACCGATAAACATGATGGTCGCATCCTGAATCAGACCCCAACGACGGCCAATCCTGTATTGAAATTAGCATGGGAATCCTTCCATTCTGGTTCTCCGGCTCTGCAGTAGAAACTTACCAGTCACCAATGAAGCCAACCAAAATCTGGCCAACGATGATACCAATGATTTCCAAATAGTCGACAGCATTCAACCATTGCTTATCGCAGATCAAGTTGTCTTTCCAGCACTCGGGAAAAGTCTTTTGGAAGAGCGGCTTGATATTACCGATGGAGAACAGCACGTAACCCTCGAGACCAAGACCGGCACCGGGGATAACCATGTTGCGGAAGTAGTAAGAAATGGGGGAGAGAGGGTCCTCCTTCATCATGTCCCAGATGCCGCTCAGCTCGCGACGGGCTTCGCCAGCATCATATGAGCTGACAAACTTGATCTTCTGGCCTAAGGGCATATCGGCCCAGTAGACACCCTCGGGACTGTAGCTGTCCTCGGGACGAATCAAGCTGTCGAAAGCACCCTTTTCATTGACATCCATATCCAGATCCATCAGCGGGTTGTGTCGAGGTGTGGCGGACAAATCAGGCCCATGAGGGGCAAGAGGACTGAAGTCAGCCATGACGAATTGACTTCCGGGGAAGCTGGCTGTGTGGAGGAAGGTCGAGTGAAGATCTCACGAAGGGAGGGGAGAGGAGGAAGGTAAGGTCGCGAGACCACGAAGGTGTGTGAGGCGTAGCTATCGGGACGAAAAGGTTGGGAAGGTGGGAGTGGACTTTTTTTTATATAAAGTAGAAAGAGGAAAGACCGGGAGGGCCGGGGGCGAGCGAGGACTTGCGCCGAGAAATATCGGTGTTAAGCAGGAGTGGCAAGCTCCACCGGACTTTTTTTTCTTTTTCCCTTTTCCATTTTAGACGAGACTTTCGCAGCATGAGCACGAGAGTCGGGGAACGAAGACGAAAACAGCAGCGGCGGAGTGGGGCGAAACGAGAAAAATGGAAAAGTAAAGATGGATCCGATGGAAATTATGGGGCGACCGCCAGCCAATGACTTTTGCACGTGGTGGCAGAATTGCTAGCAGCCTCCTTCACTCTGCGTAGACTCTGCATAAATCTGTGTGTATTCCCTCCCGCCTTCTTACCGCCTGCCCAATTGGGGACCGCCCAGATCTGCGGGTGTGGATCCTTTCGCTCACACAAACCCAACCTGCGTCAAGGTGCCCCCGCTAATCCCACCTTCACATCCTGCTGTCGCGTGCGCTATAGCCGGTCCGGTCTTAGGTCCTTGTACTGATGCCCTGCCCAGCATTGAGGACATCTGCCAAGGCAACTGCCAACTCTCGTCCAATTCAGAGCTCATTACGGAGTACAGCACACAGCACACACTATAGAGTCTTCTACTGACTGACACTAGCATCCTCACGCAGCTTTGCCAAGACCAGACATCATGGATCGCCCTTCTACCTCATCCAAATGGGTATCGCCCGGGGAATCATACGTTTATCGCCCGTCTATCAACGTCTTTGCCCCGAGGGCCAGAGGGGTCCAAGTCCAGATTCAAGCCGTGCCAGTCGTGTGGCCCAATCTCAAGTTTGACGTACCACCTCCGGTCCCCGCTATAAACTATGGACAGCCTTTCAATCACCAAGACTATCCTCCATATGGAAATCATCACCTTGCGGTGTCAATGCATCCTCTTTTGGATCAATGCACGCGAGCAGAGTGGGGGATGACGGTTTAACTCGGCGCTAACTGATATCCGGGGTCAGCGCCCCGATGATTGGACACCATCTATATCGCCCATGGACCAACCACAGGCCCCGCTGAGAGCACATGGCTCTGTCCGGACCTGACGTCGTCCGCCCTTGTCAACCCCGAACCCAAAAGTTCCTTGGAATTCACCATCGATCAGTCTGGCTCGCATGGGTCAAACACGAAACACGAGGTCTGTCGGAAGCACGTGTCCATCATATTGGTTCACCCGGTCTTGTCGCATGCTGCGGATGCTGCATAATCGCTGCATACTTCGGGTGGCTGCCCCGGTTGCCCTATAGTCGATGATTCAATGTGATGCTTGCCATTGCTTGTCATTGCATGCACATTGCTTGACAGTGCTTGTCAGTGCTTGCCTCTCTCGCTAGGAACTCCCAAGACCGTCAAGCATTTCCAAGAAAACATCTGGCAGCATCCTGGCATCGCCGCAATGCTTGGATCCAACCGGGATTCGAGGCGAGGCGACCAGGCTCCGGCAATTGGGATGCTAACACGAAACTAACAACAGGATCATCCCATCTCATCTTACCACACAGCCGATCCTCTACCTTCGACACGTCTTGAACGAGCTCTCGTATCCACCGAGGGAACTGCTGCAGGGCACCGGCGCATGACACGCCTCCCGTTGCATTGACTTTACGCCGTCATTTAAGGGGCATACCGTGGAGAGCTAGGACGATCAGCCCGAGAGCCACATCTGCGCCTTCCCGATCCTCCGTCGACGATGGTGCAGCGATCTGCCGGCCAATTGATGCAAAGGAGCGGCGCCATGCCCAGTTTGTCTCGTTCTTGAAACTTGCCAGCTCAGCCCGAGGGATGCGCCAGCGGCAGAGGCTGGGCGCCTTCCAGAAGGACATTGGGCTTCTAGAAGGCTGCCTTGTCTGGAATGTCTCAGCTGGACTCACGAACCGTTCGCATATGACGGTAAGTCTGGACCATTCGCGATGGAATCGACCTGTGAGCCTTGCTTCGCTGATGAGCACGAGGCTAGAGCCGACGATCCTATTCAGCCCCTAGCCCTTTTCTATTTCAAATCCATGTACACTCCTCCGTAGTATCCCTTGTATTTTTTTAGTGTATAATCCGATTCCGGTGACTGGTAACTCGGGGCCAAGACTAGACTTGGCGCGCTATCGAACCGGCGTTCCCGAGCTGGCAATCCCAATCCCTTTCCAGATGTGATGATGTCGAAGGCTTCTTCTACCCCATGAGTAGAAATTGCGGATCATTCGAACTCTTCCCAGCGGTCAAGCCCACCAGTTGTAGACAAATAGCCGATAAATATTTCATTATACAGCCAATAGAGGCAGCGGAATGGTATCTCATTTTCAAAAGCTGTTCTAAAGTTCGGCTATAATGAATATTAAAAAAAAGTTAACACTCCGGTTCACGCTCTTTAGCTTTGCTTCTTTATCAATATTAGGCTTCTGGCCACTGGCATGCACCAATAACTTGAATTTGTGCTTGAGCTAGGAGTTGTCATAAATTGGTACTCCATACTAGCAGAATGAATATGTCTCATTAGTGCCCATGTGGTTCCATATCCGAGCCTGGCCCTAGCTCAAAATGCCTCACTCATTCTCTCATTCATCATGAGACACCTACCTATGTACAACAAGATCAATTCAGGCGATACCTATTAGGGATAGGATATTTCATAAGTGCATAGTACTAGTTATTTAAATGCAAGACATTGTATACTGGTCGCGAGTGAATGTTATTACTTCGGGTTCTAGTAAACTCGCAATACACTAAAAGGCTAATGCCTCCATCAGTGCCAGACCTTTGAGGCGCGGAAATGGGGCAATATGATGTACTGCAAAATGCCCGCCGTATGTGCTTAATCTGCAGAGCCAGCTGAAGATGATTCAGGGCTTCCTTTTTAGTGAATGTGTCGCGCTCTAGGACTCGGAAAGACTCGTGATTCTTTCATTACATACGGTGGCTATTTGCAAATGCCACTTACAAGAATGTTACTAGTATTAGTTAGTTAGTAGTAGTGGTCTACATACTAGTACTATGTTCGTTTCCCCGCGACTACCGTAAATGTCTCCCAGAATCCTCGTCCCACAGTCTAATATTTAGCATTTTGCTTGACTATGGTGTTTTATTTCGGGTTCTCAGCAGTAAAAGAAATACAAGGGAAAAAAAAAAGCAAAACATACAACAGCAGGGATTCGCATGTGGTCACCCACCATACTACTAACCTGCCGGCGTGTGGCTTAAGTACGGCTGAGCGGACGGGAAGCCCTGTTCTCCACACCCTATGGTCGTATGTACTAGATATTGCAGCGTAGGGGTATATATAGAAACATAAGAGGGGTAAGCGCCGCTTCAGTGTCGCGCGACCTGGGAGAATCATACTCCGTAAAGTCACCATTAACGTCTTGAGTGTTTGACTACCTAATGAAGTGGGGAAGTGGGACTTTACTCCATACAGGTTACTTTGGAGCGTAGGAGCCACACACAGAGAGGAGACAGAGGTTATAAAGAAGAACTTGAAGGTGTCTGGGTTGCTCTCATCATGGTAAACGGGCATTATATACGGAATACATTTCCAGGTCATATAGTCCCGCTTGATAGACAATATATCACATTCCAAGGTTTCGCTTTGTATTCTCTCTCTGCAGTCCCGCCCCACCACGCGAGGTAATACCTAGTGTAATGGGGATTCTCGCTCTTCAACAGGCAGAGATCCCGTGACGTAGCACCTCAGCAATAATATGCCCACTCTGGTGGTGAGATATGTAGCGCGCGCAGTTCTAGTTTTGAGAAATTACCAATCTCTTCCTATTCATGAATCAACCCCTGCTTCGTACAAGGACTGCTATCTGATCTACTGAGAGATGAAGCTCCATTAGTTCAGTACTGGGAACAAGCTTATCTGCCTGGCCAATACAACTCATTAATCACTCCAAGCACCCTACGGGTGTAGTGGTTTTGTTTCCTGCGATCGACCCGTCTGCTCACGCAGACAGCCAGCGTGCGATCCCCATCTTTCACTAGGTACTATTCTTCTGTATACTACTACCTAGTCAGTTAAGCCCTGAAGCTCTGTTCTATTTCTTACAAATAAGGCGCTTAAGTTCTTCCAGCTCCACCGCAAAATATGTGTCGGCCAACACCTCCATAATGACAACCGTCGTTACTTCCGGGTCCCAGGGATCTGCCGCAACAACAGCATCAATATCCGCACTGCCTCTCACAAAAAGCCGCACGATCTCCGCCCAACGCGTAATGCCGTTTGGGTCGGTGTCAAAGTATCCTATCAGGCGCCGTCGGTGCGCATCTCGGAGATGCCGCAAAAGGCTCACCCACGAGGTCATAGGAGCCTTGGTTTCGAAATCAATGTACCCGTGGTTTGGGCCCGGGTTAATAGGATGACGCCGTTCGAGAAGATTGTGTATCATGTTGGGATCTGACAGCGGGTAAATGGATCTCTCTCGTGAGCATAGAAATTCGGTCGCATACGTGAGAAGAGGAGTGGCTTTTTCGTCAAAGGTCGGCATCCTGTTGCCGGGAACGTCGTGGTTGCCCTGCGAAATCCATGCGTCTAATTCTTCGGAAACGTAGGTAGTTAAACCGAATTTCGTGGCTAAGCATAAGAAAGGATGCCATATTGGTGGTGCCTTTTTTCGAACGTGAAAGAATCCAAACGCTTTGGCAGCCCAATGGTCGTTCGGATCCGCATTAGTATCCCACAGCCACGAGAGAGTTTTGTTGAGTTGATTCAAAAAGCAGCGTTGCATCTTCTCAGTGTCATCAATGATGTATCTGGAATGAGTCATTGCGAGAGTCACGTCTGGCCACCACTCATTAAACCGTCGGTGATGCTCAATTTCTTCCATCGGTCTCTTGAACCGGAGCACATGTGATCGTAAAAGCCGCAAATGAGGATCGAAGCCAGCTGATATTCTCTGCTCAAGTCGTCTACGAACATGGCCGACTCGCAGCCAATCGCGTACTGTACGATGGATGAAGGTGACTTTTGTGTCCGCCAGTTGGCGTATAGATGCACTGTCCCCTTCAAGTTCGACATTGTCCGAAAATTTGAGAGTAGGCCGGTGATTTTGACTCTGCCTCCCTTGAAGACTCAATAGTCCAGCAAATCGTTGATGCATGCACTCTATTGTATCATTGCAGCGTTCACGGATAAAGGCGTCGGGCACCTGCGCCAAGTCCCCGTCCGTGGCATAGTCGTCA
Organism: Penicillium manginii; assembly: GCF_028828005.1. Lineage (NCBI taxonomy): Eukaryota > Fungi > Ascomycota > Eurotiomycetes > Eurotiales > Aspergillaceae > Penicillium > Penicillium manginii. Next base: position 690,301 of record NW_026643110.1, on the reverse strand, counting down.
TCACCTCGTTCCAAAGCAAAGGTCAGCTCCCACACCGTGAGAGAGCTCGCTGATGTATCATTGACAAATTCTGCCACAGTCTCTCGCGCTTCAATGAGCAGGAGAAAAGTTGCCGTCCCAGCGATTTGGGTATCGGTTTGATCTTGAAGCAAAAACTTTTCGTACAAACCGTCCAACTCTGCTGGAAGTTGATCCAACCGGTCTCGCAACCCAGGTAGATATTTTTTAGGGTCAAAACCTTTCAAGATATCATTCAAAGCCAGCTTGATCCATAGGAAAACTCCGTCTGCCCTGTCAACTATCGCCTGACACAATGCCTCCGTCTCTTGTGCCTTATTTCTAAGAATACGACGAACAACAGCATTTTCTCTTAGCCTGTCGATTGCGTATTGGTGGAGATCAGGTTGTGTGATTTCTTGTAGTTTGACACTAGGCCCCGTGGTTTGGAAGGCTGCTTCAAACGTGTTCCAGGGGCGCGAAGAGAGACAAATTTTGACGCTGCCATCAAGGCTGTATTTCTTGAAGAAATTTGTGAGTTCCTGGTGATCTTCCTCAAATTCATCGAGGCCATCAATGAAAATACAGATTTTCATTTCCGAAAGTGCTGCACCCATGAACAGTTGGAAGGCCTCCAAAAGCTCATCTATATCCAATTCGAGATGGAGCGCGATTCTCTCCTTGGAGGTCATGGTACGGATTTTGGTCCAAAGATTAGGGAACGTGCGAGGGATGAGATGTGGATTGACCGAGAGAAACTGATACAAAAGAGATCTGAGGAGTCCGCTCTTTGACCGCTGCTCTTTGCTCCCACTAGCCCATGAGAAAAATCCTGCGGTTGAAAGGGGCAAGGCACCTGCCCACTTTCGAGATAATGCATGTGTGGCTGGATGTTCGTATAGATATTTCATGAGTGTCGACTTTCCTGACCCCGGCTTGCCTGTCATCCAGAATATGGGACCGTAGTTGTTAGTTTCGAGCCATGCAGAAAAGTCGTGACGAAACTCATTTTCGACCTTCCCCTGACGGCCGTCCGCACCGAAAATCCATTCGAACGTCTTCCCGTGTGATTTAGCGACGTTTTTCTCCCTGTCATGCATGTCTTTGAACGCCAAATTTTCGAGAATGAATTCGTTTAGGAGGTCCACTGGAGCACTTTTAGGCTCTGAACTGGACACAAGCACCCTCACATCTATGGCTAAGCTCTCTGGGACAGGGCTGAAAGTACTCGTGGAAGATTGCGACTCGCAGGAGATTTGTTTCTCAAATTGACGCTTGTCATCCCTGAATAGTTGATGTTTTCGGGGCGTGGTGGACCTGAAGCACGGGAAAGCTCGTTCATCTCGGAGGACGCTGCAGGATGCGAGTAAGTATGAGAATTTCCACGCTGGAGAATCAACTTACTCGGATCCGGGATTAATGGCCTTGTATCGGCGCATCAAGGCGACAAGCCGTATTGCAAGAGCTTCGATGGCATCTTGTGTCCATATTTCACGGGGATCGACAAACTCCTTGGCACGATCAAGACGAATCACAAGATCGCGTCCCACTTTCAAACAAGCATTATTAAGAGCTGAAACTTCATCTTTTAAGACCACTCTCGTGTTTAGTAGCGACTGGACGGTATGGTGGAGCTCTGTTGACATTGCGGTAAGATAACCTTTGTCTGCAGACTGCTGTCGAGCATCCTCGCCGTGAATCGCCCATGCCGCCTGGCATATGGCAGCAGACGCTTTTAGGAACTGGCAGGTAGCATCCATGGTAGCATCAGCTCTTTTAGAGACGCGAGTGAACGAAAAGGGTCATCTTTTAGAAACTGAAGGCTGTGTGATGAGGTGACCTTGTTTTACCCACTCAAACACGCCCGAGGACGGGGCTCAACTCCGCGGGCGGCAGGGCTCAACTCCTGGCTCAGCTCCGACTTGCCTAAACTCACCGAACTAAAAGACGCTACCAGGACTGGAAAAGGTGCGATTTTACAGTACTCACAGCGTCCCTTCTTCGCAACCACCCAGAAGATGCTGTACAATTCAATGTTGAGGGATCGACTCTTCGAGCTCTAGCCTTGTACCTAGGTAGACACCGAGAAAACAGGGAATAATCGATTGGTGCATGCCATGTTTCGTAGTTTTTTCTTACCAAAAGATATCGCCAGTATCCGCACTACCACATCAATTTTTCCCACCGTTCGCCAAGTATTCATTTGAGGTACTGCTAAATTGACTGGCCGCATTTGTCCCGCTCACATTTTTATTCACCGAATGAGTTGTGAAAAGGACAGGATATGGGATTGCCCTCCCTGGTCTATGCGTGAGTGCAATTCTTCTGACCCATGTAAGCTCAACGCAAAACCATTATTTGGACATTGTTATCTTCGATCTCTACTAAGCTAATAAATAAAAGGTTCCGAGCAAGTATATTTTCATTCGGATTTTGCGAGGCTCAGCCCATCTTACTAAAAATTCACTTGTGCATTGGATTGCGTGGCTCGGTTCTACTTTCAGTGTCTCCATTGTTGCGTCCGTGATCGCTAGTAGGATTCCGGTATTTGATAGCCTTGTGTCTCTTATTGGCGCCATGCTTGATACATTCCTTTCTTTCCATCCTATGGCCTGCATGTGGTTATACGATAATTGGAAGACAGGCGAATCTAAGCAAACGTACAATTGGCGTTTGATGGTTTTGTGGTGCGCGTTTGTACCTGTTTCTGGCACATTTCTAGTGATAGCGGGGACTTATGGTTCAATTCTTGGGTTTATTGATTCTTATCAAGGAGGGGGCTCCTGGTCTTGCGCTGACAACTCTAATTCTACTTAGGTGTGTTCATGGCTATTCCAGAGGGACTCTCTCGGTGAAAGTACTCCACTTTAGTTTATCATATGCGTTCTTTTGCCGCCAAAAACAAATTTCAATGTCAGGCAGCATGATGCAGTAACTAGGATCCTCAAACTCGGCTGTAACAGAGAAGAGACCGGTAGCGGTATCAAGGTTGATAGCGGTTACTAGCTACTACATTTTGATCATACCGGTCTCAAGCAACACAGGGGTCGTACAGTGTATGTCCTATTATCTTGGGTTTGATGAGGAACAAAATCATATGAGACATGCTCTGAATTGTTAGAATCAATAGATCTTTATAGGTAGAATAACTTCGCTGAGGGGATGGCAGAGTGTTGTAAAGAACACTAGTAATTTCATGATGCTGTAACCAACATCGGGTAAAATGACTGGCGCGAACTACTACCAATGCCTCAAATCATAAGCCATAACTGTCTAATCCAGTCCTAATTCCATTTATAAGGCTACAAAATAATTATCTTTGATCTTTTGCAGATAGTGAACATCCACTTCAATTCCCGAGCTAGACCCGCGAAATTTGGCGTGGCTGGGCCAGCATTCCTGAGAGCGGCGGGTAAAAAGTCGACACGCCCAAGCATCCGATCTCCCCTACAATAGGCATTGACGAGTGCCGATCCTTGCAAGATAAGCAAGATAAGGGTCTTGACTCTTGATTTAGACCATTTGCCCAGGCGGTCGTACATGCCATCGGGGATTTTCCCCTCGTGACAGGCTTGGTCGAGAAGTGTGCCTGGATGCCGCCCTTGCCAGTGAGTTCCGATCAGCCCTCGATCGGAATGAGGGCTTCAAGGTGAAAAATCTCCGACCGTTTGCTGGCGTATATAAGTAATTAGACTGGGAAGCTGAGATCGGCTCTCGGAAAATGACTATGTGGATAAGAAGTTTCTTAATCTTAATCTGGTGAGGATCCGGGCTTCATTTCACTTTGCTACTACGATGATCGGCTCAAGACTAATCGATTTCTTTTCTCATGATTAGATCCATCCGTTTTGGAATCGACCTGATCGATCCATCGGCTGTATACAACCGATCCACTGTGGATAACGTCTCGATTGCTTCGATTACCCGACTTCTCGTCGGATATACTAGCTACTATGAAGGTCGACTTTAAGAAAATCTTCCCCGCATTGACGGCATTCATCGCATTCATCCTCACATTGTGCTGTCTATTTGCCGGGACACAGCAAAACCTTCTCGATGGCGCCGACCTTCTTACGGTACGTCTACTGGCCCATCACAAGACTTTGTGTTGCGTAGTGCTAATCCTTCAATTTGTGTTGTAGCTCTATACCCCCGAAGGCGGCACCGATAGCAAAGCCAATTCCTTCTATTCCGTTCACGTTATGTCATTTTGCCAAGGCACCTTGGAGATACTCGAGCCGGGGAGCTCTGGCAGCGCACGCAATGTGACAGAGTGCTCGAACCGCAAGCTCTTGTTCGCCTTTGATCCTACAGAAGAATGGGACCATGGGGTTTCACATGGCCCGAATCTAGAATGGCCCCGAGTGATCAGCGACGACTTCCACGCTTTCCGTATGACGACTCGATCGATGGCAGTGATGTACATGATTGGCGTTGGGGCGATTGGGTCTGCACTGGTCGCGCGAGTTGTCTCACTCATCGCCCCGAGGAGACAACAAGGACTGTTTGAATTCGGATTCCTGGTGGTAAGTACATCTAGTCCATGCTGCTGCTTGACCGCCGATCCTTCCCTTCTCCTGGGAAGGATAAGCACAGCACAAGCAAATAAGCAATCCGCTAATACCCTGTCGATCAGTTTGGGGCTCTAAGTATCAGCATCGCCTCGATCATTGCGACGGTGATCGCATTTGAATTTGTCGACCTTATCAACGCGCACGGCGATGGATCCAACGTGTCAGCCAAATATGGCGACAAATTCCTTGGCATGACTTGGGCATCAGCCGGGTTGCTATTGGTTGGCAGTATCAGCAGTTTCATCAACGTATTTGTCCGAGGCATGCAACCTGAGCCGGTGCCTGCTTCGAAGGACGAGGAAGAGGGGGACTCGGACTAGAAAAGGGGAGGGAGAAAGGAGGGGCAACTTTCGGCATTGAACAGATTCGGACTGAACAAAGGAGGGGTTGAGAGGGACTGCGCTGGGCCCAAAAACGCTTGAGCGCGGCACGGACAGACATCGGGGAAACCCGTGCCAGTGATTTTTATTTTTCGATTCCTTCTGGTACGGAGTATATGACCGGCAATGCCACCTAAATGAACTACATACATACCAATAAAGACAGATGCATGCAAGCAAGATCCAAGACCAAGCGTAGTTGTTATCCGAGCGTGATTTCACTAGAACCTACCAGAACCCCGGCGAGTTTTAGTAGACTGGGGTCGGCGCAGGGACCAATCGAATGATGAGGCCGATGCTGAGCGGGAACACAGATTAGGCAGTCAGGGGGGGAACCATTCAGCATGAGGGCGCTGGGCACGTTGGAAAGGGATGGAAGAAAATGGATGAGATACGAATACACCTCGGCAGTTGAATATCGAAGCAACAACTACGTACGGATAGGTATGAAAAAAACTGGGTCTGGCCGTTGTCCGTTCATCCGACGTCACCAATAGTGGAGAAGAGAACCGGTCGATCACGTAGGTTGTCTGAACGCTGCGATTATCGCGTATCAGATGCGCCATATTGGCGGAAGATGACTGTAAGCCATAGCCGTGGCTATACCTCCAAATAGTATGACTTGTCAGCGTCAGCTGTGAGTCGTCAGCCCTTCATCTAGGAACACTGTACTCCGGATGGCTTAAGTTCTCCGAGTCCGGGGTGTCGGCTGGCTTTCCCGCCCATCCCAATTCTGGTCAAGGAAGTTACGTTCTTTCTGTCTTCCGTTGACACTCCGGACAGCTGGAAATCATACGGGTGATACCGGAGACCGATTTACAGAACCACTCCGGTGAGATGTTTCAGGAAGAGGGCAATATGCATATGAAGACCGGAGTATCAAATGAAAATGATGCCCGACGAAAAGGAGGAAGGGTTCTAATGATCGAAAGGGGTTTAGAGGGTAGGCAAGTCAGAAAGGAGACTAGTTCCCGGCGCGATTTAATTCTATTCGACTGGAGACTGGAGGGAAGAGGTATACACTCATTTTCTACTTTTGACCAGGGTTGGTTGGCTATAGAGGGTTGCAGGTTGCACACGGCAAAGCGGGGGGGGTTACACTGGGCAGGCCAACTTGAATGGAATTGTATATTTGTTTTTGAATGATAGAATCAATTTGAGACAGTTTGTTTAAACTCCAGAATTCAAGGCAGAGAAAGAAGAAAGAAAAACAAAGCTCATGATGTCCTCATCGGCAGGAAACAAGGCGGAGCCCAGTTCCGGCTTTCCCCCCCCAAATATCGATGAAGTCATTCACAGATGCCACCACCAAAGCCAACCACCAAACCAGAAAGAGCACGAACCTGCCAGAAAGTATAAACTGGGCCAGGCCACAATACAAACCGCATAACCATAAACCCCTCTCATTTCTTATCCTCTCATTCCTCTCATATCATAGTTGCCTTTCTTATAAATACTTCCTTCCCATCCCCACATCCGCATCGCTCTTTCCCTCATCAGCCACCCGCAATTACTTCCTTCCCGACTTAACCTTCTTTTAAACCTCACTCCTCTCTCTCCCCTTCTTCTCTCTCGCACACACTCTTCCGCTCTTCCTCTTTCCCCACCTTCATCTTAATTTACTTGCTCCATCATGTCGAAAAAGGCTGTTCACTTCGGCGGTGGTAACATTGGCCGCGGCTTTGTCGCCGAGTTCCTCCATACTGCTGGCTATGAAGTCGTTTTTGTAGATGTCATGGCAAACATCATTGAATCCCTCCAGAACACAAAGTCCTACCAGGTGACCGAAGTCAGCGAGGATGGTGAAAACACCAAGACCATCACCAACTATCGGGCTATCAACTCCAAGACCCACGAGGATGATGTTGTGCAGGAGATCTCCACTGCCGATGTCGTCACCTGTGCTGTCGGTCCAAACATTCTCAAATGGATTGCCCCAGTCATCGCCAAGGGCATCGAACGCCGCACCGCTCCTGTCCCCCTGGCCGTTATTGCCTGTGAGAACATGATTGGCGGAACTGACGCCCTGCACGAATTCATCAAGGAGAACACTGATAAATCACGACTGAGCACACTCGGCGAACGGGCCGCCTTCGCCAACTCTGCCATCGACCGCATTGTTCCAGCGCAAGCCCCGGATTCCGGCCTGAATGTCCGCATCGAGAAGTTCTACGAATGGGTCGTTGAGAAGCTCCCCTTTGGCGAGTTTGGTCACCCCGATATTCCCGCAATCCACTGGGTCGAGCATCTCGAACCCTACATCGAGCGCAAGTTGTTCACCGTCAACACCAGTCATGCTACCGCCGCCTACTACGGCAGGTTTGCCGGCAAGAAGACAATCGCCGAAGCGATGAAGGATGACTTCATTCGCAACACTGTCCGAGATGTGCTTCAAGAAACCTCCTCTCTCATCGTGGATAAGCACGAGATCCCTGCTCAGGAACAACAAGATTACGTCGAGACCATCATCAGCCGAATCTCCAACCCTTACTTGGAAGATAGCGTGGAGCGTGTTGGCCGTGCCCCGATCCGCAAATTGGGCCGTAAGGAGCGGTTCATTGGTCCTGCGGCGCAACTTGCAGAGCGAAACGCCAAGTACGACTCATTATTGGGCTCTGTGGAGATGGCCTTGCGGTTCCAGAATGTCGAAGGAGACGAGGAAAGCGTGAAGCTAGCCGATGTTCTCAAGGAGAACTCGCCTGCTGATGCCGCTGTTCAACTGACCAGCCTGGATCGAGACCACCCGCTGTTCTCCGCCGTGGTGAAGGTTGTGGAACGTGTGCAAGGTGACTCCAAGTAAGATATCCTCGGTCTCACTTCTTCCTTTTCCCATGCTAATCATCTTATAGGGAAGCCGGTCAACCGCGCATCTAAGTGAAATAATTTCACTCTGAATAATTTCAAACCGCATGGGAATGGGCGAACACACGGCGTGACTGGGAAACGGACTCTTTCGATATGACTTTACGACCTGTAGTATCCAAGGTGTAGTATGATTAGCTACAAACTGACACAATAAGATTATCCACTGAAACGCAACTCCTTTCGCATTCCTTCGTTGTATACTAGTAGCCCTCAAACTGAGTGTAGACACAATCAAAAGGAGAATCTACAACTTGCTATCCTTCCAAACAGGCGCCCTCTTCTCCACAAACGCCCGCAACCCTTCCTTAATATTCTCACCCTCAGCAAGCCTCTTCCCCCAAGTCTCCCCCAACATCCCCGTCGCCTCATCCGCCCCAATCCCCTCCCACCCCAACTTAACCCCCTCCCGAGTAACCAGCACCGCATCAGGACTATTCCCCGCAATCTCCACCGCAAGCCCTAAAGCCCTATCTAACACAAGTCTCGAAGCCTCCTCATTCTCCCCCTCATCCTTACCCCGACTGATATCAGGAACCTCAACCACTGAATTCACCAGTCCCCACCGCTCAGCCTCGACAGCCGATAACGCCCGCCCCGTCAAAGCCATCTCCATCGCCCGCTGCCTGCCCACAGTCCGCACGAGACGCGGTAGGGCCCCCGCGAGCGCAACCACGCCGCGCTTTACTTCTGGTAAACCGATGACAGCCCGTGAGGCGGCGATTACGATGTCCACGTTGATGATCATTTCAGTGCCGCCGCCGAAGCAGAGGCCGTTGACGGCGCAGATGAGTGGCTTTTTGCCTTTTCGGCGGGAGACGCCGCCGAAGCCTGAAGGGGGTTGGGGGGCTTTTTTCTGGGTGGTGCTGCTGGCTTGGGTGTTCCATTCTGGTAGTTACAGGTTAGCCTTTTTCTTTCTTGGGTATGATTTAATGTGTTTTTTCTCTGTGGATGATGGGGGAAGGATAGAAGGTGAACGAGTAGGAAGTTTCCTTAATATGAAGAGTGACAACATGGGTTCAAGTAGATATCATCTATCGTTGTGGTGAGGGTATGGGATTCACACGGAGTAAGAAATGAATTTACCTTTCAGGTCAGCGCCAGCGCAGAAGGCCCTTCCTTTGCCGGTCAGAACGCCAACGCGGAGGCTGGGCTCTTCGTCCATCCACTCCCATACTTCGTGCAGATCGGCATGGCCTTGCGCATTGATGCAGTTGAGGTCGCGTGGTCTGTTGAGTGTGACGAGGAGGACGTGCGGTGCCGGAAAGGAGAGGAGGGCGTGCTGCGGGTTTGGGGGAGGTGTTGCGAACCCGGGCATTGTGAGGACCTTGATGGAGATAAAATCAATGTGTCGTGATTTAAGTTCAGAATAAGTTTAAATCTCAGAGGACCAGATGATTGTTTGGTTTGGGGTTTGGGTCTGGCTGTTTAAAATGCGGAGAGCAGAATGGAGATGCCGAGGGCCGATGCGGGGGTAGCTCGGCAGTGTACTGCGGACTAAAAATCAGATATTACATTCCACGATGTCTGTGCCGATCAGACTCCGAGTCTCATCGGTCTATACTACTGCATTGATAATATATGGAAGAGTAGTATGATCAAACCCTATTTCTACATAGAATGTCATTCGAATAAAAAGGGTATTGTGCATTACCACCGCCCGGTAACCTCTCAGTATATGAACAACGTCAGGTCAACACCCCGTCTTTCCCATTGTGAACGCCAGAAACCAAACGCTCCCAGAGCAAATTGTAGAATAGATATCAAGTCGAATGCAGAGAACAACAAGCATGATCGCGCCAGGACTACCCTTTGTTGATCCATCCACTGTGCACCATAAAATCGTAAATGCGGCTGGTTTTGGTGCTTTCGATCTAGATGATGTTAGAAATTAGGCTGTGCCATCGAGCAGAGATGAAGGGGAGCTACTAACCTTGCAGATCGTTCGTGCATCCTTCTTCTTCAGAGTACCGCCTTGTTTCATTGCTTCCTTCAACAGTGTCTCTTTGACAACCAGATACGGCTTCGGCATAAGATGGAGTGCATTACATACATCTACCTCCTCGGCTGTAAGAAGGTGGAGGTCGGCAGCACCTTCATTATCCAATTTCCATGCCGATACCCCACTCAGCGGTTGAACCACATATTTGGTCTTGGCTGGCTGAGGAGGTGCAGAGTCGCCGTCGATAGCGAACATCCGGTCGAAGTCATTCTCTGGCTCCGGTTCAGATGGTTTGCTAGGTTTCTGAAACCGCAGCGGAAGTTCAGGCGTCGTCAGTTGAATCGCTCCTGTTGACGTCTCGGGCGGTTGGGTTTGCTTAGGACGGGCACTGGCGAAGCGGTCGAAGGAGCCTTGCGGTAGCATCCTCTGTACGCGATTTTGCTTATCCTGCTCGTATTTCTCGCCCGCCTTCAGGTCACCGATACCCATTTGTCGCCATTCCTGGAGTTGTGAGATGGCGAGGCGCAGATTATGCTCGTACTCTAATCCTCTGTTCAGATCGTCAAAATCTTTCCGGTTCATCATCCGGGCCAGAGGTTTGGCCTTGTTCAGCAAGTCGCGTTCCTCTTTTGAACGCTTCTTCTCGTGGGCGGTGTTTTTCCGATATTCCAGGAGATTGTGTTCGAAGAGGATCTTCTTGCGCTCTGTTCGCGCAGTGAGTCGCGAATTGTAGATGTCTACCACAGTCATCTTCAGCTCTGTCTCCGCATCGACCTCACCATTGGGTCCGATTCCCGCCCCGGGTTCGAAAGCCATGTGCTGAACGGCTTCCTCGGCCTCGTTAAGGAATTCGGTCTCAAACTCCAATCGACCAGGCATGTAGCCTTGTACCTCATGGCATGCGGGTACACTGGCTGTTGGCTTTTGCTTGGGGGTTGTAGGGGGAGCGGCCTTGGCAGCATCCTTGCGCTCCTCGATGCGACGCTTCTTACGTGTTTGGAACTCTTCCTTGGAGATGGATTTTTGAAGGCTGCTATCCTCCGGGTCGGCCCGATCGGGGAGAGGAAAGTGACCTCCATATACGAATGTCTCAACGTAGTGATCGCGCACCTCATCCTTCGAGCGGTAACCACCGATATGGTCGGCGATGTCGGCCCAAGAGCCCAGGCCGTAGATCTCGGCGCCCTCGAGCAGAAGTAATTCCTCATCGGCGCCCCAATCTTCTTGAAAGATGGGGACGGAATTTTGCTCAATGACTTGGAAGGGATGGGTAGCTGGGTCATGGTTCTTTGATAGCTCCCCGGCTGCGAAGCAGGGAACACAGAGGTCGTATTCAGGGCAGGAGGGGTGTGCACAGGAGATTCGGACCTATGAGGTGAAAAGAAAAGGAAAGGTCAGTGTTTGTCGGACGATTGTGGTAGGTAGATTCTCACAGTTGAAGTCACATCGACAGAGCACACATCGCAGTGGAACTTTGTGCCTGCCTCGGTGCCGCGCGAGGCGGTCTTCTTGCGTATTACACCCATCGGTTTTTGGTCCCGTTCATCCTCCACTGAATCCAACGTTGTCGCGAGGTCCCAACCTTACCCTCGAGAGGTCTCCGAGGGCAATGCGAAGTGTCGGGATGGGTGGGAGGGGGGAGGGGATGGATGCAGGTGGGAGTGTGTGCCAAGTTAAGGTGAGATCCTGGGGAAGGATGGATCTCCGCAGATCGGGAAATAAAGGGCCGAGTACTAGCTGCAGAATCTCGACTTGCAGGTAAAAGAGTCACGTGTCGAATGGAGTTGTGAATATTGGATTGACGATATGAATTTATTGTCGAGCTGGAACAGAGTGGAAGCTGGATAACGCGTGTGGTGGTGTCTCCCGTGGTTCCCAGGCAGGTCCCTTTGATAGTTGCGCCACAATCACTGCTTCTGCACTGCCCCATTTTGTGGCTGTCACTCCCGCTTATATCAGCACCCTTCGAACTTGGACCCCCTCAAATACGGTAATTACGGTATAGCCTTATGAAACCAACACAGCCACCCCCCCATCATCAGAGTGTAAATTACGTATAGACAATACTTCTAGGCACGCTGGCTTTCCCCTCCCCGCCACGCCTACGTCCACACCTTTGATCTTTCTCTCTACACAGTTGTGCTTCAGTCTTCAATCTCTTCTGGTGTTGAGAAGGTAAGCAGTGATACCTCTATCTCGGGGTTTCAATCATTATCCCCATCTTACCCCCTCCCCTTTCCCGACGATCTGATCGGGGCTGCGTGGCGCTGATCTTGTGTGGTCCCCGGCTTTATTTTGGGAACTTCGATGTTGACTCCCCTTGATGCTTCCAGGCAGTTTGCACAACGTATCGTGGTCGGTTTCTCTTGGACACTCGACTCTTTTTTCTTCTCCCTCTTGATACCCCGGCCTTGAGACCGCCATCATGTCCTGGAAACTCACCAAAAGTATGTTCAGTTGGTCTCCCTATCTCCTCTTCTCTCCCCCTCTTCGTCCTCCCCCTCCCCTCTCAAATTTAAGCCGTCGCTCCCCCCCCGCGGCACTTGAGAGGGGCCGGACTGTCTCGGTCCAAATTGCTAATTGTCCGTTCTTATAGAACTGAAGGAGACGCATCTGTCTCCTCTCACCCAAGGGTTTGGCCGATCGTCATCCACCTCCACGATCAAGGGCGATTCGAACGGTGGTGGCGGTGATGAAACACCCGTTACCCCCCCAGGCCCCCAACATCGCCGCTACTCCCACGGATACTTCAAATGGCATTGGTATGTTATGCCAGGATCTTATGATCTATTTCGAATTCCGAGGAAATATCATTCACTAACTGCGTGCTTGATGCCGCAACTATAGCCAATTCAGAGTTTCTCGTATCCCCCCCTGTGAACCCGGTCAACCCGGGTATCCTGATTGTCACCCTCCACGAAGGCCGAGGGTTTGCTTTGTCTCCTCATTTTCAGCAGATTTTTAACTCTCATTTCCAAAACAACTCTTACGCTCCCTCCTCTTTGCGTCCGAGCACCTCTTCCTCGTCACACTCTACACACGGACAAGCTGGTTCTTTCGTGCAAAACAACCGCCCACAGTCCACTAGTGGTGGCATGAACTCTGCCCCTACAATCCACGGCCGTTATTCGACTAAATATCTCCCATATGCTCTGCTCGATTTCGAAAAGAATCAGGTTTTCGTGGATGCAGTGTCTGGAACTCCTGAAAACCCACTGTGGGCTGGTGACAACACTGCTTTCAAGTTCGATGTGTCTCGGAAGACAGAGTTGAACGTGCAGCTTTATCTGCGCAATCCTGCCGCCCGTCAGGGTGCCGGTCGTAGTGAAGATATCTTCCTTGGCGCGACCAAGGTCACCCCGCGCTTCGAGGAGGCATCTCAGCCTTATGTGGAGGACCCAAAACTCAGCAAGAAGGACAACCAAAAGGCCGCCGCTGCTCATGCTGAGCAAGAACGGGCCTCTGGTCAACAAGGTGCCGAGTGGCTGGATCTGCAATTCGGCAATGGTTCGATCAAGGTCGGCGTCTCATTCGTTGAGAACAGACAGCGCAGTCTGAAGATGGAGGACTTCGATTTGTTGAAGGTCGTTGGTAAGGGAAGTTTCGGCAAGGTCATGCAGGTCATGTAAGTTGTTGAACATCCAAGTCGGTTTTTTGACCCTTTCGGATACTTACTCTGGTTGAACAACAGGAAGAAAGATACCGGCCGAATCTACGCCCTGAAGACGATCCGCAAGGCTCACATTATTTCTCGATCAGAGGTCACACATACCTTGGCAGAGCGATCGGTCCTCGCGCAAATCAACAATCCTTTCATCGTTCCTCTGAAGTTTTCTTTCCAGTCGCCCGAAAAGTTATATTTTGTTCTCGCTTTTGTCAATGGCGGAGAGCTCTTCCACCACCTTCAAAGAGAGCAACGATTTGATATCAACAGGGCCCGCTTTTACACTGCCGAACTTCTTTGTGCCCTGGAGTGCCTTCACGGATTCAAGGTCATCTACCGCGATCTCAAACCCGAGAATATCTTGCTTGATTACACCGGCCATATTGCGCTGTGCGATTTCGGTCTTTGCAAGCTGGACATGAAGGATGAGGACCGAACCAACAGTAAGATCGCACTTTTGCACCTATAACTTACACTCTTTCTCTTTCTAATCAAATCACAGCATTCTGCGGAACACCTGAATATCTTGCTCCCGAACTGCTTCTTGGTAATGGATATAGCAAGTCTGTTGATTGGTGGACTCTTGGTGTCTTGTTGTACGAGATGTTGACTGGCCTGCCACCATTCTACGATGAGAACACCAACGAGATGTACCGCAAGATTTTGCAAGAGCCCTTGACTTTCCCCAGCAGTGACATCGTGCCTCCCGCTGCTCGGGATCTTCTCACCCGCCTGCTGGATCGCGACCCTCAACGCCGTCTTGGTGCCAACGGCGCCGTTGAAATCAAGTCTCACCACTTTTTCGCCAACATTGACTGGCGCAAGCTTCTTCAGCGGAAGTATGAGCCCAGCTTCCGCCCCAACGTGGTATGTCATGATTTCCCCTACCCTTTTCTTTTGATCTTACAGATTTTAATTCGACTCGCCTTTACAGCTGGATGCTCGTGACACTGATAACTTCGATCGCGAGTTCACTGAGGAGGCCCCACAAGACTCATTTGTTGACGGTCCTGCGTTGTCATCGACTGTGCAACAGCAGTTTGCCGGCTGGTCCTATAACCGACCCGTGGCCGGACTCGGGGATGCCGGTGGTAGTGTCAAGGACCCATCCTTCGGTAGCATCCCGGAGTAAGGGCCAGATTTAACGCTGAGCTTCATACAAGGTCAATGATTAGGTCAAGAAAGACCGGTGTGCGAATACAGGTTCATAGACATGATTCTTCATTTGTACTGTCCCATGCTTTCCGTCTTGATCCACATATAACTCACCCATCTTGGACCATCCAATTTTCCTTGTCTCGTGCTCCTCGTGCTCGTCTTTGTCTTTATCTTATTTCTTGTTTCATTTTCTCTTCAAGGAGTCCGTGGCATCTTGATTTCGGAGGCTCTGCGCAACCCCGAGACAACAGTTTTACCCCCCCTTTCATCGTGTCTTTTCCTCGTCATCTTTTCGTATCCCAGCCCCCTCCTCCCATTGAGCGCTCTGGTTTGTTTCTGGTCATCCCATCTCAGCGTCATCCACACCCTCACCCTCACACTCTCCCAGGCAGGTCCCTTTTCCAAACCCTTGTTTTCGTCTGATGGTCTCAAGCGGTCATTACCTGTCATTTTTTGTTGTCTCCTTGTCTCCTACCTCTCGGGTGCGAGATTTTCTTTTCTCTGTATTCTTCACAGAATTGCAATTGACAATGCCGATCCACTGAACTTAGATTATCTCTCTCGGTCGTCGTAGCTTCTATTGAGCTCCATGGGGATGTCCTAGGGATATTTCAGAATACATACTGGTAGGTAGGAGGTACAAGGATGAACAAGTTCCCTACTATGACTATTCATACTTTAGGTAGCTAGTACCCAATGTTATACTGCTCTTCATATTCTTCAAACTCGCATACGTTCATGAATACTACCTAGGTACCTTGGTGCTAATAGTACCAGTACGATGCCAGCGACAACACGAGGTAATAGTTTCTGGGGAGGGCCTTTGTCATTGTATCTATCCATGCAGTCTCAAGCAACCCGCCGAGACCGTGACATATTGCAGCAGAATTACAGCAATAGGAAAACAAAAGCGAACAAATAAAATAATAGAAAACAACAAATAGGAAGTCGGACACACGTTAAGACGCCGCTCGCAGTTCAAAATAATCCGACTCAATAGTATCGGGAATGGAAAATATGGGATGCTCTCTATCAACGTATCTCTCGAGCCAGAAGGAAACACAACCCGACATCGAGCCTTTTTTTACTCTGACTTCTCCTCCTCAGCCTCGGCCTCAACTTCGGCTTCGGCTTCAGCTTCAACTTCGGCCTCCGGGGTGCCGTTGGTTGCGGCCACGGGCTCTGTTTCCTCGTCACCATTGATGTCAATGAGTGACTCGGAAACAGGCTCTGGGGCGATACCCTCTTTCTCGAGGCGGATGTATTGATCCCACTCCGGGAAGAGGTCATCATCGGTCGAGACATCCGGAGCACCGGGAGGAACACCGATAAGACGGGCAGTCTTAGTCTTATTCGATGATTCAAGAGACTCCTTCCATTGGACTACGAGAGTAGCGGCGCGGCTAGGCTTGTAAGTCTGAGCGAAGAGAACTGCCTCGCCGATGCGGTTAGTCTGGACAAGGAGTTCGATGCAGCCATCGACATCACCCAGAGACCAGAGGGTTGAGAAGGCAACGTTGTGAAGACCTGACTCGGAAGCCTGGGTGGCCAGCTTCCGAAGCTCGGGACGGTTGTTGCTAGCTGTGTGCAGTAGCAGGAGGGAGCCAACGTCCTTGGCGTGGGTGAAGCATTCTTGGGCTAGGGAGAGGTTCCAAGCGGCAAGGGCGGCATCACCAACCAGCTTGTATCTGTGGTCGGTGTTGGTCTGGCGAGCGATCTCGAGAGCAGTCTGGAGGTCGTTGAGAGCCAAAGCCAGGTCGAAACGGTGTTCTGGATCAGTTGCAACCTCAAGAGCCATCTCCTTGTAGCCTTGACCTTCAAGGAATCGCGCAACCTTGTTCATCTGATCTTGAGGGATATCACTCAAGATATCGGCCGCAGCATCCATCTCGTTACGAAGGACGAGAGTCTGGTACTCGACCATGCTGAGAGACAAGCTGAAAGAAACAACATTGACATCCTTATCGGCCAGGTATAGCTTAGAATCTCTGGCGAGGTATCCAAGCAGGTACATAGGCTGGTCGAAGTGCGAGATGGTGTATGTTTGGTCACCAACCAGATAGTTAAGGCGGTTCGTAGAGTTGGTGTAGATGAAAGAATCGCCAACCCATTCTCCGGTGCGGACAGTCTCGTTAATGGTAGCAACGTGCTCAATAGCAGCCTCAACACCATCCTCATCAGCCTCGCCATTGTTCATGCCATTGATGTACTCCTCTCGTGAGTAGCGAAGGACAAAGAAAGAGTCTTCGCAAGCAAGGACGACAAGATCACCGTTCTCGGACCAGTAGACCTGCAATAAAGTCAGTAAGTGGCACAAAACGCCCTCGCAATGAAACTCACATTAATGGGGTCAACTTCGATTCTGCGGACCAAGTTGCCGCTCTCCCAGTCGAAGAGACCGATACCACCCTGTCCCTTGACACCGAGCAAAACACCGCTTGCGAGGCCCTCGGCCTGGAAGCCGACATCGAGGCCACCGCTTTGCTCCTTGAAGTTCTTGAAGATCTTGACACTAGTCGTGGATTCACGAACAGCGAAATCGTTGCTGTTGTCTTTGGATCCCCACGCGAAGTCGAGAGCAGAGCCGAATGCCTTATTACGCCACGCTAGAGCAGTCTAAGATGAAAATAAAAGGTTAGTCCACCGATATCAATTCCGCAGCAAATGAGCACCCACATAAATAATCCCTATAAGTCAAAAATTAGCATCATCTCAGGGTAATTTCAAGCAAGGGGTTCTCAAGACTAACATTCACCGTCGCCACAGCATGCGACAAACCTCCCATTTGGAGAGTGAGAGAGGATCTGAGGGTAGATCTCGCTCGAGCCCAGGTCTTTCGTAGGCAGTGACAGAGGTTCGCCGTCCTTTATGCTTAAATCGCCACCCTTGATCACAGCAGAAACAACCTCGTTCTGTCGGGCCCAGATCAGCTTACCTGAGCCATCCATAGAAACAGCAGGCTCTTCCCGACCCATCTTAACGACAACCGCACCGTCATCGAAACCCATGGCCAACGCGTTTCCACTCTTTTGTGTGCTCACACACCACGCTCGCTCCAGTCCATAGCTTAGCGACTGCTCGAGGCGATAGGTGTTGGCGTGCCAAATCTTGACAGTTCCATCTTCAGAGCCTGAAACAATGACAGGCAGTTGGGGATGGTAGCAAGCAAAGGAAACATTGCTGGTGTGGCCCTCCAGGGTAGCAATGAGCGCCTTAGTTGTGTAATCCCAAATCTTCACTGTCTTGTCGTCCGATGTTGTGAGAAGGTATGGCTTGTCGGAACCGGGGTAATAATCGACGTGGTTGACACCCTTGGTCTCGTGGGCTTCCAGTGTGAAGTTGGCATGGGGGGGAGCCGAGGTTCCAGATCTTCACAGTGCGATCCAAACAGGCGGAGGCGAACGTATTGGTGTCCTTCGGGTTGATGGACATCCCCATAACATAGTGGCTGTGGCCCTCAAAGACCTGAATACACTTCCAACCCTTCTCCCAATCCCAGGCGCGAATTGTCATATCATCTGACGCAGTCAAGACGATGGGTAGTGTTGGGTGGACGGAGATCGAGCGAATATAATCAGGGTGAGCTTCGAAGGAGGTGATCTTCTCGGAGGTATTGTAGTTGTAGACACGGAGTTGGAAGTCGTCAGAGCCGCAAACAATCCAGTTCTTGCGCGCAATGAATCGACCGGCACGAACAGGAACATCGGTAAGCTCGAATGTTTTGATGATGGACTAGGAGATGGAGGGTCAGCCGCGCTTTTGCGGGATACATGGGCATTTGGACTTACCTGCGTCTCGTACGACCAAATATAGACATGACCGCTGTAGAGAGTCGTCAAAATCTAATAAGTGTCAGTAAAACCAAAGCTCTTCGATCGTCGTCGCTCGAACTTACCCATGGCTCCGTGGGGTGGAAATCAATGCCTTTCACCCGCTCCGAGCGGGCAAAGAGCTGCCTCTGCACGATACCAATCTCGTTAGTAAATTTGTCAATTCCACTCGTTCTTATCTTCGGGTATGTCTCAATTCTCGGCGCGAGCAGATATCCCCTCGATATTCAGGTTTACGTACCTTAACGTCGAGCCGCATGTTGTGTGGGGGATGGACGAATGTTTGTGTGAAGCGGCGATAGGGCGTGCGAGAGGGGCAATTCCACGAGCCGCTCAGACAGCCCAAGGGGTGCAAAAGAGTCGATCCTCGGGATAATCTTTCAAAAACCAGCAAGATATCCCTGCTGGAGGAGAGCTGAAGGTCGTTCAGGGACAATGTATGTGTCCACAAGGAGGATTCCCGCCGGGCTCACCGCCTTCCGTGGGCGGGTCCAGCCAACGCAGCCAAGGTGGACTACCTATGTCTACTATATACGAACAAACTATAGTCGATGGAGCATATTATCCCAATTGGATCTACGGGAATTGCGATGTTAGTTGAATATACGTTTTCTAATTTGACTAGATATAAATGGAAAGAATAAGCGAATAACAGCCGCCTCTGAGGGCTCCGTGATGACCACAACCAGATATCTGCTATCAGGAAACACTGTTTAAACGCATTCCATTGCAGTTGAGGAAGACCCTGTACAGCTAGTTTCCCTCTAACTTCCGGTACTGATTATGGGTTTGCGTACAGGAAATCCCTCTCGGGTGATCAGGCCGTGTATGTTGGAGGCCGAGAATTGAAGAATTGAAATCGTGAAACAAGTGTATTCGAACAACCCCTCTAATAAATACAGGAACCGTGCGTTCTCTAACGTCGTCTTCCAATATTGCCTTAATGACGTTCGAAGTAGGTCCACTGGCCCGCGGCGGGCTTCTCCTCGAGTTCCTCCCACCTAGAATCGTGTGAGTAGTCTGGCCAGGAAATCGTGAATAAATTTCGGGCTTTACTTACACCTTCGCCTCGTGCATCTCGCTAGCAAGCTTCAACTCAGCCTCGGCAACCTCAATAATCTCCTCAAGGAGGCCGTGGCCGATTTCCTTCTCAATCTGGGAGATTCTGTAACGCGCGTTAGCATGCTGGAAAACCTTGATGTAGAATCAATTGGCATACTGGTCAACGTCAAGAGCGGGTTCGTTCTCCCACTTCATCTCCTCCATGTAGTGGTCGGCAGTTTCGGTTCTCTTGGTGCCCTCTTCAAGCAGCCTATCGACTTCGGCCTCTTCCTCCGCCGTACGGGTTGATCCCTCAGTGCATGGCTCGGAGAAAGTCTCGCCATCCCAGGCCAGACCATGGGGGTTGTCTGAGCCGTCCTTAACCCGGACGCCGACATAGCCAAAGGGACCGGCAGACTGCTTGAGAGTAGCGAAACGCTCGGGCTCGGCGGCGATAATCTTGTCCACGCGCGCCTTCCAGGCCTCAAACCCGGCGGGGATCTTCGATTCGATGACCTTCAGGCGGTGACGAGTGGTCGCCTCGACAGATTGACGGTATGCGGACGACTCAGGGAAGGACTGGAGCTTCTGCAGGGTCTGGTAATAAAGGTAGATCAAAGTCGGGCGGGGGCTCGGGTGGGTAGACAGGCCGGTCAATCCGGTTGGAGTGAAAGCCTCCAGATACCGGGGCTTGACATTGGCCAACAGCCGGAGTGTAGCCCTCATTTTGGCGAGTGTGAAGTGAGGAATGGAGTGGTTGCGGGCGTACTTTGATGTGACGGGGTGACTGGAAGTTGAGTCCAGTCGGGCCGGAACGGATAAACTTGATCTTCCACTCTCTCCAACGGGCAGGGGGCCAGAGCCACCTTTTCTTTCCGCTATCTACAACACACACGCGCGCGCAGAGCCTCGATCCTTTCCGAGTGCTGTCCTATTTGACTCTTCACGGCTTGGGACTTGGTTGTTCCAACCCCTGTTTCTTGCCTCGACGATTGAAGGCTAGCGCCCTTTAAGCCAGTTTTTGCCGCCCCAATATCCAATGTGCCACCTGTGACATCTGTCAATCCCCTCCCCCCCCTTCGACCACCGTCTCTCGTTTCAACTTATCTAAGCCTTGTGAGGCTTGCGAATACTCTCCCTTTGCGCCCCGTTATTGAGGTCACTCCGTCTCGATTTCCAAAATGAAGACTTCCTGGTTAGGGTGGTCCCTGCTCTCTTTGTTGACCGGCTCGACAGTGGCCGCGTCTGCGAAACTAGAAAAGAGATCAAACCGTGGAGTCGACTCCGATCAACCTACAGTCTTCAATGGGCTGGATGTTCCTCCATTGACCCAACTTACTCCGGATAACTTCGAGGAACTCATCAAAGATGGCCAGTGGTGAGTACTTCGTGCATCCTGTTACTATAACAAAGAACAATAGAGGTTCCTGACTATCAAAAGGCTCATTAAACATTATTCGCCCTCATGCGGCCACTGTCGACAGGCCGCACCGCCATACCAGACGATTTATGAATACTACTACGTGAGATGCACCTGGATGCTAAATTTAGAATTCCAAGACTAATCATGATATCTGACATAGACCTCCAACCCCGTCTCTCCAACCTCAGGGAAGTCGCCCGATCCCAAGTCTCTCAATGGCTTCACCACCTACTTCAACTTCCATTTCGGCTCTATGAACTGTCTAGCCCACGGAGACCTTTGCGAGAAGCTCGGAATCTCGGCCTGGCCCACCTTTGCGTTCTACGACCAGGGTGAGCAGAAGGACAAGCACATTGTTAAGAATGTGATCAAGGATCTGAGCCCACTCATCGAAGAGAAGCTTGAGGCAGCCAAGCCTGGTTCCCGTCCTCCCCAGGGGATCAAGTTGCCTGAGGTTGGTGCCTCAAGCGTGGATTCGAGCGCGGAACCCGATTCCCCACTGGCCAAGGATAAGAATCCTGCAGCTGGTGTACAGGCTGGTGAGAAGCAAAACGAGCTGGCTTCAAAGAAAGAATCCGGTACTTCTTCGGACTCCAAGGCGGTCGACACGATCGAGACCAAGAGGAAACCTGAACCGGCACCTCCCAATCCCCAGGGTCTCTCTGTTCCTCTCACCGCTGAGAGCTTCCAGAAGCTGGTCACTTCCACCCAGGATCCCTGGTTTGTCAAGTTTTACGCCCCTTGGTGCGGTCATTGCCAGGCCTTGGCTCCCAGCTGGAAGGAGATGGCCAAGGAAATGAAGGATATCCTGAACGTGGGTGAGGTGAACTGCGAAGTGGAATCTCGATTGTGTGAAGATGCTCGCGTAAGCGCTTTCCCGCCATGTATTTCTTCCGGGGTGGTCAGCGTGTGGAATACACGGGCCTTCGTGGTCTCGGTGACCTGCTTTCCTATACAAAGAAGGCTGTTGGACCCGGTTCTAGTATTGAGGACGTTGATGCGGCTACTTTCAAGGAACTCGAGCAGACTGAGGAAGTCTTGTTCCTCTACTTCTACGATGACGCCACTACGTCTGAGGACTTCCGCGCTATGGACCGTCTGACTCTCAGCCTCGTGGGACATGCTCGCATTGTTAAGACTAGCAGTGCTGCCTTGGCAGGGCGGTTCAAGATCTCGACTTGGCCTCGTCTCTTGGTAGTCCGTGATGAACGGGCCAGCTACTACAATGCTCTTGCCCCCAAGGACATGAGAGACTTCCGTGCAGTTCTAGCCTGGATGCAAACCGTCTGGCTGCCCATTGTCCCCGAGCTGACAGCATCCAATGCCCGTGAGATTATGGATGGCAAGTACGTCGTGCTTGGTATTCTTAGCCGCCGCCGTTCCGACGATTTCAAGCAGTCCAAGCGGGAACTGAAGGAGGCCGCTCTTGAGTGGATGGATAAGCAAGTGCAGCTCTTCCGGCTTGAAAGGTCAGAGCTTCGTGACGCCAAGCAGCTCCGCATCGAAGAAGCCGATGATCGCGATGACCAGCGTGCTCTGCGGGCTGCTAAGAACATGCGTATCACTATTCGCGAGGATGACAAGAAGGCAGTTGCCTTTGCCTGGGTCGATGGCGATTTCTGGGAGCGCTGGATTCGTACTACCTACGGCATCGATGTCGAAAATAGTGACCGCGTCATTGTTAACGACGAAGATGTAAGTTCCAAGTTTTGACTCCCCTTCCGATCATTCTAAGCTAATTTCTGATAGAATCGCCGATACTGGGATACTGCTTCCAGTGGTGCTCCGGTCATGGCCTCCCGTACTTCGATCCTCGAGACCATTCCTCTTGTCATCTCCTCCCCTCCCAAGCTGGCCGCCAAGTCCACCATTGGTACCTTTGAGACATTCTTCTTCTACACCCGCTCTTTCCTCAGCAGCCACCCTATTCTCTTCTTCATTCTGTTGGGTATCACAGTTGCGGTTGCTGCCATCTTCGGTCGCGGACGCCTGCTACGCCGTAGCGGGCTTGCTCGTGGTGGCATTATTGGCAACTCCAATGGCGGTGGCTTCTTCCACCTGGACGGCAAAGAGGGTATCTTGAACGGAGGCTCGACAGGAAAAGTCGACTAATGAGACGCATGTACAGCACCGGTGTTTGGTAGCACGGTTCAATTTTTCTTATCTATAATTTCCTTTTCGACTGTACTTCATTGATTGCAGACCGTCTAGTTCTTGATTTCCAATTTTTGCATGTTCGAATACAGGTGTTGAAGCACACATTTCCCCTTTTCTTATCTTGTTTCTAATTTCCTGTCTGGATCACTTAAAGTCAAGAAAGATATTGTTCTAATTCTTCATGAATTCCCTGGATGTAAACCACTCGCAAATATCACAAATCAGAAGTCAAGAAAGAGAAGCCATAACCTGCTCCGGTTACCACAAACCAAGGCCGCATGCAATAGAATTATTTATGGACATTAAAGATTTATCCGCGTAGATACTAGATTTTAACATCAAGAATACAATTCACGATGGTTTGGCCTACATGGATGGTTAATCTATTCAAGGAAGTCTCTAGATACCAATTACCTCCCTTCTGATTGGTGCTGGTTTATGGTCACGTGATTATCCGGTTTTCGTCGAAGGTCGCTCTGAGCTCAACTCCTTCTTTTGATTGTCCCACGACCTGCACACCCTCACAACAATGGTACGTTCGCCTCAAACCCGACACCAGATATAATCTCAAATCCTCAACCGTGTCGTCCGGGTCTTGATCCGCTGGTATCAGTCATCCCAACGGGGTGACCGCATCCCTGATGCGCCCATCACGGACCCATGCGGGATGACTGCGGGCTGTATTCAACTATTCTGAAAGCAATTGATGGCTAACCTGCGCTCTTTCCTGCTTGATAGGTTTTCGCTCCCACTCTCCGCCGCGCTGCGGCCGCTGCCCCCACCTCCGCTTTTGCGTCCAAGTGAGACTTCCCCCGAACCCCGATCTTCAATTTGGGACAACATGGCATGTGTGGCTGCGCCTCAAGCGCCCAAGGTCGATTCCGTGCTTTAAATGCTTGTGCATATGGAGTCGGCTTGTCAGTGTGATATGCTTCGTGGATCTGCGTACCTTATAGCCCTGGCACAGCTTGACATGCAATATCTGTGGATTCCGCGGAATAGACCTTCGCAACATTGCCAATCGCCTGTCGTCCAATCATGATCTACGTGCTTTGAGCACCTCGAATATAAGCTAACGAACATTTACAGCTTCGCCACTCAGCGTACCGTTGCTGGCTTCACCCTGCCCAGTGCCATCAAAGCGTAAGCATATACTCCCACCCGGAATTGAGCTTTGTCCTGGACGAAGGCTTCTTTTGTCTCGAATTATGCTGACCTTTGATATCAGTGGTACCCTTGCCGGTAGCTTCGGTGTCTTCGCCGGCGCTGCTGCTCTCTTCATGCTCGGCGAGGTCCCCCGTGTCCGTCGTGATATCCTCCAGCAGTTCCCCTTCCTGGACACCTACTACGACCGCCCCATTGCCCCCGAGGACAACGTAAGCTTCGCACCACTCTTGCTTGTCTTTGACACTAATACTAATATGACTTCAGCCCTTCTAAATTATCTCGCTATGGTTCCGGGAGTGCCGGTCATGCACTTAGAATAGTGTGGGTATACAGGTCAGGGGCAGCGACCTTTGTGTAGAATAGCGATGAAAGTCTTTTTATGTTTCGAATAGCACATAGAGGCAACTATTATCAAACCCGTCAGGGTGATCTCTTATGTACAGCTCAACTCATGGGGCTCCTTGTGCACTCTTGTTCATTTGCACCCTTCTCTTAGAGTGAAGAAAGTTTCAAATTATAGCATCTATTTCCCGTATTGGCAAGTCCAAGCAGCCATTTGATAAGCTGTGGCTGCTAAGGCTGATCTGTGGCAGCGTGCGTTCAAATGGTACTTTGTCATGACTCATGGAAGCGACTTATCTCCTCCCTGCTATCTCCCACTGATAACAATGCTTTCCAGATCTACTAGACAAAACATCGCCGCCCCCGACGCCTACAGCTTCCCTCTTGGGTTTAAGCCATTTGCCAAGCTCGCCGGGGTAGCACTGTTCGCGTTTGATCAAATGGCATAGCGTTCACGCTTCAATGGACTGCGAATCACAAGACCTGTGTGCGGAGAAGCTGGGAGGGAGGCGCCCAAGCGTCCTGATCGAACCGTCGAATGAGAGCAGCTGATCATACGAATAATATTATCCATGGGCTAGTTCCGGGAACTCTCGTGTTCATTAAACCCCGTTATCAAGCATTTCTTGCGGAGAAAAGCATATCACCTCTTCCTGCAGGCCTCGGACGGCCCGCGTCTCAGAGCTCCCCTCCTCTGGCGTTCTTCTAGTGTCTTTCGGCGGGCCCGCTACATCTGATAGAACCAATGCTTGTCAGGCTTGATTCTATCGAAGTGTTAGCGATGGCGCCAACGAATCGTCATGAGCGCGGGGGCAAGCCTGCATAGATAACCATAGCCGGGCCCCCCTAGCTTTGTAGGTCGACCGCGGCTCATTTAAGACCATCGAATCTCCCTCGCAATCGTTGGCACTCTGCTCATGCATAATACAGCGATACTCTACTCACGGTAATATCCACTGATTGTAACATCGTGACGCCTAAACTTTGCGGCTTTCGATATCAAGTTTTTGCTTCTTCCGACAGCCAACCTCCTTCGCCTCTATATCCGCGAATGGGTGTTGGAACAGAATGATGGATATCAGAAAGTCCTCTTCGGGCACCTCCAAGCCTCATCCGGTCTATAATGATACCAATCATGCGCAAGTCACGTCCGTGTTGCCGGATGGTGATGTGCCATATACAGACCATGAGATGGATGCCGATGAACGGGTGATTATGGCCCTTGGTTACAAACAGGAATTCAAGCGCGAGTTCTCCCTGTGGACGACGTTTTGTGTCAGTTTTGCCGTTCTGGGTCTCCTGCCTTCGTTTGCAAGTACCCTCTACTATGGTATCCAATGCACCCCATTTCTCCACTCAGAGCCGTTGCTGACTCGGTCCAAGGGATGGGATATGCAGGAACAGCTGGCATGGTGTGGGGGTGGATCATCGCCATGATATTCATCCAATGCATTGCGATGTCAATGGCAGAGCTTTGTTCAGCTATGCCAACAAGGTAAGATGACGTCCATCGGCCAGTATCACAACCGACTTCAGACTGACGCAGTATATCTCAATTTAGTGGCGGTCTCTATTATGCTGCAGCCGTTCTTGCACCTCCTGGGTATGGACCTCTAGCTGCATGGATTACTGGATGGTCCAACTGGATCGGACAGATCACAGCAGCACCATCAGTCGACTACGCGCTGTCCGCGATGATCCTCGCCGCAGTCTCCATAAGCAACCCAGACTATGTGCCAACAGACTGGCAGACCTTCCTCCTCACAACCTTCATAATGATCATCCACGCAGGCATCAGCAGTATGCCAACCAAACGTGTTGCCCAATTCAACTCCTGGGGCTCAACCTTCAACTTCTTCGCACTCATAGCCGTCCTCATCGCCATCCCAGCCGGAACAAGCAACAGCCCGAAATTCACCCCTTCCAAAAAGGTCTGGGGCGACATCACGAATCAAACAGACTTCCCAGATGGCGTCGCCGTGCTGATGACTTTTGTCGGAGTCATTTGGACCATGTCCGGCTACGACTCCCCGTTCCACCTGAGCGAGGAGTGCTCAAACGCGAGCGTTGCCTCTCCACGCGCCATCGTCCTTACATCCGGTGTCGGCGGACTGATGGGCTGGTTCCTGCAGCTGGTCGTCGCATATACAGTACTGGACATTGAAGCCGTCATTGATTCAGACCTCGGCCAACCCTGGGCCTCGTACCTACTGCAGGTGATGCCGCAAAAAGCAGCCCTCGGCATCCTGGGCTTGACCATTATCTGCGGTTTCTCTATGGGCCAGGGCTGTATGGTCGCCGCGTCACGAGTGACATATGCCTATGCACGCGATGATTGTTTCCCCTTCTCCAACATCTGGAAGAAGGTCAACACCCGCACGCAGACTCCCGTCAACGCGGTGATTCTGAACGCTGTCCTGGGCATCCTCATGTGCCTACTCATTCTGGCCGGCAGCGTGGCTATCGGTGCATTGTTCTCCATCGGTGCTATTGCGCAGTTTGTTGCCTTTGCCATACCGATTTTCATCAGGGTGTTTTTCGTTGGAAACCGCTTTCGAAAGGGTCCGTGGAATCTAGGTCCGTACGGTCCGTATATTGGTGGAGTCGGCGTTTCCTTCGTCGTTCTCATGTTTCCTATCTTGTGTCTGCCTAGTGCGACGGGTAGTGACTTGACGCTCGACCTGATGAACTGGACTTGTTTGGTTTATGGGGGTCCAATGTTAGCTGTGCTAATCTGGTGGGTGGTCGATGCCCGACGCTGGTTTACCGGTCCTGTAGTGAATGTCGAGCATGCCATTCACCATGTTGAACTAGAGCCTGAAGTCAGCGAGGGCATCGAGCCTGATAATCATGGGCCAGATGAGACGGTTGTCCCAGGCAAGTCGGTCAAGGGCGGGATATAATAAAGGCTTGCGCGTAGGCGCAGGATTTTAGTTTAGTCCGGGTGTCTTATATTTGCAGAAACACCCTACCATATGTACTAGTTTTTTATAAGCAATAATTTTCTGAGTAAAGTGCAGTATTTCTGATGTTCTGTTTAATAATCCTTGCTCGAATCTGGTTTGGTTTCTGATACCTACTAGTAGAGTCTAGCCGACAAGTACCGCGGGGGCATTGTGGCCGAGCGAACGCTCAACTATACAGCCCATAATATTGTCTTGGATTAACTGGGGTAATCTGACATTTTTGAAATGGGCCACTTTTCTACGATCTGGGACCCAGCGACCCATCTAAGCGCATTTTTGGGTTACGGTGGGATGTGGCTCCCCGCGATGGAGTTGTGGGCTTGCTCCACGCTCCACAGCCCCAGATGCTTAACCTTGTACTTTAGCAAAGTGGAGAGAAAGGATGGTGGATTTGACAGATCACATAGGTGATTTAAGTTCCTTGAGGGTACAATTTGTAGTTTATTATAGACTAGTGGACAAGGTTGTTGTAATTATAATCGCCTCAACTCTGGCTCGTCTATGTAATTGGGCATGCTCTGGTTGCAGGTGAGTTGCGTCACAATTTGATAGAGTGCCTATAGGTAAACGGTCGTAGTAATAATATATACATAGTAGTAGTACCTAGGTGGAGGCATATCAATACAAATATTTATCGAGGAAATCATACTTCTAGTACTAGTAAAGACAAAATTTGTTCTGTACCATTTCAAATACTCATAAATATCTCACCAAAGATATCGCCTACAAATTCCAGTGTCTATTGCGCGAGTCCAAAGTGATTGATTATCAACTGACCTTGTATGTACCGGGTACCTTGCTACTACAGCGATGCAGATAGCATAACCCAATTGAATAATCGTGTTTCTCAACATTCAAAAGCTCTCAGATATAGATGGATACACACGGACACAATTGGATTCTTACCTGAGGCGAGATACGCACCTCGTCCACCTTATCGAAATTCTGACCCTCTTCAGCACCCTCCTCCACCCGTACCTGTACATTGCGCTGGGATCCCCGGAAGAATCCTGCGAATAGATCCACCTCTGGAAGGCCCCCACCAGCGGTGCGGTGGGCACTGGACATGGATGCAAGATAAATAAGTTCGATGGGACACACAGATATGCTTAATCTGACTCCAGATGGGGGGCATCCACCCTTCCCACATCAGATCCTATCCCCCCCCCCTGACACGAGGCGTGCAAGATGAGGATCCACCTGGAGGTGAACTACACATGTACTCCGTAAACGAAAAGTACTCTGTGAACAAAAACGAAGCGACGATTCCGCCTTTGATTTCTCTGTTCAAATTAAACGTGTCTCGTGTTTGCGTCTCGCATCGTGCACGGTTCAAAGAGGCTTGCTGGCCACAACGCCCTCTCCCTCTCCCTCTCCCTCTCCCTCTCCAATTTGGCCAAATTTAATACCCCAAAACGAGGGAATTCCCAACAGACCGGGCCGGCTTTAGAAACTACGCAAAGTCAAACCCCTCATAGTGCCGTGATTATATTTTTTTATTAATAAAAAGATTTTTATCCCAAAAAAGAAGCACTTGCTCGTGTACACTACCTAGATGAGGGACGATACAGGTTTCGGGCGCGGAACCGCATGGGCAATGTCGGCCCTAACCTTTTTCTTTCTTTCTCTCGTTCTCTTTCTCTTTTGCGCTGTCTCCCTTTCTCCGTATTTCCTTACCCCTACCCCCTACGCCTACGCTTCGCCCGCTTCCGTCCGTCGGCGCAGATTCATTCCCGATCGACACTGTCAGGGGTGACTGCGACTGGTTCTGCCGAGGATGATACATCGGTTCCTGGGAACATCGACTTCGCCACTGACGCTGGTTCCTGACTTTCTGTTCTGTTCTTGGCTGGACACGTCCACTGCCCAGCAAAGTTGACATTTCTGTTACCTAGGTAAGAGACTTGAATTTTTATGCACAAAATTACCCACAGCAATCAAATGATCCTTCGATGCTGTACGGGATAAACGGAGCACATCAAACCAAATCAAATCAACCATAAAATCCTTAAGAAATAAATGGTGTATGTACCAAGGGTATAACATAGTAAAATGACAACTATTTCCCACGGTACCGAGAACCGTAAAAGGGGAGGACGAAATTCGGGGAGAAGCCGTGGACTCGGCTTTATGGTGGGTCCGTTTTGCCCTTTTGCAAGGAACGCGATTCTTCTTTGGTTTTTGGTTTTGGTTTTTGGGTTTGGGGGGATTCAGTTCGTAAGGAGTGGTATTGGGGTAATTCGAGTAATGATTTCATGCGTCGGGCTGCCGATGTGCATCCAATCATCCCAGACTTTGTCTTCCGTGGTCGGCATGCGCGTTTCAGGCAGCCATGGCTGGCTTTGGTTGCATTCCACACTTCTGCAACCGGTGCCGGCACCCACGGTTGATGGGGGTCAGCCATGGTTAGTCATGGTAATTTAGAGGCGATGTACGGATGTGATGTACATCCTGATGGCAATGGCAATGGTATTAGCCACGGCTGTGTATGTTTATGGCTTCAATGGTTGAATCACATGGGCTCACATATTAATAGAAACGCCATCGCATCGCCTATGAGCATCTGTATTGGACGTCTATCCGAAACCCCATGACGCGGCCAGAGCCAGGGGGGGAAAGAGTTTTGGTTCTTCTTGTTCTCTCTCCTTATTTTGCCTTTGGATGATTCCCAAGTCCACGGTACGGCGGCTATGGTTCTGGGCAGAAATATCCTAGTTGGGCGTTCTACTTATGAGATGACGATGGTACGTATTGTGCTTCGTACAGTGTACACGCATCCGGATATGTATAGTATGTAACTTGAATTCTCTTCTGTATCGAAGAGGACACCCTGTATATAGATACCCTAGTACTCCGTAATCACATCAATATTCATTCAATATTTAGGTCATGTTGGATAGTACTAGTATATGTAGCTCCGCGGGGGTACCTTATGTGCATACTAGTAGTACGTTGCGGAGGACGCGGTGCGCGCTCCTCCCTGACCGCTCCACAACAACACATGGAGAAATGGAGATGGGGATGGAGTCCACTGCTGTCAAAAAGTTGATGGAGAACATCTAACGGATACTCCGTAAATACATATTGCCCTATTCATCCAAGACTCCTTAAAGTTAAATAGTCATTCAGACTATCAATTATGAACCCCATGATATACCTAGGTACTTTACTTCAAAGTTTGCATCCATTCGGGATTTTCTCTCTACTTTTGCTCCGAAGTAGTATATCGGATGCACAGATCGCTGCAGGACAGAGAATCGGAACACATCCGAGTACCTTTAGGACTACCGCGCCAGCCTGGGTCTCGACTAAAAGGCATTTGAGAAGCTATGAGGTGGGTGGCGTACGCGCTGCTCTTGATTTGATTCTCTAGTCCGCTTGGAGGGGGCTGTGTGGGGCCATGATTGGCTGCGGTGCATCCTGAAACTTGGTGATCCGAACTTGGCTCAGGTCCTTTCCGGCCTGTGCCGGCGCGAGGCTATCTCCATCCAGCAGGTCGTATGTCTTTAGGAGTGAGTTGTCGGACGAGCTACCTCCCTACGCGCCTCCGGGTTGGCTAGACTGGCGAGAGTGGCTAGTGGCCCCATCGGAAGAGCTATGGATCTTTGAAAGGCCAAGGAATCCAGGTACACATAGAGTACTGTAGTACTACCTCTTCAGTAATAGTAGTTTTTTGCTCTGAGTTTTTCTACCGTACTACGTATCTCAAGCGACACCGCCGTTTTGTCCCCGTGAGCGGTTGCCAGTTCGGCCGAGATTGAGCTTGAAATCCCTAGCGCGCTAGTTAGTACGGAGTATAGAGTAAGTCAATGGAGACCGGCAAAAATAAGAGAGGCTGGAGAGGGGTACATATTACTAGAGTACGGAGTATGGTAGGGCAGATCGACGCGATCTCGCATTCTTCCCGTGTGGCCCAGAGCTATCTCAGATGAAATTATTGGATACCCTACGGAGAACTATTCCGTATACCTTAGGGTAGCTACTAACTTGATTCATTTACTCCGTACGGAGTCGGATGCACACTGGATAGCCCTACTGGCGGGGACTAAACTACTCCGTACAGGGATGGATAGGGTAGGTTAAAAGGGGAGAGGGGCCAGGAACCAAGCTTTGCGCGCGAAAAGAAAATTACCGCCGATCCAAGTGGATTGGAGGGGAGGATCTCAGGGAGAGTTCTGCACATTTTTTGTCCTCGGCCCCTGGCCTCACCGTAGTTTACCCTACTGTGCTAGCCCCTCGTGGAACCCGTCTTCGGGAGTGCCCCTCCTCCAACTTCCTATGGTCTTTCTCGGTGGATCATCAATTCCCGGCCGCGATGCCGAACGGGTATCTCTGCTGCCTGTGGGCCATTCTGAATCAAATGACCTGCCCAATTGAATAGACTGTCTGTACGGAGTACCCTGTACTCTGTACAGGGTACTGTATGTGGTGGTTCAGCCACCTGGTATTCAACATTCAAAGGATTGAAAATGTGTCACTACGGCAAATGAAGAAAAAAGGGGAAATGTTGATTAGAGACGGAATACCAGGAGAGGATGAAAGAAGAAGGTTAAGCGAGGATTGGCGTCATCGTCCTGGCCCAACTTGAACAGCATCATAGTGCGAATTATGATACGGAGTACCCGGTATCACATAGAGCCAGCCTGAGAGGATAATTTACGGAGGACTCCGTCTTACCCAGGGTTCATCGCTCTGCCGTTTCTCCCCCTCATCTGGGTAATTAGGTAAAAATGGCTTGTTCAGTGGCCATGCCAAGATAAATCATCAGATAGTAGTACTAGTAGTACATAGGTACTACTCCGTACTGACAAAAATGCACAAGTCACGAGGGCGTGGTCCGATCCGATCAATGAATTCTGCAGAACCCTGGTCGAAGCCTCCGAGGTCCACAATCGAAGCGGGAGAAGCCCTCGCGAATTTCTGCTGGTGGGGACGGAGGGGCCAGGATGATTGCCGACCGTACCTGAGATCAATGGAGCATATGGTTCTCCATATATCTACTATTCAACTATATCTACCTTGGTATCTCAATGTCACTGTCAAAATAACACTGAGAATGTTCGATTCATATAATATACCGGATAGACGGAACATTCTCAAACCTAGAATCCCCCCCCAAAACAGAAACTAAACGAAATCACAGGATCGGCCGAGACATCCTTCGACTCATGTTGAAACCTGACTAAGAAAGGCGAGTCGAGATGGTTCTACCTTCCAGCCACTGCTTTGGTCATGCCCAATGATCATAGTTACCCGTGGTTCTATCCCTTTCTTTACCCCTCCAATCCCCGTTTAGGATGGAATTACTTCCGTACCCCCCAATTCTCAACAGCATGGGTTTCGTGGAAGATCGGGATCGGGTTTTAGGGGGAAAAGTGGAAAGGAGGCGGCTACGGCGCATCTACTAAAGTATGTCCAAAGTACGGAGTACAGGAGGGCAACAACGCATAGCCGTTACAACCACGTCGGCGTACATGGACATGGGTAACTTCGTACCGAGGACAGGAATTACCCGGCCGTTCTTGATTATTGATACTCCCTCAACTTTCATATCCTGCAGACTCCGAGAGGGGAAGAGACCGGGAGCTGCACGATGAGGTCTTACCGTTTACCTGTGGTTCTCTTCTCCTCATCTCGAGCTTTCCGGGATGACGTGCTGACATGGAGATCAGTGCGAGAAAAAGAACCTGTCTCGACCTTTCAACCACCTTATACGGAGTACCCAGCGGCTGCATCTGCAGGAGATGTGTGATCTGTTTAGCGGGGCTGTCAAGCCACTGCGGAGCCCAAACCACCCAGGGGCCACCCGACTCCAACGACATGCGATAGAGCATAGTTCGTATGTACATGGATGGGATCTATGGCAGCCTGTTTTGGTACTTTATCAAGATATTGAAAATAAATTGAAAGAAGGCCAGTCCTTGTATCTTACTACAATACTCCATAAGGCTTCATTCGACACCTGGGCACAACCGTCTGCATTAGAGTGAACTAGCTGATCGCTATGTCAATCATAGTGAGTGTCAGTGTCAGTGCCAGTGCCTGTGCCAGCGCAGGTGTAAGACTGTCCGCGACCGGGAATCAGGAAGGAATTGGCTCTCAGACCAGTAATCTGGAAGTCCTGAACGCAACCATACCTAGGTACCTAGATACCCTCGGCTTATGGCTTCAAAAGTTGCGATGTTCTAGTAATCCGAGCAGATATAGAATACTGCTAGTAGTATTTAAACAGATACTACTACTAGTACCTAGTTTAATAGTACTACCCTAACTTCAAGTATGAGTACAATCAGATAAAATTAAGATAATTGACTTATAATTGCTTCTGTAAATAACTAATTATACACTAATTGTAGGTACACTACTCCGTACACACAAACGTTCGCGGTCATTCCTCCGGGCTCGGAAGACGGCCGCGTCCCGCCAGTTCAAGTGATTAATTACAGTATTTGGTAATTGCAATACCACACCCATTATTTGGCTAAGGTTTTTATTTTTCACTCTTTTTTTTATTTTTTTTTCCTTTGGTTTTGCTCGCCTCTTGCCTCCCCGAGAAGCGATCGTCCGTTTCGCTCACCCGGTCTTCCGTCACTGGATTTTTCCTTTTTTTTATTTCTTTTTTTTTGGGGGTGATTTTTTTTAACAATCTGAACTTTGGCCGCCCCCCCCCAATTCCTACCCTTTCCAACCGCTTTCCCTTCGAACCTCGAAAAGAAGTGAAAAAATTCTTTTGGGTTCTGTCAATCTTCCCGTCTTCACCTCCCCTTCCCTCAATTCCCCAATTGTTACTTTCGAGGCACCAACTAAAAAAAAAGCGTTCTGCCTTATTTTCCATTCTTCTTGAATCCTTGACGCGCGAAGCAGATCTGACTAGGTGTTGTGCTGCGAGAGACCCACTTGAACGCCCGCTTCTCTGGTGGATACAGAACCTATCGACGGTGTGAACAACGTGCGGAACACCACCACAAGTTCCACACACGACTCTGGTGGGTGACCGTGGGGAATCTCCTCCGATTCAAGCATTTCTCCCTTCCTTCCTTCATCTTCTTCTGACACTCATCCCTGGTGGAGTCAGATCGCAAGTTCAAGTATCATCATCATCATCACTTCTCGGCTCTTCTCCCTCTCCAATTGCCCCCCGTGACCTCTCTCCGCCCAGCCTCGGAAAAATTTCAAGTGGGCAAAAACAAGGAGCTCTTTGACTTTTCGGCCTCCTCGTGAACAGGAAGAAGAAAAAAAAGAAACTCCGAGTTCGATGATTCTGTGATTCATCGACAACTCTACCTCAAATCGACAGTTTTACGCGTGTACTCCTCTCCTTGATTTCATCACATCATGGATCCCCGATCGCACCCTTCGCGGCCTCCCTCCACCAGCATGCCCCAGGGCTCTGCGCCACTCTCCTCGACTCCCATCTCGAGTATGCCTATGCCGCAGTACTCGATGCAGCCCCAGTATCCGGTGTCGCAGCCGCATACTCTGCCTCCCCTCCAGCCGCACCACACTCAGTCGCCCGCGCCGCATCCGTACATGGGCCAGCCGTACCGACCGGACCTGTCGCGGTTTCCCGCGTCCACCCACGACGTGTATGGAGCGTCAACCGCCCCGATCATGCCGCACACGACTGTCGGTAGCCATTCGCCATCGTACCTGAGCCACCCTAACCACTCACAGGCCCACCCTTCTCAGTCCTACCCGCCTCCTCCCACAAGTGTGTTGCCTCCCGCGTCAACCGCGCAGAGCTACCCGCAGCCCATCGCGCCCGCGCCCCCGCGTGACCGCCGTGATTTCAATGGCTTGCCTTCCGGTGCCTTCAGCTACTCTGATGGCAAGTCCTGGGGTATGAGCCCTGAGGTCAACGGTGCCAACGGCTCCCCTTACGGAAAGGAACAGCCGCGCACGCAGGTCGTGGGCTCCCAGGGCCGCCGTGGTATTCTACCGAGCGTTCCGGGCCGCGCAACTCCGGTCTCCAACGGCGTCAATGGCGCTGCTAAGAGCACAACTATCCCCGCTAAAGACGCGGATGGCAAATTCCCTTGCCCACACTGCAACAAAACCTACCTTCACGCCAAGCACTTGAAGCGCCATCTGTTGAGACGTGAGTTTTTTTTGAGTCTTTTGTTCTTAATATCGGGTTACTGGAGGCATTGGACCCAATGTGTTCTACTTTACCTACTCTACAGAAAGGATTTATTGGCTAATGACGCGTCAAAATCGCTTTTTTTCTTACAGACACCGGTGACCGACCCTACATGTGTGTTCTCTGCAAGGATACCTTCTCTCGCAGTGATATCTTGAAGCGCCACTTCCAAAAATGTTCGATCCGCCGGGGCAACCCAACGGGCGCGACTCACTTGTCGCACCCTCAAGCCCATCTGAAGCGGTCCCAGCAGCAAGCTGCTCAGGCTGCGGCGGCTAACCCCGCCAAGCCTCTTCAGGATGAGGTTAGTAACACCGTCCCGGTCTCCAATGGTGTGATGGGTGCACAATTCGGCGATGGGGCCGTGAATGGAAACGGCATGGCCCATGGCCATCAGCAGCATCCAATGGGATTCACGATGTCGCCTGTCAACGGCATGAACCGTCCTCATGAAGACGCGTTCGCCGGTCAGGCCTCGCGAGCCTCCTGGATGGCTGCGCCCAAGCAGAATCCGTACCTCATGCAGCATGGTGCCGACCCCAATGGACAACAACTGAATGTTGATCGTTCTCATGAACAGGTAAAGCCCCTGGTCGTCCCTGACCACAAACACCCGGCTATGCCCGGTCCCCATTCTGGTCAGCCAGGTGTTGACTGGACTTCAATGTTTCAGCACGGTGCCCCCGCCGCCGATGGTTATATGAACCACGTTTTCCCCCACTCCATGGCCGCCGGCCAGGAGTCGATCCACGCCCCCGTCGACGCCGACCGCAAATTCTACCCCGCTACGACCGCGGGTGGCCCCGAGAGTGGCATGAACGGACTCTATCTGGCCTCAACTACTATGGGCGGTGATGGTAAGCGATACTGAAATTGGAAAATCTGATGGCGATCATTGCCGGGGAACATCATGCTGATGGTGATTTCCCTTAGGTACCGTCCAGCCTGCTCGGCAGTAAATGGCCATGAGGAGGAGTGGAAGACGATAGGGCAAAGAACGAATGAGGAGAGAGAACGAGAAGTCTTTCGACCTCTTTATCTGTGGGTTCCCACCAATGGAACTCCCGCAGACAACTGGGTTGAAAGCTTTTGAAAAGTCATTTTCGGTTTTTACGTTGGTGAAGTGTTTTCTAGGCGGTCCATTGGTTTTCTTTTTGGTTTCACAGCCAAGAGAAACCTTTCCTCAAGAATTTGCGACCTCCGCTCGTCTCTCTGATCCATTCGGGCTTCTGCACGACGCAGCTCTGCCGTGGCGTTTCTTTGTATCCGGTCTTATCATTCCCATTATGGTTTCCTTTTCGATTATGTACCTGTCGCGTCCTTGATGGCTTTCGTTTTCCATAATTTGTTTTTCTTTATCCTCTTGTTTCTTCTATCTCTTCTCATCCTTCCCGGTTCAGATCCCATCTGGTGTGGGTCCGCATTCTCCTTTGCAACGGGCGAGTTTTACATGGTGGTTGAATTGCGAGTCCGGTTTGTTTCGTCTTTTTACTCATTTTTTTTACCCGCTTTGATTTGATTCACGTCCCCTCGATTCGATTCGATTCGATTCGAATGAGTGAGTGAGACGGTATGGCGGGTGGTTTCGTTCGGCGTCCACACTATAGACATGGGCATGTGTTCCTTTTGCGCGAATGTTCGACAATCAGAAAGACGAAAAGCTTTGCGGGACCGGTTGACTGTCGAAACGAAATACCTCTCGAGTCTTTCTTCCAGTGGCTGCATGTCCCCTTTGTCTGTTTTACTCTGCTTTCTTCTCTTTTCCTTCCCGGTGCATCTGCATGGCCTCGTTTCTGTAAGTACAGTCGGCACGAAACGGACATAACTGCGCCTCGGGCTTGTTGAGGTGTGATTTAGGGTGTTGTTCTCTCACGTTGTGTTTTATCTTTACCTTTTCCCTTTCTCTCTTCTCTCTTTTGCGTTTCATTTTAGGAGGGTATTTGTTCTACTTGAAAAGCATCTAGAAAATAGACCGGATGTTTAACATTCCATGTTCAAGCTTATCGAAGTCCATGAGTTGAAGTAGTAGATTAAAGTACGAGTATATCCAGAAAGGTGGGTTTTCTTTGCTGGCATGGATGTCTCGGAATAGTACCTAGGCAGAGCCCAATACTGATGTACTCGTACTAGTACTCCGTATACGTGCTTTGAACCTTCT